>NC_138299.1:143086063-143686063 GCF_965601325.2 Salmo salar
TCCTCAGTGACACAGATAACACCAATCCCCATAAAGTTCATATAGGGACCTCTATTGTCTCTCCATTCATGTGAGTACATTCATGTGAGTACATACAGCTTTAAGATAGCCAAGCACCAGAGGACAGAAGAGAGGCTGACTTGAGTTTTACGTGCCCAACTCGTATCCCTCTATAACACGTAGCTACAGTTGAAGTCGGAAGTTTACATACACTTAGGTTGGAGTCATTAAAACTCGTTTTTCAACCACTCCACAAATGTCTTGTTAACAAACTATAGTTTTGGCAAGTCGGTTAGGACATCTACTTTGTGCATGACACAAGTAATTTTTCCAACAATTGTTTACAGACAGATTATTTCACTTATAATTCACTGCATCACAATTCCAGTGGGTCAGAAGTTTACATACACTAAGTTGACTGTGCCTTTAAACAGCTTGGAAATTTCCAGAAAATTATGTCATGGCTTTAGAAGCTTCTGATAGGCTAATTGACATCATTTGAGTCAATCGGAGGTGTACCTGTGGATGTATTTCAAGGCCTACCTTCAAACTCAGTGCCTCTTTGCTTGTCATCATGGGAAAATCAAACGAAATCAGCCAAGACCTCAGAAAAAAAGTTGTAGACCTCCTTGGGAGCAATTTCCAAACGCCTGAAGGTACCACGTTCATCTGTACAAACAATAGTAGGCAAGCATAAACACCATGGGACCACACGGCCGTCAGACTGCACAGGAAGGAGTCGCTTTCTGTCTCCTAGAGATGAACGTAGTTACGTGCAAATCCATCTCAGATCAACAGCAAAGGACCTTGTGAAGATGCTGGAGGAAACGGGTACAAAAGTACATGTATCTATATCCACAGTAAAACAACTCCTGTATCGACATAACCTGAAAGGCCGCTCAGCAAGGAAGAAGCCACTTCTCCAAAAACCGCCATAAAAAAGCCAGACTATGCTTTGCAACTGCACATGGGGACAAAGATCATACTTTTTGGAGAAATGTCCTCTGGTCTGGTGAAACAAAAATAGAACTGTTTGGCCATAATGACCATCATTATGTTTGGAGGAAAAACGGGGAGGCTTGCAAGCCGAAGAACACCATCCCAACCGTTAAGCACGGGGGTGGCAGCATCATGTTGTGGGGGTGCTTTGCTGCAGGAGGGACTGGTGCACTTCACAAAATAGATGGTATCATGAGGATGGAAAATTATATGGATATATTGAAGCAACATCTCAAGACATCCGTCAGGAAATTAAAGCTTGGTCGCAAATGGGTCTTCCAAATGGACAATGACCCCAAGCATACTTCCAAAGTTGTGGCAAAGTCAAGGTATTGGAGTGGCCATCACAAAGCCTTGACCTCAATCCTGTAGAACATTTGTGGGCAGAACTGAAAAAGCGTGTGCGAGCAAGGAGGCCTACAAACCTGACTCAGTTACACCAGCTCTGTCAGGAGGAATGGGCCAAAATTCACCCAACTTATTGTGGGAAGCTTGTGGAAGGCCACCAAAAACGTTTGACCCAAGTTAAACAATTTAAAGGCAATGCTACCAAATACTAATTGAGTGTATGTAAACTTCTCACCCACTGGGAATGTGATGAAAGAAATAAAAGCTGAAATAAATAATTCTCTCTACTATTTTTCTGACATTTCACATTCTTAAAATAAAGTGGTGATCCTAACTGACCTAAGACAGGGCATTTTTTACAAGGATTAAATGTCAGGAATTGTGAAAAACGGAGTTTAAATGTATTTGGCTAAGGTGTACGTAAACTTCCTACTTCAACTGTATAACTCATATAGCTTCTTCAGGCTGTTTATAGCCCTGCTTGAACATTCATGAATTCAAAACATGTTTGCCCTGAGCTACAGTATTTCCTATCAATTTGATATGATTTTGTATTAAAAAATCATGTAAATATCAACCTTCCTGACATTAAATGGGCAACTTGAAATCCCTCCCACATTTTCGGATCATGATGGATGGGTAAAAGGAGCGATAAAGAATCCCTCCCATATTTATCACCTCTTGGAGCTAGCTCAATACATTTGATTTTGTGGTCATGTTTTTTTTTTACCAAAGTGTTTCAGCTCTATTTCCCCTCCCCTTTATCCAGCGATAGTAGAGTTTAATGCCCAGCAGTGTACAAGCTAAATCAGGTTTGCTCAAAGCTGTCCTCCCCCCTCCTCCTCCTTCCATGTCAGCTCGGGGTTGGAGGGGAACATTTCTCCCTGTAATGATGGCCCTGGGCTGCAGGTATTTCAACACGCACACACAAACACAGATTCACCTAGCTGCCAGTCAGTGATGCTTCGCTGTGAGGTCTGTATCTCTCTCTCTCTCTCTCACACACACACACACACACACACACACACACACACACACACACACCACACACACACACACACACACACACACACACACACACACACACACACACACACACACACACACACACACACACACACACACGTTATTTCACTCTGGGGAAAGTCAAGTGTGGTCCTTTTCAAGGCTAGCCAACTTTCCTTGTCTCTTTAGAAAACACTTGACCTTTCTTTTTTTTGTTTTACTATTTCAGTGTTCCCCTGCTACCATTTCAAATTGAGTTTGGGCTCAAGCTTCATAGAGATTATTTTTCAATTATATTTCAAGCACACTTGAAAAAATATTAAATAATTCGGAGGGCAACAGTCTCTTTGGGATAGTTTTTTCCTCAGAGACAGATGTTTGAACTTTCCACATTTCGCATATTCTAAATGGAATTCATAGCAGGCCTAATGCCAGTCCTGTGTCATAAAATCATCTGTAATTTTGGAGACACTGGAGAGAAAAGAGGAGTTATTATTGAGTGAAGGTTAATCTAAACCAGCCTTGTGTGTTGTCTTTGATCCTGGTCCATTTGCCTTTAAACACAGCACACTCTGTGGGGCTGTTGGATGGGCAGTTGGACAGAGAGAGACTGGAGTGGCCCATTCCTCTTCTCCTTTCATGTTCTCCTAAGCCCCCTTCCTCAACAGTCGCGAGCCGTAACTGGCCTGAGGGAGAGTACATACACTGACACAGCTGCCAGAAATGGTGAAGTATTTACTTTAAACGACACAGTCATCTCACACACCTAAAAAGGAATGGAAGAATCAAACCCTCTATCACTCACTGAGCCGCCCTTGATGAAGAGACCGAGCATAAAAAGGATTCTGAACCATCAAATATGGAAAAGAAAAAAACAAGTTCTCCAGCTTCATGCATTTTCCCCTGATCATTTTATATCAATGGACACCTCTTCAGATTCACATAGTATTTTCCCCTGATCATTTTATATCAATGGACACCTCTTCAGATTCACATAGTATTTTCCCCTGATCATTTTATATCAATGGACACCTCTTCAGATTCACATAGTATTTTCCCCTGATCATTTTATATCAATGGACACCTCTTCAGATTCACATAGTATTTTCCCCTAATCATTTTATATCAATGGACACCTCTTCAGATTCACATAGTATTTTCCCCTGATCATTTTATATCAATGGACACCTCTTCAGATTCACATAGTATTTTCCCCTGATCATTTTATATCAATGGACACCTCTTCAGATTCACATAGTATTTTCCCCTGATCATTTTATATCAATGGACACCTCTTCAGATTCACATAGTATTTTCCCCTGATCATTTTATATCAATGGACACCTCTTCAGATTCACATAGTATTTTCCCCTAATCATTTTATATCAATGGACACCTCTTCAGATTCACATAGTATTTTCCCCTAATCATTTTATATCAATGGACACCTCTTCAGATTCACATAGTATTTTCCCCTGATCATTTTATATCAATGGACACCTCTTCAGATTCACATAGTATTTTCTGTGGCCAGCTGGCTCCATTGGAGGGCACTTGTGAGGACAGGCAACGGCAGCACTCAGTCAGGCAGAGCTGAGTTCCTAAAGAGAGTGAGAGAAATAGAGAGAGATAGAGGGAGAGAATGAGAGAGGGAAACAAAAAGAGTGGGAGAGCAGTAGCAGAAATCAATCATGCCCGCTCTCTCTTATCAGCCTTGAAGCTCAGTCTCTCAGGGAGTGTGCTCTGTGGCAGAGATGGTAGGTGCACTGACCCACACTATTCCACAAGTGTTTAATGGCTTACCTAGTAGTGGATAGCATAGCCAGCATTAGTACAGCCAGCATTAGTACAGCCAGTACAGGAGACTCACTCCCATATAGCTTTTGGCTCACAATAAGCTGGCTTTAATGGCTGGCTGTTAAATGCACCTTGGGTTTTCATTGCAAACTGTTGCTTACTGCATTGGCACAGTGAACATTAATGATATGCCGAAAGGCTTCATTTCTTTTTAAAAAGCTCCAGTGCTGAAAGGGGAATAGGGAGCATCTGGAAAAGGCAGGCCCTTTTACTTCCTCTGTGTACCTAACGACAGTGTGTGTGTGTGTGTGTGAGAGCCCATGGAGAGATCAATCTGTGCCGTTGCCAATACATGTGCGTACTCTGAGGAGGGTACGCACATGGCTATAGAGGTGAGTAGAAGAGTTGAGAAGGGGGCGGGGGATATGCACAGCTGCTACTGACAGGGGCGCTCACCAATACTCTGAAACAAGGTAATACACTCACACAAGATGGCCGCCAGGGATACCATGTGGTTGCAGAGCGTAGAAAACCAAAACCCTTCTCTCTTTCTCTCTCCCGCTCTCTCGCTCGCTCTCTGCCTCTCTCTCTCTCTGTCTCGTTCTGCCAGAGTTGGATTCATCATTGCTACCATATTTAATTGAATTGGGGAACACATTTTATTTATTTATTTTATTTCACCTTTATTTAACCAGGTAGGCTAGTTGAGAACAAGTTCTCATTTACAACTGCGACCTAGTCAAGATAAAGCAAAGCAGTGCGACACAAACAACAACATAGAGTTACACATGGAGTAAACAATAAACAAGCCAATAACACAATAAACAAGTCAATGACACAGTAGAAAAAAGAAAGTCTATATACAGTGTGTGCAAAAGGCATGAGGAGGTAGGCAATAAATAGGTCATAGGAGCAAATAATTACAATTTAGCAGATTAACACTGGAGTGATAAATGAGCATATGAAGATGTGCATGTAGAGATACAGGTGTGCAAAAAGAGCAGAAAAGTAAATAAAATAAAAACAGTAAGGGGATGAGGTAGGTAGATAGGGTGGGCAATGTACAGATGGGCTATGTACAGCTGCAGCAATCGGTTAGCTGCTCAGATAGCTGATGCATAAATAGGCCAGTGAAATGGTTGCAAAATTATAAGAGGAAATCTGTGCATGACATTTCCTGTTTCCTGAGCCTGGCAGAGTTTGAAAGCTGGCGAAGAGCGGTCTTTGAAAGCCCAGCTGCCTGCAGGAACAAAGCAGCCAGGGAGGCGGATGGTTCGTAGTTCGCCTCAGGTTGTGTCAGAGAGGCCTGCTTCCAAAACACTGATCTGTTTTTCATTCTTCGTCCACCCAGCCCATCTTAGATGTGGCCTGTATGGCTGTTCCCACCCTCAGGGGTGCAGAGAGAGAGGACGCTGGCTATAGGAGGAGTCATCTCTATCTCTCCCTTCCCTTTGTCTCTTCATCTCTATCTCTCCCTTCCCTTTGTCTCTTCATCTCTATCTCTCCCTTCCCTTTGTCTCTTCATCTCTATCTCTCCCTTCCCTTTGTCTCTTCATCTCTATCTCTCCCTTCCCTTTGTCTCTTCATCTCTATCTCTCCCTTCCCTTTATCTCTTCATCTCTATCTCTCCCTTCCCTTTGTCTCTTCATCTCTATCTCTCCCTTCCCTTTGCCTCTTCATCTCTCATCTCTATCTCTCCCTTCCCTTTATCTCTTCATCTCTATCTCTCCCTTCCCTTTGTCTCTTCATCTCTATCTCTCCCTTCCCTTTGCCTCTTCATCTCTCATCTCTATCTCTCCCTTCCCTTTATCTCTTCATCTCTATCTCTCCCTTCCCTTTGCCTCTTCATCTCTCATCTCTATCTCTCCCTTCCCTTTGTCTCTCCATCTCTCATCTCTATCTCTCCCTTCCCTTTGTCTCTCCATCTCTCATCTCTATCTCTCCCTTCCCTTTGTCTCTCCATCTCTCATCCCTTGCTCTCTCTCTCTGCAGTTGTTGGATTTCTTTATGGTAAGGAGTTGAGTAGATCATGTTTTTTACTGTAAGAGATGGAGCTGATTTGGCGTGCGTACAGCGGGATGAGAGGGAGGGAGTGGTGAGAGGCTGGCTGTCTGATGTATAGTGTCATTAGTAGACTGTCCAGGGAGAGAGTAACTGGAGAGGGGGAACTGACAGACAAGTGATGAGCGACATGGAGGACTCTCCAGGCTGGGGAGCGTGTGTGTCAGATGGAGAGAGAGAAGTGTTGTACACCCGCAGGTAACACACCCGCAGGTAACACACCCGCAGGTAACACACCCGCAGGTAACACACCCGCAGGTAACACACACAAAGTCATTCATTTCATTACACACAAGTATGTGAGCGTTGTGCAGCCTGTGAGGAGAAATACTAAACACAAATAAAGCAGAATATAGAGCTCAAGCGGCAGTGACAGATGACATTGTTTATGCTCACTGTTGCTGAGTTAGACGCAATTCAATCAGTTGGGGCAATACTTCTTTTTTTATTGCAATTATGCTAAATAATGGTGAAAAATGACTTCAGTGTAATTTCCTTAATATGAGGTGATAAGCAACAATAAGGAATTGCTTTTAATTACATCAAGCAGTCATCAGTGAGCAATAATTAAACTTCTGGAAACACAAATGATTACAGGTCTAGGTTAAAATTGTGAAATGTAATTGCCAATTTATGTTAATTAAACTTAACTTGAGGAATGTTCCTGAAATGCACAGCCTTGCCCTGTCTACCACTGGCATTGACCAGAATGCACCTTGAAGACAGGACATGTCATTGTGCTCCCCTCACTCCCCTGCAGAGGATCCCTGTATCTTCCCTGAAGATAGTCATCACTGCTAGTATCAGACAGTGGATCTACTGTGGGCGGGCCATGATCTCTACCAGTATGTCAATCAGGGACAGGGGGATTTCTGATTGGTCCCTAATGTCCTGACATGACCTAGGGTCTCAGCCAATTGTGCTGTTATGAGAGAACACACACTATCCCGTGGCTCTGCCTGGGGGAGATAAACAAGCTGCTGTGGGTGACTGCGGGATTTCCCACTCTGTGATAGGGTGGCCATTTGTCTGAGGTGGGCGGGCTGGGGGAGGAGGGGTACAGAAGGGGACAGCTATAATTCTTCTTTACTTTCTCCTGCTGTTGATTTGTTACACTATTGCTGTGAGCCATTGTCGCCTTGAAATATTTAGAAACGATAAAAAGCTGTCAGAATTGACTGATGAATATTTCATGGTGCACCAGCTGGAGTGTTTAGCAGTGATCAATAAAGGGGGCCGATGGCGCCGGGCGAAGGGCGTTAGTCACAGCGGGACCTCTGATGCGGGACACCTCTTCTAATTTAGCCAGGCGACCCACAGAGCCTGTCAGTATTACTGTATCACCCCTGGTTCTGATCTCCAGATCCCCTAACTAACACCACTGTCTGTCTCAAAGCAGAGTCAGGGTTCTGATCTCCAGATCCCCTAACTAACACCACTGTCTGTCTCAAAGCAGAGTCAGGGTTCTGATCTCCAGATCCCCTAACTAACATCACTGTCTGTCTCAAAGCAGAGTCAGGGTTCTGATCTCCAGATCCCCTAACTAACACCACTGTCTGTCTCAAAGCAGAGTCAGGGTTCTGATCTCCAGATCCCCTAACTAACACCACTGTCTGTCTCAAAGCAGAGTCAGGGTTCTGATCTCCAGATCCCCTAACTAACACCACTGTCTGTCTCAAAGCAGAGTCAGGGTTCTGATCTCCAGATCCCCTAACTAACACCACTGTCTGTCTCAAAGCAGAGTCAGGGTTCTGATCTCCAGATCCCCTAACTAACACCACTGTCTGTCTCAAAGCAGAGTCAGGGTTCTGATCTCCAGATCCCCTAACTAACACCACTGTCTGTCTCAAAGCAGAGTCAGGGTTCTGATCTCCAGATCCCCTAACTAACACCACTGTCTGTCTCAAAGCAGAGTCAGGGTTCTGATCTCCAGATCCCCTAACTAACACCACTGTCTGTCTCAAAGCAGAGTCAGGGTTCTGATCTCCAGATCCCCTAACTAACACCACTGTCTGTCTCAAAGCAGAGTCAGGGTTCTGATCTCCAGATCCCCTAACTAACACCACTGTCTGTCTCAAAGCAGAGTCAGGGTTCTGATCTCCAGATCCCCTAACTAACACCACTGTCTGTCTCAAAGCAGAGTCAGGGTTCTGATCTCCGTCGCCCCTAACTAACACCACTGTCTGTCTCAAAGCAGAGTCAGGGTTCTGATCTCCAGATCCCCTAACTAACACCACTGTCTGTCTCAAAGCAGAGTCAGGGTTCTGATCTCCAGATCCCCTAACTAACACCACTGTCTGTCTCAAAGCAGAGTCAGGGTTCTGATCTCCAGATCCCCTAACTAACACCACTGTCTGTCTCAAAGCAGAGTCAGGGTTCTGATCTCCAGATCCCCTAACTAACACCACTGTCTGTCTCAAAGCAGAGTCAGGGTTCTGATCTCCAGATCCCCTAACTAACACCACTGTCTGTCTCAAAGCAGAGTCAGGGTTCTGATCTCCAGATCCCCTAACTAACACCACTGTCTGTCTCAAAGCAGAGTCAGGGTTCTGATCTCCAGATCCCCTAACTAACACCACTGTCTGTCTCAAAGCAGAGTCAGGGTTCTGATCTCCAGATCCCCTAACTAACACCACTGTCTGTCTCAAAGCAGAGTCAGGGTTCTGATCTCCAGATCCCCTAACTAACACCACTGTCTGTCTCAAAGCAGAGTCAGGGTTCTGATCTCCAGATCCCCTAACTAACATCACTGTCTGTCTCAAAGCAGAGTCAGGGTTCTGATCTCCAGATCCCCTAACTAACACCACTGTCTGTCTCAAAGCAGAGTCAGGGTTCTGATCTCCAGATCCCCTAACTAACACCACTGTCTGTCTCAAAGCAGAGTCAGGGTTCTGATCTCCAGATCCCCTAACTAACACCACTGTCTGTCTCAAAGCAGAGTCAGGGTTCTGATCTCCAGATCCCCTAACTAACACCACTGTCTGTCTCAAAGCAGAGTCAGGGTTCTGATCTCCAGATCCCCTAACTAACACCACTCTGTCTGTCTCAAAGCAGAGTCAGGGTTCTGATCTCCAGATCCCCTAACTAACACCACTGTCTGTCTCAAAGCAGAGTCAGGGTTCTGATCTCCAGATCCCCTAACTAACACCACTGTCTGTCTCAAAGCAGAGTCAGGGTTCTGATCTCCAGATCCCCTAACTAACACCACTGTCTGTCTCAAAGCAGAGTCAGGGTTCTGATCTCCAGATCCCCTAACTAACACCACTGTCTGTCTCAAAGCAGAGTCAGGGTTCTGATCTCCGTCGCCCCTAACTAACACCACTGTCTGTCTCAAAGCAGAGTCAGGGTTCTGATCTCCAGATCCCCTAACTAACACCACTGTCTGTCTCAAAGCAGAGTCAGGGTTCTGATCTCCAGATCCCCTAACTAACACCACTGTCTGTCTCAAAGCAGAGTCAGGGTTCTGATCTCCAGATCCCCTAACTAACACCACTGTCTGTCTCAAAGCAGAGTCAGGGTTCTGATCTCCGTCGCCCCTAACTAACACCACTGTCTGTCTCAAAGCAGAGTCAGGGTTCTGATCTCCAGATCCCCTAACTAACACCACTGTCTGTCTCAAAGCAGAGTCAGGGTTCTGATCTCCAGATCCCCTAACTAACACCACTGTCTGTCTCAAAGCAGAGTCAGGGTTCTGATCTCCAGATCCCCTAACTAACACCACTGTCTGTCTCAAAGCAGAGTCAGGGTTCTGATCTCCAGATCCCCTAACTAACACCACTGTCTGTCTCAAAGCAGAGTCAGGGTTCTGATCTCCAGATCCCCTAACTAACACCACTGTCTGTCTCAAAGCAGAGTCAGGGTTCTGATCTCCAGATCCCCTAACTAACACCACTGTCTGTCTCAAAGCAGAGTCAGGGTTCTGATCTCCAGATCCCCTAACTAACACCACTGTCTGTCTCAAAGCAGAGTCAGGGTTCTGATCTCCAGATCCCCTAACTAACACCACTGTCTGTCTCAAAGCAGAGTCAGGGTTCTGATCTCCAGATCCCCTAACTAACACCACTGTCTGTCTCAAAGCAGAGTCAGGGTTCTGATCTCCAGATCCCCTAACTAACACCACTGTCTGTCTCAAAGCAGAGTCAGGGTTCTGATCTCCAGATCCCCTAACTAACACCACTGTCTGTCTCAAAGCAGAGTCAGGGTTCTGATCTCCAGATCCCCTAACTAACACCACTGTCTGTCTCAAAGCAGAGTCAGGGTTCTGATCTCCAGATCCCCTAACTAACACCACTGTCTGTCTCAAAGCAGAGTCAGGGTTCTGATCTCCAGATCCCCTAACTAACACCACTGTCTGTCTCAAAGCAGAGTCAGGGTTCTGATCTCCAGATCCCCTAACTAACATCACTGTCTGTCTCAAAGCAGAGTCAGGGTTCTGATCTCCAGATCCCCTAACTAACACCACTGTCTGTCTCAAAGCAGAGTCAGGGTTCTGATCTCCAGATCCCCTAACTAACACCACTGTCTGTCTCAAAGCAGAGACAGGGTTCTGATCTCCAGATCCCCTAACTAACACCACTGTCTGTCTCAAAGCAGAGTCAGGGTTCTGATCTCCAGATCCCCTAACTAACACCACTGTCTGTCTCAAAG
The DNA here is from genome assembly GCF_965601325.2 of Salmo salar. Lineage (NCBI taxonomy): Eukaryota > Metazoa > Chordata > Actinopteri > Salmoniformes > Salmonidae > Salmo > Salmo salar. Next base: position 143,096,921 of record NC_138299.1, read on the forward strand.
CAGAGTCAGGGTTCTGATCTCCAGATCCCCTAACTAACACCACTGTCTGTCTCAAAGCAGAGTCAGGGTTCTGATCTCCAGATCCCCTAACTAACACCACTGTCTGTCTCAAAGCAGAGTCAGGGTTCTGATCTCCAGATCCCCTAACTAACACCACTGTCTGTCTCAAAGCAGAGTCAGGGTTCTGATCTCCAGATCCCCTAACTAACATCACTGTCTGTCTCAAAGCAGAGTCAGGGTTCTGATCTCCAGATCCCCTAACTAACACCACTGTCTGTCTCAAAGCAGAGTCAGGGTTCTGATCTCCAGATCCCCTAACTAACACCACTGTCTGTCTCAAAGCAGAGTCAGGGTTCTGATCTCCAGATCCCCTAACTAACACCACTGTCTGTCTCAAAGCAGAGTCAGGGTTCTGATCTCCAGATCCCCTAACTAACACCACTGTCTGTCTCAAAGCAGAGTCAGGGTTCTGATCTCCAGATCCCCTAACTAACATCACTGTCTGTCTCAAAGCAGAGTCAGGGTTCTGATCTCCAGATCCCCTAACTAACACCACTGTCTGTCTCAAAGCAGAGTCAGGGTTCTGATCTCCAGATCCCCTAACTAACACCACTGTCTGTCTCAAAGCAGAGTCAGGGTTCTGATCTCCAGATCCCCTAACTAACACCACTGTCTGTCTCAAAGCAGAGTCAGGGTTCTGATCTCCAGATCCCCTAACTAACACCACTGTCTGTCTCAAAGCAGAGTCAGGGTTCTGATCTCCAGATCCCCTAACTAACACCACTGTCTGTCTCAAAGCAGAGTCAGGGTTCTGATCTCCAGATCCCCTAACTAACACCACTGTCTGTCTCAAAGCAGAGTCAGGGTTCTGATCTCCAGATCCCTAACTAACACCACTGTCTGTCTCAAAGCAGAGTCAGGGTTCTGATCTCCAGATCCCCTAACTAACACCACTGTCTGTCTCAAAGCAGAGTCAGGGTTCTGATCTCCAGATCCCCTAACTAACACCACTGTCTGTCTCAAAGCAGAGTCAGGGTTCTGATCTCCAGATCCCCTAACTAACATCACTGTCTGTCTCAAAGCAGAGTCAGGGTTCTGATCTCCAGATCCCCTAACTAACACCACTGTCTGTCTCAAAGCAGAGTCAGGGTTCTGATCTCCAGATCCCCTAACTAACACCACTGTCTGTCTCAAAGCAGAGTCAGGGTTCTGATCTCCAGATCCCCTAACTAACACCACTGTCTGTCTCAAAGCAGAGTCAGGGTTCTGATCTCCAGATCCCCTAACTAACACCACTGTCTGTCTCAAAGCAGAGTCAGGGTTCTGATCTCCAGATCCCCTAACTAACACCACTGTCTGTCTCAAAGCAGAGTCAGGGTTCTGATCTCCAGATCCCCTAACTAACACCACTGTCTGTCTCAAAGCAGAGTCAGGGTTCTGATCTCCAGATCCCCTAACTAACACCACTGTCTGTCTCAAAGCAGAGTCAGGGTTCTGATCTCCAGATCCCCTAACTAACACCACTGTCTGTCTCAAAGCAGAGTCAGGGTTCTGATCTCCAGATCCCCTAACTAACACCACTGTCTGTCTCAAAGCAGAGTCAGGGTTCTGATCTCCAGATCCCCTAACTAACACCACTGTCTGTCTCAAAGCAGAGTCAGGGTTCTGATCTCCAGATCCCCTAACTAACACCACTGTCTGTCTCAAAGCAGAGTCAGGGTTCTGATCTCCAGATCCCCTAACTAACACCACTGTCTGTCTCAAAGCAGAGTCAGGGTTCTGATCTCCAGATCCCCTAACTAACACCACTGTCTGTCTCAAAGCAGAGTCAGGGTTCTGATCTCCAGATCCCCTAACTAACACCACTGTCTGTCTCAAAGCAGAGTCAGGGTTCTGATCTCCAGATCCCCTAACTAACACCACTGTCTGTCTCAAAGCAGAGTCAGGGTTCTGCTCCCTGTATGGGCCCACTCTCCAGTAACATTGCATCCTCCTGTCCCATTTTCCTCTGATTGAAATATTACGTAGGCTGCCTGTCAGTGCTTGGAGTGGGATGAAAAAAATGACTCGTACTCATTTTAATTTTACAGTACTAGGGTTTGTATTTTACAGCCAATATCTATCAGAGCAGCCAATACTCAAGCAGTAGAAAAGGTAGCACTGCACTGGCCCAGCTCAAACACTGCCGTCTAAGTAACGTTATCAACTGCTTTGAGTATTGGGGAACAATATGTGCCACTCTGTGTGCTAATCACGCTTTGTACAATTTAAACATTGTTCACGATGGTTGTCCCACTGAGCTAATAAAATCTCCTTTACAAGACACCATATTCTGGTTGTTGGTGTTCCCTCTATTGGTTGTAGGTGTCAAACATTCTCAGAATGACATCTTGCTAAACGCTAATGAAACAGAGCAGCGTCCCCAGGTGTTTGGGACCTAGGTAGGGGGAACTGGAGGAGAGGGTCCGGACCGAGAGCAGGGAGGGAGGGGGGGGGGGGGGGGGGGTCACAGAGAAGGGTATCACTTGTTTGACATTTTCTTGTGTGTGCGCATCTGTGCGTGTGTTTCTGTCTCCTTTTTTTCCAGTCGGTCTGTTCAGTGGAAGCGGATGCGACTAGTGAAATAGCAGATCAAAGCATGTTCAGAACATGTCATAGTACATCATTTACACTTCTATGAGATCCAACATGGCCGAGGAAACCCAACCCCCTGCATTCATTAATACATTCAATTCATCAAAGACAAAACGTTGAACCCCAAATGGATTTTGTCATACTTTTGAAGCAATATTAACCCCCCTTCTTGCGTGCCTCACCAACTTATTCAATTTAAACATCAGCTGTCGGTTATTGCAAATGTCTTTTCAAATGACAGGTGTGTGTGTGTGCGCGTGTTTTAATCCATTAGAAGATAAAATAATAAAGTTCCATTATTTATTGTCCCTCGTATTTTCCCTGGATGGTCTGTATAACGTTTCTCAAAAGAGACATTTTGTTGAGTGGAGCATTTCTGTGGTGGAAGTGCCTGATGCCCTTGAAGGTGATGAACAAAATGTTATTCTAGTGAAACGGTGCGGTTCAGATTAAGTGTTTTTGGCCGAAGTTACTGATATTTCCCTTGCTCTCTTTGGGTTTAGGAGTCAGACAGCAGTCAGACAGCAGTCAGACAGGAGTCAGACAGGAGTCAGACAGGAGTCAGACAGCAGTCAGACAGGAGTCAGACAGGAGTCAGACAGCAGTCAGACAGCAGTCAGACAGGAGTCAGACAGGAGTCTAAGAAACTGTTGGACAGTAGCTCTCACTAGTCCTGCAACTCTACAGATTTAATCTAGCCATGAAAAGGGGAGGTCTTCACTCTTGTCAGCCCTGGAGGACTTGGTCTGCATAATAACATCAAGTAACTTCTGTACCGTACCATTATATATGACTTCATCTCTTTTGCACTCCACACTGCCCTTCCCCACCTGGACAAAAGGAATACCTACGGGAGAATGCTATTCATTGAGTACAGCTCAGCGTTCAACACCATTGTGCCCTCCAAGTTCATCACTAAGTTAAGGACCCTGAGATTAAACACTTCCCTCTTCAACTGGATCCTGGACTTCCTGACGGGTCGACCCCAGGTGGTGAGGGTAGGCAACAACACATCTGCCACGATGACCCTCAACACGGGGCCCCTCAGGGGTGTTTGCTTAGTTCCCTCCTGTACTCCTTGTTCACCCATGACTGCGTGGCCGCACAATACCATCAACTCCAGTACCATCATTAACTTTGCAGACGACACGATGGTGGAAGCCCTGATCACAGACGACAATGAGACAGCCTACAGCGAGGAGGTCAGAGACCTGACCGTGTGGTGCCAGGACAACAACCTCTCCCTCAACGTCAGCAAGACAAAGGAGCTGATCAAGGACGATAGGAAATGGAGGGACAAGCACACCCCCATTCACATCGACGGGGCTGTTGTGAAACAGGTCAACACCTTCAAGTTCCTCGGTGTCCACATCACTAAGGAACTATCATGCTCCACACACATCAACACAGCAATGAAAAGGGCATGACAACGCTTCTTCCCCCTCAGGAGGCTGAAAAGATTTGGCATGGGCCCTTAGATCCTAAAAAAGTTATACAGCTGCACCATTGAGAGCCTCTTGACTGGTTAGTATAGCAACTGCTTGGCATCCGAACGCAAGGCACTACAGAGGGTAGTGTGTACGGCCCAGTACATCACTGGGGCCAAGCTTCCTGCCATCCAGGACCTCTACACCAGGCAGTGTCAGAGGAAGGCCCAAACAATTGTTAAAGACTTGTCACCCAAAAGACTCCAGCCACCCAAGTCATAGACTGTTCTCTCTGCTACAGCATGGAAAGCTGTACCGATGCACCAAGTCTGGACCCAACAGGACCCTGAACAGCTTCTACCCCAAAGCCATAGGACTGCAAAATAGTTAATTAAATAGTTAGCCAATAGCTACCCGAAATATCGGCATTGACCCTTTTTGCACTAATCTCTTTTGCCTCATCACATACAGTGCCTTCAGAAAGTATTCACACCTCTTAACTTTTTCCACATTTTGTTGTGTTACAGCCTGAATTTAAAATGGATTAACCAGAGATTTTTTGTCACTGGCCTACACATAATACCCCAAAATGTCAAAGTGGAATTATGTTTTTCTAAATGTTTACAAATTAATACAAACTTAAGCTGTAAGGTCTTGAGTCAATAAGTATTCAAATCCTTTCTTATGGCAAGCCTAAATAAGTTCAGGTGTAAAAATGTGCTTAACAAGTCACATAATAAGTTGCACGGACTCACTCTGTGTGCAATAATAGTGTTCAACATGATTTCTGAATGACTACCTCATCTCTGTACCCCACACATACAATTACCTGTAAGGTCCCTCAGTCAAGCAGTGAATTTCAAACACAGATTCAACCACAAAGACCAGGGAGGTTTTCCAATGTCTCACAAAGAAGGTCACCTATTGGTAGATGGGTATAGCCCACAAGACCACTCTCCATATTTTCAACCATAGTGGTGGATGCATCATGTTATGTGTATACTTGTAATCGTTAAGGACTGGTGAGTTTTTCAGCATAAAAAAATAAACTGAATGGAGCTAAGCACAGACGAAATCCTAGAGGGAAACCCTGGTTCAGTCTGCTTTCTACCAGACACTGGGAGATTAATTCACCTTTCAGCAGGACAACAACCTAAAACACAAGGACAAATCTACACTGGAGTTGCTTACCAAGAAGGCAGTGAATGTTCCTGAGTGGCCGAGTTACAGTTTTGACTTAAATCTACTTAAAATCTATGGCAAGACCGGAAAATGGTTGTCTAGCAATGATCAACAACCAATTTGACAGAGCTTGAATAATTAAAAAAATTATAATTTCTTAATGTTGCACAGTCCAGGTGTGAAAAGCTCTGAGACTTATCCAGAAAGACTCACAGCTGTAATCGCTGCCAGAAGTTAATCTACAAATTGTTGAGTCGGGTGTGAATACTTATGTAAATTAGATATTTCTGTATAACATTTTCAATAAATTTGCAAACATTTCTAAAAACAAATGTTCACTTTCTTTATGGGGTATTGTGTGTAGATGGGTGAGAAAAAACATTTATTTAATACATTTTGAATTCAGGCTAAGTGGTATGAATACTTTCTGAAGTCACTGTACGCTACTGCTACTGTTTATTATCTATCCTGTTGCCAAGTCACTTTATCCCTACCTATATTTACATATCTACCTCAATTACCTCGTACCTCTGCACATCATCTCGGTTCTGGTACCCCATGTAGATAGCCAAGTTATCGTTACTCATTATGTATTTATTCCTCGTGTTATTATTTTAATTACATTTTTTCTCTGTGCATTGTTTGGAAGGGCCCGTAAGTAAGCTTTTCTCTGTTAGTCTACACCTGTTGTTTTCAAAGCATGTGACAAATACAGTTTGATTTGATCATGTGATCAGCTGCTCCCACCTACAGTAGCTGTCAGTGTGGCAGCAGAACTCCCATAATGCATCAGTCTACTGGGAGTTCCTTAGGAAGGAACAATAGCAGGGGGACTCAGAGTGACACAGTAAAGCTGGCGGACCAAGTTGGCAGGGGGACTCAGTACAGGGTGACACGGTAAAGCTGGTGGACCAAGATAGCAGGGGGACTCAGTACAGGGTGACACGGTAAAGCTGGTGGACCAAGATAGCAGGGGGACTCAGTACAGGGTGACACGGTAAAGCTGGTGGACCAAGATAGCACGGGGACTCAGTACAGGGTGACACGGTAAAGCTGGTGGACCAAGATAGCACGGGGACTCAGTACAGGGTGACACGGTAAAGCTGGTGGACCAAGATAGCAGGGGGACTCAGTACAGGGTGACACGGTAAAGCTGGTGGCTCTTTGTTTTTCATTGCTGGCAGCATGAACAGAGTAGGATGCAACATATACTGCAGCATTTGCCCTAGAAACATTTCCCCCAATTCCCCTGGCTGTCACTGTTACTGTATTCCCAGTCAATTCCCCTGGCTGTCACTGTTACTGTATTCCCAGTCAATTCCCCTGGCTGTCACTGTTACTGTATTCCCAGTCAATTCCCCTAGCTGTCACTGTTACTGTATTCCCAGTCAATTCCCCTGGCTGTCACTGTTACTGTATTCCCAGTCAATTCCCCTAGCTGTCACTGTTACTGTATTCCCAGTCAATTCCCCTGGCTGTCACTGTTACTGTATTCCCAGTCAATTCCCCTGGCTGTCACTGTTACTGTATTCCCAGTCAATTCCCCTGGCTGTCACTGTTACTGTATTCCCAGTCAATTCCCCTGGCTGTCACTTTTACTGTATTCCCAGTCAATTCCCTGGGCTGTCACTGTTACTGTATTCCCAGTCAATTCCCCTGGCTGTCACTGTTACTGTATTCCCAGTCAATTCCCCTGGCTGTTACTGTTACTGTATTCCCAGTCAATTCCCCTGGCTGTCACTGTTACTGTATTCCCAGTCAATTCCCCTGGCTGTTACTGTATTCCCAGTCAATTCCCGGGCTGCCACTGTTACTGTATTTCCTAGTCAATTCCCCGGCTATCACTTTTACTGTATTCCCAGTCAATTCCCCTGGCTGTCACTTTTACTGTAATCCCAGTCAATTCCCCTGGCTGTCACTGTTACTGTATTCCCAGTCAATTCCCCTGGCTGTTACTGTTACTGTATTCCCAGTCAATTCCCCTGGCTGTTACTGTTACTGTATTCCCAGTCAATTCCCCTGGCTGTTACTGTATTCCCAGTCAATTCCCGGGCTGCCACTGTTACTGTATTTCCTAGTCAATTCCCCCGGCTATCACTTTTACTGTATTCCCAGTCTGGTCTGGGAATTTTCACTATGGATTCACAGTCCATTTTTAGTGATGGCTATGATGCACTTTCACATTATTTTCCAATACTACTTTTACAACCTTGTTGTTAGCTTACAGTTGTGGGGCAGTCTGGAATCCCCTAAGTGTGGCTTCACAGTAATGATAAGTCTGGAGAAAGTGTTTCCATTGACTTGTGTTTCTAATGGATGACTGGGGGGTTTTATAGCTGGATTTACAGTTTTGCGCCAAGGAATGTAATGTGAACTAGTTAGCCCTCCTGTGTTGTAACTAACAGCATGGTGAAAAAACATTAAGCTGCTTAATATTGGAAGCCAGAGCCACCTCAGGACCTACTGATATTCATTTGCTGGGGAGACTAGCCGCACACTGAGACCATGGATGATAGACCTGTAATACTATAGTACTGCAGGTCTACTCAATGTCTTGTTTTGACCATCGCTAATTACACACCAGCACTATTTGGCCTTCACCTTGAGTTTGTAATAAATGAAGCTCAGTGGGAACATGCAGCAAAGTTCTGCGCTGGTGTAGATAACTTACTTTTAACCCTCACTGAGTTATTTTGGTATGTAAGTATTCGATTAAAGAGGACTGTTTTAAACTCTGTGTGGCAGGTCTTCTACTAATCCCACCAATCAAGAGAAAAAAGTGGTAGCAGAGAGACAGACAGAGAGACTTTGAGACCATTGAGACAAACTGGGAGACAAGAGAAAGATGAGGCGGACATGAGTCAGACAAGACAGACAGACAGAAAAGAGAGACAAAGCAACAACAAGACAGAGAGACAGACAAGACAGACAGACAGACAGACAGACAGGTACCGCTGCGGTGTTCCTAACCTCTGGTCAATCTGTACTGTAACAAGTGGGTGTTATAGACTCTTTGGACTTGTGATTGATACGGATGGATATTGGAGTTTTTCACACCCTTAAACTTCACGCTTTGCTGCAGGGTCTTGGTTAATACAACATGATTGACATGTTTGGGGCTGATCAGCCCTATCATTTTTAGACAAGTGCTGTTTAATTCCTGAGAGCATCTTTTATTGTCTTATTTGTTTAATGAGGTTGGGCTTTTGACTGGGCCCTTGTGAGTTCTTTTTCAACAATGAACTGAAAGCTGGAATAAAACGAAAAACAGTTGTTATAGGTTGGATAGCCTGAGTTGTAAAACCCTCTATTACACCCCAGAGGAGAGGAGAGGAGAGGAGAGGAGAGCAGAGGAGAGGAGAGGAGAGGAGAGCAGAGCAGCCAGGCAAGGCAGACCTGCTGAAGGTCAAGAGCATTGCTGTAGCAACTCACTCACTCTCAGGCTGTTATTTCCATCCCTGTGTAATGCTGAGATACCTGTGTCAGAGTGCTTGACAGAGTGATTAGATCAAATGTAACTTATTGTTTATTTCAAATGTTTTATTTACAGTACCTAGTCAATTCCGTCCCATGCTTTAATAAGGATGACATGAATCTCTTAACATCTGCTTTTTCTTTCTAAATAACCATTCAAGCCTCAGCTTGTCGTCTTACCAAAACACTTCAGAGAGATGGTGTGAATGTGTTTTTTATTCACATTCTGTCAAGCAATGATACAACTGAGGCTTGTTTCCCATGTATTCCTCATTGTAATCGTCACTACTTCTGAGTTCTAACACACTGTAACCTCCACAAAGAAGTTTCAATGACAAAGCTAGTGAAAATTAGGCAATCTGGCATTTTGAATGCGTTAGTTATGGCAAATTGACCACAACACAGCAGGTTTTGAGAGCTATGCTGCTTTTGACCACAACACAGCAGGTTTTGAGAGCTATGCCGCTTTTGACCACAACACAGCAGGTTTTGAGAGCTATGCTGCTTTTGACCACAACACAGCAGGTTTTGAGAGCTATGCTGCTTTTGACCACAACACAGCAGGTTTTGAGAGCTATGCTGCTTTTGACCACAACACAGCAGGTTTTGAGAGCTATGCCGCTTTTGACCACAACACAGCAGGTTTTGAGAGCTATGCCGCTTTTGACCACAACACAGCAGGTTTTGAGAGCTATGCCGCTTTTGACCACAACACAGCAGGTTTTGAGAGCTATGCCGCTTTTGACCACAACACAGCAGGTTTTGAGAGCTATGCCGCTTTTGACCACAACACAGCAGGTTTTGAGAGCTATGCCGCTTTTGACCACAACACAGCAGGTTTTGAGAGCTATGCCGCTTTTGACCACAACACAGCAGGTTTTGAGAGCTATGCCGCTTTTGACCACAACACAGCAGGTTTTGAGAGCTATGCCGCTTTTTATTTGATTGATGAACACTATTATAACTATGATGGTTTTATGAGAGGCAAAGTGTGTTTTTAAACCTGTACATGTTAAAGTACTCCCTGTATCTGTTCATCTGTTCTGGCTCTTTTCTGAAGTCTTCTGGGTAAAATCCTACATCAGTTATCGATCAAGGATGACACATTAAATATGTTTATTAGTGTGTGTGCTTGATTCATCTCATCTTTTGGTTTCTTTCCATCAATTGGAAATGAGCGTGCCTCATCATATTGCCATTACGGGAAGTCAGCAATCTTAGAACCTTCTACAGTATAGGTGTTCTGTTCATGAAAGATGACATTTGTCTGAATGACTGCAGAAACCATCAGAAAACCCCTTTCTCTCTCTCTCTCTGATTGCTTGTCTTCTTTACAAGTCGAGACATGGAGCATTTCCCAGAAGTTGTTTTTACTCTCCATTGAAACATACTGTAATTAAATGATCAACAGATGATTGGGAGAATGCTCCATCGCCTGCCAACTGATATCAGACTGGACTGCCAAAAGCCTTCCCTCAAAGCCCAGAGCTGCAGGAGGGCTTCTGCTCAGTGCTAGCTATGGACTGGCTGCTCTTTTCACTAACACTCCACAGCCATGTGATGATGTATGCCACACGGCAGCGACATTTGGAAGCTGCCCAGTGCTTCAGACCTGGGGGGACATTTCTATATTTCAAATATACCTTTTCTATTTGCTTTTACTGATGGTTGTTCAAGGAAATACATTACAGTGCTCCAAATGAAGAAAATATGGCCACAGTTTCTATTGGCGGTTTCTTGTTTGGTGTAAATCCTTTAGGTTTGGATAGCTGTGCATCCCTGCCCGTGTGACTGTGAGGGTAAAATATGTCAGGACAGCAGATCGGGAGATTGCCAAGGCTACTCTTTAACCACCCCTGTTCAGCCATACACAGCTCTGAGTAATACAAATGCCTGTTGGATGGGATAGGCCAAGCTATTGGACTGGGTTTGGGTTATCTGGACGTGGCTAAACTCCTATGGGAGATATGGAGGTACATCCTAGTTTGTACACACAGAACCCACCCTGTAGTGTACTGCATGTTCCACTCATTCCAATTCTACTACTTTTCTACTTCTTTTGTCAGCTTTGTGTGTGTGTGTGTGTGTGTGTGTGTAAGTGGCCTTGTTATCCAACTGGCCCTGCCTGATAATTGCCATGGCGATTCACACCAGCTGAGCCATCAGTCACATGTAGAATAGAGGACGCTGCTGTGATCAATGCAAACGGCCAACTAACGTTTCACAGTTAGTGTCCAGCCTGTTAATAGGCCTGTTAATTAATGATTCTAATACTTCACTATGGAAATGTTGGATCAGTCAGAGCTTGTCTTCATCTGACTGTTGTCAAGCTGACATGGTGTTAATCTGTACTGTGAACAATGTTTTTTCACAAAGCGCTATTTGTGGGAGATGACTGAAATACTGTTAAATTGTCTTCTTTTCTTGATCCTAGTTACTGCAGTTACTTCTCTGGTTATACTGTTCAACAACAGATGTGCTCATCAAATAGTGTTGTCTAAATATCTCATTGATGGACATTACATGAGAAGTGTTCATTAACACCAAAGCTCACTAATTAGAATTGCTAAATCAAGCCATTTGTAAATACAAGTCAATGTAAGCATTTACAAATGCATTTTGATACACACATTTGATCCATTGAAATGATCTCGTTACACTGGAGAGAGAGAGAGAGAGAGAGAGAGAGAGAGAGAGAGAGAATGTGAGGGGGGAGAGAGAGAGAGAATAACTGTTTTACCCTCCTCTCCTTCTCTTTACTCAATCGCAGGCCGTTACAAAAACACCACTATCCTATCATCGTCTCTATATTCCTGACTCAATTACACGCTCACAATGGCATAGCGCTAAAATACACAACTTCTGCATGATTGTATTGTCACTTGAATTACATGTGCTATCACCAGGCTTTTGTACACTGGAAAATAAATAAAGGCACTGTATTGCAAGACGAAGCATAGATGCAGTATCACTTTTTAACACCCAAACCTGCTATTCTTAAGCATTGTTCCCCGTGGAAAAAGGGAAATGGCAATTTGCGTTCATTAAGGCCTTTCTGGCACACAGTGGGTTCGGTTAACAATTCTTCCCCCCCAATGATAGAAACACAAATTGAGGCTGGAAGTCCGGTGGATGGAGGAAATATATTAATTCATTTCTTGTCATTTGCGGGGATAATTTGAATGTTGTCATGGTAATTTGGCGCTGGAAGGCTCCGGGTCAGTTTCCAAACAGAGACCTTGCTCTAGGAGGACCCATCCTTGTGAAGGCATGATAAGGCGCCGTGTGTTGCCTTCAGCGCAATGATGAATTACCTGCTTATCGGGCTCAGCCCAGAGAGACGCACAGCGCAGCATAGGACGAAGGCACGAGACAGAAAGAGAGAGAGAGGGGGAGGTAGAAAGGGAGGTAGAGAGATGGACTAAGAGAGAGGGAGAGACAGGATGTGATTGTGCTATAGAGACAGGAATAATGAGCAGGAGGGAGTGGTGTTGCTGGTGACAGTGAGAATACAGTGATTCATTGTAGCCGTTCTTCAGCCCATCTGTCCTGTGTGAAACCAGGTGAACACACCGTGCTAGCTACACATCACACGTGGCAATGGGATGGGATTCAGAAGACTCTGTTCATGTAGATGTTCCGTAGGATCATTCCATTTACCTCCCATGATCACCTTTTGACTTTGTGGCATCTTTCATGTCTTTGATTTAATGGAAGGATGTATTTATGGTAGATATTAAATTGTATTGTAATGGAAAATGTTTTGTGATAGGTTAACCAGTGGCAACAAAGATTTGAAGCTGTTGTTGGTGTTCTCTAGTGGTGGAGTAAGAGGACCACTACATGTCTTCTCCCTCATCTTGTCTGTCTTCCTCATAATCCCTGTCACTCTCAGCATCTCTCTTAGTCTATTTAAAAAATATATATCTTCCAGTCTCTTTTTCCCTCTTTCACTGGTATTTACCTATTCATTTTCCTATTCATCTGTTTGTCCCATGTTCTCTTCATTGCCCATTTGCTATTAGTGATGTGAAATAGCAGGTTGGGGAGAGCAGCTGAGGTACAAGCATCTCCTGTTCACTTCCTATATCAGCCTGTCTGACCTTCCCACTGACCTTCCCCTGTCTCATCCCTCTCTCTTTCTTCATGTTGCTCTGGCCCTACGTTTACCTCAACCACCGGTCCCTTTTCTTCCCTCATTTGCTCTACGTCTGTCTGTCTGTCTGTCTGTCTGTCTGTCTGTCTGTCTGTCTGTCTGTCTGTCTGTCTGTCTGTCTGTCTGTCTGTCTGTCTGTCTGTCTGTCTGTCTGTCTGTCTGTCTGTCTGTCTGTCTGTCTGTCTGTCTGGTCTCTCTGTCTGTCTGGTCTCTCTGTCTGTCTGTCTGTCTGTCTGGTCTCTCTGTCTGTCTGGTCTCTCTGTCTGTCTGGTCTGTCTGTCTGTCTGTCTGTCTGTCTGTCTGTCTGTCTGTCTGTCTGTCTGTCTGTCTGTCTGTCTGGTCTGTCTGTCTGTCTGGTCTCTGTCTGTCTGGTCTCTCTGTCTGTCTGGTCTCTCTGTCTGTCTGGTCTCTCTGTCTGTCTGGTCTCTCTGTGTCTGTCTGGTCTGGTTTCTCTGTCTGGTCTGGTCTGGTCTCTCTGTGTCTGTCTGGTCTGGTCTCTCTGTGTCTGGTCTGGTCTCTCTGTGTCTGTCTGGTCTGGTCTGGTCTCTCTGTGTCTGTCTGGTCTGGTCTCTCTGTGTCTGTCTGGTCTGGTCTCTCTGTGTCTGTCTGGTCTGGTCTCTCTGTGTCTGTCTGGTCTGGTCTCTCTGTGTCTGTCTGGTCTGGTCTTTCTGTGTCTGTCTGGTCTGGTCTCTGTGTCTGGTCTGGTCTCTCTGTGTCTGTCTGGTCTGGTCTTTCTGTGTCTGTCTGGTCTGGTCTCTGTGTCTGGTCTGGTCTCTCTGTGTCTGTCTGGTCTGGTCTTTCTGTGTCTGTCTGGTCTGGTCTCTGTGTCTGGTCTGGTCTCTCTGTGTCTGTCTGGTCTGGTCTCTGTGTCTGTCTGGTCTGCTTTCTCGGTCTGGTCTGGTCTCGCTGTGTCTGTCTGTCTGGTCTCTCTGTGTCTGTCTGTCTGGTCTCTCTGTGTCTGTCTGGTCTGGTCTCTCTGTGTCTGTCTGGTCTGGTCTCTCTGTGTCTGTCTGGTTTGGTCTCTCTGTGTCTGTCTGGTCTGGTGTCTCTGTGTCTGTCTGTCTGGTCTCTCTGTGTCTGTCTGGTCTGGTCTCTCTGTGTCTGTCTGGTCTGGTCTGGTCTCTCTGTGTCTGTCTGGTCTGGTCTCTCTGTGTCTGTCTGGTCTGGTCTCTCTGTGTCTGTCTGGTCTGGTCTGGTCTCTCTGTGTCTGGTCTGGTCTGGTCTCTCTGTGTCTGTCTGGTGTGGTCTGGTGTCTCTGTCGGTCTGGTCTGGTCTCTCTGTCTCTGTCTGGTCTCTCTGTGTCTGTCTGGTCTGGTCTCTCTGTGTCTGTCTGGTCTGGTCTCTCTGTGTCTGTCTGTCTGGTCTGGTGTCTCTGTCGGTCTGGTCTGGTCTCTCTGTGTCTGTCTGGTCTGGTCTGGTCTCTCTGTGTCGGTCTGGTCTGGTCTGGTCTCTCTGTCTCTGTCTGGTCTGGTCTCTGTCTGTCTGTCTGTCTGTCTGTCTGTCTGTCTGTCTGTCTGTCTGTCTGTCTGTCTGTCTGTCTGTCTGTCTGTCTGTCTGTCTGTCTGTCTGTCTGTCTGTCTCGTCTGTCTCGTCTGTCTCTGTCTGGTCTGTCTGTCTCTGTCTGGTCTGTCTGTCTCGTCCTCTCTCTTTCTCTCTCTCTCTCTGTTTCTCTGTGCCTTAGTTCAGGTGTGCGTGTGTGCTGTGACCTGATATGACAGCTCTCTCAGTTCTCCCATGTTCCTGCTCTGTGTGGGTTAAGATCTGCCATCTTCCCCATGTCTCCTCTACCATCATTAACGGGTCCTTTGTCTGTGAGCTCCTCTCCTCCCCTTCTCCTCCCCCACTCCCCCCCCTCTCTCTCCAGCTTTATGAAAACATAAATCACAGTGGGGTGGTACTTCTTTCCCTATTATTCTCTCTGGACCAGGGCCACCAATCAGAATCGAGGCTCCTCAATGTCCATTCAGTGGCCTCTCTGTCTCTCTCCCTCACAAAGGCAGGCACAGGAAGGACCAAAGGGCAAAAAAAGAGAGTAGAAATAGAGACGGATGGAGAACGCTTTCAATGTACCACTGGAGAAACTGTTCTCCTACTTACCTTGTCTCCCTCTTTCCAAAGCTGCCATCATCTCTCTCTTGGGCATACAAGGGCACTTGCAAAGTCTGCTCTCCCTGCCAGGTAGAATGAAATATTAGCTCACTGTCTCTCTTGGTTAAACCAACAGCATTTACCCCCTTCCCCTTCCCTCTCCTCCTGACGGCCATTTTAAATGACTGATAATGAGGACTAATTGAGCAGGCTCTCAGGCATGGCTGTCGTCCACTCTGTGGAAACAGAGCTGGTATGGTCACTCCACTGACAGGATGAGAGAGAGGCCTTGTCTTTATGATTAGCTATGGCCTCCACACTAACCCGAAGGCTGTCAGCTCATAACCGCCAAGTGGCGTGTGTGTGTATTTGTATGCCCCTGAGCAAAGCACTTAAAACTGAATAGCTTAAATAAATACCCACAGTAGCTGTGTAAATAGAAGCAGTGCTCGATCCAAAGCCTTGAGAGCCAAGTGCCCGCTAAGAAAAGCTCTATTGATTCATTGCTCTATCCTGTTACTCTATCCTGTTGCTCTATACTGTTGCTCTATCCTGTTGCTCTATCTTGTTACTCTATCCTGTTACTCTATCCTGTTGCTCTATCCTGTTGCTCTATCCTGTTGCTCAATCCTGTTGCTCTATACTGTTGCTCTATCCTGTTGCTCTATCCTGTTACTCTATCCTGTTACTCTATCCTGTTGCTCTATCCTGTTGCTCTATCCTGTTACTCTATCCTGTTGCTCTATCCTGTTGCTCTATCCTGTTGCTCTATCCTGTTGCTCTATCCTGTTTCTCTATCCTGTTTCTCGATCCTGTTACTCTACTCTGCAGTACCACTCCATGGAAGAAGGTGCCACTTTGTATTGTTGTGTAGCTTCTCTGGCACCTGGTGTGAGGCTCGGACCTTCTACTGAAGGTAAGAGGGCTGACAGTTGGCTGGAGATGCTTAAGACTCCCCTGCAGGCTTGTCCTCACTGAGTCTCTGTGGAGATCCTCCAGGCTGGGCTGAACGATATCAGGTCAGGTGTTCGTCTACTGTAGTCTCTGTGGAGATCCTCCTGGCTGGGCTGAACGATATCAGGTCAGGTGTTGGTCTACTGTAGTCTCTGTGGAGATCCTCCAGGCTGGGCTGAACGATATCAGGTCAGGTGTTGGTCTACTGTAGTCTCTGTGGAGATCCCCCAGGCTGGGCTGAACGATATCAGGTCAGGTGTTGGTCTACTGTAGTCTCTGTGGAGATCCCCCAGGCTGGGCTGAACGATATCAGGTCAGGTGTTGGTCTACTGTAGTCTCTGTGGAGATCCTCCAGGCTGGGCTGAACGATATCAGGTCAGGTGTTGGTCTACTGTAGTCTCTGTGGAGATCCTCCAGGCTGGGCTGAACGATATCAGGTCAGGTGTTGGTCTACTGTAGTCTCTGTGGAGATCCTCCAGGCTGGGCTGAACGATATCAGGTCAGGTGTTGGTCTACTGTAGTCTCTGTGGAGATCCCCCAGGCTGGGCTGAACGATATCAGGTCAGGTGTTGGTCTACTGTAGTCTCTGTGGAGATCCTCCAGGCTGGGCTGAACGATATCAGGTCAGGTGTTGGTCTACTGTAGTCTCTGTGGAGATCCTCCTGGCTGGGCTGAACGATATCAGGTCAGGTGTTGGTCTACTGTAGTCTCTGTGGAGATCCTCCAGGCTGGGCTGAACGATATCAGGTCAGGTGTTGGTCTACTGTAGTCTCTGTGGAGATCCTCCTGGCTGGGCTGAACGATATCAGGTCAGGTGTTGGTCTACTGTAGTCTCTGTGGAGATCCTCCAGGCTGGGCTGAACAATATCAGGTCAGGTGTTGGTCTACTGTAGTCTCTGTGGAGATCCTCCAGGCTGGGCTGAACGATATCAGGTCAGGTGTTGGTCTACTGTAGTCTCTGTGGAGATCCTCCTGGCTGGGCTGAACGATATCAGGTCAGGTGTTGATCTACAGTAGTCTCTGTGGAGATCCTCCAGGCTGGTCTGAACGATATCAGGTCAGGTGTTGGTCTTATTGTAGTCTTTGTGGGGCTCCCACTGTGGTCCTCACCCACCGTCTCAGCTTCATCCATGTTCATGACACATTAAAGAGGACCTGGAGGTCTGCTTTAATCTCCTCATACTTGGTCCAAAGTGCATTTCAAACTGACTCAAAGTGTTCTGACATTCGGAGTGTCTCAAACTACAAACCGTCATCCACATTCAACATGACAGGAATCTCTGACAGCTGCAAAGGACCTTCCCAGTGGAAGGATATAGGCCTATCCTCGAATACAGTTCTCCTCACAACATGATATACCTAGATCTCCCTTGGATAAGAGATTATTTATCTCAGTTGGACTTTCCGGTTTAATTAAAGGTTAACTGAACAACAGTGGTATTGTATAAAGCAGGGGAAACAATGTTGAATACAGATACAGGCATCCAGCCAGGTCTCAGACATTCAGTTTGCTTTTATCTTTTCATTTCATATTTACTGCCATTGGTTAATAACACTGCAGCTGCCATGTGGTTCTCAGTGGGAGTCTGGGAGATGCAGCTGTTTCTGAGGGTGGGGGAATCAGTGCTGACAATGCCTGTAGAGAGCCATGCTGGTACCCAGCAATATTGTATATTTCTTCCAGAGAGATGGAAGAAATCTCCAAAATAACATATCTGGATCTCAACACCTTGGCTGGTGGGAAGGGAAGGTAGAGAGAATGAGTCAACCAGACCACCCATGAAATTGAGCCTTTCTATAATTGAATGGGATAAAACAACTCTTGAGCGGAGGAGAAGAAAGGAAAGTAAATGTGGCTCATTTTTCTCCTGTCAACAAGTCCGACTTAATCCCCTTCCACTGTCTTAGTTTTAATTCACTCCTCCTGTGTTCCAGTGCTGTCTGGAGGAACGTATTCTCATCTCATCTCTAGTGCCCCCAGCCCCCCTGCTCCTCTCCTCCTCACACCTCCCCACACCTCCCCAATTCTACCTTTGTATTTACGCTTCAAATCAGATTTTGTTCTGCCTTATAACACCATAGAAAGTGGCAGCAGTCAAGTGTATCTGTAGGCTGTTACTATCTGTAGCAGGCCCACAACTGTTCCCTGAGCGTTGGTGAAGACTCCCAGGACAAAACTCACTGTCATGTTAATCCAAGCTTTGATAAATAGGATGGATATGTAGACTGTACTCATATGTAGACCGTACCCAGCCCTGCAACGTCTGCATACAGTAAAAGGACAAGTTATCAGAAATGCCACAGATGACGGCGTCTCACAGTTGAGAAGTTGGTAGATTAACTAGCTTTTGGTTTCTATTGTGGTTAATGTCATATTGTTGAATCTGGCGTTAAACTAGTTTAAAGGGTAATCTAAATAAACGACTACAGGGGGTTAGGCTTGGCAGTGGCTATAATTGAAAAGAAAAGCCTTTGATATCAGGCTTCTTTCCCCTAATGTATTTCATCTTTATAATCTACATCATACATCTGAAGCTGTAATAATGGGAAATACATCAAACCTGCCATGCTATAGGAGATTGACATTCTGTTTATTCAATTCCAGGTATTTTGCTTTAGACTCACTATCCACCTCTCAGAGAAATAATTATCATCACATCTCCCCTCCTGGTCCATGACAAATTCAGTTTTTTTCTAAAACGCTGAAATGTTTACACCAGGATATCAGTGCCTTTCTCCCCATTGTGCATACATAGGGGGACAATAGTGATCTTAGGATGCTCCTGAGTTTGGTTGCTTAGTTTGGCTGACAACAGAGAGAGCGAGCGGAGCAGGAGGGGAGTCCTCCCTGAGCTGTAAAGACGCAAGAAAATCTTATTGCTTTTTTCATTACATAGAAAATGACATTGCTCTCTCCCAAAACGACTTACATTCTCCTGCTCTGGGTCGGCTACCTCCGTGGTCAGCCAGCGATCTAAGTCTAACAGAGAAAGAGAGGGGAGAGAAAGTGTGTGTGTGTGTGTGTGTGGAGACTGAAATTCAGTGGTTGGCCTGTATATATGCTGAACCTTGCCATGGCATGACAAACCCTACCAGAACCTTCTGATCTCATTTCATTAGAAAATAACCAACCTTTCACAGTGAATTCCTGCATGGGAACATTGTGGGGCTCAGCCTGTTGCACATGAAAAGTGACAGATTGATATTTATTTTAAAATCAAAGGAATTATAGGCCTGCAGTATTCCAGTCATCCTATTTACATACCAATTAACAGTCTTAATGGCTGCAATTTCTTCTGATTAATTATATTACCATGTACAGTACCAGTCAAAAGTTTAGACCACATACTCATTCCAGGGTTTTTATTTATTTTTACTTTTTTCTACATTGTATTTTAATAGGGAAAACATCAAAACTATGAAATAACACATATGGAATCATGAAGTAACCAAAAAAGTGTTAAACAAATCAAAATAGATTTTATATTTGAGATTCTTCAAAGTAGCCACCCTTTGCCTTGATGACAGCTTTGCACACTCTTGGCATTCTCTCAACCAGCTTCACCTGGAATGCTTTTCCAACAGTCTTGAATGAGTTCCCATATATGCTGAGCACTTGTTGGATGCTTTTCCTTCACTCTGCGGTCCAACTCATCCCACACCATCTCAGTTGGGTTCAGGTCGTGTGATTGTGGTGGCCAGGTCATCTGATGCAGCACTCCATCACTCTCCTTCTTGGTCAAATAGCCCTTACACAGCCTTGAAAAACTCCTGGCCCTAGAGAGGATGAAAACATTAAAAGTCTTTACACAAAACAGACAACAACTGCGATTGGACAAAAACTAACAGGGTTGAGCTCGCTGTATGCAGTGTTTCATCGTGTAGACCTTCACATCTATAATTAAAAAGATACTCATACAGCATGTCATCACTATTGTGGGGATTTATTAATGCCTGTCAATCATTTGGGAATATAAAGGCCTAGGTTGCCTAGGCACCCGAAGTGAGAATATAAACCAAATTCGATCACATTCAAATTTTCTCAGAACACAAATAAATGGGGCTATTTTAGGCTATACGTAGATATCTTAGGCTATAAAAACATGACGTTACGTTTCCCGTGGCCAGGCCCAGATGGGATCAGCGCGCATAGGCTTCTCTAGGCTACCGGCAGCTATGGTTGTTATCAGTAGGCTACAGCTGACCAGACTGAAGCACAGACTAATTGTGCATGTTGACAAATCATGAGGCATTTCATTTTTTGGGTGGCGGGTATGAGAATCCAAATAAAACAGCTCATCGCAGTGAATTCACTTAAACCCACATTTTCAGTCACTATTTGCTTTTACCACGTAATCAATCAAATGTATTTAAATCAATCAAATTTATTTATAAAGCCCTTTTTTTCATCAGCCGATGTCAAAGTGCTATACAGAAACCCAGCCTAAAATCCCAAACGGCATGCAATGCAGATGTAGAAGCACACTGGCTAGGAAAAACTCCCTAGAAAGGCAGGAACCTAGGAAGAAACCTAGAGAGGAACCAGGCTCTGAGGGGTGGCCAGTCCTCTTCTGGCTGTGCCTGGTGGAGATTACAACAGTACATGGCCAAGATGTTCAAATAATAATCACAGGGGTTGTAGAGGGTGCAACAGGTCAGCACCTCAGGAGTAAATGTCAGTTGGCTTTTCATAGCCGATCATTCAGAGTTAGAGACAGCAGGTGTGGTAGAGGGAGAGAGAGAGAGTCAAAAACAGCAGGTCCGCGACAGGTAGCACATCAGGTGAACAGGTCAGGGTTCCATAGTCGCAGGCAGAACAGTTGAAACTGGAGGAGCAGCACGACCAGGTGGACTGTGGACAGCAAGGAGTCATCAGTCTAGGTAGTTCTGAGGCATGGTCCTAGGGCTCAGGTCCTCCGAGATAATTAGAGGGAGCATACTTAAATTCACACAGGACACTGGATAAGACAGGAGAAATACTCCAGATATGACAGACTGATCCTAGCCCCCCGACACTAAATATTGCAGCATAAATACTGGAGGCTGAGACAGGAGGGGACGGGAGACACTGTGGCCCCGTCCAACGATACCCCCGGACAGGGCCAACCAGGCAGGATATAACCCCACCCACTTTGCCAAAGCACAGCCCCCACACCACTAGAGGGATATCTTCAACCACCAACGTACTACCCTGTAGACAAGGCTGAATATAGCCCACGAAGATCTCCCCCACGGTACAAACCCGAGGGGGGCTCCAACCCAGACAGGAAGATCACGTCAGTGACTCAACCCACTCAAGTGACGCAACCCTCCTAGGGACGGTATGGAAGAGCACCAGTAAGCCAGTGACGCAGCCCCTGTAATAGGGTTAGAGGCAGAGAATCCCAGTGGAGAGAGGGGAACCGGCCAGGCAGAGACAGCAAGGGCGGTTCGTTGCTCCAGTGCCTTTCCGTTCACATTCACACCCCTGCGCCAGACTACACTCAATCATAGGACCTACTGAAGAGATGAGTCTTCAATAAAGACTTTAAGGCTGAGACCGAGTCTGCTTCTCTCACATGGGTAGGCAGACCATTCCATAAAAATGTAGCTCTATAGGAGAAAGCCCTGCCTCCAGCTGTTTACTTAGAAATTCAAGGGACAATTAGGAGGCCTGCGTCTTGTGACCGTAGCGTACCAGTAGGTATCTACGACAGGACCAAATCGTAAAGATAGGTAGGAGCAAGCCCATGTAATGCTTTGTAGGTTAGCAGTAAAACCATGAAATCAGGCCTAGCCTTAACAGGAAGCCAGTGTAGAGAGGCTAGCTTTGGAGTAAAATGATCAGATTTCTAGCAACCGTGTTTAGCACTAACTGAAGTTTATTTAGTGCTTGTCCGGGTAGCCGGATAGTAGAGCATTGCAGTAGTCTAATCTAGAAGTGACAAAAGCATGGATACATTTTTATGCATAATTTTTGTACAGAAATGTTCAGATTTTTGCAATGTTACGTAGATGGAAAAAAGCTGTCCTTGAAACGGCCTAGATACAGTTGAAGTCAGAAGTTTACATACACCTTAGCCAAATACATTTAAACTCGGTTTTTCACAATTCCTGACATTTAATCCTAGTAAAAATGCCCTGTTTTAGGTCAGTTAGGATCACCACTTTATTTTAAGAATGTAAAATGTCAGAATAATAGTAGAGTGATTTATTTCAGCTTTTATTTCTTTCATCACATTCCCAGTGGGTCATAAGTTTACATACACTCAATTAGTAGTTGGTAGCATTGCCTTTAAATTGTTTAACTTGGTCAAACATTTCGGGTAGCCTTCCACAAGCTTCCCACAATAAGTTGGGTGAATTTTGGCCCATTCCTCCTGACAGAGCTGGTGTAACTGAGTCAGGTTTATAGGCCTCCTTGCTCGCACAAGCTTCTTCAGTTCTGGCCACAAATTTTCTATGGGATTGAGGTCAGGGCTTTGTGATGGCCACTCCAATACCTTGACTTTGTTATCCTTAAGCCATTTTGCCACAACTTTGGAAGTATGCTTGGAGTCATTGTCAATTTCAAGACACATTTTTCGACCAAGCTTTAACTTCCTGACTGATGTCTTGAGATGTTGCTTCAATATATCCACATAATTTTCCATCCTCATGATGCCATCTATTTTGTGAAGTGCACCAGTCCCTCCTGCAGCAAAGCACCCCCACAACATGATGCTGCCACCCCCGTGCTTCACGGTTGGGATGGTGTTCTTCGGCTTGCAAGTCTCCCCCTTTTTCCTCCAAACATAATGATGGTCATTATGGCCAAACAGTTCTATTTTTGTTTCATCAGACCAGAGGACATTTCTCCTAAAAGTATGATCTTTGTCCCCATGTGCAGTTGCAAACCATAGTCTGGCTTTTTTATGGCGGTTTTGGAGCAGTGGCTTCTTCCTTGCTGAGCGGCCTTTCAGGTTATGTCGATATAGGACTCGTTTTACTGTGGCTATAGATACTTTTGTACCGGTTTTCTCCAGCATCTTCACAAGGTCCTTTGCGGTTGTTCTGCGATTGATTTGCACTTTTTGCACTAAAGTACGTTCATCTCTAGGAGACAGAACGCGTCTCCTTCCTGAATGGTATGACGGCTGTGTGGTCCCATGGTGTTTATACTTGCGTACTATGGTTTGTACAGATGAACGTGGTATCTTCAGGCATTGCTCCCAAGGATGAACCAGACTTATGGAGGTCTACAATTTTTTTCTGAGGTCTTGACTGATTTCTTTTGATTTTCACATGATGTCAAGCAAGGAGGCACTGAGTTTGAAGGTAGGCCTTGAAATACATCCACAGGTACACCTCCAATTGACTGAAACGATGTCAATTAGTCTATCAGAAGCTTCTAAATCCATGACATAATTTTCTGGAATTTTCCAAGCTGTTTAAGGGCACAGTCAACTTAGTGTATGTAAACGTCTGACCCACTGGAATGGTGATACAGTGAATTATAAGTGAAATAATCTGTCTGTTAACAATTGTTGGACAAATGACTTGTGTCATACACAAAGTAGATGTCCTAACCGACTCGCCAAAACTGTAGTTTGTTAACAAGAAATTGTGGAGTGGTTGAAAAACGAGTTTCAATGACTCAAACCTAAGTGTTCGTAAACTTCCGACTTCAACTGTATGTTTGTCAAAAGAGAGACCAGGGTCCAGGGTAACTCTGAGGTCCTTCAGTTTTATTTGAGATGACTGTATAACCATTAAGATTAATTGTCAGATTTCTTGGGACTTAGAACTAGCATCTCTGTTTTGTCCGAGTTTAAAAGTAAAACATTTTCCGCCATCCACTTCCTTATGCCTGAAACACAGGCTTCCAAGTAGGGCAATTTTGGGGCTTCACCATGTTTCATCGACATGTTCAACTGTGTATCGTCCGGATAGCAGTGAAAGTTAACATTATGTTTCCGAATTACATCACCAAGAGGTAAAATATATAGTGAAAACAATAGTGGTCCTAAAACGGAACCTTGAGGAACACCGAAATTGACAGTTGATTTGTCAGAGGACAAATCATCCACAGAGACAAACTGATATCTTTCTGACAGATAAGATCTAAACCAGGCCAGAATTTGATTTGCATGATATTTATAAAAATGAAGCCTGGTTTGTTGTAATGTTGGTTTGTTGTAATGTGGTAAGGTAGGCCTACTATATTTTTATCTTGGTATGAGAGGGTTCATTTTTGATAGGCTATGTTCCGTGATGAAGACATGCTGTTATAGCTACTCTGTGCTTTTGTCTTGAAGTAATATGTAATGAGTGTAGCCTACAGACAATAAAATAATCCCTTTAATTGTCTTCACATACATGCTTGTGTATTGTTGCATTATTCAAGAGTGTAATATGTTTTAGAGGAACAGTTCCGTCGTTGTTGAATTGTTTCTGCTTACTGGCTAGTGGCTAGTGTGATATTTACAGTCAATATGAGCTGCGGACCAAGAATGTGGCGTTGCCAGCCACACGAAAGGTAAGGCGATGATGTAATGTGAATTGAAGAGTAGAATTGTCTTTCGCCACCCTGCTCCTCAGCTTCTCCTTCATATCTCCTAGTGTCACACTCCTAATGGAAACAATTACACTAGTTTACATTAACATAAAACACCGGCGACACATTGGTGTGGTTGTCTCCATGGAAATACGACATGAGAGGGACATCTCCTACATGCAGGGGGCTCTGGTTGCAAGCCTTCTATATTATGTTAGGGAGGGAGAGAGAAGGAGTGACGGAGAGAGAAGGAGAGAGAGAGAGAAAGATAAAGAGAGCGGGCTGGAGAAAGAGTGAGAAAGAAATGGAAAGAGAGAGAAAGAGTGTCCAGTCAGCCCAGGGTGCTGTAGTAAAGCACCATGGAAGGGCACGTCTCATCTAGACTGGGATGGGAGCGTTAAAGTCCTATAAATTAAAGGGTTTTTGTGAACGGGGTGGGGCCTTTCCCACAGCTCACGTCTACACAAACACTGAGAATTAATCACCAGTCGTGGTCAATGTGACACAATCTCCTCCGCGTTGCCTGAATAAATCTCCCCAGGCCCGGCGACAGCATCACATCACCACAACATCCAGCCAGGCTGTTTCTTCTCATCGCCAGCCCCGAGTCACAACCACGACACGCCTCATTCCTGATATTTCTGCGTTATGTGTTTTTATTGGCCGTGGTGTTGTCGTGGTGGCCTTCTGGGATAAGTGTGGTGTGAATTGTGTGGCAACCATCAATGTAGTAGCAGTACCTTGAGGAGGTTCAGGGCTGATAGAATATGCATGGCTCGGTTGAATCGCTGTCTTCCCTGTCTCCCCAGACCTCCATCACGCCACATGACCACCTCATTAATATGTAGCTGGGCAGACAGACAAATAGTCAGACGGACAGACAGACACCAGGAGTTGTCTTTGTGAGTGTCTCCGTCATATGTTCTGATAAAGAGATACTGCTTCTTCTTTGTACTGTCTGTGTACCGTCTGTGTACCGTCTGTGTACGGTCTGTTGTTTAGGATGAACGGGGGACTGTTTTATCACTTATCATATCACATTTTAACTTTGTATTTGATGAAAAAAATAATATATTTTATTTCACCTTTATTTAACCAGGTAGGCTAGTTGAGAACAAGTTCTCATTTACAACTGCGACCTGGCCAAGATAAAGCAAAGCAGTGCGACACAAACAACAACACAGAGTTACACATGGAATAAACAAACATACAGGCAATAATACAATAGAGGAAGTCTATATACAGTGTGTGCAAATGAGGTAGGATAGTGGCGAAATTATTACAGTATGTCAAATTAAACACTGGGGTGATAGATGTGCAGAAGATGAGTGTGCAAGTAGCGGTACTGGGGTGCAAAGGAGCTAAATAAATAACAATATAGTGATGAGGTAGTTGGATGGGCTATTTACAGATTGGCTATGTACAGGTGCAGTGATCTGTGAGCTGCTCTGACAGCTGGTGCTTAAAGCTAGTGAGGGAGATATGAGTCTCCAGCTTCAGAGATTTTTGCAGTTCGTTCCAGTCATTGGCAACAGAGAACTGGAAGGAAAGGCGGCCAAAGGAGGAATTGGCTTTGGGATTGACCAGTGAAATATACCTGCTGGAGCGCGTTCTGCGGGTGGGTGCTGCTATGGTGACCAGTGAGCTGAGTGATAAGGCGGTGCTTTACCTAGAAACGACTTATAGATGACCTGGAGCCAGTGGGTTTGGCGACAGATATGAAGCGAGGGCCAGCCAACGAGAGCATACAGG
Organism: Salmo salar; assembly: GCF_965601325.2. Classification (NCBI taxonomy): domain Eukaryota; kingdom Metazoa; phylum Chordata; class Actinopteri; order Salmoniformes; family Salmonidae; genus Salmo; species Salmo salar. The sequence goes on from NC_138299.1 coordinate 143,123,103, forward strand.
TCGCAGTGGTGGGTAGTATATGGGGCTTTGGTGACAAAACGGATGGCACTGTGATAGACTGCATCCAATTTGCTGAGTAGAGTGTTGGAGGCTATTTTGTAAATGACATCGCCGAAGTCAAGGTTCGGTAGGATAGTCAGTTTTACTAGGGTGTGTTTGGCAGCATGAGTGAAGGATGCTTTGTTGCGAAATAGGAAGCTGATTCTAGATTTAATTTTGGATTGGAGATGCTTAATGTGAGTCTGGAAGGAGAGTTTACAGTCTAACCAGACACCTAGGTATTTGTAGTTGTCCACATATTCTAGGTTCAGATCCGTCCAGAGTAGTGATGCTGGACTGGTGGGTAGGTGTGGGCAGCGATCGGTTGAAGAGCATACATTTAGTTTTGCTTGCATTTAAGAGCAGTTGGAGGCCACGGAAGGAGAGTTGTATGGCATTGAAGCTCGTCTGGAGGTTAGTTAACACAGTGTCCAAAGAAGGGCCAGAAGTATACAGAATGGTGTCGTCTGCGTTGAGGTGGATCAGAGAATCACCAGCAGCAAGAGCGACACCATTGATGTATACAGAGAAAAGAGTCGGCCCGAGAATTGAACCCTGTGGCACCCCCATAGAGACTGCCAGAGGTCCGGACAACAGGCCCTCCGATTTGACACACTGAACTCTGTCAGAGAAGTAGTTGGTGAACCAGGCGAGGCAGTCATTTGAGAAACCAAGGCTGTTGAGTCTGCCGATAAGAATGTGGTGATTGACAGAGTCGAAAGCCTTGGCCAGGTCGATGAATACAGCTGCACAGTATTGTCTCTTATCGATGGCGGTTATGATGTTGTTTAGGACCTTGAGCATGGCTGAGGTGCATCCATGACCAGCTCTGAAACCAGATTGCACAGCGGAGAAGGTATGGTGGGATTCGACATGGTCGGTGATCTGTTTGTTAACTTGGCTTTCGAAGACCTTAGAAAGGCAGGGTAGGATAGATATAGGTCTGTAGCAGTTTGGGTCTAGAGTGTCTCCCCCTTTGAAGAGGGGGATTACCGCGGCAGGTTTCCAATCTTTGGGAAATCTCAGACGATACGAAAGAGAGGTTGAACAAGCTAGTAATAGGGGTTGCAACAATTTCGGCGGATACTTTTAGAAAGAGAGGGTCCAGATTGTCTAGCCCTGCTGATTTGTAGGGGTCCAGACTTTGCAGCTCTTTCAGATCATCTGTCATGTCCTGGCCAGTATAAGGGTTAATTGTTATTGTAGTTTGGTCAGGACGTGGCAGAGGGTATTTGTTTTATGTGGTCCGGGGTGGTGTTTTTGGTAAAAGGGTGTTTGATTTAGTATTTCCGGGTTTTTGGTTTATGGTCTATGTTTATGTATTTCTATGTGTAGTCTAGTAAGTGTGTTTCTATGTAGAGTTAATTGGGGTGGACTTCCAATTGAAGGCAGCTGTGTGGTGTTGCCTTTGATTGGAAGTCCTATATTAGTTGGGTGTGTTTGTCTGTGTGTTTGTGGGAGATTGTTCTGTGTTTAGCCTTGTGCCTTGCCAGACTGTCTGTATATCGTTCGTTCACTTGTTTTGTTATTTTGGTGTTCATTTTGGGAAGTAAATAAACCTCAAGATGAGCTTACACATACCTGCTGCGTTTTGGTCCTCCATTACCAACGAAAACCGTGACATCATCAGCTATCTGGATTTGGGTGAAGGAGAAATGGGGGAGGCTTGGGCAAGTTGCAGTGAGGGGTGCAGGGCTGTTGACCGGGGAAGGGGTAGCCAGGTGGAAAGCATGGCCAGCCGTAGAAAAATGCTTACTGAAATTCTCAATTTTCGCAGATTTATCGGTGGTGACAGTGTTTCCTTGCCTCAGTGCAGTGTGCAGCTGGGAGGAGGTGCTCTTATTCTCCATGGACTTTAGTGTCCCAGAACTTTTTGGAGTTTGTGCTACAGGATGCAATTTTCTGTTTGAAAAAGCTAGCCTTTGCTTTCCTAACTGCCTGTGTATTTTGGTTCCTAACTTCCCTGAAAAGTTGCATATCACGGGGGCTATTCGATGCTAATGCAGTACGCCACAGGATGTTTTTGTGTTGGTCAAAGGCAGTCCGGTCTGGAGTGAACCAAGGGCTATATCTGTTCCTTGTTCTATGTTTTTTTTGAATGGGGCATGCTTATTTAAGATGGTGAGGAAAGCACTTTTAAAGAATAACCAGGCATCCTCTACTGACGGAATGAGGTCAATATCATTCCAGGATACCTGGGCCAGGTCAATTAGAAAGGCCTGCTCGCTGAAGTGTTTTAGGGAGTGTTTGACAGTGATGAGGGGTGGTCGCTTGACCGCAGACCCATTACGGACACAGGCAATGAGGCAGTGATCGCTGAGAACCTGGTTGAAGACAGCTGGTGTATTTGGAGGGCAAGTTGGTTAGGATGATATCTATGAGGGTGCCCGTGTTTAAGGATTTGGGGTTGTACCTGGTGGGTTCATTGATAATTTGTGTGAGATTGAGAGCATCAAGCTTAGATTGTAGGATGGCCGGGGTGTTAAGCATGTCCCAGTTTAGGTCACCTAACAGTACGAGCTCTGAAGATGGATGGGGGGCAATCAATTCGCATATGGTATCCAGGGCAGAGGGTGGTCTATCGCAAGCGGCAACGGTAAGAGACTTGTTTCTGGAGAGGTGGATTTTTAAAAGTAGAAGCTCAAATTGTTTGGGCACAGACCTGGATAGTAAGACAGAACTCTGCAGGCTATCCCTGCAGTAGATTGCAACACCGCCCCCTTTGGCAGTTCTATCTTGTTGGAAAATGTTATAGTTAGGGATGGAAATTTCAGGGGTTTTGGTGGTCTTCCTAAACCAGGATTCAAACACGGCTAGGGCATCTGGGTTGGCAGAGTGTGCTGGGGCAGTGACTAAAACAACTTAGGGAGGAGGTTTCTAATGTTAACATGCATGAAACCAAGGCTTTTACGGTTACAGAAGTCAACAAATGAGAGAGCCTGGGAAATGGGAGTGGAGCTAGGCACTGCAGGGCCTGGATTAACCTCCACATCACCAGAGGAACAGAGGAGGTGTAGGATAAGTGTACGGCTAAAGGCTAGAAGAATTGGCCGTCTAGCACGTTCAGAACAGAGAGTAAAAGGAGCAGATTTCTGGGCACGGTAGAATAGATTCAAGGCATAATGTACAGACAAAGGTATGGTAGGATGTGAATACATTGGGTGTAAACCTGTGCATAGAGTGAGGATGAAGAGATATTGTCTCTTGAAATATCATTTAAACCAGGTGATGTCACCGCATGTGTGGGAGGTGGAACTAAAGTGTTAACTAAGGCGTATTGAGCTGGGCTAGAGGCTCTACAGTTAAATAAGGCAATAATTACTAACCAAAGCAGCAATGGACAATGCATATTGACGTTAGGAAGAGGCATGCGTAGCCAAGTGATCATAGGCGTCTAGTGAGTGGCTTCAGGCAGCTAGCTGGCCGGGCTAGCAAGCTAGCAGAAGGGCTTTTGAGGGACGTCGCGACGGAAGAAAGTCTGTTGTGGCCCCCTCGTGCTGTGTTTTGTGTAATTTTATTTGATTGATGTCCTAAAGGTCTGAGCTCAGAAACCACCACAAATATTATGACCCCCACTTCATGTAACATTAAGGGACTACTTATTGTTAGTCAAAAGGATTAATGGCTCTCTTGTACCAGACAACTTACAGCACCTGGTATTCCCAGGTGGTCTCCTGTACTAACCAGGCCTGACCCTCAACAGGCGTGTTCAGGTTGGTATGGCCACAAGCTTATTTTTTTACCCCGCTCTTCTCCCTGTATTAGTTCCCTTGGCTCATCTCTGCAACTCCTCAATGTGCTTGGGAGAGGCAAAGGTGGAGTCACGCGTCCTCTGAAACATGACCCGCCTGGCCATTTACTTCTTATCACACTGCTCGCTTGACCCGGATGTCAGCCGCACTAATGTGTCGGAGGAAACACTTACCCAAACCTCTGCTTTTCACTGAGCTCCTGGTGTGTGAGACAGAGAGAGAACATCTCAGACAGAACCATACAGTATAAATGTGATATCTTGCCCATTCCTCAGAAGGTCGCTTTGTTCAAACTGAACAGCGTTCAGAGAAACAGAACGAGCCTGTGTCTCCTGTTACCAGGCTAAGTAACGGGCAGTGGGCTTGTGTTTCCAGATCAGGTTTTACTCCCCTTGTCAGGAGAGGGGCGAACATGCACACAAACGCACGGACCCACACACAGTTCTGTTCTGTTGCTAAGAAGTAGACAATACTGTAGGTAGAAGTCCATTATGTTTTCCCACAAGGCTGTAACTGTATTGTATCGTCAGTTTTCTCTACTGACAATGAGTAGTATGTTTGGAAGCTCAGTTTACTGTATATCATATACTGGAATTGTCCTGAGAGCAGAAACTCTTACACACACACACACACAGCTGAAACCCTTGTTTATAGTGTTCAAATAAAATGATAATTAAACGTTTTTAGCTCGTAATAAGCTTATCTGGGGGCTGACTGCAGAACCTAATCTGATCTGTTTCTCATGTTTAGGCTGTCAGTGAAGTGTGCAGATTTACATACATTTACATCGCTGCTCCTGTAAGTGTCAGGCCTTAGTGATGATGAGTCGATAATATCTCCTAATCCCTATTGTACTGGGACTAAGGATGGCCATATTCCCTGGGCAGCATAGGTGGGTGTAGGAAGGGAGTGTGTTGTTCTGTGTAGTGCTTGTTCCTTGGCTTCTTATGCTAGATTTCACTATATGACTTCTTGCTGTTGGCCTTCATTCTATAAACTGGCAAATGCAGATGAGGTAATCTGACACATGAGGTAATCTCTTGCAGTTCTTGGCCTGGTTTATAACAGAAATGACCAGTTACTGAACCTTGACTGCTGATCCCCATTGTCCATGTATTGAAGCGTAACCACTTCTCTCACCATTTAAGTTGTCCGCTCTCCTATTAATACCTGCTCATTGTCTTGGCTGTCAGCACTGTGCACCACACACAGCAGCAATCTCCACTGTTTTCCATTGAACCCTGAATCAGTCTGGTACATACTGCTCATCCTTCCTCCCAGCTAGGCCCTCAGAGGAGATGTTTCCCGTCCATTTTACTGTTTTGTTTTGATGCGGCTGACATTAATTGCATTGTTTTCCACAGAGAGTGGTGCAGCCCAGAGCTCCTTGTTTAATCACCAGTGATAAAAGTGAATGAAGCGTGAGGCGGGCTAGGAGACGTACTGGCTGGCTGCTACAGAGGAAGGGGACCAATCTCCCTCTCTCACGTCACAATCCAGATTGGAGTGCAAGGAAACAAACCACTCATATATGGGAATACCGACAGTTTACAGTCACCACCCACAGACAGAATCCCATGTATCCTCTATCCTTGAGATAAGTGCTTCTTCCTCCTAATGCCGTATATAGGATTTCACACAATAGAATGTGAGGCAGTTAAACGATGAAGGTGCTTACAGGCGATGGGCTTGAGCCCTGACACTGGCTGTCATTTCCAATTCTCCTATGACAAGGGCACACTCCAACACTCAGGTATAATTTACAAACAAAGCATGTGTTTAGTGAGTCCGCCAGATCAGAGGCAATAGGGATGACCAATGATGCTCTTTTGGTGTGTTTATTAGACCATTTTCATGTACAGCTAAGGATAAAAAATGTAACGAGTACTTTTGAGTGTCAGGGAAAATGTACATTATTTTCTATAGGAATACAGTGAAGTAAACATTGTCAAAAATATAAATAGTAAAGGACAGATACCCCCAAAAACGACTTAAGTAGTAGTATTTTTACTTTAGTAGTTTACACAACTGTGTACAGGCTTCCTTCTTTTTACTCTGTCAATTAGGTTAGTATTGTGCAGTAAATACAATGTTGTTGATCCATCCTCCGTTTTCTCCTATTACAGCCATTAAACTCTGTAACTGTTTTAAAGTCACCATTGACCTCATGGTGAAATCCCTGAGAAGTTTCCTTCCTATCCTGCAACTGAGTTAGGAAGGACGCCTGTATTTTTGTAGTAACTGGGTGTATTGATACACATCCAACGCCTAATTAATAACTTCATCATGCTCAAATGGATATGTCTGCTTTTTTATTTTGACCCATCTATATTATTATAACAGTATTATTGCACAGTGAGTCCATGCAACTTATTATGTGACTTGTTAAGCAAATGTTTACTCCTGAACTTATTTAGGCTTGGCATAAAAAAGTGGTGAATACTTATTGACTAAAGACATTCCAGCTTTTCATTTTTTATTAATTTGTAAAATGTTCCTTAGGTAAATCATTTAGCTTGGCTGATTTAAAAATAATTTGTTTGTGTATTTTTGTGTGTTCCTCCATTTTGCCTGGCGTTCATGATTGTGATAGGGAAGAGTTACTTTTTGTTGTCACTGCTTTGTTGTCACTGCTTTCCTCAGTAAGGAAGTTCCATTTTCTGTCTCACTGAATGACAGGCAGTAGATATCGTTCTCTCTGTTGGTCTATCTGACTCTCCCCGGGGTCCTGGTGAATTTACCCAAGTGTTGGATTGCATCCCTTCCATTTTCCCCTGGTTACAAAACACAATCTACCTGTGTCTGTCTGCCAGGCAGTGTCTCCCACCACCCCAAGCTTGTATTCCCTCCAGCCCTCCGGTAATACATTTTGCAGTTCCAATTATATTTCCAGCGTAAGCAGAACATGCTGTCAACGAACTTCCCACAACCACCTGAAAGAGAAATTGGCAGCAGGGAACAGAGTCAGCAACAAATGCCGCTGGCTTTAATTGAGAGACTGCCAGGACCTGCCAAGCAATTGCTTGCTGTATAACGTATAGGTTTGTGTGTGTATTTGTATGTGTGTGTCTGTGCAAGTTTATACAATTTCGACCAGAGTATTGATAACTGTCCATTGTGGTTGAGGGTCCATACGTCTTGATCTAAAGCCGTCTGACTGCACAGTATCAAGACTCAATGTTAAAACTGCTTTATATTAGAAGCATAACATAGTGGCATCTCAAGCTGGTTCCACAAACATTGTGGCCCTTTCACTTTTGGGGGTTGCCAACTAGTCAACTGAAGTCCGTGTGTGTGTGTGTGTGTGTGTGTGTGTGTGTGTGTGTGTGTGTGTGTGTGTTCTCATCCGATGCAGATCTGTGCATCATTAAAAAGCTGTAAGAGATACTGGGTTGCATCTCCAGAAGGTGGGGATTACTGGCCCCTGCAAATAGGAAACATACATCTCCAACCCCACTACCTCCACCACCTCACTGCTCTACGCCCCTACCTCCACCACCTCACTGCTCTACACCCCTACCTCCACCACCTCACTGCTCTACCCCCCTACCTCCACCACCTCACTGCTCTACGCCCCTACCTCCACCACCTCACTGCTCTATGCCCCTACCTCCACCACCTCACTGCTCTACCCCCCTACCTCCACCACCTCACTGCTCTACCCCCCTACCTCCACCCCCTCACTGCTCTACGCCCCTACCTCCACCACCTCACTGCTCTACCCCACTACCTCCACCACCTCACTGCTCTACCCCCTACCTCCACCACCTCACTGCTCTACCCCCCTACCTCCAACACCTCACTGCTCTACCCCACTACCTCCACCACCTCACTGCTCTACGCCCCTACCTCCACCCCCTCACTGCTCTACGCCCCTACCTCCACCACCTCACTGCTCTACCCCCCCTACCTCCACCACCTCACTGTTCTACCCCCCTATCTCCACCACCTCACTGTTCTACCCCCCTACCTCCACCCCCTCACTGCTCTACGCCCCTACCTCCACCCCCTCACTGCTCTACGCCCCTACCTCCACCACCTCACTGCTCTACCCCCCTACCTCCACCACCTCACTGCTCTACCCCACTACCTCCACCACCTCACTGCTCTACCCCCCTACCTCCACCACCTCACTGCTCTACGCCCCTACCTCCACCACCTCACTGCTCTATGCCCCTACCTCCACCACCTCACTGCTCTACCCCCCTACCTCCACCACCTCACTGCTCTACCCCCCTACCTCCACCCCCTCACTGCTCTACGCCCCTACCTCCACCACCTCACTGCTCTACCCCACTACCTCCACCACCTCACTGCTCTACCCCCTACCTCCACCACCTCACTGCTCTACCCCCCTACCTCCAACACCTCACTGCTCTACCCCACTACCTCCACCACCTCACTGCTCTACGCCCCTACCTCCACCCCCTCACTGCTCTACGCCCCTACCTCCACCACCTCACTGCTCTACCCCCCTACCTCCACCACCTCACTGTTCTACCCCCCTATCTCCACCACCTCACTGTTCTACCCCCCTACCTCCACCCCCTCACTGCTCTACGCCCCTACCTCCACCCCCTCACTGCTCTACGCCCCTACCTCCACCACCTCACTGCTCTACCCCCCTACCTCCACCACCTCACTGCTCTACCCCACTACCTCCACCACCTCACTGCTCTACGCCCCTACCTCCACCACCTCACTGCTCTACGCCCCTACCTCCACCCCCTCACTGCTCTACGCCCCTACCTCCACCCCCTCACTGCTCTACAACCCTACCTCCACCCCTCACTGCTCTACACCCCTACCTCCACTACCTCACTGCTCTACGCCCCTACCTCCACCACCTCACTGCTCTACCCCACTACCTCCACCACCTCACTGCTCTACCCCACTACCTCCACCACCTCACTGCTCTACACCCCTACCTCCACCCCCTCACTGCTCTACACCCCTACCTCCACCCCCTCACTGCTCTACACCCCTACCTCCACCCCCTCACTGCTCTACACCCCTACCTCCACCACCTCACTGTTCTACCCCCCTACCTCCACCCCCTCACTGCTCTACGCCCCTACCTCCACCCCCTCACTGCTCTACCCCCCTACCTCCACCCCCTCACTGCTCTACGCCCCTACCTCCACCACCTCACTGTTCTACCCCCTATCTCCACCACCTCACTGTTCTACCCCCCTACCTCCACCCCCTCACTGCTCTACGCCCCTACCTCCACCCCCTCACTGCTCTACGCCCCTACCTCCACCACCTCACTGCTCTACCCCCCTACCTCCACCACCTCACTGCTCTACCCCACTACCTCCACCACCTCACTGCTCTACGCCCCTACCTCCACCACCTCACTGCTCTACACCCCTACCTCCACCCCTCACTGCTCTACACCCCTACATCCACTACCTCACTGCTCTACGCCCCTACCTCCACCACCTCACTGTTCTACCCCCCTACCGCCACCCCCTCACTGCTCTACCCCCCTACCTCCACCACCTCACTGCTCTACCCCCCTACCTCCACCACCTCACTGCTCTACCCCACTACCTCCACCACCTCACTGCTCTACGCCCCTACCTCCACCACCTCACTGCTATACCCCCTACCTCCACCTCACTGCTCTACCCCCCTACCTCCACCACCTCACTGCTCTACCCCACTACCTCCACCACCTCACTGCTCTACACCCCTACCTCCACCACCTCACTGCTCTAACCCCCTACCTCCACCACCTCACTGCTCTACCCCACTACCTCCACCACCTCACTGCTCTACCCCCCTACCTCCACCACCTCACTGCTCTACGCCCCTACCTCCACCCCCTCACTGCTCTACCCCACTACCTCCACAAACTCACTGCTCTACGCCCCTACCTCCACCCGCTCACTGCTCTACCCCACTACTTCCACCACCTCACTGCTCTACCCCCCTACCTCCACCACCTCACTGCTCTACCCCACTACCTCCACCACCTCACTGCTCTACGCCCCTACCTCCACCACCTCACTGCTATACCCCCTACCTCCACCTCACTGCTCTACCCCCCTACCTCCACCACCTCACTGCTCTACCCCACTACCTCCACCACCTCACTGCTCTACACCCCTACCTCCACCACCTCACTGCTCTAACCCCCTACCTCCACCACCTCACTGCTCTACCCCACTACCTCCACCACCTCACTGCTCTACCCCCCTACCTCCACCACCTCACTGCTCTACGCCCCTACCTCCACCCCCTCACTGCTCTACCCCACTACCTCCACCACCTCACTGCTCTACGCCCCTACCTCCACCCGCTCACTGCTCTACCCCACTACCTCCACCACCTCACTGCTCTACCCCCCTACCTCCACCACCTCACTGCTCTACCCCACTACCTCCACCACCTCACTGCTCTACGCCCCTACCTCCACCACCTCACTGCTCTACCCCCCTACCTCCACCACCTCACTGCTCTACCCCACTACCTCCACCACCTCACTGCTCTACCCCACTACCTCCACCACCTCACTGCTCTACACCCCTACCTCCACCCCCTCACTGCTCTACACCCCTACCTCCACCCCCTCACTGCTCTACACCCCTACCTCCACCCCCTCACTGCTCTACACCCCTACCTCCACCACCTCACTGTTCTACCCCCCTACCTCCACCCCCTCACTGCTCTACGCCCCTACCTCCACCCCCTCACTGCTCTACCCCCCTACCTCCACCCCCTCACTGCTCTACGCCCCTACCTCCACCACCTCACTGCTCTACCCCCCTACCTCCACCACCTCACTGCTCTACCCCCCTACCTCCACCACCTCACTGCTATACTTCCCTACCTCCACCCCCTCACTGCTCTACGCCCCTACCTCCACCCCCTCACTGCTCCAGCCCCCCTAACTCCACCCCCTCACTGCTCTACCCCCCTACCTCCACCCCCTCACTGCTCTACCCCCCTACCTCCACCACCTCACTGCTCTACCCCCCTACCTCCACCACCTCACTGCTCTACCCCCCTACCTCCACCACCTCACTGCTCTACGCCCCTACCTCCACCCCCTCACTGCTCTACCCCACTACCTCCACCACCTCACTGCTCTACGCCCCTACCTCCACCCGCTCACTGCTCTACCCCACTACCTCCACCACCTCACTGCTCTACCCCCCTACCTCCACCACCTCACTGCTCTACCCCACTACCTCCACCACCTCACTGCTCTACGCCCCTACCTCCACCACCTCACTGCTCTACCCCCCTACCTCCACCACCTCACTGCTCTACCCCACTACCTCCACCACCTCACTGCTCTACCCCACTACCTCCACCACCTCACTGCTCTACACCCCTACCTCCACCCCCTCACTGCTCTACACCCCTACCTCCACCCCCTCACTGCTCTACACCCCTACCTCCACCCCCTCACTGCTCTACACCCCTACCTCCACCACCTCACTGTTCTACCCCCCTACCTCCACCCCCTCACTGCTCTACGCCCCTACCTCCACCCCCTCACTGCTCTACCCCCCTACCTCCACCCCCTCACTGCTCTACGCCCCTACCTCCACCACCTCACTGCTCTACCCCCCTACCTCCACCACCTCACTGCTCTACCCCCCTACCTCCACCACCTCACTGCTATACTTCCCTACCTCCACCCCCTCACTGCTCTACGCCCCTACCTCCACCCCCTCACTGCTCCAGCCCCCCTAACTCCACCCCCTCACTGCTCTACCCCCCTACCTCCACCCCCTCACTGCTCTACCCCCCTACCTCCACCACCTCACTGCTCTACCCCCCTACCTCCACCACCTCACTGTTCTACCCCCTATCTCCACCACCTCACTGTTCTACCCCCCTACCTCCACCCCCTCACTGCTCTACGCCCCTACCTCCACCCCCTCACTGCTCTACGCCCCTACCTCCACCACCTCACTGCTCTACCCCCCTACCTCCACCACCTCACTGCTCTACCCCACTACCTCCACCACCTCACTGCTCTACGCCCCTACCTCCACCACCTCACTGCTCTACACCCCTACCTCCACCCCTCACTGCTCTACACCCCTACCTCCACTACCTCACTGCTCTACGCCCCTACCTCCACCACCTCACTGTTCTACCCCCCTACCGCCACCCCCTCACTGCTCTACCCCCCTACCTCCACCACCTCACTGCTCTACCCCCCTACCTCCACCACCTCACTGCTCTACCCCACTACCTCCACCACCTCACTGCTCTACGCCCCTACCTCCACCACCTCACTGCTATACCCCCTACCTCCACCTCACTGCTCTACCCCCCTACCTCCACCACCTCACTGCTCTACCCCACTACCTCCACCACCTCACTGCTCTACACCCCTACCTCCACCACCTCACTGCTCTAACCCCCTACCTCCACCACCTCACTGCTCTACCCCACTACCTCCACCACCTCACTGCTCTACCCCCCTACCTCCACCACCTCACTGCTCTACGCCCCTACCTCCACCCCCTCACTGCTCTACCCCACTACCTCCACCACCTCACTGCTCTACGCCCCTACCTCCACCCGCTCACTGCTCTACCCCACTACTTCCACCACCTCACTGCTCTACCCCCCTACCTCCACCACCTCACTGCTCTACCCCACTACCTCCACCACCTCACTGCTCTACGCCCCTACCTCCACCACCTCACTGCTATACCCCCTACCTCCACCTCACTGCTCTACCCCCCTACCTCCACCACCTCACTGCTCTACCCCACTACCTCCACCACCTCACTGCTCTACACCCCTACCTCCACCACCTCACTGCTCTAACCCCCTACCTCCACCACCTCACTGCTCTACCCCACTACCTCCACCACCTCACTGCTCTACCCCCCTACCTCCACCACCTCACTGCTCTACGCCCCTACCTCCACCCCCTCACTGCTCTACCCCACTACCTCCACCACCTCACTGCTCTACGCCCCTACCTCCACCCGCTCACTGCTCTACCCCACTACCTCCACCACCTCACTGCTCTACCCCCCTACCTCCACCACCTCACTGCTCTACCCCACTACCTCCACCACCTCACTGCTCTACGCCCCTACCTCCACCACCTCACTGCTCTACCCCCCTACCTCCACCACCTCACTGCTCTACCCCACTACCTCCACCACCTCACTGCTCTACGCCCCACTACCTCCACCACCTCACTGCTCTACACCCCTACCTCCACCCCCTCACTGCTCTACACCCCTACCTCCACCCCCTCACTGCTCTACACCCCTACCTCCACCCCCTCACTGCTCTACACCCCTACCTCCACCACCTCACTGTTCTACCCCCCTACCTCCACCCCCTCACTGCTCTACGCCCCTACCTCCACCCCCTCACTGCTCTACCCCCCTACCTCCACCCCCTCACTGCTCTACGCCCCTACCTCCACCACCTCACTGCTCTACCCCCCTACCTCCACCACCTCACTGCTCTACCCCCCTACCTCCACCACCTCACTGCTATACTTCCCTACCTCCACCCCCTCACTGCTCTACGCCCCTACCTCCACCCCCTCACTGCTCCAGCCCCCCTAACTCCACCCCCTCACTGCTCTACCCCCCTACCTCCACCCCCTCACTGCTCTACCCCCCTACCTCCACCACCTCACTGCTCTACCCCCCTACCTCCACCACCTCACTGCTCTACCCCACTACCTCCACCCCCTCACTGCTCTACCCCACTACCTCCACCCCCTCACTGCTCTACCCCACTACCTCCACCCCCTCACTGCTCTACCCCCCCTATCTCCACCACCTCACTGCTCTACCCCCTACCTCCACCCCCTCACTGCTCTACCCCCCTATCTCCACCACCGCACTGCTCTACCCCCCTATCTCCACCACCTCACTGCTCTACCCCCCTACCTCCACCACCTCACTGCTCTACGCCCCTACCTCCACCCCCTCACTGCTCTACGCCCCTACCTCCACCACCTCACTGCTCTACGCCCCTACCTCCACCACCTCACTGCTCTACCCCACTACCTCCACCCCCTCACTGCTCTACCCCACTACCTCCACCCCCTCACTGCTCTACCCCACTACCTCCACCACCTCACTGCTCTACCCCCCTACCTCCACCACCTCACTGCTCTACCCCACTACCTCCACCACCTCACTGCTCTACGCCCCTACCTCCACCCCCTCACTGCTCTACGCCCCTACCTCCACCCCCTCACTGCTCTACGCCCCTACCTCCACCCCCTCACTGCTCTACCCCCCTACCTCCACCACCTCACTGTTCTACCCCCCTACCTCCACCCCCTCACTGCTCTACGCCCCTACCTCCACCCCCTCACTGCTCTACCCCACTACCTCCACCACCTCACTGCTCTACCCCACTACCTCCACCAACTCACTGCTCTACCCCCCTACCTCCACCACCTCACTGCTCTACGCCCCTACCTCTACCCCACTACCTCCACCCCCTCACTGCTCTACCCCCCTACCTCCACCACCTCACTGCTCTACCCCCCTACCTCCACCACCTCACTGCTCTACCCCCCCTACCTCCACCCCCTCACTGCTCTACCCCCCTACCTCCACCACCTCACTGCTCTACCCCCCTACCTACACCACCTCACTGCTCTACCCCCCTACCTCCACCACCTCACTGCTCTACCCCCCTACCTCCACCACCTCACTGCTCTACGCCCCTACCTCCACCCCCTCACTGCTCTACGCCCCTACCTCCACCCCCTCACTGCTCTACCCCCTACCTCCACCACCTCACTGCTCTACCCCCCTACCTCCACCACCTCACTGCTCTACCCCCCTACCTCCACCACCTCACTGCTCTACCCCCCTACCTCCACCACCTCACTGCTCTACGCCCCTACCTCCACCCCCTCACTGCTCTACGCCCCTACCTCCACCCCCTCACTGCTCTACCCCCCTACCTCCACCACCTCACTGCTCTACCCCCCTACCTCCACCACCTCACTGCTCTACCCCCCTACCTCCACCACCTCACTGCTCTACACCCCTACCTCCACCACCTCACTGCTCTACCCCCCTACCTCCACCCCCTCACTGCTCTACCCCCCTAACTCCACCCCCTCACTGCTCTACCCCCCTAACTCCACCCCCTCACTGCTCTACCCCCCTACCTCCACCACCTCACTGCTCTACCCCCCTATCTCCACCCCCTCACTGCTCTACGCCCCTACCTCCACACCTCACCTCACTGCTCTACCCCCTACCTCCACCCCCTCACTGCTCTACGCCCCTACCTCCACACCTCACCTCACTGCTCTACCCCCTACCTTAACCCCCTCACTGCTCTACGCCCCTACCTCCACCCCCACACCGCTTGCCCAAGTCTTTATTTTCAGCCTCACTATTCCCTCCAGTCTGTAGCTTCAACCTCTCCATCCCCTCACTCGTCCCCTCACTGTCCCCTCTCCAACCCTCACTGTCCCCTCTCCAACCCTCACTGTCCCCTCTCCAAACCTCACTGTCCCCTCTCCAACCCTCACTGTCCCCTCTCCAACCCTCACTGTCCCCCTCCAGTCTGTAGCTCCACTACAGTCGTGGCCAAAAGTTTTTAGAATGACACAAATATTAATTTAGATATTTTTGTCAGATGTTACTATGGAATACTGAAGTATAATTACAAGCATTTCATACGTGTCAAAGGCTTTTATTGACAATTACATGAAGTTGATGCAAAGAGTCAATATTTGCAGTGTTAACCCTTCTTTTTCAAGACCTCTGCAATCCGCACTGGCATGCTGTCAATTAACTTTGTGTTTTTTTTTTGTCTACCCGCCTCTTGAGGATTGACCACAAGTTCTCAATGGGATTAAGGTCTTGGTAGTTTCCTGGCCATGGACCCAAAATATCGATGTTTTGTTCCCCGAGCCACTTAGTTTCACTTTTGCCTTATGGCAAGGTGCTCCATCATGCTGGAAAAGGTATTGTTCGTCACCAAACTGTTACTGGATGGTTGGGAGAAGTTGCTCTCGGATGATGTGTTGGTACCATTCTTTATTCATGGCTGTGTTCTTAGGCAAAATTGTGAGTGAGCCCACTCCCTTGGCTGAGAAGCAACCCCACACATGAATGGTCTCAGGATGCATTACTGTTGGCATGACACAGGACTGATGGTAGCACTCACCTTGTCTTCTCCGGACAAGCTTTTTTCCGGATGCCCCAAACAATCAGAAAGGGGATTCATCAGAGAAAATGACTTTACCCCAGTCCTCAGCAGTCCAATCCCTGTACCTTTTGCAGAATATCAGTCTGTCCCTGATGTTTTTCCTGGAGAGAAGTGGCTTCTTTCCTTCCCTTCTTGACACCAGGCCATACTCCAAAAGTCTTCGCCTCACTGTGCGTGCAGATGCACTCACACCTGCCTGCTGCCATTCCCGAGCAAGCTCTGTACTGCTGGTGCCCCGATCCCGCAGCTGAATCAACTTTAGGAGACGGTCCTGGCGCTTGCTGGACTTTCTTGGGCGCCCTGGAGCCTTCTTCACAACAATTGAACTGCTCTCCTTGAAATTCTTGATGATCTGATAAATGGTTGATTTAGGTGCAATCTTACTGGCAGCAATATCCTTGCCTGTGAAGCCCTTTTTGTGCAAAGCAATGATGACAGCACGTGTTTCCTTGCAGGTAACCATGGTTTACAGAGGAAGAACAATGATTCCAAGCACCACCCTCCTTTTGAAGCTTCCAGTCTGTTATTCAAACTCAATCAGCATGACAGAGTGATCTCCAGCCTTGTCCTCGTCAACACTCACACCTGTGTTAACGAGAGAATCACTGACATGATGTCAGCTGGTCCTTTTGTGGCAGGGCTGAAATGCAGTGGAAATGTTTTTGGGGGATTCAGTTCATTTGCATGGCAAGGAGGGACTTTGCAATTCATCTGATCGCTCTTCATAACATTCTGGGGTATATGCAAATTGCCATCATACAAACTGAGGCAGCAGACTTTGAAAATTAAATTTGTGTCATTCTCAAACCTTTTGGCCACGACTGTACATTTGAAAGCAGGTTAACAGCAGTAGCGGCAGGCACAGCTCTCTGTGTGCCGTCATAAAGCAGACATTATGATGACATTAGTCATTGTGCCTGGCCTATGTCTCTGTATTAAGCCCTCTCTTCAGACCTCTGGATGGACAGTTAAAGCTGCGGTGGCTGCACCAATTAGCTGAAATGGCGTTTAATGTCAGAGTAGCCGACCAGCTCAGGTTTAACACTCTGACACGGGGGCTTTTAACCGGAGGCAGAGGCCATACTGAGAAGAGTGTTTTAACTGTTGCCCTGTGTGTGTGTGTGTGTGTGTGTGTGTGTGCGTGCGTGCGTGCGAGAGAGAGAGCTGGCTAATTAATTCTTCGGCACATCTGAATGCATTAGGAGATGTCCATCACTATGCTACTCGGTGCAAATGGCTGCTAAAGTGGCCGCTTTGCATCGATCTGAACCTCGCACCCTCTGTGAGGACAGTTCTCTGGCCTCATAACGCTCTCTCTCTGTCGCTGTCTCTCTCTTTCTTTCTCATACACAGCACACACACTGCACAGGGCAGAAGCGACAATGCTAACAAGTAAAAGGTCAGTCCCATTTCTGATTGAATGGATTCAGGACGACACTCACTGACACACATTTCCTAAGCACCTAGCAGGGGTAGACAGAGGTGAAGGGGAACAAAAGGAGAGCCTCACCAACTGCAGTGTAGCAGTAATACTCCCTGCCACTGTATTACATGGTGATGGGTGACACAGAGCTTCAGCCACCAGTGTAGAGAGGTAGGGGATAGGGGAGGGTGTGTGTATGTGTGCTGGCCACTGTGGCCTTTATCCAGTCAGACAGTTACATATGAGGCAGCCTCTGGTGCTGTCTCCTCCCATCATCTGCCGGCTGGGACAGCTCTACAGCTCTACTACTACACACACACCCAGACAGACACCCAGACACACTCATTCACTCACACTGGACAGCAAATCTCCTCTGCCAGCCACAGCCAGCTCTGGACTCATGGCCAGCTTAACCCTGTTACCTAGCAACAGTGACTGGGGAACACTGCCCAGGCGGACTCCGTCACCCCACCCACCCCCCACTCACATATCCTGCTGTGTCCAGCGTTTTCTCTCCCGCTCTTAACTTAACAACTGTATGGGAGGCAGCCAGGCACACCTCACCACACTACCACACCACCACCACGACACAGCACCACACTCCAGCACCACGCCACCATACCACCACCACCACGACACAGCACCACACTACCACACCACCACCACGACACAGCACCACACTCCAGCACCACGCCACCATACCACCACCACGACACACCACCACACCACCACCACGACACAGCACCACACTCCAGCACCACGCCACCATACCACCACCACCACGACACAGCACCACACTACCACACCACCACCACGACACAGCACCACACTCCAGCACCACGCCACCATACCACCACCACGACACACCACCACACACCACCACACCACTACCACGACACAGCACCACACTCCAGCACCACACCACCATACCACCACCACGACACATTACCACACCACCACCACGACACAGCACCACATTCCAGCACCACGCCACCATACCACCACCACCACGACACAGCACCACACTACCACACCACCACCACGACACAGCACCACACTCCAGCACCACGCCACGATACCACCACCACGACACACCACCACACCACCACCACGACACAGCACCACACTCCAGCACCACGCCACCATACCACCACCACGACACAGCACCACACTACCACACCACCACCACGACACAGCACCACACTCCAGCACCACGCCACCATACCACCACCACGAAACACCACCACACCACCACCACCACGACACAGCACCACACTCCAGCACCACGCCACCATACCACCACCACCACCACGACACAGCACCACACTACCACACCACCACCACGACACAGCACCACAGCACCACACTCCAGCACCACGCCACCACACCACCACACAGCACCACACTCCAGCACCACGCCACCACACCACCACCACGACACAGCACCACACTCCAGCACCATACCACCACCACGACACACCACCACACTACCACACCACCACCATACCACAGCACCACACTCCAGCACCACGCCACCATACCACCACCACGACACGCCACCACATTACCACAGCACCACACTCCAGCACCACGCCACCACACCACCACCACGACACAGCACCACAGCAACACACTCCAGCACCACGCCACCATACCACCATCACGACACGCCACCACATTACCATACCACACTCCAGCACCACGCCACCACAGCACCACACTCCAGCACCACGCCACCACACCACGACACAGCACCACAGCACCACACTCCAGCACCACGCCACCATACCACCACCACGACACGCCACCACATTACCACACCACCACCATACCACAGCACCACACTCCAGCACCACACTCCAGCACCACGCCACCACGACACAGCACCACAGCACCACACTCCAGCACCACGCCACCATACCACCACCACGACACGCCACCACATTACCACACCCCACCTCACACCACCAGTAGTCCTGCTCCTAGTGACAACTTTTTCTCCAATGAAATAGCACAATGCTCCACTTTCCACGTTAGTGTGGCTGTATGTATATCCCTTGTGTTCCCGGTGCGGTGGGTAATGGCATTTAGCGTCTATCTGCATCAGGAGTACAGACAGTCAGATTATTCCTCATTGTGGCTGATTGAGCCTGATGAATATGATTATGGCTCACAGCAACACGGCTCTCAGTGGAAGAGAGATTGATGCGGGCCTTCTGAGGAAGGAAGGTACTATGGAGGGAGGGTTGAAGCATAGTGTTTTTAGTAGGCAAGACGGAGACTGTACTTTACACAACGTTTTGGTATTTATAGTGGTCTGTGTGTGGGGGGGGGGTCTCAGGTACACCTGAGAGGGAGAGTGTGTGTTTTTTTAGGTATATTTTGGGATGTGTGTGTGGTTTTATGAGGCATGTGTGCCGGGACGTGTGTGAAACATGCTGGAATGTGTGTGTGTGACACAGAGAGATAGTAAGAGCCGCTGTGTGTGTTCATGTATCTCCTAAATCATGATTCCGTTGCTGTGCTTGAGTTGGCACTGCCACTCGTGTCCTTGCAAACACACACACTGAGCCTCTCAGGGTTCCAGTGTGGTCTTGACATTGTGACGCCACAGCCCAGTCATTACTCACTCAACACATCTGGGGACATATGTCACACGTCTCTCTCTCTCTCTCTCTCTCTCTCTCTCTCTCTCTGTCTGTCTGTCTGTCTGTCTGTCTGTCTGTCTGTCTCTGTCTCTGTCTCGGTGTGTGTCTCTGTCTGTCTGTCTCTCTGTCTGTCTGTCTCTCTGTCTGTCTGTCTCTCTGTCTGTCTGTCTCGGTGTGTGTCTCTGTCTGTCTGTCTCTCTGTCTGTCTGTCTCTCTGTCTGTCTGTCTCGGTGTGTGTCTCTGTCTGTCTGTCTCTCTGTCTGTCTGTCTCGGTGTGTGTCTGTCTCTCTGTCTGTCTGTCTCGGTGTGTGTCTCTGTCTGTCTGTCTCTCTGTCTGTCTGTCTCTCTGTCTGTCTGTCTCGGTGTGTCTCTCTGTCTGTCTGTCTGTCTCTCTGTCTGTCTCTCTGTCTGTCTGTCTCTCTCTCTGTCTGTCTCTCTGTCTGTCTCTCTGTCTGTCTGTCTCTCTGTCTGTCTGTCTCTCTGTCTGTCTGTCTCTCTGTCTGTCTCTCTGTCTGTCTGTCTCGGTGTGTGTCTCTCTTTCAGTTTTTTTTTTTATTGAGACTAATCTTTTCCTCTTTTTGTGTCTTGCAGGTGGAGGACGCCATGCTTATGTTTGACAAAACGACTAACAGACACAGAGGTAAGTCAGTCTACATACTCCCTCCCTCATGTTGTGCTTACCTTGCTATCTGCTGGTGTGTGAGCCATGGATGTTAGTGTGTGAAAGAATAGTTTAATTCTCCATGCAGTGGATTCACGGTCAATGGCCACTGACTATAGGTATCTATCTATCGTCAAAAGTTTGGACACCTACTTTCAACAGTCTTGAAGGAGTTCCCACATATGCTGAGCACTTGTTGGCTGCTTTTCCTTCACTTTGCGGTCCAACTCATCCCAAACTCATTTGGTTGAGGTCGGGTGATTGTTGAGGCCAGGTCATCTGATGCAGCAATCCATTATTCTCCTTCTTGGTCAAATAGTCCTTACACAGCCTGGAGGTGTGTTGGGTCATTGTCCTGCTGAAAAACAAATGATAGTCCCACTAAGCGCAAACTGGATGGGATGGCGTATCGCTGTAGAATGCTGTGGTAGCCATGCTGGTTAAGTGTGCCTTGAATTCTAAATAAATCATTGACATTGTCACCAGCAAAGCACCATCACACCTCCTCCTCCATGCTTCATGTTGGGAACCACACACTCGGATATCATCCGTTCACCTGCTCTGCGTCTCACAAAGACATGGTAGTTGGAACCAAACATGGCAAGTTTGGACTGATCAGACCAAAGGACAGATTTCCACAGGTCTGATGTCCATTGCTCGTGTTTCTTGGCCAAAGCAAGTCTCTTCTTCTTATTGGTGTCCTTTAGTAGTGGTTTCTTTGCAACAATTCGACCATGAAGGCTTGATTCACACAGTCTCCTCTGAACAGTTGATGTTTCTGTTACTTGAACTCTGTAAAGCATTTATTTGGGCTGCAATTTCTGAGGCTGGTTACTCTAATGAACTTATCCTCTGCAGCAGGTGTAACCCTGGGTCTTCTTTTCCTGTGGGGGTCCTCATGAGAGCCAGTTTTATCATTGCGCTTGATGGTTTTTGCAACTGCACTTGAAGAGACAATTGACTGGCTTCATGTCTTAAAGTAATGATGGACTGTCATTTCTCTTTGCTTATTTGAGCTGTTCTTGTCATAATATGGACTTGGTCTTTTACCAAATCTTCTGTATACCCCCCTGCCTTGTTACAACACAACTGATTGGCTCAAACGCATTAAGAAGAAAATCAATTCCACAAATTTACTTTTAACAAGAAACACCTGTTAATTGAAATCCATTCCAAGTGAGGGAGACACACACACACACACACACACACACACACACACACACAGATAACTATCAAAATAAAGGAGACACTAGAGTAAATGAGGGATACAAAATATATTGAAAGCAGGTGCAATTAACATCCCATGTATAAAAATGCCCAGTTGCCCATTATTTTGGCTACCATGGCTAGAAGAAGAGATCTCAGTGACTTTGAAAAAGGTGTCTCAAAGACTGTGTGTGTGTCTGACACCAGATCTTAACCTAGAATAGGACAGCTGGCAGGCATATTCACTGTCATTTTCAACCTATCCTTGTCTGTCTGTAATCCCCACATGTTTTAAGATGACCACGGTCTCATGCCACAATGACTACCGCCCTATAGCACTCATCTGTAATCATGAAGAGCTTTGAGAGGCTTATTATGGCACACGTCAACTCCATCATCCCAGGCACCCTAGACCCACTCCAATTTGCATACGGCCCCAACAGATCCATAGACGACGCAATCTCAATTGCACTTCACACGGCCCTCACCCACCTAGATAAGAGTTCAACATCATTGTCCCCTCCGAGCTCGTCACCATGCTTGAGACCCTGGGACTGAACACCTCCCTCTACAACTGGATCCTTGGGTTCCTGATGGGCCGAACCCAGGTGGTGAGGGAAGGCAACATCACCTCTGCCACGCTGACTCTCAACATGGGGGCCCCCCAGGGGTATGTGCTTAGTCCCCTCCTGTACTCCCTGTTTACCCACGACTGCTGACAACACAACGGTGGTAGTCCTGATCACCAGCGACGATGAGACAGCCTACAGGGAGGAGGTCAGTGACCTGGCAATGTGATGCTGGAACCACAACCTCCCCCTCAATGTCAGTAAGACCAAGGAACTGATCGTGGACTACAGGAAACGGGGCACCAACAGGCTTCTGAACAGCCTCTATACCCAAGCCATACGACTGCTAAATAGCTAACAATAAATAACTAACAAAATGGCTACACAGACTTATCTGAGTTGACCCTTGTGTTTTATTTATATTTTTGCCTTGTCTCTTTGCATACTCACAGGGCCCTATACACTCACACAAACACTCACTTCATCATTTGCTAACACACACACTAGGTACAGTACATACATTTATACTGACTCTACACACACACACACACACACACACACACTCACATACAATACAATCATATACGCTGCTACTCTGTTTATCATATATGCCTAGTCACCTTATCCCTATACATATCTACCTCTATCACTCCAGTATCCCTGTCACCTTATCCCTATACATATCTACCTCCATCACTCCAGTATCCCTGTCACCTTATCCCTATACATATCTACCTCTATCACTCCAGTATCCCTGTCACCTTATCCCTATACATATCTACCTCTATCACTCCAGTATCCCTGTCACCTTATCCCTATACATATCTACCTCTATCACTCCAGTATCCCTGTCACCTTACCCCTATACATATCTACCTCTATCACTCCAGTATCCCTGTCACCTTACCCCTATACATATCTACCTCTATCACTCCAGTATCCCTGTCACCTTATCCCTATACATATCTACCTCCATCACTCCAGTATCCCTGTCACCTTATCCCTATACATATCTACCTCTATCACTCCAGTATCCCTGTCACCTTATCCCTATACATATCTACCTCTATCACTCCAGTATCCCTGTCACCTTACCCCTATACATATCTACCTCTATCACTCCAGTATCCCTGTCACCTTATCCCTATACATATCTACCTCCATCACTCCAGTATCCCTGTCACCTTATCCCTATACATATCTACCTCTATCACTCCAGTATCCCTGTCACCTTACCCCTATACATATCTACCTCTATCACTCCAGTATCCCTGTCACCTTATCCCTATACATATCTACCTCTATCACTCCAGTATCCCTGTCACCTTATCCCTATACATATCTACCTCTATCACTCCAGTATCCCTGTCACCTTATCCCTATACATATCTACCTCTATCACTCCAGTATCCCTGTCACCTTATCCCTATACATATCTACCTCTATCACTCCAGTATCCCTGCACATTGTAAATATGGACTTGGAACTGAGCCTGTATATAGTATGCTTACTTACTTTCTTGTGTTTTTGTTCTACCTTATGATATTCTTTGTATCACATTGTTACATTGATATTGATTACCGCATTGTTGGGTTTAGAGCTTGCAAGAAAGGCATTTCACTGTACTTGTGCACGTGATATTAAAACTTGAAACACTTATGGTAGATTTTGGAGTGGTGCCTGAGACAGTGATTTCCACCACCATCAAGAAAACACAAAATGATGGAATGTATCGAGAAACAATGAGGTTCTATCCCTGCAATAGAATTCCAGACACTAGTAGAATCTATGCAACGGCGCATTGAAGCATTTCTGGTGGCTCGTGGTGGCCCAACGCCCTAGTAACACACTTTGTTGGTGTTTTCTTTATTATGGCAATGCTTTCAGAAAGTTTTCACACCCCTTGACTTGCCACATTTTATTGTGTTACAGCCTGAATTTAAAATGTATAAAACATATTTTTTTGGTCACTGGCCTACACACAATACACCCTGATGTAAAAGTGGAATTATGTTTTTTTACATTTTTACAAATTAATAATCAATGAAAAGCTGAAATGTCTTGAGTCAATAAGTATTCAACCCCTTTGTTATGGCAAAAGTAAATAAGTTCATGAGTCAGCATTTGCTTAACAAGTCACATAATAAGTTACATGTACTCACTCTGTGTGCAATAATAGTGTGTAACATGATTTATTTTTTTAATGACTACCACATTGCTGTACCCCACACATACAATTACCTGTAAGGTCCCTCAGTCAAGCAGTGAATTTCAAACACAGATTCAACCACAAAGACCAGGGAGGTTTTCCAATGTCTCACAGAGAAGGGCACCTATTGGTAGATGGCAAAAAACACAATTTAATATCCCTTTGAGCATGGTGAAGTTATTAATTACACTTTGGATGTGTATCAATACACCCAGTCATTAGAAAGATACAGGCGTCCTTCCTCACTAATTTGCAGGATAGGAAGGAAACCGCTCAAGGGATTTCACCATGAGGCCAATGGTGACTTTAAAACAGTTACAGAGTTTAATGGCTGTAATAGGAGAAAATTGAGGATGGATCAACAACATTGTACAGTGGGGCAAAAAAGTATTTAGTCAGCCACCAATTGTGCAAGTTCTCCCACTTAAAAAGATGAGAGAGGCCTATAATTTTCATCATAGGTACACTTCAACTATGACAGACAAAATGAGAAAAAAAATCCAGAAAATCACATTGTAGGATTTTTAATGCATTTATTTGCAAATTATGGTGGAAAATAAGTATTTGGTCAATAACAACATTTTATCTCAATACTTTGTTATTATACCCTTTGTTGGCAATGACACAGGTCAAACGTTTTCTGTAAGTCTTCACAAGGTTTTCACACACTGTTGCTGGTATTTTGGCCCATTCCTCCATGCAGATCTCCTCTAGATCAGTGATGTTTTGGGGCTGTCGCTGGGCAACACGGACTTTCAACTCCCTCCAAAGATTTTCTATGGGGTTGAGATCTGGAGACTGGCTAGGCCACTCCAGGACCTTGAAATGCTTCTTACGAAGCCACTCCTTCGTTGCCCGGGCGGTGTGTTTGGGATCATTGTCATGCTGAAAGACCCAGCCACGTTTCATCTTCAATGCCCTTGCTGATGGAAGGAGGTTTTCACTCAAAATCTCACGATACATGGCCCCATTCATTCTTTCCTTTACACGGATCAGTCGTCCTGGTCCCTTTGCAGAAAAACAGCCCCAAAGCATGATGTTTCCACCCCCATGCTTCACAGTAGGTATGGTGTTCTTTGGATGCAACTCAGCATTCTTTGTCCTCCAAACACGACGAGTTGAGTTTTTACCAAAAAGTTATATTTTGGTTTCATCTAACCATATGATATTCTCCCAATCCTCTTCTGGATCATCCAAATGCTCTCTAGCAAACTTCAGACGGGCCTGGACATGTACTGGCTTAAGCAGGGGGACACGTCTGGCACTGCAGGATTTGAGTCCCTGGCGGCGTAGTGTGTTACTGATGGTAGGCTTTGTTACTTTGGTCCCAGCTCTCTGCAGGTCATTCACTAGGTCCCCCCGTGTGGTTCTGGGATTTTTTCTCACCGTTCTTGTGATCATTTTGACCCCACGGGGTGAGATCTTGCGTGGAGCCCCAGATCGAGGGAGATTATCAATGGTCTTGTATGTCTTCCATTTCCTAATAATTGCTCCCACAGTTGATTTCTTCAAACCAAGCTGCTTACTTATTGCAGATTCAGTCTTCCCAGCCTGGTGCAGGTCTAAATTTTGTTTCTGGTGTCCTTTGACAGCTCTTTGGTCTTGGCCATAGTGGAGTTTGGAGTGTGACTGTTTGAGGTTGTGGACAGATGTCTTTTATACTGATAACAAGTTCAAACAGGTGCCATTAATACAGGTAACGAGTGGAGGACAGAGGAGCCTCTTAAAGAAGAAGTTACAGGTCTGTGAGGGCCAGAAATCTTGCTTGTTTGTAGGTGACCAAATACTTATTTCCCAGCATAATTTGCAAATAAATTCATAAAAAATCCTACAATGTGTTTTTCTGGATATTGTTTTTCATCTTGTCTGCCATAGTTGACGTGTACCTTTGAATAAAATTACAGGCCGCTCTCATCTTTTTAAGTGGGAGAACTTGCACAATTGGTGGCTGACTAAATACTTTTTTGCCCCACTGTAGTTACTCCACAATACTAACTTAATTGACAGAGGGAAAAGAAGGAAGCCTCTACAGAATAAAAATATTCTAGAACATGCATCCTGTTTGCAACAATGCACTAAAGTAATACTGCAAATAATGTGGCAAAGCATTATGTCTGGGGAAAATCCAATCCAGTACACCACTCTACATATTTTCAAGCATAATGGTGGCTGCATCATGTTATGGGTATGCTTGTAATCGTTAAGGAATGGAGAGTTTTTCAGGATAAAAAGAAGCACTAGAGATTTTTTTCCCCATGTATTTAACCCTTATTCTACCAGGGAAGGTGACTGAGAACACATTTTCACATTTACAGCAACAACCTGGGGAACAGTTACAGAGGAGGGGGGGGATGAATGAGCCAATTGTAAGCTGGGGATGATTAGGTGACCTTGATGGTATGAGAGCCAGATTGGGAATTTAGCCAGGACACAGGGGTTAACACCCCTACGATACATGCCATGGGATCTTTTAGTGAGAACAGAGTCAGGACACCTGTCCCATCCGAATTCCACACTCTACACAGGGTGACTAGTTGAAAGGGTGCCTCCTACACTCCCTCCAACACTTCCAGCAGCATCTGGTCTCCCATCCAGGGACTGACCAGGACCAACCCTGCTTAGCTTCAGAAGTAATCCATCAGTGGGATGCAGGGTGGTATGCTGCTTGCCTAGAGGCAAAATCCTAGAGGAAAACCTGGTTCAGTCTGCTTTCCTCCAGACACTTTGGAGATTAATTCACCTTTCAGCAGGACAATAACCTAAAACACAAGGCCAAATCTACTCTGGAGTTGCTTACCAAGAAGACAGTGAATGTTCCTGAGGGGCCAAGTTGCAGTTTTGACATAATCTATTTTAAACTCTATGGCAAGACTTGAAAATGTTTGTCTAGCAATGTTCAACAACCAATTTGACAGAGCTTGAAGAATTTTGACAAGAATAATGGCCAGGTGTGGATGTTGCACAACCCAGAAATCTGCAATCGCTGCCAAAGGTGCTTCTACGAAGTATTGACTCAGGGGTGTGAATACTTACGTAAATGAGATATTTCGGTATTTCATTTTTACATTTTAATTTTGTATTATTATATTTTTTGGGGGGTGGGGGGCGGGTATTTTCAATACATTTGCAAACTTTTCTAAAAAATATGTTTTCACTTTTTCATTATGGGGTAGTGTGTGTAGATGGGTGAGAAATACATTTTTAATACATTTTGAATTCAGGCTGTAATACAACAAAATTTGGAATACATCCAGGGGTATAAATACTTTCTGAAGGCACTGTGTATATGATTAAACAAAAGCAGATTCCCCTCTAGCTCTGTAGCCAGTTCAATAAACATGTGGCTCTGTGCTCCACATCCTGGTACCACAATGACATCATTTCCTCAAGGATTCTACTCCTCAAGGTCAAGATCAATGTTGTCCAATAGATACATTTCACTCTCCCCACCAATCCATGCTAAGCCCATTCTGTTATCAGTACCATTCCATGCTGTATACAGAAGGTGCTCTCGCCATTCAACATGCTTCTGCCCACAATGTCCAGAGACATACATAAGACCCCTATTCATGCATGCACAAATGCTCACACCCCATTAGATTGACCCTATTACGGTTGTTTTATTCACTAGGAATTTAATTGCCTGCCTCCCCCTCTAACCCCTTAAGCCCTTCTAGCCCTGCCCTCTAGCCCCTCTAGCCCTTCCCTCTAGCCCTTCTAGCCCTGCCACTCTAGCCCCCTCTAGCCCTTCCCTCTAGCCCTTCTAGCCCTGCCCTCTAGCCCCTCTAGCCCTTCCCTCTAGCCCTTCTAGCCCTGCCCTCTAGGCCTGCCACTAGCCCTTCCCTCTAGCCCTTCCCTCTAGCCCTTCTAGCCCTGCCCTCTAGCCCCTCTAGCCCTTCCCCTCTAGCCCCCTCTAGCCCTTCCCTCTAGCCCTTCTAGCCCTGCCACTCTAGCCCCCTCTAGCCCTTCCCTCTAGCCATTCTAGCCCTGCCCTCTAGGCCTGCCACTAGCCCCCTCTAGCCCTGCCCTCTAGCCCCTCTAGCCCTGCCCTCTAGCCCCTCTAGCCCTCCCCCCTCTAACCCTTTCCCCCATCATGTGATGTGTTGATATGGATCTGGCCAGGCGTTTTAGGGGATGACTAAGAGGAAAGGGTTACAGAACAAAGAGGGTCTGTGTGGTCTGATAACACTGCTGGTAGTGAGCCTAGCTGGAGACGTGCTTGTGTTTATCTCCCCCTCTTATCTCCAGGCCTTATCTGGCTTTAGAGGGGAGGCTTCTCTCTAAAGCAGAGGACTTTCCAAAGACTCTGGCAGGCTCCACAGTAAAACCTGCTTGCCTGTTTTTCCTTTTTTTTTTACACTCTATCTACACAATAGAGCTCACCATGCACACACACACACACACACACACACAGGCACACATGAACACACACAGGCACATATCGCAATATACTTAATTTTTTATGATATTTTACCGGTTTGTAAAAATTGTATACAAATAATGTATATACAGCACTAGTCAAACATTTGGACACCTCCTCATTCAAGGGTTTTACATTATTTTGACAATAGTGAAGACATCATAACTATGAAATAACACATATGGAATCATGTAGTAACCAAAAAAGTCTTCAACAAATCAAAATATATTTTAGATTTTAGATTCTTCAAAGTAGCCACCCTTTGCCTTGATGACAGCTTTGCACACTCTTGGCATTCTCTCAACCAGTTTCACCTGGAATGCTTTTCCAACAGTCTTGAAGGAGTTCCCACATATGCTGAGCACTTGTCTGCTTTTCCTTCACTCTGCGGTCCAACTCATCCCACACCATCTCAATCGGGTTGAGGTCGGGTGATTGTGGAGGCCAGGTCATCTGATGCAGCACTCCATCACTCGTCTTCTTGGTCAAATAGCCCTTACACTGCCTGGTGGTGTGTTGGGTCATTGTCCTGTTGAAAAACAAATGATAGTTCCACTAAGCACAAACCAGATGGGATGGCGTATCGCTGCAAAATGCTGTGGTAGCCATGCTGGTTAAGTGTGCCTTGAATTCTAAATAAATCATTGACCGTGTCACCAGCAAAGCACCGACACACCATCACACCTCCTCCTCCATGCTTCACGATGGGAACCACACATGCGGAGATCATCCGTTCACTTGCTCTGCGTCTACAAAGACACGGGAGTTGGAACCCAAAATCTCAAATTTGGACTCATCAGATTTCCACCAGTCTAATGCCCATTGCTCGTGTTTCTTACCCCTATCTTGTCACAACACAACTGATTGGCTCTATCGCATTAAGAAGGAAAAACATTCCACAAATTAACTTTTAACAAGGCACACCTGTTAATTGAAATGGATTCCAGGTGACTTCTCATGAAGCTGGTTGAGAGAATGCCAAGAGTGTGAAAAGCTGTCATCAAGGTAAAGGGTGGCTACTTTGAAGAATCTCAAAGTGTTTAACACTTTTTTGGTTACTAGAATTCCGTATGTGTTATTTCATAGTTTTGATGTCTTCACAATTTTTCTACAATGTTGTAAAAATTAAGAAAAACCCTGGAATGAGTAAGTGTGTCCAAACGTTTGACTGGTACTGTATATTTTTTATTGTAGTAGCGTAAGGTAACACTAGTCGGCTGTACCTGCAACAAAACTCCGGTATTTAAATCCTATACCTTGTTCTTCATCTTCTTTTTAAATAATGAGCTAAAATATGCTGTAGACAGTCAAGTTCACATGTTTACACAGGAGTGTGTCACCACTCCATGTTAGCAGCCTAATGATAACACCATCATGTCCCAAAGTGGTGTGCTGTGTGTTTCTACTGTGTCGACTGTTTCTTCTGCTTAGCGTCAGGGGGTTTGCTCTGTACTGTGGGGGTACGGTTCATATGTAGGCTACAAAGTCACACGAGTCAGACACCTCTACTTATTTTTTAAATAATTTCCTTCATTTGAGTCATTTCAATAAATGGTTTTAAAACAATATTTTCAAAAGTGTTATCATTTGAATAAATGCTGCTGTTTAGAACATAGTGATTTGAATGCCATGCGAAGTCTGACCTTTGCCACTTACACATACATTAGCACCATACATAATTCATGAGCTCCATGAACTCATATTCCCAGGGTCCTATGCTCCACTCAGAATTCAGGGGCCCCTCTCCTCTGTAGTTCTGGTTAAGTGTGAAACCGTTAGGAACACTCCCACAGGGCATGCTTGGTGGCCATAGCTACGAGCTAGTGGAACAGGGGCTCTCAGGGTGTTTCAAGGAACCTGACTCTCTACAGACTGATATTGGAGGTTGGAGAGAGGGAGGGAGGGATGGACAGATAGAGAGGGGGAGAGCGAGCGGAGTGGTGGGGTCCGGCTCAGGTTGAAAGTGTTTTATCTTGTGCTAGTAACATTTAACGTGGAGGAAAAGGTCTGTTTATTCTCGTCTGGCTGTGTGCTTGGTTTGATTGGAGTGCGGGGCACCTGGGTCAGCAACACAACTATCACGGCTATTAAGAATACGACTGACTGGTAATCTTCCAGCTACATAGTCAGACAATGGCGGTAAGGGCAAACCATTTCCATGATGGAGAGAGAATAAAATACCCTTCCGTTCCCTGCACTTTTAAAGTGAGACAGACATTGATGTCGCTGCTGTAGTTTTGCAGCAGATGCGTTTCACTCCAATCCATTCTGCGTGGAACGGGTATGATTGTCCTTTTGTTTCGCTCTGTCTGTGCTGTTGGTCCTCTCCGCTCATCCCCCCTCCATTACCCTAGCTGTTAAACAGGGTCCAGAAGGTTACATTTAGAAAAGCCTGCCAGTAATTGTCCAGTTCCCCTCAGTGAATTGACTGGCACACAAACCGCCATTGTATTGGCGAAGCAAAGAGCCATTAAAAAATTCTGAATCTGAGGATAGCGTTTGAATGGATATCTCACATCAAGGTAAACACTGTGCTTTGGCTATTCAGAGAGGCAGGAGAGCTCTCTTATTCACACTCATATCGCTGCTATTCAGAGAGGCAGGAGAGCTCTCCTATTCACACTCATATCGCTGCTATTCAGAGAGGCAGGAGAGCTTCCCTATTCACACTCATATCGCTGCTATTCAGAGAGGCAGGAGAGCTCCTCTATTCACACTCATATCGCTGCTATTCAGAGAGGCAGGAGAGCTCCTCTATTCACACTCATATCGCTGCTATTCAGAGAGGCAGGAGAGCTCCTCTATTCACACTCATATCGCTGCTATTCAGAGAGGCAGGAGAGCTCCTCTATTCACACTCATATCGCTGCTATTCAGAGAGGCAGGAGAGCTCCTCTATTCACACTCATATCGCTGCTATTCAGAGAGGCAGGAGAGCTTCCCTATTCACACTCATATCGCTGCTATTCAGAGAGGCAGGAGAGCTCCTCTATTCACACTCATATCACTGCTATTCAGAGAGGCAGGAGAGCTCCTCTATTCACACTCATATCGCTGCTATTCAGAGAGGCAGGAGAGCTCCTCTATTCACACTCATATCGCTGCTATTCAGAGAGGCAGGAGAGCTCCTCTATTCACACTCATATCGCTGCTATTCAGAGAGGCAGGAGAGCTCCTCTATTCACACTCATATCGCTGCTATTCAGAGAGGCAGGAGAGCTTCCCTATTCACACTCATATCGCTGCTATTCAGAGAGGCAGGAGAGCTTCCCTATTCACACTCATATCGCTGCTATTCAGAGAGGCAGGAGAGCTCTCCTATTCACACTCATATCGCTGCTATTCAGAGAGGCAGGAGAGCTTCCCTATTCACACTCATATCGCTGCTATTCAGAGACGGAGACTGTCAGCCGGGTGAGTCATCATTGTCTCTGCCTGGAAACGTCCATTCTCTCTGTCTAGCATTATTAAGTAGTGTGCTTGGTAAACTAGTGTAGCTAGCTGGAAAATATATACCGGTCATCACAGCTGTGTGTGTGTGTGTGTGTTGGATGTTCGGATGTGTGACGTGTATGTGTGTGAAAGATCCGTTGCAGCCTATTCCTCCACTCTTGACACTCATGTGAGGGTATTCAGCGGTGTCCTTCAGTGTGTGGCGAGGTGACTGATAAAATGACTGCTAAAAGACGTCCTCATAAAAGCTGAGTCACACAGTGCCCTCTGCCTGGAGGACAGTCCGGGTTGAAATGGAGCTCTTGGGGTGCTTCTCAGTACTATGAAGATGCTTCCTGTCCTCGTCCTGACATGTGAGTCTGTGTCTGTATGTCTGTTTGATCTTCTTTTCTAAATATTTTAACATCGGCTACTGATGAAACCCAATGAAACAGTTCCTGCTGTGAATGGATGTTTTAAGACATAAAACAAAATGCCAACTACATCCGACAGAAAACCAACATCACGTCTGATAAAGATTACACAATGCGTAGAACAGTGTAATATTTTATATTTCCAACATGTTAAACATTTAAGGTGATTGGTTTTGTTCATGAAACACAATTCTTTATAATGTAGCACTGTCACAACACAGCAGCTACTAACAATCATGATCAATAACAAACACAATGGCTCTGCTGCATGTGATCAATAGAAATCAAATGCACTTCAACTTCACAGATATCTCTGTGGTGATTGGACATGTCCCTTAAAACACAATCAAAGTAGAGCAGAGAGAATTTGACGGTGCTAGGGGAGAGTGTATAGTGATGGTGCTAGGGGAGAGTGTATAGTGACGGTGCTAGGGGAGAGTGTATAGTGACGGTGCTAGGGGAGAGTGTATAGTGACGGTGCTAGGGGAGAGTGTATAGTGACGGTGCTAGGGGAGAGTGTATAGTGACGGTGCTAGGGGAGAGTGTATAGTGACGGTGCTAGGGGAGAGTGTATGGTGACGGTGCTAGGGGAGAGTGTATGGTGACGGTGCTAGGGGAGAGTGTATGGTGACGGTGCTAGGGGAGAGTGTATGGTGACGGTGCTAGGGGAGAGTGTATAGTGACGGTGCTAGGGGAGAGTGTATAGTGACGGTGCTAGGGGAGAGTGTATAGTGACGGTGCTAGGGGAGAGTGTATAGTGACGGTGCTAGGGGAGAGTGTATAGTGACGGTGCTAGGGGAGAGTGTATAGTGACGGTGCTAGGGGAGAGTGTATGGTGACGCTGCTAGGGGAGAGTGTATAGTGACGGTGCTAGGGGAGAGTGTATGGTGACGGTGCTAGGGGAGAGTGTATAGTGACGGTGCTAGGGGAGAGTGTATAGTGACTGTGCTAGGGGAGAGTGTATAGTGACGGTGCTAGGGCAGAGTGTATGGTGACGGTGCTAGGGGAGAGTGTATAGTGACGGTGCTAGGGGAGAGTGTATAGTGACGGTGCTAGGGGAGAGTGTATAGTGACGGTGCTAGGGGAGAGTGTATAGTGACGGTGCTAGGGGAGAGTGTATAGTGACGGTGCTAGGGGAGAGTGTATAGTGACGGTGCTAGGGGAGAGTGTATAGTGACGGTGCTAGGGGAGAGTGTATAGTGACGGTGCTAGGGGAGAGTGTATAGTGACGGTGCTAGGGGAGAGTGTATAGTGACGGTGCTAGGGGAGAGTGTATGGTGACGGTGCTAGGGGAGAGTGTATGGTGACGGTGCTAGGGGAGAGTGTATGGTGACGGTGCTAGGGGAGAGTGTATGGTGACGGTGCTAGGGGAGAGTGTATGGTGACGGTGCTAGGGGAGAGTGTATGGTGACGGTGCTAGGGGAGAGTGTATAGTGACGGTGCTAGGGGAGAGTGTATAGTGACGGTGCTAGGGGAGAGTGTATAGTGACGGTGCTAGGGGAGAGTGTATAGTGACGGTGCTAGGGGAGAGTGTATAGTGACGGTGCTAGGGGAGAGTGTATAGTGACGGTGCTAGGGGAGAGTGTATGGTGACGGTGCTAGGGGAGAGTGTATGGTGACGGTGCTAGGGGAGAGTGTATAGTGACGGTGCTAGGGGAGAGTGTATAGTGACGGTGCTAGGGGAGAGTGTATAGTGACGGTGCTAGGGGAGAGTGTATGGTGACGGTGCTAGGGGAGAGTGTATGGTGACGGTGCTAGGGGAGAGTGTATGGTGACGGTGCTAGGGGAGAGTGTATGGTGACGGTGCTAGGGGAGAGTGTATGGTGACGGTGCTAGGGGAGAGTGTATGGTGACGGTGCTAGGGGAGAGTGTATAGTGACGGTGCTAGGGGAGAGTGTATAGTGACGGTGCTAGGGGTGAGTGTATAGTGACGGTGCTAGGGGAGAGTGTATAGTGACGGTGCTAGGGGAGAGTGTATAGTGACGGTGCTAGGGGAGAGTGTATGGTGACGGTGCTAGGGGAGAGTGTATGGTGACGGTGCTAGGGGAGAGTGTATAGTGACGGTGCTAGGGGAGAGTGTATAGTGACGGTGCTAGGGGAGAGTGTATAGTGACGGTGCTAGGGGAGAGTGTATGGTGACGCTGCTAGGGGAGAGTGTATAGTGACGGTGCTAGGGGAGAGTGTATAGTGACGGTGCTAGGGGAGAGTGTATGGTGACGGTGCTAGGGGAGAGTGTATAGTGACGGTGCTAGGGGAGAGTGTATAGTGACGGTGCTAGGGGAGAGTGTATAGTGACGGTGCTAGGGGAGAGTGTATAGTGACGGTGCTAGGGCAGAGTGTATGGTGACGGTGCTAGGGGAGAGTGTATAGTGACGGTGCTAGGGGAGAGTGTATAGTGACGGTGCTAGGGGAGAGTGTATAGTGACGGTGCTAGGGGAGAGTGTATAGTGACGGTGCTAGGGGAGAGTGTATGGTGACGGTGCTAGGGGAGAGTGTATAGTGACGGTGCTAGGGGAGAGTGTATAGTGACGGTGCTAGGGGAGAGTGTATAGTGACGGTGCTAGGGGAGAGTGTATAGTGACGGTGCTAGGGGAGAGTGTATAGTGACGGTGCTAGGGGAGAGTGTATAGTGACGCTGCTAGGGGAGAGTGTATAGTGACGGTGCTAGGGGAGAGTGTATAGTGACGGTGCTAGGGGAGAGTGTATAGTGACGGTGCTAGGGGAGAGTGTATAATCTGAGTGACAGTGCTAGGGGAGAGTGTCTAATCTGAGTGACAGTGCTAGGGGAGAGTGTATAATCTGAGTGACAGTGCTAGGGGAGAGTGTATAATCTGAGTGACAGTGCTAGGGGAGAGTGTATAATCTGATTGACAGTGCTAGGGGAGAGTGTCTAATCTGAGTGACAGTGCTAGGGGAGAGTGTATAATCTGAGTGACAGTGCTAGGGGAGAGTGTATAATCTGAGTGACAGTGCTAGGGGAGAGTGTATAATCTGATTGACAGTGCTAGGGCAGAGTGTATAATCTGAGTGACAGTGCTAGGGGAGAGGGTATAATCTGAGTGACAGTGCTAGGGGAGAGTGTATAATCTGAGTGACAGTGCTAGGGGAGAGTGTATAATCTGAGTGACAGTGCTAGGGGAGAGTGTATAATCTGATTGACAGTGCTAGGGGAGAGTGTATAATCTGATTGACAGTGCTAGGGGAGAGTGTATAATCTGAGTGACAGTGCTAGGGGAGAGGGTATAATCTGAGTGACAGTGCTAGGGGAGAGTGTATAATCTGATTGACAGTGCTAGGGGAGAGTGTATAATCTGAGTGACAGTGCTAGGGGAGAGTGTATGTGTGGGCCTGTAATCTGTTTATCTGGACTGGTAGTTTAGGGACGACAAGATGCAGGCCCCATATCAGCAGTAAGGACTGAATCTAATGTCACAGCACTCTAATGACCACCACTGGGAAAGGTGTGTGAGAGCCTAGTTTGTGAGAATATTAAAGCCATTTTTACCCTGTGAAAATCCAGTGTGTCCTATGTAGTCTACAAGACCACAAAATATCATCCGCCAAAACAGTATGCATTATGAGAATGGTCGTGATGAGGGAAAGTGCTGCTTGGAACTACAGGTCCCCTTATCTTTAACACAGGACTTGTATTTGCTTTGGGATTACAGGAAACCCACACAGAACAACAGTGGGAACATGGCTTGGATGAGCTGATTGCTGTAACGCAGCGTCTCCTTCCAGTTCTCTGTCAGCTGGAGGGTGATTGGAGCTCACTTTGGGAGGGGGACTCTGGGACGTTGTGGACTCGTGTTCCCCTGCCCTGACTCGGGGTGGAGCCTTCAGAAGCACACCCCACTCCCCACCTCCAGCAATTACAGATTAGCTTCTCTGCCATTCCATCAGTAACACAAAAGCTCTCCAGTTGCAAAGAACAGGTTTTAACTGGGTGTTGTGGTTGATGTAGAAATGTTGTGCTTCTAAACTACAACTAAGAGACAATTTGTCTTTGTTGTTATATTCAGCCAGGCTTTGCCACAGGACTGTATCCAGGGGCTTTATTCAATGCAGTGTAACATTAAAAACAGTTTAACATGGCGACATGGCGATCTAACGATCCCACATTCTATATGACGTATTCATGTTTGTTCTATAAACATTATACATTTCTATCTGAAAGTATTGTACAGTTTCACCCTCCTCTATAACCCCAGGGTTTTCTTCTCAGAAGCACTGTCACTGTCACCCTCCTGTGTAAAGTGACATCCCTCAGAGCATTCTCCCATTTCTGCCGACTCCCCGTCCTGTCGGAACTGTGACAGTGTTGCGGTCACTGTGCAAACATTAGAAGCGCCTCCGGGTGCTGTCGATTCGCCACCGAAGGCCTTTAAAGCCCACCAAAGGTTAGCCCAGTGTGTCTGTGGCTGAAGTTTCTTGTCCTTTTGAGAAATAACAGCAATACTTCCCCCTGAGATCCCTGAGCAAATGAAATTAGATATACCTTAACCTATCCTGGCACCATTTAAA
Organism: Salmo salar; assembly: GCF_965601325.2. NCBI lineage: Eukaryota > Metazoa > Chordata > Actinopteri > Salmoniformes > Salmonidae > Salmo > Salmo salar. Next base: position 143,160,609 of record NC_138299.1, read on the forward strand.
GGGGTTATGCCAGTCCTCTCTATTAGTTAGCTGTTAATAGCCTCTTTTGGTGCTGTTTAGATTGTATTTCAGCCCAATATTAGCGTTTAACATAAAGTGTCATTGAAATATCATGGCTAATCATATGCGTGTCCCTCGTCCGTGCTTAATTGGAGGTCTAATCATAGTGACATTGACAGTAATGAGTTCAGTCACTCTAGATGACTGAGATCCCAGCTGAAGGTGTGCCATTGTCCTTCAGACTGGGCAGCTAGTTTCCCAGTCTAACACTCCCCTGCACCCAGGGCACAATACAGCCTTTTCCATCTTGTACCCTGCTCATCCTCCAGACCGTTTTCTAGTGTGGAAGGAACATAATCCCACAAGTGCCATACTTCGCTATAACTAGTCTTATTTTTGGTTGGTACAAGAGGTATAAATTCTGATCCCAAAGTCAGAAGAGGCTATGCCCGACCGTGCATTTAGCACCATCTTTTTTACCGGCTCCAGGTGTGCTTACTGTGTAAGGGTGGATTGTTCCGTTTACCCCAACCAATCATAATGGGCTTTGACCTTCATCTAGTGTTCCATGCAGGTTACTGAACCAGTCACTGGCTGAAGCAGTAGTCTCAACGCTGAGGAGCTGGGCTCACTCAGTAACCAACTAGGAAGTATTTCTGGAGCTTGATTTATGACGTCTGAGTGGAGGAGAAGAGAGGGAGGGTGAAACATGGGGATGAATCATTCCCCGTGTTTAGAGTTGAAGAGCAGGGCTTTGTCAAACTGAACTGGAGGGAGTGTCTCTCAGCTCTGTGGAAAACTCTGTTATAATGATGGAACATTCTAGTTTCTTATGGCATTTCTCTTTTTTCCTACTGTGTGATCTTTTCATTTGATATTTCCTTCTGACCATTCTCTTTTGACCACTACTGTTTTTTCCCACACTAAGATTGACAATAGATTCAGATTAGTGCTCCCGAGTAGCATCGTGGTCTAAGGCACTGCATCTCAGTGCAAGAGGCGTCACTACAGCCCCTGGTTTGAATCCAGGCTGTATCACATCCGGCCGTGATTGGGAGTCCCATAGGGCGGCGCCCAATTGGCCCAGCATCGTCCGGGTTTGGCCGGGGTAGGCCGTCATTGTAAATAAGAATTTGTTCTTAACTGACTTGCCTAGTTAAATAAAGGTTCAATAAATACAAAATATGTAATAATTAGTACATCTGAGTTGGCTAAATCGGCAATATTATGCTGTGCCTGTGTGTGTTACATGTAAAGTTAACTACCGTGGTTGTTGATTGGCTGAGAGAAAACACTCATCTAAAACCTACAGAGCCGACAGTGTCCTCATTTTATCTCCAGTATTCTCTTGGAAATGGGCAAACATTAGACTTGGAAATGATGCTTGATTCAGTGGAGACACTTCACTACCTAACTAGTACCAGGAAAGGAAAGGCCTCGGAGCGACAGGCAGTCACACGGAGCGACAGGCAGCCACACGGAGCTTGATAAATATATAATGTCGTAATTATCATTAGCCGAGGTACTCAGCCGAGAGCCTGGAGATTTCAGAAACAAGTGTTTGTGATATGCCCTGGAAGAGGGATATTGTATTTTAGATGAGTTGAAAAAACAAATATCATTGACGACGTGGCATTAGAGGATTCAGTCAGATTTAGTTTGTGTCTGTTGTTGTCTGGTTGTGTTCCCAGTGCAAGGCTGCTGCAGGCCCCATGCTGGCTGAGTAAAGATGTAAAGGGAAATGCTACAGGCCTTTTCCTCTCTCTAGCTGCTGTTCGGACTGTCTGTCTGCACCAATAAATGAAGCCTCTCGGGTCGGCTCTGGGCTGAAATGCCACTTCGGATCCCCTATAGTGGCTGAACCTTCCAGGTCTTGTTATCCCCTGACCAGCTCACAATGAACCTCATCACTTCCTGTGGATATCCTCGGCTGATTGGCATGTCTAACCTTAGCTGCTGTGATTGGCTAAAAAGGGCGCGTTTCCCTCTGGTGATTGGACTGGCTTTGTGGTGGCTGTCACCGCCTAGTTGATTTGATTGGCAGCCCAGCGTGAGCCCAACTGATCGGCAGTGCCGTGCCCCAGAGCACCATGCAAGCTGTTGGGAGCAGCTGCCACCGAGGGCCAGCCACTTGATGTGGAAATGGTTTTGATAAATAATATAATAGTGGTAATACCCAGCTGCTTTTGGGGTCACGTGCCCTCAGCGCCAGAGTCCGCCCCAATAATGACTTCATGGAGTCCCATGATTGGCGTATGCATTATTAACCCCGCCACACACACACACACACACACACACACACACACACACACACACACACACACACACACACACACACACACACACACATAAAAACACCCCTCAGAGGTATACCCCCCACTGGGCACCATCACCGCCACAAGTGGCCTCATATGGGCAATCCAAATATCATCTTCTCTTGTTCTTCCTGTATTCCATGGCTCCGCGTGTCAGAACACACTCCTGTAGAACTAGCATTAGGCAGGTTGGTTGGCGAACCATGTATCCAGTCTGGCTCTGTAAGGACCATGTATCCAGTCTGGCTCTGTAAGGACCATGTATCCAGTCTGGCTCTGTAAGGACCATGTATCCAGTCTGGCTCTGTAAGGACCATGTATCCAGTCTGGCTCTGTTAGAGCTATGTCTTCAGTCTGGCTCTGTAAGGACCATTTATCCAGTCTAGCTCTATAAGAGCTATGTCTTCAGTCTGGCTCTGTAAGGACCATGTATCCAGTCTGGCTCTGTAAGGACCATGTATCCAGTCTGGCTCTGTAAGGACCATGTATCCAGTCTGGCTCTGTTAGAGCTATGTCTTCAGTCTGGCTCTGTAAGGACCATTTATCCAGTCTAGCTCTATAAGAGCTATGTCTTCAGTCTGGCTCTGTAAGGACCATGTATCCAGTCTGGCTCTGTAAGGACCATGTATCCAGTCTGGCTCTGTAAGGACCATGTATCCAGTCTGGCTCTGTTAGAGCTATGTCTTCAGTCTGGCTCTGTAAGGACCATGTATCCAGTCTAGCTGTGGAGAGATGACTCTGTTGTAAGGTGCCTCTCTGAGTGATGACTAATCGCTCATTGGCCAGTTTAATGCTCCAGCTGCACAGTAGAATGTATAGTCCTCTCTCTCTCTCCCTTTCTATTACATTTAATTGTCTCTCTTTTTTCATTATATCCATCTCTACAAAACTAAAGGGTCCTTCTCTACTGAAGGGGTTCAATCCAACCTGAAACTATTCCTGGTATCTGTCTGGTGACTGATGATGCAATGGTCACCTGGTGCCAATTGCATTAAATTCTTCCAGGTTTTAATCTCAACTGCTGTATGTTACATGTACAGTACCAGTCAAAAGTTTGGACACACCTACTCATTCCAGGGTTTCCTTTATTTTTACTATTTTCTACATTGTGGAATAATAGTGAAGACTTCCAAACTATGAAACAACGCATATGGAATCATGTAGTAACCAAAAACGTGTTAAACAAGTCAAAATATATTTTAGATTTGAGATTCTTCAAAGTAGCCACCCTTTGCACGCTCTTGGCATTCTCTCAACCAGTTTCATGAGGTAGTCACCTGGAATGCATTTCAATTAACAAGTGTGCCTTGTTCATTTGTTGAATTTCTTTCCTTAATGCGTTTGAGCCAATCAGTTGTGTTGTGACAAGGTAGGTGGGGTATACAGAAGATAGCCCTATTTGGTAAAATTCCAAGTCCGTATTATGGCAAGAACAAATAAGCAAAGAGAAACGACATTCCATCATTATTTTAAGACATGAAGGTCAGTCAATACATACGGAAAATTTCAAGAACTTTGTGCAGTCGCAAAAACCATCAAGGGCTATGATGAAACTGGCTCTCATGAGGACCGCCACAGGAAAGGAAGACCCAGAGTTACCTCTGCAAGCAGAGGATAAGTTCATTAGAGTTACCAGCCTCAGAAATTGCAGCCCAAATAAATGCTTCACAGAGTTCAAGTAACAGACACATTTCAACAACAACTGTTCAGAGGAGACTGTGTGAATTAGGCCTTCATGGTCGAATTGGTGCATAGAAACCACTACTTAAGGACACCAATAATAAGAAGAGACTTGCTTGGGCCAAGAAACTCGAGCAATGGACATTAGACCATTGGAATTCTGTCCTTTGGTCTGATGAGTCCAAATTTGTCATTTTTGGTTCCAACCACCTTTGTGAGACGCAGAGTAGGTGAACGGATGATCTCCGCATGTGTGGTTCCCACCATGAAGCATGGAGGAGGAGGTGTGATGGTGTGGGGGTGCTTTGCTGGTGAAACTGTAAGTGATTTATTTAACCAGCATGGCAACCACAGCATTCTGCAGTGTTACGCCATCCCATCTGGTTTGCGCTTAGTCCCACTATCATTTATTTTTCAACAGGACAATGACCCAAAACACACCTCCAGGCTGTGTAAGGGCTATTTGACCAAGAAGGAGAGTGATGGAGTGCTGCATCAGATGACCTGGCCTCCACAATCACCCGACCTCAACCCAATTGAGATGGTTTGGGATGAGTTGGACCGCAGAGTGAAGGAAAAGCAGACAAGTGCTCAGCATATGTGGGAACTCCTTCAAGACTGTTGGAAAAGCATTCCAGGTGAAGCTGGTTGAGAGAATGCCAAGAGTGTGCAAAGCTGTCATCAAGGCAAAGGGTGGCTACTTGAAGAATCTAAAATCTATTTTGATTTGTTTAACACTTTTTTGGTTACTGCATGATTTCATAGTTCTGATGAAAATAGTAAAAATAAAGAAAATCCCTTCAATGAGGAGGAATGTTCAAACTTTTGACCGGTGCTATACTTTGTCCTATACGTTGGCCCTCCTTTTACCACAAACCTCCAATAGATCTGCCTTCCCGAAAACCACATTATGTTTTCTTCTCTTCATTCTCAATATAACTAAGAGCACACTTCTGAGGAAACGGCAACAACAGAGCGAAGCTTTGATTTTACACCAGAATATAAATGAAGATATAGACGGGGGATGGTTGCACTGATTCTTTGAAAGTCTTGAAGTGTTGGCTGTGTTTCACCGTGTACCTGTGCTAGCATGTCTGTCAGTCAGAGGAGGCGTAGGGTAGAATGGAGCCCCTCAGACTGGAGAACTTTACTGTGAGAGGTGAGGAGAGGAGTGGAGAGCGGAGGAGAGGGGAGAAGAGCAGAGGAGCAGAGAGCAGAGGAGCAGAGGAGAGAAGAGAAGAGAAGAGAAGAGCAGAGGAGAGAAGAGCAGAGGAGAGCAGAGCAGAGGAGAGCAGAGCAGAGCAGAGGAGCAGAGAGCAGAGGAGAGGAGAGCAGAGGAGAGGAGAGCAGAGGAGTGGAAAGCAGAGGAGCAGAGAGCAGAGGAGAGCAGAGGAGAGAAGAGCAGAGGGGAGAAGAGCAGAGGAGAGGAGAGCAGAGGAGCAGAGAGCAGAGGAGCAGAGAGCAGAGGAGAGAAGAGCAGAGGAGAGAAGAGCAGAGGAGAGAAGAGCAGAGGAGCGGAGAGCAGAGAGCAGAGGAGCAGAGAGCAGAGGAGCAGAGAGCAGAGGAGCGGAGAGCAGAGGAGAGAAGAGCAGAGGAGAGAGGAGCGGAGAGCAGAGAGCAGAGGAGCAGAGAGCAGAGGAGCAGAGAGCAGAGGAGCAGAGAGCAGAGGAGAGAAGAGCAGAGGAGAGCAGAGGAGAGAAGAGAAGAGCAGAGGAGCGCTCAGCTTCCTCCATTCTAGAGTGGAGTGTCAAAGCAGGGCTCACATCACAAGCTGATTTTACAACCTCTCCCACAACCTCTCCCACAGCCACTGCCTACCATTACTTCTAAGAAACTCCACTACATGCATGTCATTCATTTTAAAGTGCTGTGTGAAAGATGTTTTAATAGATGACACTTTCAATTTGGATGACAAACAGCATATGCCTTTAAACACCATTTAATCGTTTTTGGGAATGCAGTTGCCTCTTTAATGTATCAACCCCATGTCAGTCACTGGGTTATGTTCAATCTAATGTAGCAGGTGTAGAAAGATGCCTGAGCAGAGTTCCCACATTTTTCAGGGGAAACGGAAGTTATGTTGAAGATAATTTATCCCTGGAAACTGGATGTTAGCGTTTTCTTGGCGACTCTGAATATGCTAGGTTATGTGTTTTCCTTCAGAATCCTTCCTGGGGTATTCTCCATCTCGGTCCCTATTCTCTGGTCCTGTTAGTGTGTCCTAGTCTCTCCCTTTACTGCTTGTTTATTCATTTCTCTCTCTGTGCTCCCTCTCTCCATCCCTCCATCCTTTTATTTCTCTATTTACTTCCATCCCCCTCAGGTCTGCGCACACATCCCTCGTTTCACTCCTTCCTCTCCTCTGCCCTCTGGTTTCTCTATTCCTCCACTTCTTTTGCGTCTTCATTTCTTCTATCTCTCAGGGGCTCCCTCTCTGCCTCCCACCTCTCTTCCCTTGCTGTTGATTTGTCAGATGAATGTGACAGACAGGCCCCTGTGGATGTGAATGGAGAGACACTGGAAGACAATACTCTGACATTAGACACCACAGCACAGCACTCATTTTGTGTTTCAGATGTTCAATCAAAATGCTAATGGCTCCTGCAACAAGGGAGCCATATTATTGGAACACTAATTGATAAGAAGACAAAGATAGGGGGGGCAGTGCCACCAGAAGCTGTATCCCAGCTTGCAGTCACTTCTGTTTTAATTACAATTGCAGTAATAATATAGAGTGAATTGCTTGATGAGTGTAACTGTTACGGTTTACGCCTCTGTTTTTCCCTCTCATTATAAATGCTATACATTGTTCATTCAGTCAGTGTTTTATGTTTTCCTTTTCAACTACAAGTGCCAGCAGGTAAATGGAGAGCTGTGTATGGCTGTTTTGTCTTTCTGTTCCTTTCCCCTCAAATCACACTCTTTCCTTTCTTGATACTGTAGGAATATAACGACACAAGGTCATTGTCTCAGCTCTGCGTCGAAATGCTTTAGGCCCTCCAGATAGGAATGTCTTGTCGAGCACAACAACCTTGAAATAAGCACTCCTCTTGAACAAGGAGGAATAGACTCTCGATGTTGGCGGTGCCGGCGACCCAGGCGGGAGCACGCTCTCTCAGGCATGGATTCCAAGTATTGATACAGTTTCTCTCCAACACATCTAATTACAGGTAGGCAGGCGGACAGAGACAGTGCTTTATAGATCTCCTCCCTAAGGGGAGGGAGAAGTGAAGAGATCCCTTTGTCCTATCCTGTCCTGTCCTGTCCTGTCCTGTCATCAGCCCTGCTCTCTGCTCCGGTCCTTCCAACTCCTTCTTGCTCCTTTCTGCCCCTTCAGGAATATCAATTAATAGGCTTGAAGTTCCTCTCCTCCACATCTTCTCTGTCTGTCTGAGTGTGTCTCTCTCTCTCTCTCTCTCTCTCTCTCTCGCTCACACTCACTCACTCACTCACTCACTCTCACTCACTCACTCACTCACTCACTCACTCACTCACTCACTCACTCACTCACTCACTCACTCACTCACTCACTCACTCACTCACTCACTCACTCACTCACTCACTCACTCACTCACTCACTCACTCACTCACTCACTCACTCACTCACTCATTGTTAATGTTATTTGTTAGGGATATCCTGGGACTGGTGACATCTCCCAAGTCATTGGCAATACTGAGGTTGAAATGCTGAAAATACCTCCCCTTATCAAGCTGCGACCACTTCTTGTGAAATAAATGTTCAAATCACTGGATTTCCTCTAAGTGAGAAGGGAGAGTGGAGATACAGACCCAATAGGTTAAAATCAGCAGTTAGCAACATTAGCACATAAAATAATCGATTTGACACGGAGGGAAAAACATCTCATTGGTTTGATATGAACTTGCCTGATTTGCACGATTTAATGATTTTTAAATGAACGTCCTATCCAACAAGGCTCTAGTTAAGTTCACAAATCCTACAGAAGTCATTTTTCAATGCTTTTTAAAATTCTCTTTAGTGCAATACGGTTTGATTGGACTGGACCTGGATTGTAATTCTTCTGCAGATAGCATCCAGGTTAAAGGTGCTTTCTCACAATGGGGGGATTGAAAGGGGAGAGAGAACAGAGACCGAGGCACTTGTTGGACTTCCTTTTCTCTCCCCATCGTGCTCCTGACGGATAAGCTCAAGGGGGTAGAGGGGAAAATGGGCTTTTTCAACCTTCACATTTAATTTCAGGCCTGCCTTTATCTCCAGAGAACTATGCCAATGTGAAAGCCTTATGGGAGGCCATTGGCCACAGCCCGGCCTGGTGTGGCCTGCCCTGCACTGATCAACACTGTGTGTGGACACTGGGCCAGCACATGTGTGCCCTACACACATATACAGTATTTGCATATTTCTCTTTGTTTGTTTTGTTTGCACCCACCTGGCTGTACGAATGTGAGTAATGAGACATTCTGTTCATATGAAATAGTCTTCATAGTATTCGCCGTGCTTCCTCTCTGTGTCACTTTCAATGAGCCAGAGGATCACCCACACATTCTGGATAGACATTGAGGCTCCCCTCCTCTGTAATATCTAGGAGCCAGCTTGTAAACCACACCGCTCATGTTCTCCTTTCTGAGTGAGATGAATGAACAGTCGCCTCATGTAAAAGATTGCAAAATTAAATGTTTGAAGGGGGGGGTCTATTTTATTCTTGTTTGAAGCCACAAAACATTCAGCTGCTACATTGAGAAATATGCTCTAGAGATAGGGAATTGTATTTGTGGTGATTACTGGATGTCATCATAATAAAATATATTTCTGTTTGAGGAGATATGCATGTATGGAAAGACATAAAAAATTAAGGTGAAACACATCCCTCACAATAGTTATGAAATCCGTTGCATGGTCAATTTGCGATGGCAGGGGGATCCATAAATCAAAGTCTATGCAAATGTTCTTTTAAGGACATGTTTTTCATGAATTTATACACCTCATTTGATGTTTTCTGAATCTAAATATAATGCTGATCATTATATATTTTCTTTACCTTGAAATACATCAAGCCCCCCTCATACATACACAAAACCCCACAGAATCTGTCTAGAAAATATAAATACAAGATAAAGCACAGAATGAGGAAAGAACCCAGAAGGATGAGGAGAACTTTGGAACCAGGGAAGTAGGGGACGAGTGGAACACTCCCCGTCACTTCCTCACTAACAGAGGCTCAGGCTGAGTGATGACAACGCTCTGCGGTAGCCATGGAAACGGAGGCCATCGGTTGGTCGTTAGCTTAACTAGCCTAGTAGTTAATCAAGGGCCTTGTTAAGTGGGTGAAGAGACAAAGGGCATCTCTGAGCTCAGGTCATCACAGGACACATCCACTGAGTCACCATCATAAAGGGGTTGAGCTTCAATAGCCAAATAAACAGTAAAGTCCATAATGGACCATGTCTGTCTGTTAATGCGTGTCCTGTCTTTCACTTGATTCTACCAAATCTTCCTCTCTATTCCCCCTCTACTTCTCTAGGCACATCTTAAAACAGCCTCTCAGCCCCTCAGCCTTTTCCCCAGGACCTGCTACAGTACCTGTTACTACTTTATATCTTGAAAACTTGAAATCCCTCCTCATTTAGTTCCAGATCAGCGTGCCAGGGGTACTTCACAGCCCTGGGGGGACTGACAGTTCGGTTAGATTCGAATACTGCGCCATACTTTCTAGCTCTGAAAGCCCTCCAGATGTAGAGCTAGCTGTCATCCAACCATCGAAGCCCCTCGTATATTTGGAGTAGCTATGCTACTTGATTTTATCCCCCTCCAATCTCCCAATCAGCTCTGTTCTAGTTGAGCTGTTCATTGATTGCTAAATAGGATGTGGCATCTGCAGGCAGCCATGTCACACAAACGGGTGTGATTGGAGGATCTGAGAGCGAGGCTGCTGCTTCTGACACATCTCAGTGTTGGAGGGCCCACTTTAGAGAGAGATGGGGGGATCCTATCTCAATCAGATCATGATAAGGGGAATTTTTTGTGTGTTTTGTGACTGCTACTTTATTTTTATTTTTAATTTTTTTACTGCTGTGTTTTAGAGAGTCAAATCCATAGGCTCTGTCATGGTAAGTACTGTAGCTGAAGGAAAACAACCAGAATAACCACATTTAATATTATAAATAAATTGGATTTGGATATGGACTATATTTATTTCCATTGTAATTTAACCACTGCGGTCGACGTCTGAATTTGTGGTTAAGAGAAATGAGGGTGGGAGGAAGGTCGGCAAAATTCCATTTCCTAACGTGTTATTAAAGGAAATGGTAGGGAGAATATGTACAAGGATCTGGTTAACCTCAGACGGATGGCTCTGGTGGATTTTTGACTTTGGCAGGCCCTGAGCCATAAGGAGATTTCTGACAAGGTATGAATCAAATTATAAAAATGACAGCCAGTCAGTGACATTTCCGCCGTGCAGTTCGCACTAGACGAGTAAGCGAAGATTGATGTGAAAATGACCATATATGTGTCTATTTATTCCTAAATGTGTTATTTAGTTGTCACTGAGAGGATGAGACAAGGGCATTTTGGTTGGCCAGATGTGTCTGTATTGAACTCTAGCCGAGAGTGTCTCAACAAGGAACCATCCACATACTGTATGGATGACTGAGGTTGTCTGTCTGTAGTTGGGCATGTTTTATGCTTTTGAAGAGGGAATATGTTTAGATTTGCCTTATGTATTACATATACACACACACATGCACGTATGCGTTTGTTTTAAGTGATATGCGAGGAGCTGAGGTATTTTTGCAGCCTGCCCTCTCATCTCCTTTACACTGTCTACAGTCTCCATCCCTATCTCCAACAAGCAATTTCTTCGCCAGCGTACTCAGATGAATTAGAGGTCGTTCACTTATTATGTACACTGGACATTCTATTACTCTGGTCGCCGTACTATCTGTGATTATTATGCCTGGGCTTTCAACTACATTACACCTTGTTAAAAGCACCTTGGTTGGGAGGATTACAAGGCCATGATTACAGTGGAGGAGCAGGAAGATGACGAGGTCATTTATTAATGAAGGTGTTAGTTACCCAAGGTGCACTTCAGCCTCACCACCAGAACACCTGTGGGAAAGAGCAAAGGCCCCTCTGCTTTCTCTCGCTCTCATCTCTATCTCTCTTTTACTCTCACACAATAATTTTTTTTTCTAACAGTTTCTCTCTCTCTCCCCCTGTTTCTCTCATCTCTAGCTCTCTTTCACTCTCTCACATAATCTATTTTTCTTTCAAACAATCTCTCTCTCTCTCTCTTCCAATAGGCTCCTCTGTTTACACATAGTATAATTGTGTCTGTCTATCCGTATTCCAGCTAAATATGTCCACTCTGCCTCTCTCCAGCTATCATCTCCATTCAGGACCACTCTCCTATCAGTCCTCTCCTATCAGTCCTCTCCTGTCAGTCCTCTCCTTTCAGTCCTCTCCTCTGTGTGCACTCTCCTATCTCTGATAGCTGACTAACACACGTTTACCATGCTGCACATAGACAGGAGTCTATACATCATACGTAGACCCACACACACTTCAGATACACAGCAGATACCAAACCCCCCCCCCCCCCCAACCCCCCAGTAAGGAGCTAGTGATGATGTAGAGGACTATTTTCCCCCTTGTTTCTCCTCTGGTGGTTCCATCACTCCCAGCGAATCGATGCGAGGCACCCTATTTTTAGTCTGAGTGTCTAAACTCTGGAGCACCCTGCCAGGACATTTCACCTTGGACTGCTGGAGGTCTCAGTGGGTATCAGGAGGGCCTACTTCTTCTCTCTGAGCCTGCTTCTTCTCACTGAGCCTGCTCCTTCTCACTGAGCCTGCTTCTTCTCACTGAGCCTGCTTCTTCTCTCTGAGCCTGATCCTTCTCACTGAGCCTACTTCTTCTCTCTGAGCCTGCTTCTTCTCACTGAGCCTGATCCTTCTCACTGAGCCTGATCCTTCTCACTGAGCCTGCCCCTTCTCACTGAGCCTGCTCCTTCTCACTGAGCATGCCCCTTCTCACTGAGCCTGCTTCTTCTCACTGAGCCTGCTTCTTCTCACTGAGCCTGCTCCTTCTCACTGAGCCTGCTCCTTCTCACTGAGCCTGATCCTTCTCACTGAGCCTGCTTCTTCTCTCTGAGCCTGCTCCTTCTCACTGAGCCTGCCTCTTCTCACTGAGCCTGATCCTTCTCACTGAGCCTGCTCCTTCTCACTGAGCCTACTTCTTCTCACTGAGCCTGATCCTTCTCACTGAGCCTGCTTCTTCTCTCTGAGCCTGCTCCTTCTCACTGAGCCTGCCTCTTCTCACTGAGCATGCCCCTTCTCTCTGAGCCTGCTCCTTCTCACTGAGCCTGCTCCTTCTCACTGAGCCTACTTCTTCTCACTGAGCCTGATCCTTCTCACTGAGCCTGCTTCTTCTCTCTGAGCCTGCTCCTTCTCACTGAGCCTGCCTCTTCTCACTGAGCATGCCCCTTCTCACTGAGCCTGCTCCTTCTCACTGAGCCTGCCCCTTCTCTCTGAGCCTGCCCCTTCTCACTGAGCCTGCCTCTTCTCACTGAGCCTGCGTCTTCTCACTGAGCCTGCTCCTTCTCACTGAGCCTGCCTCTTCTCACTGAGCCTGCTCCTTCTCACTGAGCCTGCTTCTTCTCTCTGAGCCTGCTTCTTCTCTCTGAGCCTGCCTCTTCTCACTGAGCCTGATCCTTCTCACTGAGCCTGATCCTTCTCACTGAGCCTGCTCCTTCTCACTGAGCCTGCCCCTTCTCTCTGAGGGGTGTATGCTGACCTGTCATCTTCAACTTGTACAAGGAGTTTAAGTGAAAGTCACTTTAAGAACGGTGAAACTGAAACATTTCCGACTGCCGCTCCAGAACTCGCCCCAGCCCACTGCATTGTTTTGGAGGCTTGGTCGATCACACAGGTTATTTATTTGGCAGGCGGGTGGGCAGGGATGCCGTCTGTCCCATGTTGCCTTGCGTCTGGACTCTGACCTCTGATAAGCACCCCGCCAGCACCCCGATAACAGCTGGCCACTCCTCTTATTCAGACGTCATTATTCTCTGCTGTGGGCTGCTGGGCTCCGTCACTAAAACAACCCCAGCCGGGCGGGAGCCGAAAATATCTTGGCTGTATCTCATTGCCTCTGTAATAACCCCCATCACAGCGGCAGGCGGGCAGAAATTGTTTTGGGAAAGAAGTTCTCTAGGCTTCTCGGTCCCGTCCATGTAGGTCTATCTGAATAACCTGTAGATGAATTAAACGGAAGAGAGACCCTCTTTTCCCTCCTCTGCTTTTCCCTCCTCTCTCCTCCCTCCCCTCCTCCCCTCCTCTGCCTTCCCCTCCTCTCTCCTCCCTCCCCACCTCTTCCTTGCCTTCCCTTCCTCTCCTCCCTCCCCTCCTCTCACTTCTTCTCTCCTCCCTCCCTCCCCCCCTCCCCTTCCTTCCCCTCCACTTGCTTCCCCTCCTCTCTCCTCCCTCCCCTCTCACTTCCCCTCCTCTCTCCTCCCTCCCCTCTCACTTCCCCTCCTCTCTCCTCCCTTCCCTCCTCTCCTCCCTGGAGGAATGTCTTCAAAGCTTGACGCTCGTGGTCAGGAAGCCTGCCATCGAATTGATCAGTTCCCAGCTCAAAGGGCAATTAAATAGGGATGAAACTCCACGACCTACAGGCAACACAAAACAATCCTCTCTGCTCATGTTCAGCACAGCAAGCCAAAAACAGTCTAGTCTTTTTATGCAGATGCATTGAATCATTCCGACAATTCTTTTGTTTGTTTTTGTTGTTGCTTCGTGTCCTTGTTCGTTAGTGGCCTTTGGGCGTTATAGACTCAGTCTTTCTTTGGGCGTTATAGACGCAGTCTTTCATTGGGCGTTATAGACTCAGCCTTTCTTTGGGTGTTATAGACGCAGCCTTTCTTTGGGCGTTATAGACGCAGTCTTTCTTTGGGCGTTATAGACGCAGTCTTTCTTTGGGCGTTATAGACTCAGTCTTTCTTTGGGCGTTATAGACGCAGCCTTTCTTTGGGCGTTATAGACTCAGCCTTTCTTTGGGTGTTATAGACTCAGCCTTTCTTTGGGCGTTATAGACGCAGCCTCTCTTTGGGCGTTATAGATGCAGTCTTTCTTTGGGCGTTATAGATGCAGTCTTTCTTTGGGCGTTATAGACGCAGCCTCTCTTTGGGCGTTATAGACGCAGGCTTTCTTTGGGTGTTATAGACGCAGTCTCTCTTTGGGCGTTATAGACGCAGTCTTTCTTTGGGCGTTATAGACGCAGCCTCTCTTTGGGCGTTATAGATGCAGTCTTTCTTTGGGCGTTATAGACTCAGTCTTTCTTTGGGTGTTATAGACTCAGTCTTTCTTTGGGTGTTATAGACGCAGTCTTTCTTTGGGCGTTATAGACTCAGCCTTTCTTTGGGTGTTATAGACGCAGTCTTTCTTTGGGTGTTATAGACTCAGTCTTTCTTTGGGCGTTATAGACGCAGTCTTTCTTTGGGCGTTATAGATGCAGCCTTTCTTTGGGCGTTATAGATGCAGTCTTTCTTTGGGCGTTATAGACGCAGCCTCTCTTTGGGCGTTATAGATGCAGCCTTTCTTTGGGCGTTATAGACGCAGTCTTTCTTTGGGCGTTATAGACTCAGCCTTTCTTTGGGCGTTATAGACTCAGCCTTTCTTTGGGCGTTATAGACTCAGTCTTTCTTTGGGCGTTATAGATGCAGTCTTTCTTTGGGCGTTATAGACGCAGTCTTTCTTTGGGCGTTATAGACTCAGTCTCTCTTTGGGTTTCTTTGGGTGTTATAGACGCAGCCTTTCTTTGGGCGTTATAGACGCAGTCTTTCTTTGGGCGTTATAGACTCAGCCTTTCTTTGGGTGTTATAGACGCAGTCTTTCTTTGGGTGTTATAGACGCAGTCTTTCTTTGGGCGTTATAGACGCAGTCTCTCTTTGGGTTTCTTTGGGCGTTATAGACGCAGTCTTTCTTTGGGTGTTATAGACGCAGTCTTTCTTTGGGCGTTATAGACGCAGTCTTTCTTTGGGCGTTATAGACGCAGTCTTTCTTTGGGTGTTATAGACTCAGCCTTTTTTTGGGTGTTATAGACTCAGCCTTTATTTGGGCATTATAGACGCAGCCTCTCTTTGGGCGTTATAGACTCAGTCTTTCTTTGGGCGTTATAGACGCAGTCTTTCTTTGGGCGTTATAGACGCAGTCTTTCTTTGGGCTTTATAGACGCAGTCTTTCTTTGGGTGTTATAGACTCAGCCTTTCTTTGGGCGTTATAGACGCAGTCTTTCTTTGGGCATTATAGACGCAGTCTTTGTGTGTTATAGACACAGCCTTTCTTTGGGCGTTATAGACTCAGCCTTTCTTTGGGCGTTATAGACGCAGTCTTTCTTTGGGCGTTATAGACTCAGCCTTTCTTTGGGCATTATAGATGCAGCATTTCTTTGGGCGTTATAGATGCAGCCTTTCTTTGGGCGTTATAGACTCAGTCTCTCTTTGGGCGTTATAGACGCAGCATTTCTTTGGGCGTTATAGACGCAGCCTTTCTTTGGGCGTTATAGATTCAGCCTCTCTTTGGGCGTTATAGACTCAGTCTTTCTTTGGGCGTTATAGATGCAGTCTTTCTTTGGGCGTTATAGACTCAGTCTTTCTTTGGGCGTTATAGATGCAGCCTTTCTTTGGGCGTTATAGACGCAGTCTTTCTTTGGGCGTTATAGACTCAGTCTTTCTTTGGGTGTTATAGATGCAGCCTTTCTTTGGGCGTTATAGATGCAGCCTTTCTTTGGGCGTTATAGACACAGTCTTTCTTTGGGCGTTATAGACTCAGTCTCTCTTTGGGCGTTATAGACTCAGCCTTTCATTGGGCGTTATAGATGCAGCCTTTCTTTGGGTGTTATAGATGCAGTCTTTCTTTGGGCGTTATAGACTCAGTCTCTCTTTGGGCGTTATAGACGCAGTCTTTCTTTGGGCATTATAGACGCAGTCTCTCTTTGGGTTTCTTTGGGCATTATAGACACAGCATTTCTTTGGGCATTATAGACGCAGTCTCTCTTTGGGTTTCTTTGGGCGTTATAGACGCAGCTTTCTTTGGGCGTTATAGACGCAGCTTTCTTTGGGCATTATAGACGCAGCTTTCTTTGGGCATTACAGATGCAGCCTTTCTTTGGGCGTTATAGACGCAGTCTTTCTTTGGGCGTTATAGACTCAGCCTTTCTTTGGGTGTTATAGACGCAGTCTTTCTTTGGGCGTTATAGACTCAGCCTTTCTTTGGGTGTTATAGACGCAGCCTTTCTTTGGGCGTTATAGACGCAGCTTTCTTTGGGCGTTATAGACGCAGTCTTTCTTTGGGCGTTATAGACTCAGTCTCTCTTTGGGCGTTATAGACGCAGCATTTCTTTGGGCGTTATAGATGCAGCCTTTCTTTGGGCGTTATAGACTCAGTCTCTCTTTGGGCGTTATAGACTCAGCCTTTCTTTGGGTGTTATAGACGCAGCCTTTCTTTGGGCGTTATAGACGCAGCTTTCTTTGGGCGTTATAGACGCAGTCTTCCTTTGGGCGTTATAGACTCAGTCTTTCTTTGGGTGTTATAGACTCAGCCTTTCTTTGGGCGTTATAGACGCAGTCTTTCTTTGGGCATTATAGACGCAGTCTTTGTGTGTTATAGACACAGCCTTTCTTTGGGCGTTATAGACTCAGCCTTTCTTTGGGCGTTATAGACGCAGTCTTTCTTTGGGCGTTATAGACTCAGCCTTTCTTTGGGCATTATAGATGCAGCATTTCTTTGGGCGTTATAGATGCAGCCTTTCTTTGGGCGTTATAGACTCAGTCTCTCTTTGGGCGTTATAGACGCAGCATTTCTTTGGGCGTTATAGACGCAGCCTTTCTTTGGGCGTTATAGATTCAGTCTCTCTTTGGGCGTTATAGACTCAGTCTTTCTTTGGGCGTTATAGATGCAGTCTTTCTTTGGGCGTTATAGACTCAGTCTTTCTTTGGGCGTTATAGATGCAGCCTTTCTTTGGGCGTTATAGACGCAGTCTTTCTTTGGGTGTTATAGATGCAGCCTTTCTTTGGGCGTTATAGATGCAGCCTTTCTTTGGGCGTTATAGACACAGTCTTTCTTTGGGCGTTATAGACTCAGTCTCTCTTTGGGCGTTATAGACTCAGCCTTTCATTGGGCGTTATAGATGCAGCCTTTCTTTGGGTGTTATAGATGCAGTCTTTCTTTGGGCGTTATAGACTCAGTCTCTCTTTGGGCGTTATAGACGCAGTCTTTCTTTGGGCATTATAGACGCAGTCTCTCTTTGGGTTTCTTTGGGCATTATAGACACAGCATTTCTTTGGGCATGTAGACGCAGTCTCTCTTTGGGTTTCTTTGGGCGTTATAGACGCAGCTTTCTTTGGGCGTTATAGACGCAGCTTTCTTTGGGCATTATAGACGCAGCTTTCTTTGGGCATTACAGATGCAGCCTTTCTTTGGGCGTTATAGACGCAGTCTTTCTTTGGGCGTTATAGACTCAGCCTTTCTTTGGGTGTTATAGACGCAGTCTTTCTTTGGGCGTTATAGACTCAGCCTTTCTTTGGGCGTTATAGACGCAGCTTTCTTTGGGCGTTATAGACGCAGTCTTTCTTTGGGCGTTATAGACTCAGTCTCTCTTTGGGCGTTATAGACGCAGCATTTCTTTGGGCGTTATAGATGCAGCCTTTCTTTGGGCGTTATAGACTCAGTCTCTCTTTGGGCGTTATAGACTCAGCCTTTCTTTGGGTGTTATAGACGCAGCCTTTCTTTGGGCGTTATAGACGCAGCTTTCTTTGGGCGTTATAGACGCAGTCTTTCTTTGGGCGTTATAGACTCAGTCTCTCTTTGGGCGTTATAGACGCAGCATTTCTTTGGGCGTTATAGATGCAGCCTTTCTTTGGGCGTTATAGACTCAGTCTCTCTTTGGGCGTTATAGACTCAGTCTCTCTTTGGGCGTTATAGACTCAGTCTCTCTTTGGGCGTTATAGACTCAGTCTCTCTTTGGGTGTTATAGACTCAGTCTCTCTTTGGGCGTTATAGATGCAGTCTTTCTTTGGGCGTTATAGACTCAGTCTTTCTTTGGGCGTTATACATGCAGCCTTTCTTTGGGCGTTATAGACGCAGTCTTTCTTTGGGCGTTATAGACTCAGTCTCTCTTTGGGCGTTATAGACGCAGCATTTCTTTGGGCGTTATAGATGCAGCCTTTCTTTGGGCGTTATAGACTCAGTCTCTCTTTGGGCGTTATAGACTCAGTCTCTCTTTGGGCGTTATAGACTCAGTCTCTCTTTGGGCGTTATAGACTCAGTCTCTCTTTGGGCGTTATAGACTCAGTCTCTCTTTGGGCGTTATAGATGCAGTCTTTCTTTGGGCGTTATAGACTCAGTCTTTCTTTGGGCGTTATACATGCAGCCTTTCTTTGGGCGTTATAGACGCAGTCATTCTTTGGGCGTTATAGACTCAGTCTTTCTTTGGGTGTTATAGATGCAGCCTTTCTTTGGGCGTTATAGATGCAGCCTTTCTTTGGGCGTTATAGACACAGTCTTTCTTTGGGCGTTATAGACTCAGTCTTTCTTTGGGCGTTATAGACTCAGTCTCTCTTTGGGCGTTATAGAAGCAGCCTTTCTTTGGGCGTTATAGACGCAGCCTTTCTTTGGGTGTTATAGACTCAGCCTTTCTTTGGGCGTTATAGACGCAGCCTCTCTTTGGGCGTTATAGATGCAGTCTTTCTTTGGGCGTTATAGATGCAGGCTTTCTTTGGGCGTTATAGACGCAGCCTCTCTTTGGGCGTTATAGACGCAGGCTTTCTTTGGGTGTTATAGACGCAGTCTCTCTTTGGGCGTTATAGACGCAGTCTTTCTTTGGGCGTTATAGACTCAGTCTTTCTTTGGGCGTTATAGACGCAGCCTCTCTTTGGGCGTTATAGATGCAGTCTTTCTTTGGGCGTTATAGACTCAGTCTTTCTTTGGGTGTTATAGACTCAGTCTTTCTTTGGGTGTTATAGACGCAGTCTTTCTTTGGGCGTTATAGACTCAGCCTTTCTTTGGGTGTTATAGACGCAGTCTTTCTTTGGGTGTTATAGACTCAGTCTTTCTTTGGGCGTTATAGACGCAGTCTTTCTTTGGGCGTTATAGATGCAGCCTTTCTTTGGGCGTTATAGATGCAGTCTTTCTTTGGGCGTTATAGACGCAGCCTCTCTTTGGGCGTTATAGATGCAGCCTTTCTTTGGGCGTTATAGACGCAGTCTTTCTTTGGGAGTTATAGACTCAGCCTTTCTTTGGGCGTTATAGACTCAGCCTTTCTTTGGGCGTTATAGACTCAGTCTTTCTTTGGGCGTTGTAGATGCAGTCTTTCTTTGGGCGTTATAGACGCAGTCTTTCTTTGGGCGTTATAGACTCAGTCTCTCTTTGGGTTTCTTTGGGTGTTATAGACGCAGCCTTTCTTTGGGCGTTATAGACGCAGTCTTTCTTTGGGCGTTATAGACTCAGCCTTTCTTTGGGTGTTATAGACGCAGTCTTTCTTTGGGTGTTATAGACGCAGTCTTTCTTTGGGCGTTATAGACGCAGTCTCTCTTTGGGTTTCTTTGGGCGTTATAGACGCAGTCTTTCTTTGGGTGTTATAGACGCAGTCTTTCTTTGGGCGTTATAGACGCAGTCTTTCTTTGGGCGTTATAGACACAGTCTTTCTTTGGGTGTTATAGACTCAGCCTTTTTTTGGGTGTTATAGACTCAGCCTTTATTTGGGCATTATAGACGCAGCCTCTCTTTGGGCGTTATAGGCTCAGTCTTTCTTTGGGCGTTATAGACGCAGTCTTTCTTTGGGTGTTATAGACGCAGTCTTTCTTTGGGTGTTATAGACTCAGTCTTTCTTTGGGCGTTATAGACGCAGTCTTTCTTTGGGCATTATAGACGCAGTCTTTGTGTGTTATAGACACAGCCTTTCTTTGGGCGTTATAGACTCAGCCTTTCTTTGGGCGTTATAGACGCAGTCTTTCTTTGGGCGTTATAGACTCAGCCTTTCTTTGGGCATTATAGATGCAGCATTTCTTTGGGCGTTATAGATGCAGCCTTTCTTTGGGCGTTATAGACTCAGTCTCTCTTTGGGCGTTATAGACGCAGCATTTCTTTGGGCGTTATAGATGCAGCCTTTCTTTGGGCGTTATAGACTCAGTCTCTCTTTGGGCGTTATAGATTCAGTCTCTCTTTGGGCGTTATAGACTCAGTCTTTCTTTGGGCGTTATAGATGCAGTCTTTCTTTGGGCGTTATAGACTCAGTCTTTCTTTGGGCGTTATAGATGCATCCTTTCTTTGGGCGTTATAGACGCAGTCTTTCTTTGGGCGTTATAGACTCAGTCTTTCTTTGGGTGTTATAGATGCAGCCTTTCTTTGGGCGTTATAGATGCAGCCTTTCTTTGGGCGTTATAGACACAGTCTTTCTTTGGGCGTTATAGACTCAGTCTTTCTTTGGGCGTTATAGACTCAGTCTCTCTTTGGGCGTTATAGACTCAGCCTTTCATTGGGCGTTATAGATGCAGCCTTTCTTTGGGTGTTATAGATGCAGTCTTTCTTTGGGCGTTATAGACTCAGTCTCTCTTTGGGCGTTATAGACGCAGTCTTTCTTTGGGCATTATAGACGCAGTCTCTCTTTGGGTTTCTTTGGGCATTATAGACACAGCATTTCTTTGGGCATTATAGACGCAGTCTCTCTTTGGGTTTCTTTGGGCGTTATAGACGCAGCTTTCTTTGGGCGTTATAGACGCAGCTTTCTTTGGGCATTATAGACGCAGCTTTCTTTGGGCATTACAGGTGCAGCCTTTCTTTGGGCGTTATAGACGCAGTCTTTCTTTGGGCGTTATAGACTCAGCCTTTCTTTGGGTGTTATAGACGCAGTCTTTCTTTGGGCGTTATAGACTCAGCCTTTCTTTGGGTGTTATAGACGCAGCCTTTCTTTGGGCGTTATAGACGCAGCTTTCTTTGGGCGTTATAGACTCAGCCTTTCTTTGGGTGTTATAGACACAGTCTTTCTTTGGGTGTTATAGACTCAGCCTTTCTTTGGGTGTTATAGATGCAGTCTTTCTTTGGGTGTTATAGATGCAGCCTTTCTTTGGGCGTTATAGACTCAGTCTCTCTTTGGGCGTTATAGACTCAGTCTCTCTTTGGGCGTTATAGACTCAGTCTCTCTTTGGGCGTTATAGACTCAGTCTCTCTTTGGGCGTTATAGACTCAGTCTCTCTTTGGGCGTTATAGATGCAGTCTTTCTTTGGGCGTTATAGACTCAGCCTTTCTTTGGGTGTTATAGACGCAGCCTTTCTTTGGGCGTTATAGACGCAGCTTTCTTTGGGCGTTATAGACTCAGCCTTTCTTTGGGTGTTATAGACGCAGTCTTTCTTTGGGTGTTATAGACTCAGCCTTTCTTTGGGTGTTATAGACGCAGTCTTTCTTTGGGTGTTATAGACGCAGTCTTTCTTTGGGCGTTATAGACTCAGTCTCTCTTTGGGCGTTATAGACGCAGCATTTCTTTGGGCGTTATAGATGCAGTCTTTCTTTGGGCGTTATAGACTCAGTCTCTCTTTGGGCGTTATAGACTCAGTCTCTCTTTGGGCGTTATAGACTCAGTCTCTCTTTGGGCGTTATAGACTCAGTCTCTCTTTGGGCGTTATAGACTCAGCCTTTCTTTGGGCGTTATAGATGCAGCCTTTCTTTGGGCTTTATAGACGCAGTCTTTCTTTGGGTGTTATAGATGCAGTCTTTCTTTGGGCGTTATAGACTCAGTCTTTCTTTGGGCGTTATAGACTCAGCCTTTCTTTGGGTGTTATAGACTCAGTCTTTCTTTGGGCGTTATAGACTCAGTCTTATTTTGGGCGTTATAGATGCAGCCTTTCTTTGGGCGTTATAGACTCAGTCTCTCTTTGGGCGTTATAGACTCAGTCTTTCTTTGGGCGTTATAGACTCAGTCTTTCTTTGGGCGTTATAGACGCAGCATTTCTTTGGGTGTTATAGACGCAGTCTTTCTTTGGGCGTTATAGACGCAGCCTTTCTTTGGGCATTATAGACTCAGTCTCTCTTTGGGTTTCTTTGGGCATTATAGACGCAGCATTTCTTTGGGCATTATAGACGCAGTCTCTCTTTGGGTTTCTTTGGGCGTTATAGATGCAGCTTTCTTTGGGCGTTATAGACGCAGCTTTCTTTGGGCATTATAGACGCAGCTTTCTTTGGGCATTACAGATGCAGCCTTTCTTTGAGCGTTATAGACGCATTCTTTCTTTGGGTGTTATAGACTCAGCCTTTCTTTGGGTGTTATAGACGCAGTCTTTCTTTGGGTGTTATAGATGCAGTCTTTCTTTGGGCGTTATAGACTCAGCCTTTCTTTGGGCGTTATAGACTAAGCCTTTCTTTGGGCGTTATAGACTCAGTCTTTCTTTGGGTGTTATAGACGCAGTCTTTCTTTGGGTGTTATAGACGCAGTTTTTCTTTGGGCGTTATAGACTCAGCCTTTCTTTGGGCGTTATAGACTAAGCCTTTCTTTGGGCGTTATAGACTCAGTCTTTCTTTGGGTGTTATAGACTCAGCCTTTCTTTGGGTGTTATAGACTCAGCCTTTCTGTGGGCGTTATAGACGCAGCCTCTCTTTGGGCGTTATAGATGCAGTCTTTCTTTGGGCGTTATAGACAAAGCCTTTCTTTGGGCGTTATAGACGCAGCCTCTCTTTGGGCGTTATAGACTCAGTCTTTCTTTGGGCGTTATAGACTCAGTCTTTCTTTGGGCGTTATAGACTCAGCCTTTCTTTGGGCGTTATAGACGCAGTCTTTCTTTGGGCGTTATAGACTCAGCCTTTCTTTGGGCGTTATAGACTCAGTCTTTCTTTGGGCGTTATAGATGCAGCCTTTCTTTGGGCGTTATTGACTCAGTCTCTCTTTGGGCGTTATAGACTCAGTCTTTCTTTGGGCGTTATAGATGCAGCCTTTCTTTGGGCGTTATTGACTCAGTCTCTCTTTGGGCGTTATAGACTCAGTCTTTCTTTGGGCGTTATAGACGCAGTCTTTCTTTGCGTGTTATAGACTCAGCCTTTCTTTGGGTGTTATAGACGCAGCATTTCTTTGGGCGTTATAGACGCAGTCTTTCTTTGGGCGTTATAGACTCAGCCTTTCTTTGGGTGTTATAGACTCAGTCTTTCTTTGGGCGTTATAGACGCAGTCTTTCTTTGGGTGTTATAGACTCAGCCTTTCTTTGGGCGTTATAGACGCAGTCTCTCTTTGGGTTTCTTTGGGCGTTATAGACTCAGCCTTTCTTTGGGTGTTATAGACTCAGTCTTTCTTTGGGCGTTATAGACGCAGTCTTTCTTTGGGTGTTATAGACTCAGTCTTTCTTTGGGCGTTATAGATGCAGCTTTCTTTGGGCGTTATAGACGCAGCTTTCTTTGGGCGTTATAGACGCAGCTTTCTTTGGGCGTTATAGACGCAGCTTTCTTTGGGCGTTATAGACGCAGTCTTTCTTTGGGCGTTATAGACTCAGCCTCTCTTTGGGCGTTATAGACTCAATCTTTCTTTGGGCGTTATAGACTCAGTCTTTCTTTGGGCGTTATAGACTCAGTCTTTCTTTGGGCGTTATAGACGCAGTCTTTCTTTGGGTGTTATAGACTCAGTCTTTCTTTGGGTGTTATAGACTCAGCCTTTCTTTGGGCGTTATAGACGCAGTCTTTCTTTGGGCGTTATAGACTCAGTCTTTCTTTGGGCGTTATAGACTGTCTTTCTTTGGGCGTTATAGACGCAGTCTTTCTTTGGGCGTTATAGATGCAGCCTTTCTTTGGGCGTTATAGACTCAGCCTTTCTTTGGGTGTTATAGACTCAGTCTTTCTTTGGGCGTTATAGACTCAGCCTTTCTTTGGGCGTTATAGACACAGCCTTTCTTTGGGCGTTATAGACTCAGCCTTTCTTTGGGCGTTATAGACACAGCCTTTCTTTGGGCGTTATAGACGCAGCCTTTCTTTGGGCGTTATAGACGCAGTCTTTCTTTGGGCGTTATAGACTCAGCCTTTCTTTGGGCGTTATAGACTCAGCCTTTCTTTGGGCGTTATAGACGCAGTCTTTCTTTGGGCGTTATAGACTCAGCCTTTCTTTGGGCGTTATAGACTCAGCCTTTCTTTGGGCGTTATAGACTCAGCCTTTCGTTGGGCGTTATAGACACAGCCTTTCTTTGGGCGTTATAGACTCAGCCTTTCTTTGGGCGTTATAGACACAGCCTTTCTTTGGGCGTTATAGACGCAGCCTTTCTTTGGGCGTTATAGACGCAGACTTTCTTTGGGCGTTATAGACTCAGCCTTTCTTTGGGTGTTATAGACTCAGTCTTTCTTTGGGCGTTATAGACGCAGTCTTTCTTTGGGCGTTATAGACTCAGTCTTTCTTTGGGCGTTATAGACTCAGCCTCTCTTTGGGCGTTATAGACTCAGTCTTTCTTTGGGCGTTATAGACTCAGCCTCTCTTTGGGCGTTATAGACTCAGTCTTTCTTTGGGCGTTATAGACTCAGTCTTTCTTTGGGCGTTATAGACTCAGTCTCTCTTTGGGCGTTATAGACGCAGTCTCTCTTTGGGCATTATAGACTCAGCCTTTCTTTGGGCGTTATAGACTCAGCCTCTCTTTGGGCGTTATAGACTCAGTCTTTCTTTGGGCGTTATAGACTCAGTCTTTCTTTGGGCGTTATAGACTCAGTCTTTCTTTGGGCGTTATAGACTCAGCCTTTCTTTGGGCATTATAGACTCAGTCTTTCTTTGGGCGTTATAGACGCAGTCTTTCTTTGGGCGTTATAGACGCAGTCTTTCTTTGGGCGTTATAGACGCATTCTTTCTTTGGGCGTTATAGACGCAGCCTTTCTTTGGGCGTTATAGACGCAGTCTTTCTTTGGGCGTTATAGACTCAGTCTCTCTTTGGGCGTTATAGACGCAGTCTTTCTTTGGGCGTTATAGACTCAGTCTTTCTTTGGGCGTTATAGACTCAGTCTTTCTTTGGGCGTTATAGACTCAGCCTTTCTTTGGGCGTTATAGACGCAGTCTTTCTTTGGGCGTTATAGACGCAGTCTTTCTTTGGGCGTTATAGACGCAGTCTTTCTTTGGGCGTTATAGACGCAGTCTTTCTTTGGGCGTTATAGACTCAGTCTCTCTTTGGGCGTTATAGACTCAGTCTTTCTTTGGGCGTTATAGACTCAGTCTTTCTTTGGGCGTTATAGACTCAGCCTCTCTTTGGGCGTTATAGACTCAGTCTTTCTTTGGGCGTTATAGACTCAGTCTTTCTTTGGGCGTTATAGACTCAGTCTCTCTTTGGGCGTTATAGACGCAGTCTCTCTTTGGGCATTATAGACTCAGCCTTTCTTTGGGCGTTATAGACTCAGCCTCTCTTTGGGCGTTATAGACTCAGTCTTTCTTTGGGCGTTATAGACTCAGTCTTTCTTTGGGCGTTATAGACTCAGTCTTTCTTTGGGCGTTATAGACTCAGCCTTTCTTTGGGCATTATAGACTCAGTCTTTCTTTGGGCGTTATAGACGCAGTCTTTCTTTGGGCGTTGTAGACGCAGTCTTTCTTTGGGCGTTATAGATGCAGTCTTTCTTTGGGCGTTATAGACGCAGCCTTTCTTTGGGCGTTATAGACGCAGTCTTTCTTTGGGCGTTATAGACTCAGTCTCTCTTTGGGCGTTATAGACGCAGTCTTTCTTTGGGCGTTATAGACTCAGTCTTTCTTTGGGCGTTATAGACTCAGTCTTTCTTTGGGCGTTATAGACTCAGCCTTTCTTTGGGCGTTATAGACGCAGTCTTTCTTTGGGCGTTATAGACGCAGTCTTTCTTTGGGCGTTATAGACTCAGCCTTTCTTTGGGCGTTATAGACGCAGTCTTTCTTTGGGCGTTATAGACTCAGTCTTTCTTTGGGCGTTATAGACTCAGTCTTTCTTTGGGCGTTATAGACTCAGCCTTTCTTTGGGCGTTATAGACGCAGTCTTTCTTTGGGCGTTATAGACTCAGTCTTTCTTTGGGCGTTATAGACTCAGCCTTTCTTTGGGCATTATAGACTCAGCCTTTCTTTGGGCGTTATAGACGCAGTCTTTCTTTGGGCGTGGGTCGCTACTTTGTCTGACCTTTCCTGAAAACTCTTAACACTCTCATTTTCTCACACTCTCTCCATCTTTCTCTCCCTCTCTCCTTTTGTAGTGTAGAACTCCTGTTCTGTTCAGTATCCCTCTTGGTACAGGATTAACTCCACTCGTTTAAAGCTCGCTTTGCCTCCACAGATGTCGGCTTTGAGATTGAAATGAGCTCTCTGCAAGCAATAAAAAGTGAATTAAAAGGAGGGAAAAATAAACCTGAAAAGGCCTGAAGAACAGAGTTCCTCTGAGTGAAAGAGAGAGTGGTAGAGAGAGTGAACAGTACATGCTGTACTGTATGCCTCCTCTCTGTACTGAATTAGGAACTGATGGCTCCACCCGGTACAGTACACCCAGTCAGACAAAGTACCTATATGCCTGTCAAAGTAGAGATGTGATGTTAATACATAGTTAATACTATGTGATGTTAAAACTATATTATTACTTCTATGAAAGAAATGTTCAGAATGGGTAGTCATTGTTTTGCTTGGTATATATAACCTTGATTCTGGTCAACCAGCTCTAAAGATGAAGCATCCTTCTCTGGAAGTCTGAAGCTCTCTTTATAATCACCGATGTTCAGGACTGTCTTCAGCTCCCTGCATGTGTTCTGCAGTGGGAATCTCTCTCCCTCTCTGCCATACGTTTTAATTATGCAGATCTCATAAACCCGCATTACTCGCAGAAACACAAATTGCCGCCCTCTCCAAACGTTCCTGAATGACAGCTTTTCCAGTCTTTTAGCGTCTGGCTAATGCCTGGTTTTGGCTGGGGCTTTCTGATGCGGATGTGCCGATTTAAGACAATGCTCTTAAATCTTGACCGAGATGAATACAGGCCCTTATGAGAGAAGAAATGAGACAAGCTCACAGAATAAACAAGACACACAAAGAAAGGGAGCTAAACAGCAGAGCAGCCACGGTACGCAACACAGCCATGCTTTTTCTTTTTACATTTTTTACTAATTCGTCTTGGCACTGCCCCAAACCCAGTGCTTAAAAGACTTTGTGATGTGCTGCAATGGCTCCACAATGTACATTTTAACATTTGATTATACAGCTAATTATGTTTTACTTAATAACATTTCCAATTAGCCCAGGAACTGTGAAAATGATGTGCAACATATTCAAATGACCCGTGCGCGCGCACAGACACACACACACACACACACACACACACACACACACACACACACACACACACACACACACACACACACACACACACACACACACACACAGGGACATCCCTAGACATCCTCCATGTGGGACTGTATGAGCATCTCCGGGGTCCTGAGTGAGGGTCAGTTGGGGGGTTGCCAATGTTTAAGAGACATCGCCCTTCATTATGGAGGTGCAGTATCACCAACATGTAGTGCACCTACAACCTGTGTGTGTAGGTTGCACCTACTGCATTCTAACTAAATGCAAATTGCATTAATACTGTGTACTCCCTTGTGTTAGGTTTGGTAACATACTGATGGGTACAGTAGCTCTCCCTGGCTGACAGTGTGCCATGCTCTCTTCAACAGTCACACACTGACCTTGTTCTCCCCCTGCTTCGCCTGTTTAAATTTTTTTTATTTATTTAACCTTTATTTAACTAGGCAAGTCAGTTAAGAACAAATTCTTATTTACAATGACAGCCTTCCTTGTTTTGGAAAATACCAAACAGTATACAGTTTGCCCACTGACAAAGAAATGATCAGTCTATAATTTTAATGGTAGGTTTATTTGAACTGACAGAATAACAAGAACAAAATCCAGAAAAACGCATGTCAAAAATGTTATAAATTGATTTGCATTTTAATGAGGGAAATAAGTATTTGACCCCTCTGCAAAACATGACTTAGTACTTGGTGGCAAAACCCTTGTTGGCAATCACAGAGGTCAGAAATGTATTGTAGTTGGCCACCAGGTTTGCACACATCTCAGGAGGGATTTTGTCCCACTCCTCTTTGCAGATCATTTCCAAGTCATTAAGGTTTCAAGGCTGACGTTTGGCCAACTCGAGCCTTCAGCTCCCTCCACAAATTTTCTATGGGATTGAGGTCTGGAGACTGGCTAGGATGTGCTTCTTCTTGAGCCACTCCTTTGTTGCCTTTGCCGTGTGTTTTGGGTCATTGTCATGCTGGAATAGCCATCCACGACCCATTTTCAATGCCCTGGCTGAGGGAAGGCCCCGTCCATCGTCCCTTTGATGCGGTGAAGTTGTCCTGTCCCCTTAGCAGAAAAACACCCCCAAAGCATAATATTTCCACCTCAATGTTTGACGGTGGGGATGGTGTTCTTGGGGCCATAGGCAGCATTCCTCCTCCTCCAAACACGGCGAGTTGAGTTGATGCCAAAGAGCTCCATTTTGGTCTCATCTGACCACAACACTTTCACCCAGTTGTCCTCTGAATCATTCAGATGTTCATTGGCAAACTTCAGACGGGCATGTATATGTGCTTTCTTGAGCAGGGGGACCTTGCGGGCGCTGCAGGGTTTCAGTCCTTCCTGGCGTAGTGTGTTACCAATTGTTTTCTTGGTGACTATGGTCCCAGCTGCCTTGAGATCATTGACAAGATCCTCTCGTGTAGTTCTGGGCTGATTCCTCACCGTTCTCATGATCATTGCAACTCCACGAGGTGAGATCTTGCATGGAGCCCCAGGCCGAGGGAGATTGACAGTTCTTTTGTGTTTCTTCCATTTGTGAATAATCGCACCAACTGTTGTCACCTTTTCACCAAGCTGCTTGGCGATGGTCTTGTAGCCTATTCCAGCCTTGTGTAGGTCTACAGTCCTGTCCCTGACATCCTTGGAGAGCTCTTTGGTCTTGGCCATGGTGGAGAGTTTGGAATCTGATTAACTGATTGCTTCTGTGGACAGGTGTCTTTTATACAGGTAACAAACTGAGATTAGGAGCACTCCCTTTAAGAGTGTGCTCCTAATCTCAGCTCGATACTTGTATAAAAGACACCTGGGAGCCAGTTATCTTTCTGATTGAGTGGGGGTCAAATACTTATTTCCCTCATTAAAATGCAAATCAATTTTATACAGGTAACATACTCGTCGCCAAATCCACTGGCTACAGGTTATCTACAAGTCTCTGCTAGGTAAAGCCCCGCCTTATCTCAGCTCACTGGTCACCATAGCAGCACCCACTCGTAGCACGCGCTCCAGCAGGTATATCTCACTGGTCATCCCCAAAGCCAATTCCTCTTTTGGCCGCCTTTCCTTCTAGTTCTCTGCTGCCAATGACTGGAACGAACTGCAAAAATCTCTGAAGCTGGAGACTCATATCTCCCTCACTAGCTTTAAGCACCAGCTGTCAGAGCAGCTCACAGATCACTGCACCTGTACATAGCCAATCTGTAAATAGCCCATCCAACTACCTCATCACTATATTGTTATTTATTTTGCTCCTTTGCACCCCAGTACCGCTACTTGCACACTCATCTTCTGCACATCTACCATTCCAGTGTTTAATTGCTATATTGTAATTACTTCCCCACCATGGCTTATTTATTGCCTTAACTCCCTTATCTTACATCATTTGCACTCACTGTATATAGACTTTTTGTTTTCTTTTGTTCTACTGTATTATTGACTATATGTTTTGTTTATTCCATGTGTAACTCTGTGTTGTTGTATGTGTCGAACTGCTTTGCTTTATCTTGACCAGGTCGCAGTTGCAAATGAGAACTTGTTCTCAACTAGCCTACCTGGTTAAATAAAGGTGAAATATATATATATATTTTTTTTAACAAGCTGAGATTAGGAGCACTCCCTTTAAGACACCTGGGAGCCAGAAATCTTTCTGTTTGAGAGGGGGTCAAATACTTATTTCCCTCATTAAAATGCCAATCAATTTATAACATTTTTGACATGCGTTTTTCTGGATTTTTTTGTTGTTATTCCGTCTCTCACTGTTCAAATAAATCTACCATTAAAATTATAGACTGATCATTTCTTTGTCAGTGGGCAAACGTACAAAATCAGCAGGGGATCAAATACTTTTCTCCCTCACTGTATACTGCAGATTCTGCAGTACAGAAACAATCTGGACACAGTAGTAGCAAGTGGCCCAATTACATTTAATCAGATTAGTTTTCTCTGAAGGCATCTCTGTACATAATGCTGTAAATATCCTGTAAATATGCTTTAAATAAGTTGTAAATAGGTTGCCCATAGCACTTTTAATTCTACTTACCAAATATATTGTATGTCTTTCAAAGATGATTTGAGTTCTAATGCAATACGATATTAATGAGCATACGTCACAAACTAAAATACTGTATGTCACAAAACATTCTTTTAAATTGAGTACAGAATTATGACTTTATGTTCAGTAAGTTACCCTATTTTATGGTTGGCTTGGGGGGGGGGGCGTTTTGTTTCTAGATGCCTGCCTTTTGTTGTTGGTATCGCACCAGAAAGGCTGTGTCGCACCCCAAGAACACATTCCTCGGACGTGCCAAACACATAATGGATGCCTGACAGTGATTGGGCCATTTGATGGATTTTTCCTGTTCTTTTAAAGATGTTATTATTTAATTTGACAGAAGTGGGCTGTATCAGCATTACCATATGCAGGCTCATTAGCATGCAGGGCTTTGTGTCTGAGACTAAGGCTGATTAATTTCAGCTAAAGTTGGAGCCCAACAAGAACAGGCAAACTTATTCCAAGGGCTCTGTACTGATAACATCCGGGCTACTTTTTAACTGCTTTAACTTGGTTTTGTTTATATGAGTTTCTTCTTCCTCTTATCGCTCTAACTTAGTTTTCCTGGCTCGCGCTGCTGGATTTATTTATTGTTGTTCTATGAAGTCGAGGACGGAGGAAAACCGTTACGGGGAGAGGTGGGGTAGGAGAACTTGAGTGAAAAATTACAATTTCTCCAACGCACTGGGTGTGTGTGTGTCCGCGTGCATGTATGTATGTTTGTGTGTGTGTCTTTCTAAGTAGGACAGTAGAATTGATGGACCGTTGCTGCTCGGTGACCTACATACAGCAGCGTGGACAAAACAGATAACTCAACAGGCTTTAAGATGGAGTTGTAGGTGAGAGACTCAGTAGAGTGTAGAGAAGAAATGCTGGATATTTTTGGGGAGTGTGGAGTGTACAATAGACAGACATCAGTAAGCATGCGTATTTCATAGGCAACATACAACAGCTTTACAGAATATACAGAAATGTATGGATGAAGACATTATTCTGCTGACAAACATGCTTATCTCACCACATCGTACAAATAAATAGCAGGGGCCTGCTTTGATGCTCACGAGCTCACACTCTGTGACACAAAAGGACATCTATAGTAAACCTGCATGTGCAGACACAAACACACCTATGTGTATGAGTGGAGTCAGGGAGCCATCTGCAGTCTGTCTGTCTGTGTTTGCCCTGTACTCCCCCAGCATCCATTAGCATCCACGCCTCGACCCCCAGCTCCTTCAAAGAACCCAGAGAGGAGACACCCTACTGGGGCTGAAGACATCCACAGAGACTGGTGACATCCACAGCTAGTCTCAAGGACACATAGATCTAACTGAGAAGCTATAAACGTGAGCCAGCTTCTGTAATGAAGCTCATTGGTTTTGGTGTTAAAAGTAGAGGGGAATGAAAGGTGATGTCTTGCTGGTTGCAGCTGATAAGAGGTAGTGGCTGAAATCTATACAGGTCTATTCAGGTCTAGGCTAGTGGGATGAGGTCAGCGGTCCTGTTATTATTATTATTATTCACCAGATTAGACCACTTTCTCTTTTCACTTTTCTTATTTCTGTCTCTGTCTCTCCCCCTCTCTGTCTACCTCTCCCTCCAGTATCTCTCTCTTTCTCCTCTTTACCTCTTCCTGTAGGGTGACAGACTGCTCTCACCTCTCAACACTCACCCTGACCCTGGTAATCCTGACCCTAGCAGTCCTTGACCCTAGCAATCCTTGACCCTGGTAATCCTGACCCTAGCAGTCCTTGACCCTAGCAATCCTTGACCCTGGTAATCCTGACCCTAGCAGTCCTTGACCCTAGCAATCCTTGATCCTGGTAATCCTGACCCTAGCAATCCTTGATCCTGGTAATCCTGACCCTAGCAATCCTTGACCCTAGTAATCCTGACCCTAGCCATCATTGACCCTGGTAATCCTGACCCAGGCAGTCCTTGACCCTAGCAATCCTTGACCCTGGTAATCCTGACCCTAACAGTCCTTGACCCTAGCAGTCCTTGACCCTGGTAATCCTGACCCTAGCAATCCTTGACCCTAGCAATCCTTGACCCTAGCAATCCTTGACCCTGGTAATCCTGACCCTAGCAGTCCTTGACCCTGGTAATCCTGACCCTAGCAGTCCTTGACCCTAGCAATCCTTGACCCTGGTAATCCTGACCCTAGCAGTCCTTGACCCTGGTAATCCTGACCCTAGCAGTCCTTGACCCTGGTAATCCTGACCCTAGCAATCCTTGACCCTGGTAATCCTGACCCTAGCAGTCCTTGACCCTAGCAGTCCTTGACCCTAGCAATCCTTGACCCAGGTAGTCCTTGACCCAGGTAGTCCTTGACCCCGGCAGTCCTTGACCCAGGTAGTCCTTGACCCCGGCAGTCCTTGACCCCGGCAGTCCTTGACCCAGGCAGTCCTTGACCCGGGTAGTCCTTGACCCTGGCAGTCCTTGACCCAGGTAGTCCTTGACCCAGGTAGTCCTTGACCGTAGATGAACCAGCTCACCAGTTGGCTAAAGTGCATGATGCACCTCCAATCCACATAGGTTGAAAAATAGAGAGGAAATGACACCCAGTTGGAGTCAGATTGAGTCAGCATCCAGATGTCATACTATTCTCTGCCCTCATTCACCCTGTATGGATGGATACAGTCCGTCCTTCAGTAGGAGATGTTAACCAGAGCCTTAGTGCACCAGGTTGTAATGAGCTTTTGTTTCATAATTCTGCCTGCAGGCACATTGCTGTCATCACATATACATTCATTTATTTGTCTTCAGAGAGTTTCACTTAATCCACATACAATATTCATAATCAGCCATGTCGAGTTGATATCGTAGAGTCTGAAAGCTGAAGGAGAGCTCTTAGCTAACGAACACAAATCCCAATAGAGCTGTTATTCTTCAGCCAACCTTTCTCTGAAGGATCACCCCTGAAGTTACCCCCCCCCCCCCCCCCCCCCAGTCCACTGTACCATCTCTGGCAGTTAAGACGGCTTCGCCACCACTTCAATTTATGAGATTGTCTGTCTGGTAGCAATCACATAATTCCATCATGTTTTTTCTCTCGCATTGGTCATGACTCATGCCACTTGGTCCCTGTGAGAAAGGCTCTCGTCTCGATGTGTCTCGTTGTAATTAAAGACCAAATTGTTTTGATGCCAGTGTAATCACATTAGTCTGTGATGGAGGTAGGGAGGGAGACGGAGAGAAAGAGATGGAAAAGAGAGCGAGGGAGATAGAAAAGAGAGCAAGGGAGCGATAGAGGGGTGAAATTGGACTTGTTGCTCCAGCAACACAGACGCCATGACAGTCAGTGTTGTTGTTGTTATGAGGAGAGCTGTCACAATGCATCACCCTCAGAGCTGCTGCCCGGGACCACCCAAACGTAAAATGTATGCACGCATGACTGTAAGTCGCTTTGAATAAAAGCGTCTGCTAAATGGCATATATTATTATTATATGATATATGTCGTTCCAATACCGGGCCTGTCAGAGCCACCGACACAATTTTGTATTTATTTTATTTCACCTTTATTTAACCAGGTAGGCTAGTTGAGAACAAGTTCTCATTTACAACTGGGACCTGGCCAAGATAAAGCAAAGCAGTGTGACACAGACAACAACACAGAGTTACACATAGGAATAAACAAACACTCACTAATACTGATAGTTGGGGAAATAATCAGATAAATGTTTTGGACTCTGTGTGTGTGTTGGGGCGGTGGGGGGGAATAAATATGGATCAATTATATGTGAGGAGAGGTAGTCCTATGGTTGGCTTGGTGTACATCCCACTACACGTGGACATACACTGTGCATCCCCTTCTCCTAAAACGGCATCTTGTAGAGAATATCATGCTGTTGACTCGTACTAGTAGCCTAAATATAAATATCTCTATTTTAACTGGTTAATAGGCCTATACAGAGACAGATGATGTATGACTTGTTGTATTACCACTGTCTAAGGGGCCCTCTCTCCACTGGGGTGTGCTCAGGCCTTTATCTGACAGTGGGAACCCCCTTCCCCCTCATGGTGTGTCCCACCGTTCCTCTTCTACTGCATGAGACTGGTAGTAACTCCTTCTCTTCTATTGGTCAGACACACTGGGTTAAATCTGCATACACAGCTCCTCAAGCTCCATCCATTCCACCTAATGAAGGGAGCAGAGCTGGGGATCATTAGTGCTTCTGGAGCCATGATTTGTTTAGCAGTGTTCAGTATTTGTGTTATTTTTCTCCCCTCTGCGTGAGGTTTTGGGTGTTTAATGCTGACATTTCTCTTGGGTGACAGTCCAGTACATCAGCACATCTGGATGCAAGTAATATACTGATGCTAAAATGTTTCTTTTATTCTACTGAGCCATTTTCTTTATGTTCATATTATTATATTTTATTATTTCTTATTGTTGTTGCATTGTCGAGAAGGATCCTGCAAGTAAGCATTTCATTGGACAGTGTATACACACAACTAATAAAACGTGAAGAGTGACCTTAATGCCATATGAAACAAATATTTCTGCTCTTAGCTGTGGGCCATTCATGTCTTTTGTAGGTTGGCTGTAAGAAGGGACTCTGTTACATGTCTATTATATACCATATTCCCATCACACACACACACGCACGCACGCACGCACACACACACACACACACACACACACACACACACACACACACACACACACACACACACACACACACACTTGTTTCGAGTGTCTGTGACAGCACTCATCCTCCCGTATCCATTGGAGCAGGTTTTTCGTTCTCTCCTATCTCTCTGTTTTCCTGGCGTTTCTCCTCCCGTCACTCTGCTAAACGCATTTCACCCGAGTCATTATAATGTAGCAGGATGGCTGGTATTCCAATTGATTCCTCTGTCCACTCTCATTTAGTTTACAAGAGATCAGAGTTCCCAAGAGCTTACCAAGTTTCTTTTCTCCCTTTTTGATTAAGAGGATGTGTAAATAAGACCGCAAACTCCCATCGATGCATGCCCATCTATTTATTGACTTTTAAGGATGCATGTTGCCCGCTGCTCCCCTGTGGTCTCTCCCAAGGAGAAGCAAGGCTAGGTTTCTCTCTCTCTCCCTCCCTGCTTACTGCTAGCCTAGCGAACAGAGCAGACAGACTGGCAGGCTAAAAAATGAGCCCCATTGACACGTTTTGTCGTGGCTCTGGTTATTAATGGATGGGGAAGAGGACCCATTTATCAGTCAGGGGAGAATTTAATTGACCCCGGCTTTGATTTTGTGTCTGCTGTTGTCTGCGCCTCTCCCCTCACCTCCCTCCCCTCACCTCTGAAAGGTGTTTGATTGCGGTTTGGAGCCGGGACTTGTCAGAGGTGACGCATGGGAACACACAAACACACATACACACACACGCACACACACAAGCTTATATGCACAAGGGAGTACACACAAGCACACACATGCCTAACGGGGTGCACGTGTACACTCTTCCAGACACGCTCATATGCATGCAGGCCCAGGGTCAGTCCTCGTGAAAAAGACTGATTATGTAGATCCTGAAATCCATCCAAAGTCCTTTTGTAGGAAGGATGTCACAAACAAACAGACAAATACACACACAGTAACACACAAACCAACAGCAATAAACAACATACACACCCCCCAAGACAAAGCATGCGGAGCCCTCCCTGGCCCTCGCACACTCTGATGGAGAACAGAAATTGGATGCCATTGGTGACGGCGCTGTCATAGTTTCTGTGTGTATGCAAATGACTTCTCACACTTGGGAGTAAATTGAATGGGGGTTTTGGAGAGGGAGAACGAGCAAAAAGAGAAGGAGAGGGCGATTGAGAGAGACGAAGCGCCCTAAATGAGAAAAACAAACCAGGCCGTGCCTCCAATGTTTTTCATCATCTTTGAATGCTACTTTATTTTCTCAATCATTCATATAGTTTCACCAACCGGTACAGTATATATTTATTTACACATACAGGTAGAGCAGAATGGAAAGATCTCTGTTACATTCTGAATAAATACTTCATCTGTATTCATGGCCATTGCCCCTTTAACAGATTTGTAGACTGTATTTGCCTTGAGGAGAAATGCAATACTATTATTTTGAGTGCTTATCTTTATATTACTAGATGAATCAATACCGCAAGACATCGTTAGGATCATTATTTGTCTGGCTTCCTTGGTGTGTGTGTACGCGTGCATGTGTGTGTTTGCCCTTGAGGTGCGTGATTGTGTGGGTCTGTCTGTCTGTCTATCTATAAGAGAAAGGGCCACAGGCTACAAGCAGAACCCTTCCTTCCCCTCTATTCACTGTGTGCTTCCCTTATTTACTGGTCCTCCTCTGCAGGGGATGGAAGCCACGGTACTAATATGTGATTTGGTCATGTACCTCTTCCCTCTTCCTTTTAAATACATCCAACCGCCCGGGGGCAGACTGGGCCTCTTGACGCAAAGGTCAGTTGACGACTCATTGATTCAGCATTTGAATTTTATTTGCGCTGCGGCGCTCCGATGGGAACTGGTATTAAGGCTGGCTGTTTCAGCCTCTTTGTTTAGTGAGAGGCTGTGAATGTCTCTCTGTCTGGGGGGGGGGGGAGTGTCTGCGGAGACCGCCGTGTGGTTAGCCGACGCAGGCTAATAAGTGTGAGATCCATCCCGACGCTTTGGTAATGACCACTACCACCTATTACTGCACACCAGATTGGAAATCCATGTGTTGTCATTGAGGGGAATAATCTAGGAAAGTTTAAAAAAAATATTTTAAAAAACAACAAAGTCTGACATTGTGAGGAGAGAACACCAGTTTGTGTGGTTCTCCAGCAGTACATGGTGGTATCTACGTGTGTAAGCCAGGCAGCAGTGGGGGGTGGCAGGCAGGAGGAAATGGCCTGTTTAGATGGTTAGTCCACTAAATGTATGAGTTAATGTTGCGAGGAGGCAATGCAGGGGATGCCGCATCTCAGACGCTACCATTTCTTCTGTTTTCTCTTCATCTCTCTCTTTATCTCGCTTTATCTTTCTCCATCTCCCTCTCTCTCTCTCTTCTCTCTCCATCGCTCTCTTTCTCTCTCCATCTCCATCGCTCTCTTTTCTCCCTCCATCTCTCTCTCCTTATCTCTCTCTCAATCTCCCTCGCTCTCGCTCTCTCTCTTCTTTCTCCTGACTTTGATAAGGCAGTTAGTTACAGCCTCGTCGTTAAGCAGACCTCTCTCGGAGCGAGTTGATTGGCTACCTGCCTCGGTCAATGCTGAGGCGGGAGCTGACTTTGTCAATAGTGCTGTGAACTCTGACAGAGACAGCAGATCAGATCGTTACCGCATCCCTACACCCTGGGTTTGGAAAGGGAGCTGAGAGAAGAAAAGACAGAGAGTGGAAGATAGAGAGAGACTGTTGAAGAGATACTGAATACACATTTCAAGGCGCATTTAGGGAAACGTTTGATGCAGGCCCAAAGCAGATGTTTGATTTTCAGCAAGTAACTTATCTGTAATTTGAGGGAGAAGAAAAACTAGGACTCTCAACACTGTTCTCGGTGGTTAGTGTAGGTGGTGTCCTCTCCGCCTCTACTCCTAGGAGTGGATTTGAGAGAGCAGATATCTCCTGCAAGGAGCAGGTGTACTTCACCTAGCTCTCCCGCATGCTTCACACCACCCAGTGGCGGTGGCTCCTTCTCGGCTGGTGAGAAATTGCTCCTGACAACTGATTTGTTGGTAGTCAGAAGTGGTCGTTGTGGAGCTGATAAGGTTGGGGGTGATGTTGGGAGGGGAGATATGGAGGACCCAAGCCATCCTCAAAGGCAGAAAGCATTACGCTGCCCCGGGGCCTCAACAGACACATGGAAATGTCTTTCTCTCTAGATATCACAGGGGACACTTCCTCATATGTACAGCACACACCCCTAATGCTCTCTTTAAAGAGCCCACTCGCTCACGCAACAACACACCGCCTCAACATTCCCTTTTAGCTGTGTCTTCTTGGATTTGTGCCTATTCCCCCTATCGCAGGAAACCTGTTGAAGTCTCTCTCTGTGGATTTATATCTCTGAGAGCACCACAGATAAACGAGTCCTTTGTGGACGTGAAATGAAACATCTTCTCTCTCAGTGCTACACATTCAGGAGCTGCTATATATACATGTACATGCCTAGCTTGAACCAACCGTATACAACATGATGCACTTTTACACGATACAGAACGCTTCACAGTACAGACGTTTCCATTGAATGTGTCCTCCTACTCTACCTGCTGCATTTAAACAGAATGAATGTGCGGCGGTTGTCTTTGATTTGATTCATTACTAATGGGGACCGGGGGAGGCCCCAGTACACGGGGCCAGGAGTAATGTGCTCTGTACTGGATGATGACTGGACTGAATGCAGATGGGAGGCAGAGCCCTGGTTTTTGATTAGCTGACACAGTGGGAGCACGCAGCGGTGCTTAAGCGAATGAGAGCAGAAGATACATTGGGAGGGAGAAAGGCCCGAGGCTGACTGAGACCCAGACCAGAGAGAATTGACAGGAGGATCTGTCAGAGAGAAGAGAGACTGGGAAGAGATGAGAAATAGAGGGATGTGAGGACAGAGAGGGAGAGGTGAGATAGAGAGGGAGAGGTGAGATTGAGAGGGAGAGATGAGATAGAGAGGGAAGAGATGAGAGAGAGAGGGGAGAGGTGAGATAGAGAGGGAGAGGTGAGATAGAGAGGGAGAGGAGATAGAGAGGGAAGAGATGAGAAATAGAGGGAAGCGAGGACAGAGAGGGAGAGGTGAGATAGAGAGGGAGAGGTGAGATAGAGAGGGAGGGGTGAGATGGAGAGGTGAGAGAGAGAGGGAAGAGATGAGAAATAGAGGGATGCGAGGACAGAGAGGGAGAGGTGAGATGGAGAGGTGAGATAGAGAGGGAGAGGTGAGATAGGGAGGGGTGAGATGGAGAGGTGAGATAGAGAGGGAAGAGATGAGAAATAGAGGGATGCGAGGACAGAGAGGGAGAGGTGAGATGGAGAGGTGAGATGGAGAGGTGAGATGGAGAGGTGAGATGGAGAGGTGAGATGGAGAGGTGAGATAGAGAGGGAAGAGATGAGAGGGAGAGATGAGATAGAGAGGGAAGAGATGAGATAGAGAGGGAAGAGATGAGATAGAGAGGGAGAGGTGAGATAGAGAGGGAAGAGATGAGATAGAGAGGGGAGAGGTGAGATAGAGAGGGAAGAGATGAGATAGAGAGGGGAGAGGTGAGATGGAGAGGTGAGAGAGGGAGAGGAGATAGAGAGGGAAGAGATGAGAAATAGAGGGATGCGAGGACAGAGAGGGAGAGTTGAGATGGAGAGGTGAGATAGAGAGGGAGAGGTGAGATAGAGAGGGAGAGGTGAGATAGAGAGGGAGAGGTGAGATAGAGAGGGAGGGGTGAGATGGAGAGGTGAGATGGAGAGGTGAGATAGAGAGGGAAGAGATGAGAAATAGAGGGAAGCGAGGACAGAGAGGGAGAGGTGAGATGGAGAGGTGAGATGGAGAGGTGAGATGGAGAGGTGAGATGGAGAGGTGAGATGGAGAGGTGAGATAGAGAGGGAGAGGTGAGATAGAGAGGGAAGAGGTGAGATAGAGATGAGAGGGAGAGGTGAGAGGGAGAGGTGAGATAGAGAGGGAGAGCTGAGATAGAGAGGGAGAGGTGAGATAGAGAGGGAAGAGATGAGATAGAGAGGGAAGAGATGAGATAGAGAGGGAGAGGTGAGATAGAGAGGGAGAAAAGTAGAGAGAAAGAGAGAGAGAGAGACTAATAAACTACTCGAATCTGAAGTCAAATATCTACTGTTTGCTGATCTGGTGCTTCTGTCCCCAACCAAGGAGGGCCTACATCAGCACCTAGATCTTCTGCACAGATTCTGTCAGACTTGGGCCCTGACAGTAAATCTCAGTAAGACAAAAATAATGGTGTTCCATAAAAGGTCTAGTTGCCAGGACCACAAATAAAAATTCCATCTACTGTAGACACCGTTTCCCTAGAGCACACAAAAAACTATACATACCACGACCTAAACATCAGCGCCACAGGTAACTTCCACAAAGCTGTGAACGATCTGAGTGACAAGGCAAGAAGGGTGTTCTACGCCATCAAAAGGAACATAAAATTAGACATACCAATTAGGATCTGGCTAAAAATACTTATTTATTGAACCCATTGCCCTTTATGGTTGTGAGATCTGGGGTCCACTCACCA
The DNA here is from genome assembly GCF_965601325.2 of Salmo salar. Classification (NCBI taxonomy): domain Eukaryota; kingdom Metazoa; phylum Chordata; class Actinopteri; order Salmoniformes; family Salmonidae; genus Salmo; species Salmo salar. Next base: position 143,201,105 of record NC_138299.1, read on the forward strand.
ACCAAGAATTCACAAAATGAGATTGAGACACAGCATGCTGAATTCTGCATAAATCTTCTCTGTGTACACTGTAAAACACCAAATAATGCATGCAGAGCAGAATTAGGCCGATAACAGCTAATTATCCAGAAAAGAGACGTTAAATTCTATAACCACCTAAAAAGGAGTGATGCCGCGGCCACTGCAGCGCAGGGCTAGCTTTGCCACCAGAGATTCTGGGTTCGAGCCCAGGCTCTGTCGCAGCCGGCAGCGACCGGGAGGCCCATGGGGCGGCGCACAATTGGCCCAGCGTCGTCCGGGTTAGGGGAGGGTTTGGCTGGCAGGGATATCCTTGTCTCATCGCGCACTATTGACCCCTGTGGCGGGCCGGTCGCAGTGCACGCTGACACGGTCGCCAGGTGTACAGTGTTTCCTCTGACACATTGGTGCGGCTGGATTCCGGGTTGGATGGGCATTGTGTCAAGAAGCAGTGCGGCTTGGTTGGGTTGTGTTTCGGAGGACGCATGGCTCTCGACCTTCGCCTCTCCCAAGTCCATATGGGAGTTGCAGCGATGAGACAAGACTGTAACTACCAATTGGATACCACGAAATTGGGGAGAAAAAAGGGGGTATAAAAAGAATATGCCTACACATTCCACCACAAAGCCCTCACCTACAGAGAGATGAACCTAGAGAAGAGTCCCCTCAGCCAGCTTGTTCTACGGCTCTGTTCACAAACACAAACAAACTCCACAGACCCCAGGACAGAAACACATAGTTGACCCAACCAAATTATGAGAAAGCTAAACTCAAACTATTTGACACACTGGAAAGAATCAACCAAAAAACTGAGCAAATTGGAATGCTATCTGGCCCTAAACAGAGAATAAACAGTGGCAGAATACCTGACCACTGTGACTGAACCTAAATTAAGAAAATCCTTGACTATGTACAGATTCAGTGAGCATAGCCTTGCTGTTGAGAGAGGCCGCCATAGGCAGACCCGGCTCTCGAGAGATGACATGGCTATGTGTCCACTGCCCACAAAATGAGGTGGAAACTGAGCTACACTTCCTAACTTCCTGCTAAATGTATGACCATATTAGAGAGACAGATTTCCCACAGATCACAAAGAATTTGAAAACAAATCAAATATTGATAAACTTCCATATCTGTTAGGTGAAATACTGCAGTGTGCAGTCACAGCAGAAAGATTTGTGACCCGTTGCCATGAGAAAAGGGCAACCAGTGGATCACAAACAATTTTATAAATACCACCAATATTTATCTGTTTATTTCGTTTCCAATTCAGACTTCAACTACTTGCATATTGACACAACACTGTACATAGTCAATAATATAACATTTGAAATGTCTATATTCTTTTAACTTTTGTGAGTATAATGTTTACTAATGTTTCCATTGTTTCTTTCCCATTTGTTTGTCTATTCCATTTGCTTTGGCAATGCAAGCATATGTTTCCCATGCCAATAAAGGCCTTTTGAATTAAATTGAGAGCGAGAGTGAGAGTGAATGAATGACTAGGAGGTAGATGTATAGTGCATTCAGAAAGTATTCAGACCCCTTGACTTTTTCCAAATTTTGTTACTTTACAGCCTTGTTCTAAAATGTGTAAAAAAAATTATAATATCCTCATCAATCTACACACAATACCCCATAATGACAAAGCAAAAACAGGGTTTTAGAAATGTTTGGAAATATATTAAAATGAGGAACTGAAATATCACATTTGCATAAGTATTCAGACCCTTTACTCAGTACTTTGTTGAAGCACATTTGGCACCTTAGAGCCTTGAGTCTTCTTGTGTATGAGGCTACAAGCTTGGCACACCTGTATTTGGGGCGTTTCTCCCATTCTTCTCTGCAGATCCTCTAAAGCTCTGGATGGGGAGTGTCGCTGCACAGCTATTTTCAGGTCTCTCCAGTGATTTTCGATCGCGTTCAAGTCCGGCTCTGGCTGGGCCACTCAAGGATATTCAGAGACTTGTCCCGAAGCCACTCCTGCGTTGTCCTGGCTTTGTGTTTAGGGCCGTTGTCCTGTTGGAAGGTGAACCTTCGCACCAGTCTGAGGTCCTGAGTGCTATGGAGCTGGTTTTCATCAAGGATCTCTCTGTACTTTGCTCCGTTCATCTTTCCCTCGATCCTGACAAGTCTCCTAGTCCTTGCTGCTGAAAAACATCCCCACAGCATGATGCTGCCACCACCATGCTTCACCGTAGGGATGGTATTTGCCAGGTTTCTTCTAGGTGTGGCGCTTGGCATTCAGGCCAAAGAGATCAATCTTGGTTTCATCAGACCAGCTAATCTTGTTTCTCATGGTCTGAGTCCTTTAGGTGCCCTTTGGCAAACCCCAAGCGGGCTGTCATGTGCCTTTTACTGAGGAGTGGCTTCCGTCTGGCCACTCTACCATAAAGGCCTGATTGGTGGAGTGCTGCAGAGATGGTTGTCCTTCTGGAAGGTTCTTCTATATCCACAGTGTAACTCTGGAGCTCTGTCAGAGTTACCATCGAGTTCTTGGTCACCTCCCTGACCAAGGCCTTTCTACCCCGATTGCTCAGTTTGGCCAGGCGGACAGTTCTTGGAAGAGTCTTGGTGGTTCCAAAGTTCTTCCATTTAAGAATGATGGAAGCCACTGTGTTCTTGGGGACCTTTAATGCTGCAGAAATGTTTTGGTACTTCCCCAGATCTGTGCCTCGACACAATCATGTCTCTGAGCTCCACGGGCAATTCCTTCGACCTCATGGCTTGGTTTTTGCTCTGACATGCACTGACAACTGTGGGACCTTTATATAGACTGGTGTGTGGCTTTCCAAATCATGTTCAACCAATTGAATTTCCCACAGGTGGACTCCAATCACATTGTAGAAATATCTCAAGGATGATCAATGGAAACAGGATGCACCTGAGCTCAATTTAGAGTCTCATAGCAACAGGTCTGAATACGTACAGTTGAAGTCGTAAATGTACATACACCTTAGCCAAATACATTTAAACTCAGTTTTTCACAATTCCTGACATTAAATCCTAGTAAAAATGCCCTGTCTTAGGTCAGTTAGGATCACCACTTTATTTTAAGAATGTGAAATGTCAGAATAATAGTAGAGAGAATTATTTATTTCAGCTTTTATTTCTTTCATCACATTCCCAGTGGGTCAGAAGTTTACATACATTCAATTAGTATTTGATAGCATTGCCTTTAAATTGTTTAACTTGGGTCAAATGTTTCGGGTAGCCTTCCACAAGCTTCCCACAATAAGTTGGGGGAATTATGGCCCATTCCTCCTGACAGAGCTGGTGTAACTGAGTCAGGTTTGTAAGCCTCTTTGCTCGCACACGCCTTTTCAGTTCTGCCCACAAATTTTCCATGGGATTGAGGTCAGGGCTTTGTGATGGCCTCTCCAATACCTTGATTTTGTTGTCCTTGCCACATCTTTGGAAGTATGTTTGGGATTGTTGTCCATTTGGAAGACCTATTTGCGACCAAGCTTTAACTTCCTGACTGATGTCTTGAGATGTTGCTGCAAAATATCCACAAAATGTTCCATCCTCATGATGCCATCTGTTTTGTGAAGTGCACCAGTCCCTCCTGCAGCAAAGCACCACCACACCATGATGCTGCCACCCCCGTGCTTCACAGTTGGGATGGTGTTCTTCGGCTTGCAAGCCTCCCCCTTTTTCCTCCAAACATAACGATGGTCATTATGGCCAATCATGTTCTATTTTTGTTTCATCAGACCAGAGGACATTTCTCCAAAAAGTACGATCTTTGTCCCCATGTGCAGTTGCAAACCGTAGTCTGGCATTTTTATGGTGGTTTTGGAGCAGTGGCTTCTTCCTTGCTGAGAGGCCTTTCAGGTTATGTCAATATAGGAATCGTTTTACTGTCAATATAGATACTTTTGTACCTGTTTCCTCCAGCATCTTCACAAGGTCCTTTGCTGTTGCTCTGGGATTGATTTGCACTTTTCGCACCAAAGTACGTTCATCTCTAGGAGACAGAACGCGTCTCCTTCCTGAGCGGTATGACGGCTGCGTGGTCCCATGGTGTTTATACTTGCATACTATTGTTTGTGCAGATGAACGTAGTACCTTCAGGCATTTGGAAATTGCTCTCAAGGATGAACCAGACTTGTGGAGGCCTACAATTTTTTTCTGAGGTCTTGGCTGATTTCTTCTGATTTCCCCATGATGTCAAGCAAAGAGGCACTGAGTTTGAAGGTAGGCCTTGAAATACATCCACAGGTACACCTCCAATTGACTCAAATGATGTCAATTAGCCTATCGGAAGCTTCTAAAGCCATGACATCATTTTACGGAATTTTACAAGCTGTTTAAAGGCACAGTCAACTTAGTGTATGCAAACTTCTGACCCACTGGAATTGTGATACAATGAATTATAAATAATCTCTCTGTAAACAATTGTTGGAAAAATGACGTGTCATGCACAAAGTAGATGTCCTAACCGACTTGCCAAATCTATAGTTTGTTAACAAGAAATTTGTGGAGTGGTTGAAAAACAAGTTTTAATGACTCCAACCTAAGTGTATGTAAACTTCCGACTTCAACTGTATGTAAATAAGGTAATTCTGTTTTTTATTTTTTATAAATTCGCAAAAATGTCTAAAACCTGTTTTCACTTTGTCATTATCCAGGCTGCATCACATCCGGCTGTGATTGGGAGTCCCATAGGGTGGCGCACAATTGGCCCAGCGTCGTCCGGGTTTGGCCGGGGTAGGCCGTCATTGTAAATAAGAATTTGTTCTTAACTGACTTGCTGTCAGGGATTTCGTCGTCGTCAGACGATATGGCGAAATCATCGTCGGAAAAGGAGGACCAATATGCAGCAGAATTGTGTTGGCTCATCTTGAACATTTATTAGACTCAAAATGAACATACAAAATAACAAAACGAACTCACGATATAGACAGTCTTCTCAGGCTCACATACGCTAGACAAGAAACAATCTCCCACAAATGACAAACACAAACACACCCTAATATATGGGACTCTCAATCAAAGGCAAATAGACCACACCTGCCTTCAATTGAGAGTCCCCACCCCAATTAACTAAACATAGAATCAGACTACCTAGACTAAACATAGAATTACATGAATCTCAAACAGTGCCCCAAAACCCCGGAATACTTAAATCAAATGCCCTTACTACAAAAACACCACCCCGAACCACATAAACCAAATACCCTCTGCCACGTCCTGACCAAACTACTATGACAATTAACCCTTATACTGGCCAGGACGTGACACTTGCCTAGTTAAATAAAGGTTAAATAATAATAAATAAATAAATGATTGGGTATTGTGTGTAGATTGAGGATATATATATTTTTTTAATAAATTTTAGTGTAAGGCTGTAACGTAACAAAATGTGGAAAAAGTCAAGGGGTCTGAATACTTTCCGAGTGCACTGCATGTGATCTGTTTCATTGATCTAATACTGTATGTTCCTGAGAGAGAGATTGACCGAGAGAGGCTTGTGAGTTGAGGAAAGGGGGTTGTGAGTTGAGTCCTCTGTCTGACGTGTGATCTCCCTGGATCAGAACAGGAAGTCATGGAGAGAGGGCAGGTCATAGACTAATGAACTTCACTTCCTGCCTTTCACCAGAGAGAGTGTAGGCTGCTTTGATCACTGATACCTGTTTGATGATGTCTAATGCCTGTATGGATTCAACTTCATATGGTGGGGTGGACTATGTGTACATATAACATTCAGGCAGTTTCTGTACCTGTGTGTGTGTTTGTGAATTGAATGTCCTGCACTGTGGTGTGTAATAACTCATTGTTAGTGTATTGTGGTGTGTAATAACTCATTGTTAGTGTATTGTGGTGTGTAATAACTCATTGTTAGTGTACTGTGGTGTGTAATAACTCATTGTTAGTGTACTGTGGTGTGTAATAACTCATTGTTAGTGTACTGTGGTGTGTAATAACTCATTGTTAGTGTATTGTGGTGTGTAATAACTCATTGTTAGTGTATTGTGGTGTGTAATAACTCATTGTTAGTGTACTGTGGTGTGTAATAACTCATTGTTAGTGTACTGTGGTGTGTAATAACTCATTGTTAGTGTACTGTGGTGTGTAATAACTCATTGTTAGTGTACTGTGGTGTGTAATAACTGATTGTTAGTGTACTGTGGTGTGTAATAACTGATTGTTAGTGTACTGTGGTGTGTAATAACTCATTGTTAGTGTACTGTGGTGTGTAATAACTCATTGTTAGTGTACTGTGGTGTGTAATAACTCATTGTTAGTGTATTGTGGTGTGTAATAACTCATTGTTAGTGTATTGTGGTGTGTAATAACTCATTGTTAGTGTACTGTGGTGTGTAATAACTCATTGTTAGTGTATTGTGGTGTGTAATAACTCATTGTTAGTGTACTGTGGTGTGTAATAACTCATTGTTAGTGTATTGTGGTGTTTAATAACTCATTGTTAGTGTATTGTGGTGTGTAATAACTCATTGTTAGTGTACTGTGGTGTGTAATAACTCATTGTTAGTGTACTGTGGTGTGTGCAGAGGCGGGACAGGACAGGGGGTGTTGTCGGAACGGTTGCTCTCTCCGTGACCCTCTTATCAGTCCTCCCGCCTCTTTATCTGCCCTTATCTGCTTGCGTGTGTGGAGAAGGGGGGGTGGGGGCGCCTGGCCACGTGCTGGCTCTCTGTCAAACCCTTTTGAACTCCTGACTCCCACATGCTTATCTCCCATTCTCTTAAAAGCCAAAAGCCTTGTTTCAGCTTGTCACAGCAGGTCGCAAAACTTCTGCTTTATTTCGCTCCGCTCCGTGTGTTTGTTTTAGAGAGTGTACTGATTAGTCAGTGGAAGGCTTTCCTGCTGGAGTGTGTATGTGTGTGTGTTAGCGCATGTGGGCATTTTTGGGTGTCTGTATCCTTTGTATATGTCTTCATGATGTAATCGCTTTATGTGACATGTAGATAATCTGGTCAGTCTTTGGCCCATGAGCCACTAGATTAACCTCTAAGATGAAGATCACTTTGTTGGTCAATTGCACATAAGGCGGAACTAGAGTCTTCTACATGGGGTGGCCAGGGGGGGGGCCAAGGCTACTTCAGGGGGTCCATAGTCCATGACAGAACATTAGTGTGTAACCGTAACCTGGCATCTAAGGAGCAGTGATAATTCACTTAACCCGGAGGTCTTCAATATGGCTGAGAGTGTGGTCCAAAAGGGTTACTTCACTAGAATTCTTTAACATACTATGAATAGTCAGTGTCTCTACCTCAGACCTGCAGTTCAATTTCTTTCTCTCTCTCTCTCTCTCTCTCTCTCTCTCGCTCTCACTCACTCACTCACTCACTCACTCACTCACTCACTCACTCACTCACTCACTCACTCACTCACTCACTCACTCACTCACGCACGCACGCACGCACACACGCACATTGTACTGTACTCACATACTGGAGAGACTTGGGTCACTCTGTTTTCCTGAATATATAGTCTGGGTCTATAAGTGTTGAACATCCTAAATATTTTCAGAAAATAAAGCTCAAGCACCAAGGAGACAAGATACCATTTGTGTGTTACATAAATTGAAAAAAAGTACATTTACAAAAAACACTGCAATTTGACATACCAGGCATCAAGCAGAAATGGACTTGAAAAATATAAATAATTTTGGTGCCCATCAATATTACAAACTTACAGTATCATATTTATGCTCATGTATATTATGTTAACTAATAGCAAAGAAAGGTTTTGGAATTGGCCTAATCAAGACCAACTTAAATCTGTGTGACATGCATTTATCATTTTAGAATGTCAGTGTACTAGCTAGTACATAGTGCAGGTTTTAATCATGACCAGAGGGACCGCCTAAGTGCCAAATTATCCTAGGTAGATTTAAAACAGCATAATTATGCTGTTCTGGTGAGAACTGGCAAAATGTTTCACAAACTCATCCATGTTGAGGGAGTGTCCCCTCCTTGACTCAACACTGAGAATTCCGAGGTGACTTAACCTGTCATCAACCATTGTTGTCCTAAGGTGGGTTTTAATCCGTTTTAAAGCTGAGAAGCTTCTCTCACAAGAAGCACTGATGACTGGTGTAACAACAGAAATCTTACAAAGTCGAAATAGCTCATGGAAGACCTCTTTATAAGGTTCTAGAAATACAACAAAGTCAAGGAGAGTAGACGGTCTGTCCCTTCCACTTTTCTCTCTCCTATCAAGAAGCCGCTTGGTTTGATGAACCTCATGTTTGAGGTCATCTAAATCTGACTCAAAGGTCTGAGCAAAGGCAAACAGATGCTCCTCATTCAAGAATGTTGTACTCTTTGGGTTGAGAGACTGGACCCCTTGCATTATCTCACAATTCTTCTTTAAAAAACACCTCTGCAGCTCAGCTGTGAGACTGTCAAGCACCTGATTAAAGATAGCTCTTTGGAAGCTCTCACCATCACTTTGGTCACTATTTTTCTGTCCTACAGTGCTCATCATCAATGAGTTGTTAAATCTTAAGCTTGTTTTAGGCTGTCTTTTACACACTGTTTGTACACTTATTTTGCAGTGCTCTGCAATCTCTTCAACCTCTTTCCATAGTTCTCCAAAGTAACCCTCACTTCTGTAATCCTGTAATGTGTCTGTAAGGGCATCTACTAGATCCACAGCGCTTGCTAGGTCAAGAGAGCTTGACTGGAGCATGTCAGAAAGACATTTGGCATCTCCAAGCTCTTTACAGAAGGCAACCAAAGCCCAATGAAATGTAAATCTATCTGAGAAAGAAGGCCCCTTGCCTCCACTGATCTATCACCACTATTTTCAAGTGTGATATCCTGTAGCACTCTCAGAACTGTTGGAAGCCTGTCCCTCAGATTACAGCATGCCGTGTATCTGCATGCCCACCTTACATCCGTAAGTCTCTGTAGATCCCTGGGCTGCTGCTGTGGATACAGCTCTTTCTGAACTGCAAGCCACTTGAGATGAACGTACGAGCCAGATGCAAAGTTATAAAGCTGCAGGAGAACAAAAAAGTTAACTGCCTCAGGCACTGATTTTACAGCATCGACAAGAATCAAATTCAAACAATGTGCATTACAGTGCACATAAAATGCAAATCTTGCACTGTTTTTAATTCGTGCAGACACACCAGAATGCTTTCCGCTCATGACGGATGCACCATAGCCTTGCCCCACAAGATTATTTCTGTAGTCCAGACCATGTTTTTCAAGGCAATCAATTATCATTTTTGTGAGACCTGCTGCATCTAAGCTTTCAGCTGACTGAAAGTGTAAAAAGCTTTCGTGGAGGGCCCCATTGTAATAGTACTTCACAACTAAAGACATTTGTTATTTTTTCTTTAAATCTTTGGTTTCATCTGCAATTACACTAAACACTTCACTTTCCTGTACTTGTCTTATTACTTCACTTTGTACCATTTCATCTCAGCCCTCAAGAACTTCCTTCTGGATTTGGTGGCTTGTGTACTTAGCGTTGCCACATGCATTCATCCTTTTCTCTATGAGAGGGTCATGCTTTGCTATTTCTTCTAAGATTGTCAAAAAATGACCCTTGTTGTGAGAGTCATCAGTCTCTCAATGACCTTGCTGCACTTTATTTTGAGTGGCAGTTAATAGGAGCACATCTGCAATTGTTTTAATGTAAGTACAATTTTCCTCCACTTTCTTTTTCCGGTCTTCATTTATGACATCTAACATTGATGAGTTGCTGTCAATAGCCCTTTTATGCTGATTCCAAGCATACATAGCATTGATATGATGCTCTGCCTTTGAATGGAGCTTAAACCCAGAATCTTTAAACCATGCCTTTTTCCAGTTACAAAAACCTGACTGTGATGTGAAGGCAGATTCAGGTGTATTGGGCAGAGAAAAATGCCTACAGGCGAAACAATAAGTTGAATCTTGACATACAGAATATTCAAGCCATGAATTGTCCTTATAGCAGGAGCTGTTGAAAGCCCTTTTCCTAGTACTACGCTGAGTTCTGAGAAACGTTTTCAAACACGGCTGTACAGGACCGTCTTCTCTGGATCTTGAAATGTCTGAAATACACGTTAAATAATGTGTTATATCTCTATGGAAATGTATAATTAAGGGATCCACAAGATTAAATACTAACAGCTGCTAACTAAAATGTGTAGTTTAAAGTATAGGCCTGGCCTACCATTGGGTCCTTTTGGAACAGAAGTCTGATATCTCTCCCTTTTTTCATGTTTAATTTACCTTATGCAAAATTTAAAAAATTGGTTACAAATAAGCATCCAATTACCCACATTTTAGTCCAATCTCAATCTTAATTACAAATCCCCATTATCATAACTGTACCTTAAAATCAACTACCAGCCTAAGTTACTAGTTAGATCATGTCTAGCCCTACTCTGCAGTAAGTAACTTAGCTAGTTATCATTTATTGCACCTTTACGATAGCAAATAGGCTATCTGCAAATTGTGGTAATCTTTTGAGTAACGTTAAAAGATTGATAATAACAATTGTTCATTTTGAGTTCACGTACGAAAATCTAACTGAGTTAATGGATTTCAAATGGCAGAATGTTAACTTGCTGAACACTGACAGCTGTAGTCTACTAGTTACCCCACATTAGCTAAACATTCGTATACTGTAACTTACGACACTGCACTGTATATGTGTGTACTACTAGCACAGATGTAAACATAATGTTAGGCTAAATTGGGAACTGATCTCTCTAATCTGATTAACTGTCTGTTAATGGAGCCAAAGGTCTAACGTTAACTTACACATAGCGACTCAACTTTCATAAAAGTTGTTCAGGAAACTTAAATCCGATGCTAAACCTTAAAACTTACTTACTTCAAATATGATGCTTTCGCCAATCACAAAATATTCTCTCTTCTTCTTCTGTATGTTCTACTTATTCTTCTGTATCTCCCAACCAACGTTAATATTTTCTCTTCCTCGTCCTCGATTTGAAAAATGTGCAGCCGAACGTCAAAATAAATGCTTCTTTCAAAGAGGTGAAATGAGATGTCAAACAGCATCAAACTGCCAGTAGCAAATGAAATTTTGGGGGTGGCGCCCCAGACACCCCTCTGGCTCCGCCCCTGACCCTGATGCCAGCTAACTTCCTGTCAGATTTTTCGTGTCCGGTTGCTGTCTTGCCGCTAGGCTACCTGCCTGCCACTATTAGTTAAGAATTAGATAATCCAGTCAAGCCATGAGTCACTAGATTACCCTCTATTAGTTATCAATTAGTGTTTGTTGCTGATTTGAGAGATTGATATTTTTTATATTTACATTTTTTTCACCTTTATTTAACCAGGTAGGCCGGTTGAGAACAAGTTGTCATTTGCAACTGCGACCTGGCCAAGATAAAGCATAGCAATTTGACACATACAACAACACAGAGTTACACATGGAATAAACAAAACATACAGTCAATAATACAGTAGAACAAAAGAAAACAAAAAGTCTATACACAGTGAGTGCAAATGAGGTAAGTTAAGGCAATAAATAGGCCATGGTGGCGAAGTAATTACAATATAGCAATTAAACCCTGGAATGGTAGATGTGCAGAAGATGAATGTGCAAGTAGAGATACTGGGGTGCAAAGGAGCAAGATAAATAAATAAATAAAGTATGGGGATGAGGTAGGTAGATAGATGGACTGTTTACAGATGGGCTATGTACAGGTGCAGTGATCTGTGGGCTGCTCTGACAGCTGGTGCTTAAAGCTAGTAAGGGAGATATGAGTCTCCAGCTTCAGAGATTTTTGCAGTTTGTTCCAGTCATTGGCAGCAGAGAACTGGAAGGAAAGACGACCAAAGGAGGAATTGGCTTTGGGGGTGACCAGTGAGATATACCTGCTGGAGCGCGTGCTACGAGTGGGTGCTGCTATGGTGACCAGTGAGCTGAGATAAGGCGGGGCTTTACCTAGCAGAGACTTGTAGATAACCTGTAGCCAGTGGGTTTGGCGACGAGTATGAAGCGAGGGCCAACCAACAAGAGCGTACAGGTCGCAATGGTGGGTAGTGTATGGGGCTTTGGTGACAAAACGGATGGCACTGTGATAGACTGCATCCAGTTTGTTGAGTGGAGTGTTGGAGGCTATTTTATAGATGACATCAACGAAGTCGAGGATCGGTAGGATGGTCAGTTTTACGAGGGTATGTTTGGCAGCATGAGTGAAGGATGCTTTGTTGCGATATAGGAAGTCGATTCTAGATTTAATTTTGGATTGGAGATGCTTAATGTGAGTCTGGAAGGAGAGTTTACAGTCTAACCAGACACCCAGGTATTTGTAGTTGTCCGCATATTCAAAGTCAGAGCCGTCCAGAGTAGTGATACTGGACGGGCGAGCAGGTGCGGGCAGTGATCGATTGAATAGCATGCATTTAGTTTTACTTGCGTTTAAGAGCAGTTGGAGGCCACGGAAGGAGAGTTGGCATTGAAGCTCGTTTGGAGGGGCCAGAAGTATATAGAATGGTGCGTCTGCATAGAGGTGGATCAGAGAATCACCAGCAGCAAGAGCAACATCATTGATGTATACAGAGAAGAGAGTCGGCCCGAGAATTGAACCCTGTGGCACACCCATAGAGACTGCCAGAGGTCCGGACAACAGGCCCTCCGATTTGACACACTGAACTCTATCAGAGAAGTAGTTGGTAAACCAGGCGAGGCAATCATTTGAAAAACCAAGGCTGTCGAGTCTGCCAATAAGAATGCGGTGATTGACAGAGTCGAAAGCCTTGGCCAGGTCGATGAATACGGCTGCACAATAATGTCTCTTATCGATGGCGGTTATGATGTCGTTTAGGACCTTGAGCGTGGCTGAACCATGACCAGCTCTAAAACCAGATTGCATAGCGGAGAAGGTACGGTGGGATTCGAAATGGTCGGTAATCTGTTTGTTAACTTGGCTTTCGAAGAACTTAGAAAGACAGGGTAGGATAGATATAGGTCTGTAGCAGTTTGGGTCTAGAGTGTCACCCCCGTTGAAGAGGGGGATGACCGCGGCAACTTTCCAATCTTTGGGAATCTCAGACAATACGAAAGAGAGGTTGAACAGGCTAGTAATAGGGGTTGAAACAATTTTGCAGATCATTTTAGAAAGAGAGGGTCCAGATTGTCTAGCCCGGCTGATTTGTATGGGTCCAGATTTTGCAGCTCTTTCAGAACATCAGCTGTCTGGATTTGGGTGAAGGAGAAATGGTGGGGGCATTGGCGCGTTGCTGTGGAGGGTGCCGGGCAGTTGACCGGGGTAGGGGTAGCCTGGTGGAAAGCATGGCCAGCCGTAGAGAAATGCTTATTGAAATTCTCAATTATAGTGGATTTATCGGTGGTAACAGTGTTTCCTAGCCTCAGAGCAGTGGGCAGCTGGGAGGAGGTGCTCTTATTCTCCATGGACTTTACAGTGTCCCAGAACTCTTTTGAGTTAATACTACAGGATGCACATTTCTGTTTGAAAAAGCTAGCCTTAGCTTTTCTAACTGCCTGTGTATATTTGTTCCTAACTTCCCAGAATGCCACAGGATGTTTTTGTGCTGGTCAAGGGCAGACAGGTCTGGAGTGAACCAAGGACTATATATATTCCTAGTTCTACATTTTTTGAGTGGGGCATGCTTATTTAAGATGGTGAGGAAGGCACTTTTAAAGAATAGCCAGGCATCATCTACTGACGGGATGAGGTCAGTGTCATTCCAGGATACCCCGGCCAGGTCGATTAGAAAGGCCTGCTCGCAGAAGTGTTTTAGGGAGCGTTTGACAGTGATGAGGGTTGGTCGTTTGGTCACAGACCCATTACGGATGCAGGCAATGAGGCAGTGATCGCTGAGATCTTGATTGAAAACAGCAGAGGTATATTTGGAGGGCGAGTTAGTTAGGATGACATCTATGAGAGTGCCCGTGTTTACGGATTTGGGGTTGTACCTGGTAGGTTAATTGATCATTTGTGTGAGATTGAGGGCATCAAGTTTAGATTGTAGGATGGCTGGGGTGTTAAGCATGTCCCAGTTTAGGTCACCTAGCAGCACGAGCTCAGAAGATAGATGGGGGGCAATAAATTCACATATGGTATCGAGGGCACAGCTGGGGGCAGAGGGAGGTCTATAGCAAGCGGCAACAGTGAGAGACTTGTTTCTGGAAAGGTGAATTTTTAGAAGCAGAAACTCGAATTGTTTGGGTACAGACTTGGATAGTAATACAGAACTCTGCAGGCTATCTTTGCAGTAGATTGCAACACCGCCCCCTTTGGCAGTTCTATCTTGGCGGAAAATGTTATAGTTAGCGATGGAGATTTCAGGGGTTTTGGTGGTTTTCCTAAGCCAGGATTCAGACACAGCTAAGACATCCGGGTTGGCAGAGTGTGCTAAAGCAGTGAGTAAAACAAACTTAGGGAGTAGGCTTCTAATGTTAACATGCATGAAACCAAGGCTTTTACGGTTACAGAAGTCAACAAATGAGAGCACCTGGGGAGTGGGAGTGGAGCTAGGCACTGCAGGACCTGGATTAACCTCCACATCACCAGAGGAGAAGTAGGATAAGGGTACGGCTAAAGGCTATACGAACTGGCTGTCTAGCACGTTCGGAACAGAGAGTAAAAGGAGCAGGTTTCTGGGCACGATAGCATAGATTCAAGGCATAGTGTACAGACAAAGGTAAGGTAGGATGTCAGTACATTGGAGGTAAACCTAGGCATTGAGTAATGATGAGAGAGATATAGTCTCTAGAGACGTTTAAACCAGGTGATGTCATCGCATATGTAGGAGGTGGAACAACATGGTTGGTTAAGGCATATTACATTTACATTTTACATTTACGTCATTTAGCAGACGCTCTTATCCAGAGTGACTTACAAATTAATATTGACCAGGGCTAGAGGCTCTACAGTGAAATAAGACAGTAATCACTAACCAGGACAGTAATGGACAAGGCATATTGATATTAGAGAGAGGCATGCGTAGCCAAGTGAACATATGGGTCCAGTGAGTGGTTGGGCTGACTGGGGACATGGCGATTCAGACAGTTAGCAGGCCGATGCTAACAGTTAGTAGGCCGGGGCTAAACAAGCTAGCAGTTAGCAGACCGGGGCTGGCAAGCTAGCAGTTGGCAGACCGGGGCTAGCAGTTAGCAGACCGGGGCAGGCAAGCTAGCAGTTAGCAGACCGGGGCAAGCAAGCTAGCAGTTAACAGACTGGTGCTAGCAAGTTAGCCTTTGGGGGACGTCGCGATAGGGGTAAGTCTGTTTTTGCCTCTTTGTGCGGTGACGTCGATAGACCAGTCGTGGAATTAGTAGGGTTCCAAGTAGCTCTAGGTAGCTAGTAGGCCGCAGAATGGGCCTTCAGTGGACGTTGCGGCTAAGGGGCCTGTTGGAATCCTTGGGCAGATTATGTCGGTATTCCAGTCGTAGAGGATCGGCGGGGTTCCGTGCCCCGTACCGGCAGTAGAAGGGGTCCGGATATTGTAGCCCAGGAGTGGGCTTCGGTGGTAGCACAGGAGCCCTGGCCGGGCTAGCTTCAGGCTAATTGGTGCTTGCTCTGGGATGGAAACGCTAGCCAGGAGTAGTCACCCGGGATTGCAGTTAGCTAATTGCGAAGATCCAGATGAAAATGTTCAGAGTTTGCGGTAGGAATCCGGGGATATGGGGGGAAAAAATACAAATAATAATAGGTCCGTTATGCTCTGGTTTGAGTCACGTTGTTCGAACTGGCGAGAGCTTTCCGAGCTAAAGGTTAGCTGATGACTGGTTTGCTGACTGATAGCTGGTAGGTAGTTAGCTGGCTAGCTTCAGTTGAGGGATTCCAGATCCGAAGTAAATAGAAATACTTTAGAAGAAAAAACAGATCCACGCCACATTGGGTGAGGCGGGTTGCAGGAGAGTATTTAGAAGTTGAAGTTTAAGAAAATATTTTTTAAAGATATGTGAAGAAAAAGATGTAAAAAGATATATACAAGGACAAAGACAAAGACGTCTGACTGCTATGCCATCTTGGATTATTATTATATAATGTTCTGTGTATCAATAATATGATATGGTCTGACATTACCATCAAACTAGAATGTGTTTTACAGTGAAATATCAATGAAGGAGCAGAGAATATCTGTAATGAAATTCACGGGCTAGGCCAGGGTCCATGAACTTCCTTTAATGAGTTTTGTGGCATTTCCCTTCTCTTCTGTCTGTGAAGCAGGAATATAGTTATTCTAATAATGAGAACTGTATCATTTTTATTGCACATAGCTGTACGGCTGTTCCAGATCTATAACTGCATCTTTATTTGGTCCTGATAACACAGGGTTTAGCTAAATTTAGGGGACACATCTTCATATGTTGCCTGTCTTGCAAATTCAAGTTGTTCTATGAATTTTGACTATAACCAATGCTTTATTTTTCTCTGCCTTTTCACTCACTCTCTTTCTCTGTCTGTCCCCCTCTTCCTGTCATTCTCTCTACCTCTCTGTCCTCCCTGCAGGTTTCGGCTTTGTTACTTTCGAGGTTGAGGATGTTGTGGAGAAAGTATGCGAGATCCACTTTCATGAAATCAATAATAAAATGGTGAGTGGCTCTCACTTTTCAAAACGGGGGACGGTGCGTTGCTGGCTGGATTAATATTTGATTTTCTCTTTAGCACAGCAGGAACGATGGCAGACACACACACACACACACACACACACACACACACACACACACACACACACACACACACACACACACACACACACACACACACACACACACACACACACACACACAGGTTTTTAGGGATATGGAGTCAGTGGTGTGCACTGTGCACCGATGACCACACACCATGAAATTGTGTTTGTGAGTCGTTCCTGGCAGAAGGGCAAAACAACCTGTCCCTACCTCACGCAAAACCACCCTGCAAATCAGGCTGGAACAGGTATCCATGTCGGTGAAAGCTGGTGGTATTATTGAAAAATAACAACATTAAACCTATCAGTCCAGGCTGTTTCAATGCCAGACCTGGTGTTGATGTTTATTGTTAATCTTCAGTAGTGGCAGTGTGTTTCCAGTAGATTGGTCTCGGGTCAAGGTTAATGGCCTGTTGACCAGGTGGTGGTGGGGGTAGGCTGTGAGCAGGCTGGCTGAGGCCCAGGATGGCGAGGCAATGGTGTGCAGAGAGGAGGAGGGTGGTTGTGGTGAAGCCTTGGTGTAGCGTTAGCCTGCGCTAGTTGCTTGCCACTCATGCAGCCTGCTGTGGCTCAGACAGTGCAGTATAGCAGCGTAGGGGGAGCATATCAGACCCTGCATGACTCCATATCCTGGCCTGCCTCGCACTGTCAACATGACCACTTCTACACTACTCTGTTCTCCCTCCTTAGTCAACACTACCACTATTACACTACTCTGATCTCCCTCCTTGGTCAACACTACCACTACTACACTACTCTGATCTCCCTCCTTAGCCAACACTACCACTACTACACTACTCTGAACTCCCTCCTTAGTCAACACTACCACTACTACACTACTCTGATCTCCCTCCTTGGTCAACACTACCACTACTACACTACTCTGTTCTCCCTCCTTAGCCAACACTACCACTATTACACTACTCTGATCTCCCTCCTTGGTCAACACTACCACTACTACACTACTCTGATCTCCCTCCTTAGCCAACACTACCACTACTACACTACTCTGATCTCCCTCCTTAGTCAACACTACCACTACTACACTACTCTCCCTCCTTAGTCAACACTACCACTACTACACTACTCTGATCTCCCTCCTTAGTCAATACTATCACTTCTACACTACTCTGATCTCCCTCCTTAGTCAACACTACCACTACTACACTACTCTGATCTTCCTCCTTAGTCAATACTATCACTTCTACACTACTCTGATCTCCCTCCTTAGTCAACACTACCACTACTACACTACTCTGATCTCCCTCCTTAGTCAACACTACCACTACTACACTACTCTGATCTCCCACCCTAGTCAACACTACCACTACTACACTACTCTCCCTCCTTAGTCAACACTACCACTTCTACACTACTCTCCCTCCTTAGTCAACACTACCACTTCTACACTACTCTCCCGGCTAAGTCAACACTACCACTTCTACACTACTCTCCTTCTGTAGTCAACACTACCACTACTACACTACTCTGAACTCCCTCCTTAGTCAACACTACCACTACTACACTACTCTCCCTCCTTAGTCAACACTACCACTACTACACTACTCTCCCTCCTTAGTCAACACTACACTACTCTGATCTCCCTCCTTAGTCAACACTACCACTACTACACTACTCTGATCTCCCTCCTTAGTCAATACTACCACTACTACACTACTCTGATCTCCCTCCTTAGTCAACACTACCACTACTACACTACTCTGATCTCCCTCCTTAGTCAACACTACCACTACTACACTACTCTGATCTCCCTCTTTAGTCAACACTACCACTATTACACTACTCTGATCTCCCTCCTTAGTCAATACTACCATTTCTACACTACTCTGATCTCCCTCCTTGGTTAACACTACCACTACTACACTTCTCTGATCTCCCTCCTTAGTCAACACTACCACTACTACACTACTCTGATCTCCCTCCTTAGTCAACACTACCACTATTACACTACTCTGATCTCCCTCCTTAGTCAACACTACCACTATTACACTACTCTGATCTCCCTCCTTAGTCAACACTACCACTACTACACTACTCTGATCTCCCTCCTTAGTCAACACTACCACTATTACACTACACTACTCTCCCTCCTTAGTCAACACTACCACTTCTATACTACTCTCCCGGCTAAGTCAACACTACCACTTCTACACTACTCTCCTTCTGTAGTCAACACTACCACTACTACACTACTCTGAACTCCCTCCTTAGTCAACACTACCACTACTACACTACTCTCCCTCCTTAGTCAACACTACCACTACTACACTACTCTCCCTCCTTAGTCAACACTACACTACTCTGATCTCCCTCCTTAGTCAACACTACCACTACTACACTACTCTGATCTCCCTCCTTAGTCAATACTACCACTACTACACTACTCTGATCTCCCTCCTTAGTCAACACTACCACTACTACACTACTCTGATCTCCCTCCTTAGTCAACACTACCACTACTACACTACTCTGATCTCCCTCTTTAGTCAACACTACCACTATTACACTACTCTGATCTCCCTCCTTAGTCAATACTACCATTTCTACACTACTCTGATCTCCCTCCTTGGTTAACACTACCACTACTACACTTCTCTGATCTCCCTCCTTAGTCAACACTACCACTACTACACTACTCTGATCTCCCTCCTTAGTCAACACTACCACTATTACACTACTCTGATCTCCCTCCTTAGTCAACACTACCACTATTACACTACTCTGATCTCCCTCCTTAGTCAACACTACCACTACTACACTACTCTGATCTCCCTCCTTAGTCAACACTACCACTATTACACTACACTACTCTCCCTCCTTAGTCAACACTACCACTTGTACACTACTCTCCCGGCTAAGTCAACACTACCACTTCTACACTACTCTCCTTCTGTAGTCAACACTACCACTACTACACTACTCTGAACTCCCTCCTTAGTCAACACTACCACTACTACACTACTCTCCCTCCTTAGTCAACACTACCACTACTACACTACTCTCCCTCCTTAGTCAACACTACACTACTCTGATCTCCCTCCTTAGTCAACACTACCACTACTACACTACTCTGATCTCCCTCCTTAGTCAACACTACCACTACTACACTACTCTGATCTCCCTCCTTAGTCAATACTATCACTTCTACACTACTCTGATCTCCCTCCTTAGTCAACACTACCACTACTACACTACTCTGATCTTCCTCCTTAGTCAATACTATCACTTCTACACTACTCTGATCTCCCTCCTTAGTCAACACTACCACTACTACACTACTCTGATCTCCCTCCTTAGTCAACACTACCACTACTACACTACTCTGATCTCCCACCCTAGTCAACACTACCACTATTACACTACTCTCCCTCCTTAGTCAACACTACCACTTCTACACTACTCTCCCTCCTTAGTCAACACTACCACTTCTACACTACTCTCCCGGCTAAGTCAACACTACCACTTCTACACTACTCTCCTTCTGTAGTCAACACTACCACTACTACACTACTCTGAACTCCCTCCTTAGTCAACACTACCACTACTACACTACTCTCCCTCCTTAGTCAACACTACCACTACTACACTACTCTCCCTCCTTAGTCAACACTACACTACTCTGATCTCCCTCCTTAATCAACACTACCACTACTACACTACTCTGATCTCCCTCCTTAGTCAATACTACCACTACTACACTACTCTGATCTCCCTCCTTAGTCAACACTACCACTACTACACTACTCTGATCTCCCTCCTTAGTCAACACTACCACTACTACACTACTCTGATCTCCCTCTTTAGTCAACACTACCACTATTACACTAGTCTGATCTCCCTCCTTAGTCAATACTACCATTTCTACACTACTCTGATCTCCCTCCTTGGTTAACACTACCACTACTACACTTCTCTGATCTCCCTCCTTAGTCAACACTACCACTACTACACTACTCTGATCTCCCTCCTTAGTCAACACTACCACTATTACACTATTCTGATCTCCCTCCTTACTCAACACTACCACTATTACACTACTCTGATCTCCCTCCTTAGTCAACACTACCACTACTACACTACTCTGATCTCCCTCCTTAGTCAACACTACCACTATTACACTACACTACTCTCCCTCCTTAGTCAACACTACCACTTCTACACTACTCTCCCGGCTAAGTCAACACTACCACTTCTACACTACTCTCCTTCTGTAGTCAACACTACCACTACTACACTACTCTGAACTCCCTCCTTAGTCAACACTACCACTACTACACTACTCTCCCTCCTTAGTCAACACTACCACTACTACACTACTCTCCCTCCTTAGTCAACACTACACTACTCTGATCTCCCTCCTTAGTCAACATTACCACTACTACACTACTCTGATCTCCCTCCTTAGTCAATACTACCACTACTACACTACTCTGATCTCCCTCCTTAGTCAACACTACCACTACTACACTACTCTGATCTCCCTCCTTAGTCAACACTACCACTACTACACTACTCTGATCTCCCTCCTTAGTCAACACTACCACTATTACACTACTCTGATCTCCCTCCTTAGTCAACACTACCACTATTACACTACTCTGATCTCCCTCCTTAGTCAACACTACCACTTCTACACTACTCTCCCTCATTAGTCAACAGTTCTACACTACTCTCCCGGCTTAGTCAACACTACCACTTCTACACTACTCTCCCTCCTTACTCAACACTACCACTTCTACACTACTCTCCCTCCTTACTCAACACTACCACTTCTACACTACTCTCCCAGCTTAGTCAACACTACCACTTCTACACTACTCTCCTTCTGTAGTCAACACTACCACTACCACTCTACTCTCTCTTCTTAGTCAACACTACACTACTCTGATCTCCCTCCTTAGTCAACACTACCACTATTACACTACTCTCCCTCCTTAGTCAACACTACCACTATTACACTACTCTCCCCCCTTAGTCAACACTACCACTACTACACTACACTCCCTCCTAAGTCAACACTACCACTACTACACTACACTCCCTCCTTAGTCAACACTACCACTACTACACTACTCTCCCTCCTTAGTCAACACTACCACTACTACACTACACTACTCTCCCCCCTTAGTCAACAGTACCACTACTACACTACTCTCCCCCCTTAGTCAACAGTACCACTACTACACTACTCTCTCGTCTTAGTCAACACTACCACTACTACACTACTCTCCCTCCTTAGTCAGAACTACCACTACTACACTACTCTGATCTCCCTCCTTAGTCAACACTACTACACTACTCTGATCTCCCTCCTTAGTCAACAGTACCACTACTACCCTACTCTTCCTTCTTAGTTAACACTACCAGTACTACACTACTCTCCCTTCTTAGTCAACACTACTACACTACTCTGATCTCCCTCCTTAGTCAACACTACCACTACTACACTACTCTCCCAGCTTAGTCAACACTACCACTACCACTCTACTCTTCCTTCTTAGTTAACACTACCACTACTACTCTACTCTCCATCCTTAGTCAACTTGACCACTGTTAAACTACTCCTTCCTTAGGCAACACTACCACTACTACACTACTCTCCCTCCTTAGTCAACACTACTACACTACTCTCCCTCCTTAGTCAACACTACTACACTACTCTCCCTCCTTAGTCAACACTACTACACTACTCTACTCTTCCTTCTTAGTCAACACTACTACACTACACTACTCTCCCTCCTTAGTCAACAGTCCCACTACTACACTACTCTCCCTCCTTAGTCAACACTACTACACTACTCTCCCTCCTTAGTCAACACTACTACACTACACTACTCTCCCTCCTTAGTCAACACTACCACTACTACCCTACTCTTCCTTCTTAGTCAACACTACCAGTACTACACTACTCTTCCTTCTTAGTCAACACTACTACACTACTCTGATCTCCCTCCTTAGTCAACACTACCACTACTACACTACTCTGATCTCCCTCCTTAGTCAACACTACTACACTACACTACTCTCCCTCCTTAGTCAACACTACTACACTACTCTCCCTCCTTAGTCAACACTACTACACTACACTACTCTCCCTCCTTAGTCAACAGTACCACTACTACCCTACTCTTCCTTCTTAGTCAACACTACCAGTACTACACTACTCTTCCTTCTTAGTCAACACTACTACACTACTCTGATCTCCCTCCTTAGTCAACACTACCACTACTACACTACTCTGATCTCCCTCCTTAGTCAACACTACTACACAACACTACTCTCCCTCCTTAGTCAACAGTACCACTACTACACTACTCTCCCTTCTTAGTCAACACTACTACACTACTCTACTCTTCCTTCTTAGTCAACACTACTACACTACTCTGATCTCCCTCCTTAGTCAACACTACCACTACTACACTACTCTGATCTCCCTCCTTAGTCAACACTACCACGACTACACTACTCTGATCTCCCTCCTTGGTCAACACTACCACTACTAGACTACTCTCCCTCCTTAGTCAACACTACCACTACTACACTACTCTGATCTCCCTCCTTAGTCAACACTACTACACTACACTACTCTCCCTCCTTAGTCAACAGTACTACTACTACACTACTCTCCCTTCTTAGTCAACACTACTACACTACTCTACTCTTCCTTCTTAGTCAACACTACTACACTACTCTGATCTCCCTCCTTAGTCAACACTACCACTACTACACTACTCTGATCTCCCTCCTTAGTCAACACTACCACTACTACACTACTCTGATCTCCCTCCTTGGTCAACACTACCACTACTAGACTACTCTCCCTCCTTAGTCAACACTACCACTACTACACTACTCTGATCTCCCTCCTTAGTCAACACTACCACTATTACACTACTCTGATCTCCCTCCTTAGTCAACACTACCACTACTACACTACTCTGAACTCCCTCCTTAGTCAACACTACTACACTACACTACTCTCCCTCCTTAGTCAACAGTACCACTACTACACTACTCTCCCTTCTTAGTCAACACTACTACACTACTCTACTCTTCCTTCTTAGTCAACACTACTACACTAGTCTGATCTCCCTCCTTAGTCAACACTACCACTACTACACTACTCTGATCTCCCTCCTTAGTCAACACTACCACTACTACACTACTCTGATCTCCCTCCTTGGTCAACACTACCACTACTAGACTACTCTCCCTCCTTAGTCAACACTACCACTATTACACTACTCTGTTCTCCCTCCTTAGTCAACACTACCACTACTACACTACTCTGATCTCCCTCCTTAGTCAACACTACCACTACTACACTACTCTGTTCTCCCTCCTTAGTCAACACTACCACTACTACACTACTCTGATCTCCCTCCTTAGTCAACACTACCACTATTACACTACTCTGTTCTCCCTCCTTAGTCAACACTACCACTACTACACTACTCTGTTCTCCCTCCTTAGTCAACACTACCCCTACTACACTACTCTGATCTCCCACCCTAGTCAACACTACCACTACTACACTACTCTGATCTCCCTCCTTAGTCAACACTACCACTACCACTACTACACTACTCTCCCTCCTTAGTCAACACTACCACTACCACTACTACACTACTCTCCCTCCTTAGTCAACACTACCACTACTACACTACTCTTCGTGCTTAGTTCAACACTACCACTATTACACTACTCTTCGTTCTTAGTTCAACACTACCACTACTACACTACTCTACTATTCCTTCTTAGTTAATACTACCACTACTGCACTACTCTCTCATCTTAGTCAACACTACTGCAACTACACTACTCTCCCTCATTTGTCAACACTACCAAGAGAGTAGTGTGGTAGTGGCAGTGTTGACTAAGGAAGGAGAGTAGAGTATTAGTAGTAGTGTTGACTGAGGGACATTCGTGTAGTATATTACTGCAGCAACATTAAGTGCAGCAACAGGAAATGTAAATTATTGTGTGGATTATAATTAATGGACATTTTTATAGGGGTTCATGCATGTTTAGTTAGGGCAAATCAAGTCTGACATTTTCAAGTGGAAATTACAAACTTTAAAATCCTTTATAAACCTCAAACAACTGGGTGATGAAATGCAGGTCGTACATGATGTAGTAGTTCCCTGACACCCAGTCTCAGCCCCCCAGACCCACAGACAGACCCACAGACAGACAAACAGACAAACACAGCAGCCGTCCAACCACAGATACAGCACAGATATTGACTTTCACATGATAGTGCATCAAATGCTCTCATTGTTCAGCCAAGCCCCATGTGCCCATCGACTGGCTGTATTAAATTGGGCTTTGGGGGAATTGCATGCATTGTTTGCATCTTTTGGGGAGGTTAAATAAGAGAGAAGGATGAGAAAAAGGAATATTTTCATCCCCGGCCTGCTTCAGTATTACCAGCTCCTGTCTCCATCAAATTAGTACTCTGTTTGTGGGGCTTCCTGGTTGCTGAGGTGTTGGAGGAACAACTGGGAAATAAATGACTGAGAGAAGGTATGAAAAGTGGGATGAAGCGGAAGAATGTTTTGTGTGAAAAAGCGGTGTTGGATGGAGTCCCGCATCCTCTCTTTCTTCCCTCTTCTAATCTCTGATGCTGTTTCCAGAGTTTCTCTTTGCCAAAAGGATAAAAGCCACCTTGGAGGCATCGTCTGCTAGCAGCCTGCGCATTTGTGTGCGCGTGTATGTACGTGCGTGTGTGTGCGTGTGTATTTGACTAATATTCAGCAATAACATTATAATGATTATGTTGTAAATGGCAGTAGTAACACACCCTTGGAAGTGTCCACCAGGCCGTAGCCCTCGTGCAAGAGATGCTTTACAGCCACCATTTCACAAACCCACCATCTGTGCACCCTTAACCCTCAGCTTTTAAGAGGGAAGGGGGCCATCTCAGTCTCCAGCTCTACTTCCTGTGTGGAGCTATCAGGCATGACCCAGGCATTGACTCCTCTCCTCTCCTAGTGAGTGGTTCTGACTGGGACTTACAGGACTCTGCATCAAGAGATGATGTTACCAGGCATCAGTGGCTCAGTGCCAGTATATGGGTGAGGCTCTACTCTGAGTGCCAGCCGCCCTGGGCCGAACCTGTTTGATACCCACTCTGGGTAGCAGTGGTGTAAAGTACTTAAGTAAAAATACTTTAAAGTACTACTTCAAATGAAATTGTATTGGTCACATACATGTGTTTAGCAGATGTTATTGCGGGTGTAGCAAAATGCTTGGGCTTCTAGTTCCAACAGTGCAGTAATATTTAACAAGTAATATCTAACAATTTCACGACAATACACACAAATCTAAAGTAAAGCAATGGAATTAAGAATATATAAATATTTGGACGAGCAGTGTCAGAGCAGCATTGACTAAGATACAGCACAAAAGAATACAGTATATACAGTTGAAGTCGGAAGTTTACATACACTTAGGTTGGAGTCATTAAAACTCGTTTTTCAACCACTCCACAAATTTCTTGTTAACAAACTATAGTTTTGGCAAGTCGGTTAGGACATCTACTTTGTGCATGACACAAGTCATTTTTCCAACAATTGTTAACAGACAGATCATTTCACTTATAATTCACTGTATCACAATTCCAGTGGGTCAGAAGTTTGCATACACATACATGGCTTTAGAAGCTTCCGATAGGCTAATTGACATCATTGGAGTCAATTGGAGGTGTAACTGTGGATGTATTTCAAGGCCTACCTTCAAACTCAGTGCTTCTTTGCTTGGCATCATGGGAAAATCAAAAGAAATCAGCCAAGACCTCAGAAAACAATTGCAGACCTCCACAAGTCTGGTTCATCCTTGGGAGCAATTTCCAAACACCTGAAGGTACCACGTTCATCTGTACAAACAATAGTACGCAAGTATAAACACCATGGGACCACGCAGCCGTCATACCGCTCAGGAAGGAGACACGTTCTGTCTCCTAGAGATGAACGTACTTTGGTGCGAAAAGTGCAAATCAATCCCAGAACAACAGCAAAGGACCTTGTGAAGATGCTGGAGGAAACGGGTACAAAAGTATCTATATCCACAGTTAAACAAGTCCTATATCGACATAACCTGAAAGGTCGCTCAGCAAGGAAGAAGCCACTGCTCCAAAACCACCATAAAAAAGCCAGACTACAGTTTGCACATGGGGACAAAGATTGTACTTTTTGGAGAAATGTCCTCTGGTCTGATGAAACCAAAATAGAACTGTTTTGCCATAATGACCATTGTTATGTTTGGAGGAAAAAGAAGCTTGTGGAAGGCTACCTGAAATGTTTGACCCAAGTTAAACAATTGAATGGCAATGCTACCAAATACTAATTGAGTGTATGTAAACTTCTGACCCACTGGGAATGTGATGAAAGAAATAAAAGCTGAAATAAATAATTTTCTGCTATTATTCTGACATTTCACATTCTTAAAATAAAGTGGTGATCCTAACTGATCTAAGACAGGGATTTTTACTAGGATTAAATGTCAGGAATTGTGAAAAACTGATTTTAAATGTATTTGGCTAAGGTGTATGTAAACTTCCGACTTCAACTGTACACATGAGATGAGTAATGCAAAATATGTAAACATTATTAAAGTGACTAGTGTTCCATTATTAAAGTGGGCAGTGATTTAAGTAGTTTTTTGGGTATCTGCACTTTACTATTCATATTTTTTACAAATTTTACTTTTACTTCACTACATTCCTAAAGAAAATAATGTACTTTTTACTCCATACATTTTCCCTGACACCCAAAAGTACTCATTACATTTTGAATACTTACCAGGACAAAAAATAGTTCAATTCACACACTTATCAAGAGAACATCCCTGGTCATCCCTACTGCCTCTCATCTGGCAGACTCACTAAACACAAATGCTTTGTTTGTAAATGATGTCTGAGTGTTGGAGTGTGCCCCTGGGTATGTGTACATTTTAAAAACAAGAAAATTATGCCGTTTGGTTTGCTTAGTATAAGGAATTTTTTATTATTCATACTTTTACATTTAAATATCCTAGCCCTGACAGAGCTCTGACATGTGGCGAGGCTGAAAAAGGAAGAGAGGACAAATAGAGCAGTGAAGGAAAATTCTGAATAGGCTTTTTGTATTCCTCTTCAGAATGGACAGACTGGAGTTCTGGCCCAAAAACTGCAGCCCAGGTTTGACAGACTGCCTGAATGTGTGTCAGTCTGTTTAGCCTTGACACTCACACCCCTTTCACACTCTCTCCAAATCGCTTCATTCAAGACCAAGCCGCCCCCCCCCACCCCCCAAATGTTTTATATATCCTTTGTCCGGTAGTACTCACTGAGCTTTACTGTGATAGTAGAATATAGGTGTTTAACTGGAGTGTGGGGCGCGCAATAAAGCTGCCCCGCCACTCAGGATAGTGTTTAAAGACCTGTCGAGGCAGACTGAACCGTGCAGCTGTTGGACCGTGCAGCTGTTGGACACACGTAGAGGAGTGGATCGATCCTGGCCTGGGATAAACCTTCCCTCAGGTACCACCCAGACAGGAAAACGTAGAGAGAAAACGCAGTCTACTGTAGCAGTGCTCTTTCTTAAATGCACAAATGAGGTAATTATACCCTATTCTTTCTTTCAACGGATCTGAACTGGATGTGAGACTAGCGGTGTGGGCTGTATGTTAACTGTCCATTCTTACACCGTCCTCATAGATGTCAACATTTAACTGCTTTGGTTTCACTGATTGACCAAACTCAGCCTTGGGTATGCAAGGACCTCACTCTCCTCTCTGCTGGTGTCTCTGTGCTTTCTGCACCAATAGCTAACAGCTCCCCTAGACCTGTAGACCTGCTACATGTGTCCAGGCAATACTGCTGACCCCTCTCCATAATCCCCATGCCCCCCATGCTGCCCCCATGTAGCCCCCCATGTAGCCCCCCTGCCAGTACAGATGTACCCTGGCTCATTCCCATCACGCCGCCCCTCTCTTCTCTCCCTGCCTGCCCCCGGAGACCCCCTGCGCTAGCCCACCGCGGCGCTAGCCCATTAGCATGTATGATAAGTGCCTAGCATGTCGGCGGGCCAATTTAAAGGCTGGCTCCGCCATGCCAGGGCTCAGGCCTGCAATATCATTGGGAGATAATCTACCGCTGTGAGGGAGAAAGTGGCAGCTGGGGGCGTGCATAAAATCACTCTTATTTTCTCCTTCTCCCTCTCTTCTCTTTCTTCCTTCTGGCTGTTAACACCACCACTTCTTCTGATGACACTGAGAACATGGCAGAAACACCCAAGGGAGGGAGGGAAGTGTTTGTGTGTGTCAGAGGAGGGGCAAGGCAGAGGGGACATGACATGATTCTATGAGTGTTTCCATAGTAGATATATCCCTCAGCCCATTTAATCCCATTAGGTGACATGTTAAATTGATTCTTCCTGTCTCTCTCTGTGTGTATTTACTCAGCTCTCTCTGTCCAGGAGGTGTTAGTGCATGGCTAAGATTCTCTCTTTCTCTCTCTCTCTCTCTCTCTCTCTCTCTCTCTTTCTCTCTCTCTGTGTCTCTCTCTCTGTCTCTCTCTCTCTCTCTCTCTCTCTCTCTCTCTCTCTCTCCGTGTCTTTCTCTTTCTCTCTCCCCCCCTGTCTGTCTCTCTCTCTGTGTCTCTCTCTTTCTCTCTCTCCCCCTGTCTGTCTCTCTCTGTGTCTCTCTCTTTCTCTCTCTCTCCGTGTCTCTCTCTTTCTCTCTCCCCCGTCTGTCTCTCTCTCTGTGTCTCTCTCTTTCTCTCTCTCCCCCTGTCTGTCTCTCTCTCTGTGTCTCTCTCTTTCTCTCTCTCCCCGTCTCTCTCTCTCTCTCTCTCTCCCCGTCTCTCTCTCTCTCTCTCTCCCCGTCTCTCTCTCTCTCTCTCTCTCCGTGTCTTTCTCTTTCTCTCTCTCTCTCTCCGTGTCTTTCTCTTTCTCTCTCTCCCGTCTGTCTCTCTCTCTGTGTCTCTCTCTTTCTCTCTCTCCCCCTGTCTGTCTCTCTCTCTCTGTCTCTCACTTTCTCTCTCCCCCTGTCTGTCTCTCTCTCTCTCTCTGTGTCTCTCTCTTTCTCTCTCTCTCCGTGTCTTTCTCTTTCTCTCTCTCCCCCTGTCTGTCTCTCTCTCTCTGTGTCTCTCTCTTTCTCTCTCTCCCCCTGTCTGTCTCTCTCTCTGTCTCTTTCTCTCTCTCCCCCTGTCTGTCTCTCTCTCTCTCTCTCTCTCTCTCTCTGTCTCTCTCTCCGTGTCTCTCTCCGTGTCTCTCTCTTTCTCTCTCTCCACCTGTCTGTCTCTCTTTCTCTCTCTCTCTCTCTCTCTCTCTCTCTCTCTCTCTCTCTCTCTCTCTCCGTGTCGCTCTCTCTCTCTCCGTGTCTCTCTCTCTCTCTCTCTCTCCGTGTGTCTCTCTCTCCGTGTCTCTCTCTCTGTCTCTCTCTCTGTGTGTCTCTCTCTCTCTCTCTCTCTGTGTCTCTGTCTCTCTCTCCATGTCTCTCTCTCTCCATGTCTCTCTCTCTCTCCGTGTCTCTCTCTCTCTCTCTCTCTCTCTCTCTCTCTCTCTCTCTCTCTCTCCGTGTCTCTCTCTCCGTGTCTCTCTCTCTCCCCATCTCTCTCTCCTTCTCTCCCCATCTCTCTCTCCCCCCCCCTCTCTCTCTCTCTCTCTGTGTCTCTCTCTTTCTCTCTTTCTCTCTCTCCCCCTGTCTGTCTCTCTTTCTCTCTCTCTCTCTCTCTCTCTCTCTCTCTCTCTCTCCGTGTGTCTCTCTCTCTCTCTCCGTGTGTCTCTCTCTCTCTCTCTCTCCGTGTCTCTCTCTCTCTCCGTGTCTCTCTCTCTCTCTCTCCGTGTCTCTCTCTCTGTGTCGCTCTCTCTCTCCCCTGTCTCTCTCTCTCCCCGTCTCTCTCTCTCCCCCGTCGCTCTCTCTCCCCCGTCTCTCTCTCTCTCTCCCCCTGTCTGTCTCTCTCTCTGTGTCTCTCTCTTTCTCTCTCTCCCCCTGTCTGTCTCTCCCCCTGTCTGTCTCGTTCTCTCTCTCTCTCTCTCTCTCTCTCTCTCTCTCTCTCTCTCTCTCTCTCTCTCTGTGTCTCTCTCTTTCTCTCTCCCCCATGTCTCTCTCTCTCTCTCTGTGTCTCTCTCTTTCTCTCTCCCCCATGTCTGTCTCTCTCTCTCTCTCTCTCTCTGTCTCTCTCTTTCTCTCTCCCCCATGTCTGTCTCTCTCTCTCTCTCTCTCTCTCAATTCAATGGCTTTATTGGCATGGGAAACATATGTTTACATTGCCAAAGCAAGTGAAATAGATAATAAACAATAAAACATTTATTGTAAACATTACACTTACAAAAGTTCCAAAAGAATAAAGACATTTCAAATGTCATATTATGTATATATACAGTGTCGTTATGATGTGCAAATAGTCAAAGTACAAAAGGGAAAATAAATACAGGTAAATCTAGGTTGTATTTACAATGGTGTTTGTTCTTCACTGCTTGCCCTTTTCCTGTGGCAACAGGTCACACATCTTGCTGCTGTGATGGCACACTGTGATATTTTTCCCAGTCGATATGGGAGTTTATCAAAATTGGATTTGTTTTCAAATTATTTGTGAGTCTGTGTAATCTGAGGGATAATATGGTTATACATTTGGCAGGAGGTTAGGAAGTGCAGCTCAGTTTCCACCTCATTTTGTGGGCAGTGTGCACATAGCCTGTCTTCTCATGATAGTCATGTCTGCCTTCGGTGGCCTTTCTCAATACCAAGGCTATGCTCACAGTCTGTACATAGTCAAAGATTTCCTTATGTTTGGGTCAGTCACAGTGGTCAGGTATTCTGCCACTGTGTACTCTCTGTTTAGGGCCAAATACTGTAGCATTCTAGTTTGCTCTGTTTTCTGGTAAATTCTTTCCAAAGTGTCAAGTAATTATCTTTTTGTTTTCTCATGATTTGGTTAGGTCTAGTTGTGTTGCTGTCCTGGGGCTCTGTGGGGTCTGTTTGTGAACAGATCCCCAGGACCAGCATGCTTAGGGGTCTCTTCTCCAGGTTTATTTCTCTGTAGGTGATGGCTTTGTTATGGAAGGTTTTGGAATTGCTTCCTTTTAGGTGGTTGTAGAATTTAACGGCTCTTTTCTGGATTTTGATAATTACCTGGTATCGGCCTAATTCGGCTCTGCATGCATTATTTGGTGTTTTACGTTGTACACGGAGGATATTTTTGCAGTGTCTCAATTTGGTGTTTGTCCCATTTTGTGAATTCTTGGTTAGTGAGCGGACTCCAGACCTCACAACCATGAAGGGCAATGGGTTCTATAACTGATTCAAGTATTTTTGGCCAGATCCTACTTGGTACGTCGATTTTATGTTCCTTTTGATGGCATAGAAGGCCCTTCTTGCCTTGTCTCTCAGATCGTTCACAGCTTTGTGGAAGTTACATGTGGCGCTGATGTTTAGGCCGTGGTATGTATAGTTTGTTGTGTGCTCTAGGGAAACGGTGTCTAGATGGAATTTGTATTCGTGGTCCTGGAAAATGTATGTTTTTTGTCTTATTGAGATCAGGGTGCTGCTGATGGCATCCTTGGTTGAGGACAGAAGCACGAGATCATCAGCAACAGTAGATATTTTACAGATTCTAGTGTGGTGAGGCCGACAGTTCTAGTGCCCTCACCAATTCGTTGATATACATGTTGAAGAGGGTGGAGCTTTAGCCGCATCCCTGTCTCACCCCCTGGCCCTGCGGAAAGAAATGTGTGTTTTTTTGCCAATTTTAACCGCGCACTTGTTGTTTGTGTACATGGATTTTATAATGTCGTATTTTTTTCCCCCAACACCACTTTCCATCAATTTGTATAGCTGACCCTCATGCCAAATTGAGTTGAAAGCTATTTGGAAATCAACAAAGCATCAGAAGACTTTGCGTTTGTTTTGGTTTGTTTATTTGTCAATTAAGGTGTGCAGGGTGAATACGTGGTCTGTTGTACGGTAATTTGGTAAAAAGCCTAGTTGACATTTGCTCAATACATTGTTTTCGCTGAGGAAATGTACGAGTCTGCTGTTAATGATAAAGCAGAGGATTTTTCCTCTCTCTCTCTCTCTCGCTCTTCCCCCCCCCCCCCGAATTGTGATATTTGAAAAGATTACAGTAATTCAGCCAATGCCATTTCCAAAGTGCTCTTTCAGACCAGACATGTCACAATGGAGAGAAGTGGAAATCCAGTTCTTAGAAAGGGGGAATGAAAGTGTGGTGGGGGGGGGGGGGGGGGGGGGGGGGGTTGAAGAGAGCAAGCGGTACATGAAGTAGAATTTCCTGTACATAACTGACAAAAGGGCAGAACACCAGTGAAAATGGCATGGTAAAGCTAACAGGGTTTTATGACCTCCTAACTGTAGTTGATGTAACGCATAAAGAAAAGAAAGCAGTAAAGTGGAGGGGAGATGCAGGGTAGATGGCTCCCTCTGCTCGCTTCACCCTGCCAGACCCCTCTGTAATCTATAGCCAAGACACACACACACACACTGCCTGAAGAAGAGCCCAACAACACACACACACATGCAATGCAGGTACGCACACACACACATTTTTATTTGCTCTAAAGCGCTTTCTTCTCGCAAACGCCACAGTGAAAATAGAAAATAGATGTTCTGTTTTGGAAGCATAAATAGCCTCTGTTTTTTTCCACTGCAGATATAGATTTGTGTGTCAGGCAAAATAGCTTTAAGTGTATTAATAATGTGCAGGGGCTCCCCATGCCTCCCATGTAATCTAATTCAACTTGCCATGAATTATGACTCAGTGTTAAGTTCAGGGTTCTGCTGTCAGGCATCAGAGCACATTTCTCTTTCCTTCTCTCTCGCTCTTGCTCTCTCTCACTCTCTCTCTCACTCTCTCTCACTCTCTCTCTTACTCTCTCATTCTCTCTCTTACTCTCTCTCACTCTCTTACTCTCTCTCTTGCTCTTACTCTCTCTCTCTCTCATTCTCTCTCTTACTCTCTCTCACTCTCTCTCTTACTCTCTCTCTCTCTTACTTTCTCTCTCTTACTCTCTCTCTCTCTTACTCTCTCTCACTCTCTCTCTCTCACTCTCTCTCTCTCACTCTCTCTCACTCTCTCTCTTACTCTCTCTCTCGCTCTTACTCTCTCTCTCTCTCTCTCATTCTCTCTCACTCTCTCTCTTACTCTCTCTCTCGCTCTTACTCTCTCTCTCTCTCTCTCATTCTCTCTCTTACTCTCTCTCTCTCTTACTCTCTCTCACTCTCTCTCTCACTCTCTCTCACTCTCGCTCTTACTCTCTCTCTCTCTCTCTCATTCTCTCTCTTACTCTCTCTCACTCTCTCTTACGCTCTCTCACTCTCTCTCTTACTCTCTCTCTCTCTTACTCTCTCTCACTCTCTCTCTCACTCTCTCTCACTCTCTCTCTTACTCTCTCTCTCGCTCTTACTCTCTCTCTCTCTCTCTCATTCTCTCTCACTCTCTCTCTTACTCTCTCTCTCGCTCTTACTCTCTCTCTCTCTCTCTCATTCTCTCTCTTACTCTCTCTCTCTCTTACTCTCTCTCACTCTCTCTCTCACTCTCTCTCACTCTCGCTCTTACTCTCTCTCTCTCTCTCTCATTCTCTCTCTTACTCTCTCTCACTCTCTCTTACGCTCTCTCACTCTCTCTCTTACTCTCTCTCTCTCTTACTCTCTCTCACTCTCTCTCTCTCACTCTCTCTCTCACTCTCTCTCACTCTCTCTCTTACTCTCTCTCTCGCTCTTACTCTCTCTCTCTCTCTCTCATTCTCTCTCACTCTCTCTCTTACTCTCTCTCTCGCTCTTACTCTCTCTCTCTCTCTCTCATTCTCTCTCTTACTCTCTCTCTCTCTTACTCTCTCTCACTCTCTCTCTCACTCTCTCTCACTCTCGCTCTTACTCTCTCTCTCTCTCTCTCATTCTCTCTCTTACTCTCTCTCACTCTCTCTTACGCTCTCTCACTCTCTCTCTTACTCTCTCTCTCTCTCTCTCTCCACAAATACGATAGAACAGCTTGTCTGTGACCTTTTCCAATGGTGGGGGTGATGGTTGGGGGATGTGAGTAGACGTAATGGCAGTGCTGTGCTGTTAGGTATCGGGATACAGACAAAGAGAAAGGCCTGAGATCTCTGTGGTAAAACAGACATTTCACTGCTTACATGTAGTATGTACACAAATTGAGTGGTTTACTTTACATGTCTTTTTATAGCCCTGCTCAGATAATAATAGTCAAAACAGGCCATCTGATGTGACCACTGTTGTCATGTTTGCCTCTGTTATGTTGATGTTCTGGTTTTGGGTTTAAGTGCCTTTCGTTCTCTTGCCTGGAGTGACTGTACTGTTGTATTGAGGGATGAGTCACTCTGCCAGCCAGGCACTTCACTCTGCAGCACTGCAGTTCTGGGGAGGAAGAGATGTGAGAACTAATCAGGTCTGTGAATGAGGCAACTTCTCTCTCCTCTCCTTTTGTCTCCCTCTTGTCTGTCTGTCTGTCTGTCTGTCTGTCTGTCTGTCTGTCTGTCTGTCTGTCTGTCTGTCTGTCTGTCTGTCTGTCTGTCTGTCTGTCTCCCTCACGTCTGTCTGTCTCCCTCACGTCTGTCTGTCTGTCTGTCTGTCTGTCTGTCTGTCTGTCTGTCTGTCTGTCTGTCTGTCTGTCTGTCTGTCTGTCTGTCTGTCTCCCTCACACCTGTCTGTCTGTCTGTCTGTCTGTCTGTCTGTCTGTCTGTCTGTCTGTCTGTCTGTCTGTCTCCCTCACACCTGTCTGTCTGTCTGTCTGTCTGTCTGTCTGTCTGTCTGTCTGTCTGTCTGTCTCCCTCACGTCTGTCTGTCTGTCTGTCTGTCTGTCTGTCTGACTCCCTCACACCTGTCTGTCTGTCTGTCTGTCTGTCTGTCTGTCTGTCTGTCTGTCTGTCTGTCTGTCTGTCTGTCTGTCTGTCTGTCTGTCTCCCTCACACCTGTCTGTCTGTCTGTCTGTCTGTCTGTCTGTCTGTCTGTCTGTCTGTCTGTCTGTCTGTCTGTCTCCCTCACACCTGTCTGTCTGTCTGTCTGTCTGTCTGTCTGTCTGTCTGTCTGTCTGGCTGGCTGGCTGGCTGGCTGGCTGGCTGGCTGGCTGTCTGTCTCCCTCACACCTGTCTGTCTGTCTGTCTGTCTGTCTGGCTGGCTGGCTGGCTGGCTGGCTGTCTGTCTCCCTCACACCTGTCTGTCTGGCTGCCTGTCTCCCTCACACCTGTCTGTCTGGCTGTCTGTCTCCCTCACACCTGTCTGTCTGTCTGTCTGTCTGTCTGTCTGTCTGTCTGTCTGTCTGTCTGTCTGTCTGTCTGTCTGTCTGTCTCCCTCACACCTGTCTGTCCGTCCGTCTGTCTGTCTGTTATCAGGCCTGTCAGAGGGAGTGCCTGCTCTTAATTGTGCTGGAGGAAACAAAATGTGGCTCTAAAGAAGGTTGGTTCCAGGTGTTATGGCAGTCAGGGAAAGTGACAGTGTTCTTTCTGAACTGGATCGTTCTAAAAGAGAGAATGTGCTGATGTCCCAGCTCTGTCACTTTTAGAAATGTATACTTTTACATAGTTTAATATGAAGGAGGCTTTGATCCTGACTAATATGAGCTGGAATATTGTCAACATATGGGAATCTACGTGGGCAAGTGGCACTTACCAACAGAAAAAGGATTGCTCTTCTGTAATTGTTTTCCTTGTAGAAGAATTGTTCTTTAGTAGGGGTTGTTTGTAACTGCAGTCACATTGTCACAATAGGGAGGTTGTTGGTGTTAAAAGAGCTGGTTAGCATTAAAAACGCGTCCCAATTTTCATGCGTTAAAGTTCATGATGAGGGAGGGGAGGAGAGGAGGGAGGAGGAGAGGCAGGGAGGAGGGAGAGGAGTGGAGGAGGGTGTTCTCTAATTACCCCCCCCCCCCCCCCCCCCCCCCCCCCTCCCCACAGAAGGAGACTGGCAGGTGGCATCTGCCCCCCACAGCTCCCTGCCCTTCACAGCTCCCTGCCCTTCACAGCTCCCTGCCCTCTGGTCCTGGGTGGACCTGTCAATCAAACCACTCTGACAGAGGTCTGTGCATGTGTTCTGAGATGCTCTGCTCACAATAATGTCATTATGAATAGATTAGGCAAATGGATGCTTGTATAAATAACATGTTGGAATTAGTTACTCATAAAAAAGAAAATTCACTCTTTAAACATTTTGATCACAACACAGGAAGAATGTTTTATATTGTGCTGGAAATGTATCTAGTTACGACAAATCATCCGGCCTGCTTCTGTGTCATCTCTGCCTTTTGATTCCTTTATTTCATGATGACTACTGGACATTTGTCTAACGTTTACAGACAGATGGAAGATGTAAACTTAGAAAACCACAGATCAGAGAATCACACACTGTCAAACTCTATCCTCTCTCCTCCCTCATCTTTCTCCACTGCCCTGATAAGAACGCCGGCCATCCCTCCACCCCCTCACTCCCCCACACCATTAGCCCCCCTTCATATTTTCATTAAGAGCTGAAGGACCTCATCAGCACTGGTTGAAACCTGAGCCATCCATGTAATTAGTTAAGTAATAACAGGGAAGCGCCCATCAGGCCTCTTAACTAACGGGCCTTGGCCCCACCGCTCCGCTGGCGCTGATGACACCCACCCCGATCACGACCAGCTCTCCACGGCCATTAGCCAGCAGCGGGCAGAGACCCACCACTGCTCCCCTTGCCCACTACGCCCGCACCTCGTCACCCGCCTGATGGTGATATAATTATAGACAGCTACTCTGTTTTAGGACCATTGTGTTTAATTAGAGGCTAGGATGAAGTTTAGCATGGCCTCTAGCATAGCCTCTGTCTGCTCTACCATTGTTTGTGTTTTCAGTGTATTGATTGAAGGATAATGATGACACTGGCATAGCCATTGAAACAAATTAATGTACCTTAATAACAGAATGGCCTTGGTGTGTTTTAGGATGCTTTTGATAGCCCTGGTATACGAGCAATAAGCATTGTGTTAGGAGGATGGAATGTCAGTCAGCACAGCTGTGTGTGTGTGTGTGTGTGTGTGTGTGTGTGTGTGTGTGTGTGTGTGTGTGTGTGTGTGTGTGTGTGTGTGTGTGTGTGTATATATAGATGGGGGGAGCAAATGTAAATGGCAGCACAGGCGATGGAGGTGTGTCTGTGTTGGGGGGGTTAATAGTGCCCTGGGGTGGAAGCAGTCGTGTGGAGAGAGAGAGAGCATTCTGCAAACTTTACCTGGAGATGCAGCAGCCCTGCTCGCTTCAGCAAATAGAGAGACATAAAACAACAAGCAAACATGTGGGCTCATTTCAGCTGTGAGGAGATGGGAAGGAAATGCAAGGATCCCTCCTCTGTTCTTCATTTAGCCCAAAATGAAAGATGTTAGGTTTGATGGTCTTCTAGGTGTTCCACATGATGGCAGTACTCTGAAAGCCCTGTGTGACACGGGGTCAACACTTCCATATTCCTTTCATGTATTTCAGTGCCTACAGTATGTACTGTATGTTCATCTCAAGTACAGTAAGACGTCTTTTCACGTATGACTGATGTGTGACTCGTTGTCTGCCCTGAATCTGCCCTGAAACCTCTGATACTTGCCATACACCTTGAATGTATTCAATGTCTATATTTGTATTGTCTATGTTCATCCTGTGTACTGTGAGAGAACTTGTCACTGATGTACGTCTCGTTGTGTCCTGTCCACAGGTAGAATGCAAGAAGGCCCAGCCCAAGGAGGTGATGTTCCCGCCAGGTACGCGAGGCAGGGCCAGGGGCCTGCCCTACACCATGGATGCCTTCATGCTGGGGATGGGCATGCTGAGTGAGTACACTTGGATTGGTGCAAGACATATTTTCAGAATGAATGGGGTCTTATGATAATATTGACAAAACACAATATGACAATTAGCAAAAGTAGCCCACCAACATGTCCCAAGTGACCCTTACCAAGACTTTGACATTACCATTGTTTCTAGTGCTGTGGCAGGACAGGAAGGACACTCTGCCTGACACTGACTAGCTGTGTCTGCTTCCACCGCTGACATGTTCTCTCACACTGTCTGATACTAACACCAACTCTGTTACCAATCCTGATTCTGGCTCGGATAGTGCTAGTGATTTCTGCCTGACACGGAGACTCTCAGCCACTTACTATCTATAGGAATGTAACTAACAGGACACACTCCCCAAAACTCAATAACAAGGCAAGTCAAATGACTCCTACAAGTTTTCTGCCATTTACAAACATCAGCTAGACTAGAGCTCATTCCAGGAAATGCTGCCAGAGACTGGTGGTGTCTGCTGGAGACTCCACCATCACCTTCCTCCCTCCTCACAACTACACAAAGACCCCCTCCCTCACAGCCGTTCACTTAGCGTGTTCCCACATTTTCATGTAGATTTGACAAGGAAAAGACAGGAAACAAGGATCCTGAGAAGGCTCCCCCACCCCGCTGTACCCCCCCCCCCCCCCCCCTTCCAGCTCCCTCCTCCCTTCGCCATCTCTCCTCAGAGCTTCAGCCCAGCGTTAGTGACAAGAGATAATTACTGTTAGATTGATCGTCTGCTCAAAGTAACTGAAGCAAATAAATAGTTTGATGCTGGGTGCTGAATCCGAATGACGGCTAATGGAAGCTGCAGGATAGGTCGCCCTGCCCGTAATTTGGCTTGATGAAGCATCCTCATAGGGGCTTGTATGAAATATTCTATTGATATTCAGACAGTCCCGTTACCACATCCACTGCCTCGAACCCCCCACCCACCCCTCCCAACCCCCGTTCTCCCAGCCCCCAAATTCATCCAAGCAGGGCTATGCATTACAGAAGTAAATGAAGAGGAAAATTGAAGTAATGTTAAATTATAAATGTATGATTTCATCTGCCAGACCTCAAGATTGCTGAATAATAGGGTATGGATATCACAGGGTTTCATCTGTTGGGGGAATGAGAGGAGAGGAGGGCTTGTCTCCTACTATAGTTCATCAACATCATTCATTCTCCAACTTCTCCACCACAAACCTCCAGCTGTAGTTCCTGAAGTCTGCTGGAGGCACCAAACTCTAACTCAGCCTGGTTGGTTTGGTAGAGTTGTGTCAAGTTTCTCTTCAGTTGGCAGTGATTTTGTCAATGCCCTGTCAACAGACACGTTTTAGAGCAGGGCTCTCCAACCCTGTTCCTGGAGAGCTACCCTCATGTAGGGGTTCGCTCCAACCCTAATTTAGCGCACCTGATTCTAATAATTAGCTGGATGATAAGTTGAATCAGGTTAGTTAGAACTGGGGTTGGATCTCCAGGAACACGGTTGGAAAGCCCTGTTTTAGTGTAATATGAAGAGACTCCACAAGACTCTGGTGAACATATTCAGATTTATCGCCGATCAACCTGACAAAATGTGAAGCAAATGGAAAGAGTGCATAGAAGAGGAGAGGAGAAGGAGAGGTGTGAGAAGCAGTGAAGGAGAGAGAGGGAGTATGAACTGAAACTCCTTATCTAAATGAAATTGGAAAAGCAGGACAGCGAAACATTCCGTTCGCTAATTTGCATACAAAAATCAACAAGGCTCATTATTTAAGGAACCCTAATTCCTTACTTGCCAAAATCTCATTAACAACCCCCCCACAACCCCCACCCTGTTCGCTTTGTTTACCACACCTAATCGAGCTATTTATCTTTATTGTGTTAGGGCCTGCATGTATGTTTGCTAAAATTAATACACATTTAAAGCCCTGTGCAGAGTGCGGCTTTACCAGATGCATAATTGATTTTAAAGTGATTCTGAACTGTTGGGCCATAAAAAAGGGCATTAGTATGCATATTAATACATGGGCCCTGAGGCTTTGCGGCAGCTAGTGGGGCCAGATACAGCCTTTATTTACTGAGGTATACACCGAGAGATATGGTGAGAGGAAGACGGGACAGACGGAGGAGAGGAGCCAGAAAATATGTCAGACCAATCACTTCCTATCTCCTGTGTGTGTGTGTGTGTGTGTGTGTGTGTGTGTGTGTGTGTGTGTGTGTGTGTGTGTGTGTGTGTGTGTGTGTGTGTGTGTGTGTGTGTGTGTGTGTGTGTGTGTGTGTGTGTGTGTGTGGTGTGTGTGTGTGTGTGTGTGTGTGCGTGCGTGCATGTGTCGATGCACGGTCTAGTTGGCCACTGCCTATGCCATGCCTTGTCTCGACAGCCCCTCTCCCCTCGATCCCCCTGTCTCCATCGCCTCTTGTCTGGATGTCTTTGTCTAGCCTAGCTCCGCCTCCTGGAGGAAAGCAGAAGCACACTGTGATCCTCTCACCTGCTAGGCAGGGCAAAGTGCCGACACACACACACACACACACACACACACACACACACACACACACACACACACAGACACACACACACACACTCCTCTCATATCAGCCCAACTCTATTGTTGTGCAAAGACATTGTTTTTTTCCACCTGGAAAAATGTCTGTGAGACAGGCTCCTATGTCTCTCAGTTCATCATTGTTGCTTTCCAATATGCACAACAAGGATGTGATGCCTGAGGAGTAAATATGTGTTCATTTAAAGGGTGGAGTCTCTGTGTGTGTGTTTCATTATGCAGGCCTGTGTAGCTGTGTTCTAGTGTATTCATGTGGCTGTATAATTCATAGTAGCTTAACGTTTGCAGACAGCAGAGCCGAGGAGGAGAGAATTAGTGTATGTGTTAATGTGTACATCTGTATGTCTCTAGAAACAATGGAATATGACTGAGAGTGTGCATGAGTGCCTGCAAATCTGTGTGTTAATGAGTGCCTGCAAATGTGTGTGTTCTTGCAGACAACAGCAAGCACTGATAGGCTGAGTTGAGCACAGACCTTGAGGCTGCACGACAGTTAACGGCTGACAAAATGTCATGACCGCCGCAGCCCTAGCTGGGCTGTTGTTTGTTTTGTTGACGAGGCATGGCTACCGGCAACACAGACACACACACACACACACACTCCAACCCCGAGGTGCTGGCTTGCCTCTGTGTTAATCTCACACTGTCAATAGAGCCCCACCAAACACACACATTCTCTTTCTCTGCAATCTCTTTACATGTCAGAGGAAAAGCCCATGTCATGTATATTTAGCCTCTGGCATTTACTCCTCTTTAAGAGGAGAAATAAACAGTGCATGGGTACTGACGTAGTACTGATGTAGTACTGACGTAGTACTGATGTAGTACTGACGTAGTACTGATGTAGTACTGATGTAGTACTGACGTAGTACTGATGCTAGTTTAGAGGCCACGGTCTGTTAACATCATTCCGCAGCTAAAAGAACTGCTCATTTAGCTCAGATCACAGTTAAACAACACATCATTTGTAAGAATTAAGTTGCAATTGCTAGTCAAAAAAGCTTCATAGACATCTTTAAATATCCACACAAATAAATGAATAGCTCACATTCAGTGTATGGCTACCAAACCTGGTCCACACAGTTCGAGGTAGAACCGATATCAGTGTAATGTATAGACAGATGTGTATATATATACATGTTGTCAGAAGCTCAGTGTGATCAGTAAGTGCTCATTTCATAGAGTCCAGTATCTCTCTAGGCCAGTGAGAAGGAAACCAGGTCTGGATGGAGGAAATGAGGTCACTCAGCTTAAGCTGTATGACCTGTGTTTTCATTATAAATGTTATCGAGTCTAGTGTGTCAGAACCCAGTACGAACCACTATATTGCATTTACTTCCTTCTCTCTCTCTCTGTTTCTCTCTCTTTTTTCTCTCTCTCTCTCTGTTTCTCTCTCTCTGTTCTCTCTGTTTCTCTCTCTCTGTTCTCTCTGTTTCTCTCTCTCTGTTCTCTCTGTTTCTCTCTCTCTGTTCTCTGTTTCTCTCTCTCTATGTTCTCTGTTTCTCTCTCTATGTTCTCTCTGTTTCTCTCTCTCTCTGTTCTCTCTGTTTCTCTCTCTCTCTGTTTCTCTCTCTCTGTTCTCTCTGTTTCTCTCTCTCTCTCTGTTTCTCTCTCTCTGTTTCTCTCTCTATGTTCTCTCTGTTTCTCTCTCTATGTTCTCTCTGTTTCTCTCTCTCTCTGTTTCTCTCTCTCTGTTCTCTCTGTTTCTCTCTCTCTCTCTGTTTCTCTCTCTCTGTTTCTCTCTCTATGTTCTCTCTGTTTCTCTCTCTCTGTTCTCTCTTTCTCTCTCTCTCTCTGTTTCTCACACTCTGTTCTCTCTGTTTCTCTCTCTGTTTCTCTCTCTCTCTCTGTTTCTCACTCTCTCACAAACACATGCACACACACACACACAAAATGTGCAAGTTAACTGCTGTTGTTGTTTGTGAGCAGCGATAGGGCACTGTAGCAGGATTTAAACAACAGCTCATCTGCCTTCAAGTGTCCAATGAGACCCAGTTGGACTGTGACAGCTCCTGTCTCCAATCTGGCAACCATACAAGAGCAGCATGTGTGTTGGGTCCCATCCCACTTTATTTCCCTCTTATCTTCCACTGTGACCAGGATGTGCTCCAACGGATCCAACATGGCAAACACTGCTAATGTGGTGTTTTTTTAACACACACACACACACACACACACACACACACACACACACACACACACACACACACACACACACACACACACACACACACACACACACACACACACACACACACACACACGTCCTTGAAACAGTCACGGCTCTATCGGAAGCTATGAAATAGGAGACTTGGGGAGCTAAAGGAGCACTTCTGAACTATCATCATTAAAAATTTCTGCCTCAGCAAAGATGGCACAACTTAACATGTTCCAAGTATATTCCCAAATAGCAGTTTCTTTTTTGCCACTTTTGGAGTGACTTTTTACAATCACGCCATCATATTTCCTCTTGCCTGTTCCGTCTGTGGTATCTCAGCGGGTATTACAGCCCACCCAGCGCACCAAGGTAGCCTCACACCTCAGAAAGTCTCTCTAATCCATAATGTCCTTGCACAAATCTCATCCACTCATTGTCTTGCAGCGCCGTGTGGTTCATGATCGATTAGCCGGGGCTCTAGTAGAAAGGTTATCCATCAATGACAGTGTAGAGGTGACAAAAAACCTGGACAGATCCAGACATCCTGTTGCCATGTAACCCTGGGAGCCGACGAGGGGTCGTCTGGGAGCCTCTGGGGAGGACGAGGACTCTGGCAGGCTGGGGAGGAGGAGGCTGGAGATCATGACATGCTGGGGAG
Organism: Salmo salar; assembly: GCF_965601325.2. Classification (NCBI taxonomy): domain Eukaryota; kingdom Metazoa; phylum Chordata; class Actinopteri; order Salmoniformes; family Salmonidae; genus Salmo; species Salmo salar. Next base: position 143,244,901 of record NC_138299.1, read on the forward strand.
GAGGAGGCTGGAGATCATGACATGCTGGGGAGGAGGAGGCTGGAGATCACGTCATGCTGGGGAGGAGGAGGCTGGAGATCATGACAGGCTGGGGAGGAGTAGGCTGGAGATCATGACAGGCTGGGGAGGAGGAGGCTGGAGATCATGTCATGCTGGGGAGGAGGAGGCTGGAGATCATGTCATGCTGGGGAGGAGGAGGCTGGAGATCATGTCATGCTGGGGAGGAGGAGGCTGAAGATCATGACAGGCTGGGGAGGAGGAGGCTGGAGATCATGACATGCTGGGGAGGAGGAGGCTGGAGATCATGACATGCTGGGGAGGAGGCTGGAGATCATGACAGGCTGGGGAGGAGGAGGCTGGAGAGCATGACAGGCTGGGGAGGAGGAGGCTGGAGATCATGACAGGCTGGGGAGGAAGAGGCTGGAGATCATGACATGCTAGGGAGGAGGAGGCTGGAGAGCATGACAGGCTGGGGAGGAGGAGGGTGGAGATCATGACAGGCTGGGGAGGAGGAGGCTGGAGATCATGACATGCTGGGGAGGAGGAGGCTGGAGATCATGACAGGCTGGGGAGGAGGAGGCTGGAGATCATGACATGCTGGGGAGGAGGAGGCTGGAGATCATGACATGCTGGGGAGGAGGAGGCTGGAGATCATGACAGGCTGGGGAGGAGGAGGCTGGCGAGCATGACATGCTGGGGAGGAGGAGGCTGGAGATCATGACATGCTGGGGAGCAGGAGGCTGGAGATCATGACATGCTGGGGAGGAGGAGGCTGGAGATCATGACAGGCTGGGGAGGAGGAGGCTAGAGATCATGTCATGCTGGGGAGGAGGAGGCTGGAGATCATGACAGGCTGGGGAGGAGGAGGCTGGAGAGCATGACAGGCTGGGGAGGAGGAGGCTGGAGATCATGACAGGCTGGGGAGGAGGAGGCTGGAGATCATGACAGGCTGGGGAGGAGGAGGCTGGAGATCATGACAGGCTGGGGAGGAGGAGGCTGGAGATCATGACAGGCTGGGGAGGAGGAGGCTGGAGATCATGACAGGCTGGGGAGGAGGAGGCTGGAGATCATGACAGGCTGGGGAGGAGGAGGATGGAGATCATGACAGGCTGGGGAGGAGGAGGCTGGAGATCATGACAGGCTGGGGAGGAGGAGGCTGGAGATCATGACATGCTGGGGAGGAGGAGGCTGGAGATCATGACAGGCTGGGGAGGAGGAGGCTGGGGAGGAGGAGGCTGGAGATCATGACAGGCTGGGGAGGAGGAGGCTGGAGATCATGACAGGCTGGGGAGGAGGAGGCTGGAGATCATGACAGGCTGGGGAGGAGGAGGCTGGGGAGGAGGAGGCTGGAGATCATGACAGGCTGGGGAGGAGGAGGCTGGAGATCATGACAGGCTGGGGAGGAGGAGGCTGGAGATCATGACAGGCTGGGGAGGAGGAGGCTGGAGATCATGACAGGCTGGGGAGGAGGAGGCTGGAGATCATGACAGGCTGGGGAGGAGGAGGGTGGAGATCATGACAGGCTGGGGAGGAGGAGGCTGGAGATCATGACAGGCTGGGGAGGAGGAGGCTGGAGATCATGACAGGCTGGGGAGGAGGAGGCTGGAGATCATGTCATGCTGGGGAGGAGGAGGCTGGAGAGCATGACAGGCTGGGGAGGAGGAGGCTGGAGATCATGTCATGCTGGGGAGGAGGAGGCTGGAGATCATGACAGGCTGGGGAGGAGGAGGCTGGAGATCATGACAGGCTGGGGAGGAGGAGGCTGGAGATCATGACAGGCTGGGGAGGAGGAGGCTGGAGATCATGACATGCTGGGGAGGAGGAGGCTGGAGATCATGACAGGCTGGGGAGGAGGAGGCTGGAGATCATGACAGGCTGGGGAGGAGGAGGCTGGAGATCATGACAGGCTGGGGAGGAGGAGGCTGGAGATCATGTCATGCTGGGGAGGAGGAGGCTGGAGATCATGACAGGCTGGGGAAGAGGAGGCTGGAGATCATTACAGGCTGGGGAGGAGGAGGCTGGAGATCATGACAGGCTGGGGAGGAGGAGGCTGGAGATCATGACATGCTGGGGAGGAGGAGGAGGCTGGAGATCATGACAGGCTGGGGAGGAGGAGGAGGCTGGAGATCATGACAGGCTGGGGAGGAGGAGGCTGGAGATCATGACAGGCTGGGGAGGAGGAGGCTGGAGATCATGACAGGCTGGGGAGGAGGAGGCTGGAGATCATGTCATGCTGGGGAGGAGGAGGCTGGAGATCATGACAGGCTGGGGAGGAGGAGGCTGGAGATCATTACAGGCTGGGGAGGAGGAGGCTGGAGATCATGACATGCTGGGGAGGAGGAGGAGGCTGGAGATCATGACAGGCTGGGGAGGAGGAGGAGGCTGGAGATCATGACAGGCTGGGGAGGAGGAGGCTGGAGATCATGACATGCTGGGGAGGAGGAGGAGGCTGGAGATCATGACAGGCTGGGGAGGAGGAGGCTGGAGATCATGACAGGCTGGGGAGGAGGAGGCTGGAGATCATGACAGGCTGGGGAGGAGGAGGCTGGAGATCATGACAGGCTGGGGAGGAGGAGGCTGGAGATCATGACATGCTGGGGAGGAGTAGGCTGGAGATCATGACAGGCTGGGGAGGAGGAGGCTGGGGAGGAGGAGGCTGGAGATCATGACAGGCTGGGGAGGAGGAGGCTGGAGAGCATGACATGCTGAGACTGGGACACTTCTGATGCTCATTAGCTCAAACTGAGCCTCATGACTATGCTATCTAGCACCCGCAGCAGGGCTGTGTGTGTGTGTGTGTGTGTGTGTGTGTGTGTGTGTGTGTGTGTGTGTGTGTGTGTGTGTGTGTGTGTGTGTGTGTGTGTGTGTGTGTGTGTGTGTGTGTGTGTGTGTGTGTGTGTGTGTGTGTGTGTGTGTGTGTGTGTGTGTGTGTGTGTATATAAAGTGATGGGAGGCCAAGATGGTTTAACACAACTCCTGATTGTCCTCTCTTCTCCTAGGTTACCCAAACATTGTAGCAACGTATGGCCGTGGATACACTGGTTTTGCCCCGAGTTACAGCTACCAATTCCCTGGTAAGTTCCATCTTGTTAGGCACTGTGTGCTTCTCTGCCTGCCTGCTGGGGTGAGGTAATGGACCCCCTGTTGGCTCACAAACACACATCCCACTCCCTGCCTCCCTCCTCACACACACACACACACACACACACACACACACTGTTCTCTGTCTGATCTCAGCTGGGTTCCTGAAGATGATTATGTTATATTGTAATGCCATGTCACTCTCTGTAACCCAAATGGCTTCAGTAAGGGATGAATTCCTTCCTGGCACCCACTCTCACTCACCGCATCATCACTCTGCCAGTTATTATACTGTGGAAAAATCCAATCCGCCAAATGTGATTTGATAAGGTAACATTATGCAATTATGTCACCATTCACTCTCCTCTAAAGACCTCTACAATGGGAAATGTCAGAGCTTGATTTCACGCCTTATTTCAACATGTTATGAGTGACCTGTGTCCTCTCTGCCGCCTGGCATCAGTATACCCAGCTTGGAATGTTGCCAGAGGGAGAGAGTGTCTGTCACTATGCTAGGGACTGCCATGACGAGATTCTCCACGATTATCCAGCCCGCAGGGAATTCATATACACATATACAGGAGGGGCATTCATATACACATATACAGGAGGGGCATTCATATACACATATACAGGAGGGGCATTCATATACACATATACAGGAGGGGCATTCATATACACATATACAGGAGGGGCATTCATATACACATATACAGGAGGGGCATTCATATATACATATACAGGAGGGGCATTCATATACACACATACAGGAGGGGCATTCATATACACATATACAGGAGGGGCATTCATATACACATATACAGGAGGGGCATTCATATACACATATACAGGAGGGGCATTCATATACACATATACAGGAGGGGCATTCATATACACATATACAGGAGGGGCATTCATATATACATATACAGGAGGTGCATTCATATATACATATACAGGAGGGGCATTCATATACAGGAGGGGCATTCATATACACATATACAAGAGGGGCATTCATATACACATATACAAGAGGGGCATTCATATACACATATACAGGAGGGGCATTCATATACACATATACAGGAGGGGCATTCATATATACATATACAGGAGGTGCATTCATATATACATATACAGGAGGGGCATTCATATACAGGAGGGGCATTCATATACACATATACAAGAGGGGCATTCATATACACATATACAGGAGGGGACCTAGCAGTGCTTCAGTGAATAGTTGTTTTTCTTGTGGATGGTCAATTGAATATTTGGAACCTACAGTGTCTTTCAAATAGGAGTCAGGTAATGTTTATTTAGATATGAAACACCAGTGTACTCTAGTAATGATGACAATGTAGGGGATTTGCTTTTTTTTGTTGATTTAACTTCAATTGTCTGAAATGTTACATTTTGTTTGCAGTCTGTGGCTGTTGTTCTTGGGGGCTTAGTCCCATGCTCATAAAAAGATACAAGAACCCACTGCATCTGTGAGCAGTGTCAAACGTCTTCTGAGTGTGGAGTGGAGAACATCAGTACAGTATTTCAGCAGGTTGTTGTCTCTATAGTCAGAGCATCTCGGTGTACTCCCCAGCGGCAGTGTGAATACGTGTCATATGGAGTCGCAAACAAACGTCCAAATTCAGAAGGAATATTACCGAAACAGATGAATAAAGGGAATGAATAATGAATGGGTGTAAATTGGTGAGGTGCTGGAGAAATCATCCAGCGCTGTTACTATACCAGGGGAAAGGGATTCAAACAAAGGTGTCAAACTCATTTTTCCCTGGGGGATGCATTCGGTCTTCAACCAGGTCCGGAGAGCTGCACTGAAAATGTCTTATATTTAGACCAGGTCCGGAGGGCTGCACTGAAAATGTCTTATATTTAGACCAGGTCCGGAGGGCTGCACTGAAAATGTCTTATATTTAGACCAGGTCCGGAGAGCTGCACTGAAAATGTCTTATATTTTGAACAGGTCCGGAGAGCTGCACTGAAAATGTCTTATATTTAGACCAGGTCCGGAGAGCTGCACTGAAAATGTCTTATATTTAGACCAGGTCCGGACAGCTGCACTGAAAATGTCTTATATTTAGACCAGGTCCGGAGGGCTGCACTGAAAATGTCTTATATTTAGACCAGGTCCGGAGGGCTGCACTGAAAATGTCTTATATTTAGACCAGGTCCGGAGAGCTGCACTGAAAATGTCTTATATTTAGACCAGGTCCGGATAGCTGCACTGAAAATGTCTTATATTTTGAACAGGTCCGGAGGGCTGCACTGAAAATGTCTTATATTTAGACCAGGTCCGGAGAGCTGCACTGAAAATGTCTTATATTTAGACCAGGTCCGGAGAGCTGCACTGAAAATGTCTTATATTTAGACCAGGTCCGGAGAGCTGCACTGAAAATGTCTTATATTTAGACCAGGTCCGGAGAGCTGCACTTATATTTAGTCTGCGTCAAAATTTGCAAAAATAAATCTATCTTTTTGGGAATGTTCAGTGATCTTTGACTGTGTTTCATTTCAGTGATTCTTAGCAGCTGGACAGTCAAACTGTATGAATGTAGGTCCATTATCATTACTGCACATTTTCCCTTTGGTTATAGTCATTTTAAAGTATAGTGAGTTCGTTTCCTCAACCCCACACAAAATATTCATACAAATACTCAAACCGTATGTATGACACCAGCATTAAAACATCGTTCCTCCAGGCGATTCTCTACTGTGTACACATCGGAACCTGTACGTATGTCATACTGCATGCCTTGAATTTGAGTCTTCATTACATGAATGAGAGGATGAAATGCCAAGTTAGCTTTCTCTAATCCATACAGGCCATACACATGCCTTCCATGGTGATGACATAGACAATTCTTCCTCCTCTTCCTCCCCCTCCCTCCTCCTCCTCTTCCTCCTCCCCTCCGTGTTCCTCCTCCACCTCCTCACACAGATTAAAAATCAAATGAAAAGACAAAAAGCAAGAACAAAGCCTCTAGCTGTTTCCTGTGTGGAGGGACCCCAGCAGATCTAGTGCTATCTACCGTCAGTCCAGGCCTTGGTTTGGCTAGTAAACAGGCACTGTGTTACGTTTGCCAGCCCCAGCCCTGCTTCCATGTTGGCACTAGTTAAAGGTAGAGAGGAGGTCTGATTGCTCCGAGGTTAACTTTACTGCCTTCCTTTAATCCCCTGGCGCGCTCTGTAAAATGATCTTGCCTCAGCACCAGGCACAATGTGGCCCTTTTCTTCTCCCTGTGATTTTCAGATACTGTAGTGCCAAACGACCTTGGGTGTTGGACATGTAAGGTGAAAAGCCTTTTTTCCCTCCTTGTAGCGTCGGGGGGTTTAGCATAAAGCTCACTTTGCTTGGGAGGTTAAAAATGGACTGTTGAAAGGAGAGGAGAAGCACTGCCCGCAATCCTCAGAGGGGACAGCGCTTCAGAGGAGGTCAAATGGAGGTGTGTGTGTGTGCGCGAGTGATGTCATTTTACCATGGCCTATTTTTATCTCACACTGTAATGGAGACGTGTATCTCATATTGGGATAGAACATCTGGTTCTTTCATAGAATGTTTCCTGCGTTATGGCTATTGTAAATGTGTGTGCACATTGCTAAAGCAACAATAAGGATGTTGAGACAACAGTGTTTACAATTTGTGCTGCGTGCCTTTTTGTATTTTATTTGTCCTTTTTTTCCCTCCGCTACATTCCGTCTTTGACTGTCACAGTTCTAAGAAAACAGCCATTTTAGTGCTATTCCATGATGTGGCAATAACATTTCTATTTCACTTTTTTACTGGTTGAAATGGGCCTGGTGAATATCACGACGTCTCTGTCTGTAGAGACTCTCTCTCCTCTCGCTTTCACAGCAGCCTAGCGTCTCGTTGTTATTGTCACCCCCCATTTCTGGCATCTGACGTCTCTGCTGCTGATGAGAGCTGAAGGATGCGGCGGCGCTGACGGTGAATTCCAAGGTCACAGCCTCTTAGAGCACTTCCTGTGCCATGGCTGTGTAATAAAGCTGCCTCATCCCTCGCTCCTCTCCTCCATTTACCTGGCTCTCCTTTAAGGGGGAAGGGAATTGATGCTTCACTTTTGATTAGAGCCTAATCAGTTATGCAAACGAAAAGGGGGACCGTCAAGAGGTTTAACCCCCCTCACTCTCAAACACACACACATGCAACGCCCACACATGCACACATACACACACGCCCGGGGCCCCACAGCCTGAATTTGGACAGCTACCCGCTGGGGCTAAGGGACATAGAAACCATGCAAACAAGACAAATAAAACACATTTGTTGCCCCTCTATTTCTCTGTGCTCTCCAGCCTGGCCACCAGGAGAGTGGAATACCTGCAGAGCTCTGTTTAATAACTACCAGTCTGTCTGTCTGCCACAAATCACTAGGATGGACAGAGAGGGAAAGAGAGATGAAGGGAGATGAAGGGATGGGAGAAAGAAGAAAAAGGGAAGCTGAGAGAGAGGAAGGGAGAAAGTGAGCGAGCGGGGCAGATTTGCAATCTGGCAATTCTGGCAAATGTCAGATGGGTTGGACCATTTTTTGGTTGGTGGGCTGGTTGAAATTGTCACAGAATATATTTTTTTATATAAAAATGAAACAATAAAAAAGGTGACTGGGAAAAATGGGGTTCGTACTTGGAAAAGGTCTAATTGAAAGATGTCAATGTAACTAATATGATGAAGGTATGACGTGCACTATAACTGCCAGATCTTTTTTGTTGTTCTTTTATTTTACTTTATTTGTACTTTCTTTGTGTTCCAATAAGGCGACATGGCCGGCTGCCCATCGGCCTGTTAAGATTGTTTTGGAAAGATTTTTGTGCAATTTTTTTGTTATACTAATCTATAAATAGCCTTTGGCTTATTAATGGGCTACGGCCCGGTTTTCTGATAGGCTGAGCCGAGGTCACGCAAACTCACATTCAAGGTCAACAAATGCAGCATCAACAAAGAGACTTGCTCTGACTCTGTCATCAGTTAGACAGCCAGGATCATGGATGGTAAACAACAGAAAGGAGCGTATTAAAGTAGAAAGAGCACATTCTTCATTGTCACCTCACTCAAAACTTTTTCAGAGGCTAAAATCTTGATTTGGTCAAACAGTGAAGTGCGTCATCCTCATGATTCCTGTGATGAAAGTGTCTGCCTGCCGCTGGGCCTGTGGCCTCGCTGGGGCCTGCTGCTATGATGAGCGAGCCACTCTCCTCTCCCCCCATGCATTCGAGAGAAAAATGTGTTCTGATCGTATAACATTTCAAAATGAAATAGCTGGAAAAACACAGCTTTGGAAGCTTCGTCCCTTTGTCCCTGTTGAAGAGAGGAGGGTCTCAACTTTCTGTCGTTATATTTTTATTTCTCAACTCTCAGTATTCAGCTCAATAGCACCTATTTTACAACCAAGTTATTTGATATGGCTCTGAGATATGGTGCGGAAATACTCACTGACAATTGTGAGGGCATAGGCTTCAAGGAGTAAAACAGTATGAGTCATAATACCCATAAAACCTAGCGGTCAAACAGGGAAATGGTTCCAATCGTTTTTCCACCATTCATTTTCCCATAGAGGATTTCAGAAATATGTAAAATAAGGGCTGTGTTTCATGAATGATTACCCTAGCGTGACTTTTTCAGAACCATGTAAGTCTATCTTGGACAAGGGGTCTTTTATCAATATATTTTCCTGTATTTACTCCCCAAAAATTAAATGCTAATTAGCTGCTAATGTGGCTAACATAAAGAGCTACAAATTCAATGATGATCTGGACGAGACTGCCGAATCAAGGCAAAGATAAGACTCTCTGGATTAACTCTCTAATGTTAGCATAAATTGTCAACATTTCTTTAAATGGACAATTCTGTGAACTGTCTTGTGCAAATTTTAAATTGACACAATACCTGTTAGCAAAAGTGTCAGGTAGAGATGACTGTCACGACTTCCGCTGAAGTCGGCTCCTCTCCTTGTTCGGGCGGTGTTCGGTGGTCGACGTCACCGGCTTTCTAGCCATCGCCGCTCCATTTTTCATTTATCCATTTGTTTTGTCTTGTTCCCTACACACCTGGTTTTCATTCCCCAATCACACTACATGTATTTATTCCTCTGTTCCCCCTCATGTCTTTGTGTGAGATTGTTTCGTGTATCGTGTCATGTTTGATGCGCTATTTCTGGTGTGCGTTTATTCCGTGTTTTATTTCACGAGGTATGTTTATTTGCTTGTACATATTATTGTGACTGTTTGCGAGTTTTACACTTTGGCGTATTAGCTGGAGGTTTTCGACGCAGTGGCATCCGTCTGTTGAAAAAAAGCTGTCCCAACATCTTACCACTGCCACAAACTGTTAGGGCCTTCATAAAGCTGTCCCAACATCATACCACTGCCACAAACTGTTAGGACCTACATAAAGCTGTCCCAACATCTTACCACTGCCACAAACTGTTAGGGCCTTCATAAAGCTGTCCCAACATCATACCACTGCCACAAACTGTTAGGACCTACATAAAGCTGTCCCAACATCTTACCACTGCCACAAACTGTTAGGGCCTTCATAAAGCTGTCCCAACAGCAGTCCCAACATCTTACCACTACCACAAACTGTTAGGACCTACATAAAGCTGTCCCAACATCTTACCACTGCCACAAACTGTTAGGGCCTTCATAAAGCTGTCCCAACAGCAGTCCCAACATCTTACCACTGCCACAAACTGTTAGGACCTTCATAAAGCTGTCCCAACATCTTTCCACTGCCACAAACTGTTAGGACCTTCATAAGGCTGTCCCAACATCTTACCACTGCCACAAACTGTTAGGACCTACATAAAGCTGTCCCAACATCTTACCACTGCCACAAACTGTTAGGACCTACATAAAGCTGTCCCAACATCTTTCCACTGCCACAAACTGTTAGGACCTACATAAAGCTGCCCCAAGATCTTTCCACTGATACAAACTGTTAGGACCTACATAAAGGTGTCCCAACATCATACCACTGCCACAAATTGTTAGTGTCTTCATAAAGCTGTCCCAACATCTTACCACTGCCACAAACTGTTAGTGCCTTCATAAAGCTGTCCCAACATCTTACCACTGCCACAAACTGTTAGGGCCTTCATAAAGCTGTCCCAACATCTTACCACTGCCACAAACAGTTAGGACCTACATAAAGCTGTCCCAACATCTTTCCACTGCCACAAACTGTTAGGACCTACATAAAGCTGTCCCAACATCTTACCACTGCCACAAACTGTTAGGGCCTTCATAAAGCTGTCCCAACAGCAGTCCCAACATCTTACCACTGCCACAAACTGTTAGGGCCTACATAAAGCTGTCCCAACATCTTACCACTGCCACAAACTGTTAGGACCTACAAAAAGCTGTCCCAACAGCTGTCCCAACATCTTACCACTGCCACAAACTGTTAGGGCCTACATAAAGCTGTCCCAACATCTTTCCACTGCCACAAACTGTTAGGGCCTACATAAAGCTGTCCCAATAGCAGTCCCAACACTTTACCACTGCTACACCTGGCTATCAGAGGAGCCTTGTCTGGCAGCGAAACTGATCATTCAGCCTCATTTACTGCCGTTTAAAAAAACATAGCTGATGTGGCTGACTTGCTTAAACAAATGTGGTTTCTCCTGACAATTGAGATGTACAAACTATGGAATAAGGGGACAACAAGCGGAGAAGAGGCAATCAGTAATTTTGATTAAGACATTAATGAGAGAGCTAGGACGTTTGTAGTCAATGTAACTATTTGTTTAGCACTTTTGAAATGTACAGCGACACAGTTCAGAACATGGGCCGTTCAAAACGTATTTCCCAGTCGGAGCTAGGTTTTTCCAGAATTCCCAGTTGTCTTGAAGTCAAGTTTTCTCAGTTCCGAGTTAACAGTTGTTTTGAGAGCAGCACAAATCATCCTTCATTGACAGTATGGCCAATGTTGAACGTTTATTATTTTAAACTTGGTAAAGAAACACTTAATCACAGATTTGGGACTACACAGCCACTCCACTGAATAGCCGGCTAGTGATTGTTTTGCAATACTTTCAGTTTGCCACTGTCACTGATTCCTTCCAAACCACTCATTGTTGACTTTGCGATTTCCAACTTGTTGTGTAATGTTTATGTCCAATGGCCAATGAGCACCGATACGTTTTATCTATAATTTCTCTTCATATGACAAGGATTAAAAAGGATTTGCTAGTATATTGTCGACTTGATTCATGATGATGACTGCTAGCTAAGATTTTGAAAGTATGATTTGGTCATGATCAGTCCAATCAAAGCTACTGTAGATATAACGTGATTTGACGTCATTTTATCTGTGGCCAATGACCTTGAGCCTTCTTGGATGGGCACTTCTAATGTAACTCTATGGCAGCCCCCAAGGGGCTTGAATTTGTGAGATACAGTACTGTCCCCACAAGTGACAGAACACTGAGCTAATCATGGTGCAACTCGAGAACATTACCAACCCCTACGCTGCTGATTTTCCCCTGGCTGCCCCACCACCACAGAAAGCACTGAGCTAGGCTGAAACACCTGCATTTTGGAGCTGCCTTACTCAATGTGGCTTTACTACATTTTTTGCAAACTGATATGTGACACATATTAATGCTAAAATAACATGCAAAACAGGTGGGGCTGCAAAATATCTTGAATCATGCATTCCTGCTTGGAAGTGTTAACTTATTTCTTGTCCCAGTCCACCACTGAGAGAGGGGGACAGAGATAGAAAGGGAGACAGAAGGGAGCAGGGAGAGAGGAAGGGAGGGGGGCTGTAAGGTAAGGTAAGGTAAGGTAAGGTAAGGTAAGGTAAGGTAAGGTAGGTGAGTGAGTGAGTGAGTGAGTGAGTGAGTGAGTGAGTGAGTGAGTGAGTGAGAGAGAGAGAGAGGAGAGAGAGAGAGAGAGAGAGAGGAGAGAGAGAGAGAGAGAGAGGAGAGAGGAGAGAGAGAGAGAGAGAGAGAGAGAGAGAGAGAGAGAGAGAGAGAGAGAGAGAGAGAGAGAGAGAGAGAGAGAGAGAGAGAGGAGAGAGAGAGAGAGAGAGAGAGAGAGAGAGAGAGAGAGAGAGAGAGAGAGAGAGAGAGAGAGAGCAGGCAGCTGGGCCAACTCATCCAGCAGCTCCTCAGAGAAAATCACCTCTAATTGAAAAGCCTGCTCATTAACCCAGTGGGTGTGCAGAGGAAAATGCCTTCAACGTGTCACAGGCTGGGAACAGAGAACCGCTGCGCTTTGGCTTTGAAACACACACACACACATAACGGCTGTCAATGTATATGGAAACAGCCTTAATACCACTGCTGAGACTAACACACTGGGACTGGCACAGCCATAAACAGCCCTCCCTCCCTCCATGTGTGGTAGGACCTGCCAGGGTCTCATTACCAGCAGGGCAGTGGAGCAGTATGTTACAGGTTGACTCCATTCTGGATCAAACATGGGACCTGGGCTCTCCACGGGCTATTTCTCAATTATTTTGGCCAGTCAATGTCTGCAACTGCCCTGGCTCTCTGCCTCTGGCTCTCCCTGCCTGTCCATGTAAGGTGACATTTATATCCCTGATTTGTGCTGTGAGAGGTTGTGTCCTATCATGCAAGGCAAGATCTAATAGAGGCTTTTGTGTCCATCAGACGGCCTTGTCTCTCTGTGGGCCCTCTACACTACGCCTCTTGCGCACACACACTCACACACACACACACACACACATTGAACACACACACACACACACACACACAAATACACACACACACCAAAGACAAAGGTGGAGGGCGAGAAGGAGAGGTGGAGGGAAAGGAAGATGGTAGAGAAGGAGAGGTGGAGGGAAAGGAAGATGGTAGAGAAGGAGAGGTGGAGGGAAAGGAAGATGGTAGAGAAGGAGAGGTGGAGGGAAAGGAAGATGGTAGAGAAGGAGAGGTGGAGGGAAAGGAAGATGGTAGAGAAGGAGAGGTGGAGGGAAAGGAAGATGGTAGAGAAGGAGAGGTGGAGGGAAAGGAAGATGGTAGAGAAGGAGAGGTGGAGGGAAAGGAAGATGGTAGAGAAGGAGAGGTGGAGGGAAAGGAAGATGGTAGAGAAGGAGAGGTGGAGGGAAAGGAAGATGGTAGAGAAGGAGAGGTGGAGGGAAAGGAAGATGGTAGAGAAGGAGAGGTGGAGGGAAAGGAAGATGGTAGAGAAGGAGACAGTGACAGCTTTAGACACATGTCTTTATCATCCTAGCGAGCCCCTACTGAGCCCCTGCTGTAATGTTGCTCTCCTGTCATCTTGCCCTGCTTGCTGGTAATTGCCCTCATTGTGTAGGCAGCGCTCTGGAACGACAAGGAGCATTGGGACAAGGGCCGCATCACCCCAACACACCCCAGGTGTCATCCCTGTCGCCCATGTGACGGTACTGAGCTGCCTAATTGCATGTTACACACGGTTTGTTACCTCTGAGGCAAGCGGGTAGAGAGGAGAGGGTGATGGAGGGGGTTATGCTCTGAATATGCTGTCAATGAGGAAAAGCTTCACATGCAGGGGGACCAGGGGACCAGGAGACCAAGATTAGGCCCGTTGTCTCCAATGACCCAGGCCTGATTTACACAGGTCTCAGTGGTTTTCAGACATTCTTCCAGTATGCATCCCACATTTTCCAGTTATGATGAAGACTTGATGCGGATGCAAATGTATTAACATGTTGGTAAAGTGCTATGGTATACACAGACAGTGATCTACTTAGTCTTTTTGGGAGCATGTTTGGACTCAAGTGGCTGTATAGATAGAGTGCCCCACCCTCTCGGTTTAGGAGTCGACAGCCTCTCCATACTGGCTGCATTTCAACCTATTTCTCCATTAGTTCAAAGGCTGTGTGATGTTGCCTCACACCTGGAAGGAGATAGCGGTGGGTTGTGCTCTCAAAGCACAGCCCGTCTGTCTGATGGAGAGTACAGATTAGAGGCCCCCTGTTCTGTTTTGATCTACACAGTGGACAGTGCTCTTTAGTATGTGGAGTGGTAGATGGATGGATGCGCCAATTGAGGCCTGCTATGCCTTAGTGCCTTCAGGAATAGATTGTGTGAAATGCACCATTAGCTGGATCCAGAGTCATCTGAAATATCCCTGGTGTGTATATACAGTATAATGCTTTTCTCTCCATCATATCTGTCTGTCCAAAAGCATAACAAAATGCAGTGGTACTTTTGTTAAAACAGAGATAACTTTGTGGTAGACATACACACCAGGCCAGAAATCCCTCTCCCTGAAAGTTGTTTTTATCAGCACAGGCTATTTGCTCTTCTGCACCGTCCCACTGTTAATAATAGCTGAGGATAAGTAAGCCATTTAAATAGGACTGATATATTAACACTGAGAAACCACAAGTCACATAACAAATAATATATTAACACTGAGAAACCACAAGTCACATAACAAATAATATATTAACACTGAGAAATCACAAGTCACATAACAAATAATATATTAACACTGAGAAATCACAAGTCACATAACAAATAATATATTAACACTGAGAAATCACAAGTCACATAACAAATAATATATTAACACTGAGAAACCACAAGTCACATAACAAATAATATATTAACACTGAGAAACCACAAGTCACATAACAAATAATATATTAACACTGAGAAATCACAAGTCACATAACAAATAATATATTAACACTGAGAAATCACAAGTCACATAACAAATAATATATTAACACTGAGAAATCACAAGTCACATAACAAATAATATATTAACACTGAGAAACCACAAGTCACATAACAAATAATATATTAACACTGAGAAACCACAAGTCACATAACAAATAATATATTAACACTGAGAAATCACAAGTCACATAACAAATAATATATTAACACTGAGAAATCACAAGTCACATAACAAATAATATATTAACACTGAGAAATCACAACAGTCACATAACAAATAATATATTAACACTGAGAAACCACAAGTCACATAACAAATAATATATTAACACTGAGAAATCACAAGTCACATAACAAATAATATATTAACACTGAGAAATCATAACAGTCACATAATAAATAATATATTAACACTGGGAAATCATAACAGTCACATAACAAATAATATATTAACACTGAGAAATCACAAGTCACATAACAAATAATATATTAACACTGAGAAATCATAACAGTCACATAATAAATAATGTATTAACACTGGGAAATCATAACAGTCACATAACAGATAATGTATTAACACTGGGAAATCATAACAGTCACATAATAGATAATGTATTAACACTGGGAAATCATAACAGTCACATAATAAATAATATATTAACACTGGGAAATCATAACAGTCACATAATAGATAATGTATTAACACTGGGAAATCATAACAGTCACATAATAGATAATGTATTAACACTGGGAAATCATAACAGTCACATAATAAATAATATATTAACACTGGGAAATCATAACAGTCACATAATAGATAATGTATTAACACTGGGAAATCATAACAGTCACATAATAAATAATGTATTAACACTGGGAAATCATAACAGTCACATAATAGATAATGTATTAACACTGGGAAATCATAACAGTCACATAATAGATAATGTATTAACACTGGGAAATCATAACAGTCACATAATAGATAATGTATTAACACTGGGAAATCACTGCTATGTCACACATCTGAATGGGCTGAAGAGTCGATTCTTCTTCTCTGTCAATGTAGACACATTAAGGCTCTGGATAGTGGTAGAGGTAGTGAGGGAGTTAGGCTCCAGTACTATGGCTGAATGCTGTTTGTGGCTCAGAGAGTCAGTCAGTTTTCCCCTGAGCTTGGTTCTTCCAGTGTTCAGACTGAGGCATGCCTTTGAGAAGCGCTGCACACAGAGGTCTTCTTTGAGAAGCGCTGCACACAGAGGTCTTCTTTGAGAAGCGCTGCACACAGAGGTCTTCTTTGAGAAGCGCTGCACACAGAGGTCTTCTTTGAGAAGCACATGCAGCAGCAGCGCTAATAGAGAGCGCTTTCCGTTCTGAAGGACAATGACACACATATACACACACACACACAGAGAGAGAGGAGAATGACTCACCGCTCCTTGCACCGTGCGATGAACAGATGCCAATGGAGATTGTGCTCTTTTCATATTATTCACTCTCTCCTCCATTGCTTATTTTAACACAATTCAACCTTTTTTCAGAGAGCGATTTCCTTTCTGTAGGCTTTAGAAAGCCTTATTGGATGACTGACAAGGCTGCCTTGTGAGTCACAAGGGAAAACAAAACACATATTGCAAATCCGACTCATTTCTGCCACAGCATGTCAACCCTACTGCATGTCAGTGTTTATTACAGGAGTGGAGTTTCTTTATTGATCACCTAATCTAGTCTTTCTGTGGGAGCTGAAGCAACACTCAGAGAAAAGCTCTTTAGGTTGTGTAACTCTGAAGGTTTTGTGGTAACTTTGTATTCTGCCTGAAGCAAGGGAAGGAAAAGAAATGAAAAGGTGATAGTGGCAGACAGAGAGAGTGAGGAGGAGAGGGTAAGGACTGTTGGGGTGATGAAAGGAGACAGAGAGAGTGAGGAGGAGAGGGTACGGGCTGTTGAGGTGAGGAAAGGATACAGAGAGTGAGGAGGAGAGGGTAAGGACTGTTGGGGTGATGAAAGGAGACAGAGAGAGTGAGGAGGAGAGGGTAAGGACTGTTGGGGTGAGGAAAGGAGACAAAGAGAGTGAGGAGGAGAGGGTAAGGGCTGTTGGGGTGATGAAAGGAGACAGAGAGAGTGAGGAGGAGAGGGTAAGGACTGTTGGGGTGAGGAAAGGAGACAAAGAGAGTGAGGAGGAGAGGGTAAGGACTGTTGGGGTGATGAAAGGAGACAGAGAGAGTGAGGAGGAGAGGGTAAGGACTGTTGGGGTGAGGAAAGGAGACAAAGAGAGTGAGGAGGAGAGGGTAAGGGCTGTTGGGGTGATGAAAGGAGACAGAGAGAGTGAGGAGGAGAGGGTAAGGACTGTTGAGGTGAGGAAAGGAGACAAAGAGAGTGAGGAGGAGAGGGTAAGGGCTGTTGGGGTGATGAAAGGAGACAGAGAGAATGAGGAGGAGAGGGTAAGGACTGTTGGGGTGAGGAAAGGAGACAAAGAGAGTGAGGAGGAGAGGGTAAGGGCTGTTGGGGTGATGAAAGGAGACAGAGAGAGTGAGTAGGAGAGGGTAAGGGCTGTTGGGGTGATGAAAGGAGACAGAGAGTGAGGAGGAGAGGGTAAGGGCTGTTGGGGTGAGGAAAGGAGACAGAGAGAGTGAGGAGGAGAGGGTAAGGGCTGTTGGGGTGAGGAAAGGAGACAGAGACAGAGAGAGTGAGGAGGAGAGGGTAAGGGCTGTTGGGGTGATGAAAGGAGACAGAGAGAGTGAGGAGGACAGGGTAAGGGCTGTTGGGGTGATGAAAGGAGACAGAGACAGAGAGAGTGAGGAGGAGAGGGTAAGGGCTGTTGGGGTGAGGAAAGGAGACAGAGAGTGAGGAGGAGAGGGTAAGGGCTGTTGGGGTGATGAAAGGAGACAGAGAGAGTGAGTAGGAGAGGGTAAGGGCAGTTGGGGTGATGAAAGGAGACAGAGAGAATGAGGAGGAGAGGGTAAGGACTGTTGGGGTGAGGAAAGGAGACAAAGAGAGTGAGGAGGAGAGGGTAAGGGCTGTTGGGGTGAGGAAAGGAGACAGAGAGAGTGAGGAGGAGAGGGTAAGGGCTGTTGGGGTGATGAAAGGAGACAGAGAGAGTGAGGAGGAGAGGGTAAGGGCTGTTGGGGTGATGAAAGGAGACAGAGAGAATGAGGAGGAGAGGGTAAGGGCTGTTGGGGTGAGGAAAGGAGACAGAGAGAGTGAGGAGGAGAGGGTAAGGGCTGTTGGGGTGAGGAAAGGAGACAGAGAGAATGAGGAGGAGAGGGTAAGGGCTGTTGGGGTGATGAAAGGAGACAGACAGAGAGAGTGAGGAGGAGAGGGTAAGGGCTGTTGGGGTGAGGAAAGGAGACAGAGAGTGAGGAGGAGAGGGTAAGGGCTGTTGGGGTGATGAAAGGAGACAGAGAGAGTGAGTAGGAGAGGGTAAGGGCTGTTGGGGTGATGAAAGGAGACAGAGAGTGAGGAGGAGAGGGTAAGGGCTGTTGGGGTGAGGAAAGGAGACAGAGAGAGTGAGGAGGAGAGGGTAAGGGCTGTTGGGGTGAGGAAAGGAGACAGAGACAGAGAGAGTGAGGAGGAGAGGGTAAGGGCTGTTGGGGTGATGAAAGGAGACAGAGAGAGTGAGGAGGAGAGGGTAAGGGCTGTTGGGGTGATGAAAGGAGACAGAGAGAGTGAGGAGGAGAGGGTAAGGGCTGTTGGGGTGATGAAAGGAGACAGAGAGAATGAGGAGGAGAGGGTAAGGGCTGTTGGGGTGAGGAAAGGAGACAGAGAGAGTGAGGAGGAGAGTGTAAGGGATGTTGGGGTGAGGAAAGGAGACAGAGAGAGTGAGGAGGAGAGGGTAAGGGCTGTTGGGGTGAGGAAAGAGACTGTGAGGAGGAGAGGGTAAGGGCTGGTGGGGTGAGGAAAGGAGACAGAGAGAGTGAGGAGGAGAGGGTAAGGGCTGTTGGGGTGAGGAAAGGAGACAGAGAGAGTGAGGAGGAGAGGTTAAGGGCTGTTGGGATGACGAAAGGAGACAGAGACTGAGAGAGTGAGGAGGAGAGGGTAAGGGCTGTTGGGGTGATGAAAGGAGACAGAGAGAGTGAGGAGGAGAGGGTAAGGGCTGTTGGGGTGATGAAAGGAGACAGAGAGAGTAAGGAGGAGAGGGTAAGGGCTGTTGGGGTGATGACAGAGAGAGTGAGGAGGAGAGGGTAAGGGCTGTTGGGGTGATGAAAGGAGACAGAGAGAGAGGAGGAGAGGGTAAGGGCTTTTGGGGTGAGGAAAGGAGACAGAGAGAGTGAGGAGGACAGGGTAAGGGCTGTTGGGGTGATGAAAGGAGACAGAGACAGAGAGAGTGAGGAGGAGAGGGTAAGGGCTGTTGGGGTGAGGAAAAGAGACAGAGAGAGTGAGGAGGAGAGGGTAAGGGCTGTTGGGGTGAGGAAAGGAGACAGAGAGAGTGTGGAGGAGAGGGTAAGGGCTGTTGGGGTGATGAAAGGAGACAGAGAGAGTGAGGAGGAGAGGGTAAGGGCTGTTGGGGTGATGAAAGGAGACAGAGAGAGTGAGGAGGAGAGGGTAAGGGCTGTTGGGGTGATGAAAGGAGACAGAGACAGAGAGAGTGAGGAGGAGAGGGTAAGGGCTGTTGGGGTGAGGAAAGGAGACAGAGAGAGTGAGGAGGACAGGGTAAGGGCTGTTGGGGTGATGAAAGGAGACAGAGACAGAGAGAGTGAGGAGGAGAGGGTAAGGGCTGTTGGGGTAAGGAAAGGAGACAGAGAGAGTGAGGAGGAGAGGGTAAGGGCTGTTGGGGTGATGAAAGGAGACAGAGAGAGTGAGGAGGAGAGGGTAAGGGCTGTTGGGGTGATGAAAGGAGACAGAGAGAGTGAGGAGGAGAGGGTAAGGGATGTTGGGGTGAGGAAAGGAGACAGAGAGAGTGAGGAGGAGAGGGTAAGGGCTGTTGAGGTGAGGAAAGGATACAGAGACAGAGAGAGTGAGGAGGAGAGGGTAAGGGCTGTTGGGGTGAGGAAAGGAGACAGATAGAGTGAGGAGGAGAGGGTAAGGGCTGTTGGGGTGATGAAAGGAGACAGAGAGAGTGAGGAGGAGAGGGTAAGGGCTGTTGGGGTAAGGAAAGGAGGCAGAGAGAGTGAGGAGGAGAGGGTAAGGGCTGTTGGGGTAAGGAAAGGAGACAGGGAGAGTGAGGAGGAGAGGGTAAGGGCTGTTGGGGTGATGAAAGGAGACAGAGAGAGTGAGGAGGAGAGGGTAAGGGCTGTTGGGGTGAGAATAGGAGACAGAGAGTGAGGAGTAGAGGGTAAGGGCTGTTGGGGTGATGAAAGGAGACAGAGAGAGTGAGGAGGAGAGGGTAAGGGCTGTTGGGGTGATGAAAGGAGACAGAGAGAGTGAGGAGGAGAGGGTAAGGGCTGTTGGGGTGATGAAAGGAGACAGAGAGAGTGAGGAGGAGAGGGTAAGGGCTGTTGGGGTGAGGAAAGGAGACAGAGAGAGTGAGGAGGAGAGGGTAAGGGCTGTTGGGGTGATGATAGGAGACAGAGAGAGTGAGGAGGACAGGGTAAGGGCTGTTGGGGTGATGAAAGGAGACAGAGACAGAGAGAGTGAGGAGGAGAGGGTAAGGGCTGTTGGGGTGATGAAAGAGACTGTGAGGAGGAGAGGGTAAGGGCTGTTGGGGTGAGGAAAGGAGACAGAGAGAGTGAGGAGGAGAGGGTAAGGGCTGTTGGGGTGAGGAAAGGAGACAGAGAGGGTAAGGGCTGTTGAGGTGAGGAAAGGAGACAGAGAGTGAGGAGGAGAGGGTAAGGGCTGTTGGGGTGATGAAAGGAGACAGAGAGAGTGAGGAGGAGAGGTTAAGGGCTGTTGGGGTGAGAATAGGAGACAGAGAGAGTGAGGAGGAGAGGTTAAGGGCTGTCTGGGTGATGAAAGGAGACAGAGAGAGTGAGGAGGAGAGGGTAAGGGCTGTTGGGGTGATGAAAGGAGACAGAGACAGAGAGAGTGAGGAGGAGAGGGTAAGGGCTGTTGGGGTGATGAAAGGAGACAGAGACAGAGAGAGTGAGGAGGAGAGGGTAAGGGCTGTTGGGGTGATGAAAGGAGACAGAGAGAGTGAGGAGGAGAGGGTAAGGGCTGTTGGGGTGATGAAAGGAGACAGAGAGAATGAGGAGGAGAGGGTAAGGGCTGTTGGGGTGAGGAAAGGAGACAGAGAGAGTGAGGAGGAGAGGGTAAGGGCTGTTGGGGTGAGGAAAGAGACTGTGAGGAGGAGAGGGTAAGGGCTGGTGGGGTGAGGAAAGGAGACAGAGAGAGTGAGGAGGAGAGGGTAAGGGCTGTTGGGGTGAGGAAAGGAGACAGAGAGAGTAAGGAGGAGAGGGTAAGGGCTGTTGGGGTGAGGAAAGGAGACAGAGAGAGTGAGGAGGAGAGGTTAAGGGCTGTTGGGATGACGAAAGGAGACAGAGACTGAGAGAGTGAGGAGGAGAGGGTAAGGGCTGTTGGGGTGATGAAAGGAGACAGAGAGAGTGAGGAGGAGAGGGTAAGGGCTGTTGGGGTGATGAAAGGAGACAGAGAGAGTAAGGAGGAGAGGGTAAGGGCTGTTGGGGTGATGACAGAGAGAGTGAGGAGGAGAGGGTAAGGGCTGTTGGGGTGATGAAAGGAGACAGAGAGAGAGGAGGAGAGGGTAAGGGCTTTTGGGGTGAGGAAAGGAGACAGAGAGAGTGAGGAGGACAGGGTAAGGGCTGTTGGGGTGATGAAAGGAGACAGAGACAGAGAGAGTGAGGAGGAGAGGGTAAGGGCTGTTGGGGTGAGGAAAAGAGACAGAGAGAGTGAGGAGGAGAGGGTAAGGGCTGTTGGGGTGAGGAAAGGAGACAGAGAGAGTGTGGAGGAGAGGGTAAGGGCTGTTGGGGTGATGAAAGGAGACAGAGAGAGTGAGGAGGAGAGGGTAAGGGCTGTTGGGGTGATGAAAGGAGACAGAGAGAGTGAGGAGGAGAGGGTAAGGGCTGTTGGGGTGATGAAAGGATACAGAGACAGAGAGAGTGAGGAGGAGAGGGTAAGGGCTGTTGGGGTGAGGAAAGGAGACAGAGAGAGTGAGGAGGACAGGGTAAGGGCTGTTGGGGTGATGAAAGGAGACAGAGACAGAGAGAGTGAGGAGGAGAGGGTAAGGGCTGTTGGGGTAAGGAAAGGAGACAGAGAGAGTGAGGAGGAGAGGGTAAGGGCTGTTGGGGTGATGAAAGGAGACAGAGAGAGTGAGGAGGAGAGGGTAAGGGCTGTTGGGGTGATGAAAGGAGACAGAGAGAGTGAGGAGGAGAGGGTAAGGGATGTTGGGGTGAGGAAAGGAGACAGAGAGAGTGAGGAGGAGAGGGTAAGGGCTGTTGAGGTGAGGAAAGGATACATAGACAGAGAGAGTGAGGAGGAGAGGGTAAGGGCTGTTGGGGTGAGGAAAGGAGACAGAGAGAGTGAGGAGGAGAGGGTAAGGGCTGTTGGGGTGAGGAAAGGAGACAGAGACTGAGAGAGTGAGGAGGAGAGGGTAAGGGCTGTTGGGGTAAGGAAAGGAGGCAGAGAGAGTGAGGAGGAGAGGGTAAGGGCTGTTGGGGTAAGGAAAGGAGACAGGGAGAGTGAGGAGGAGAGGGTAAGGGCTGTTGGGGTGATGAAAGGAGACAGAGAGAGTGAGGAGGAGAGGGTAAGGGCTGTTGGGGTGAGAATAGGAGACAGAGAGTGAGGAGGAGAGGGTAAGGGCTGTTGGGGTGATGAAAGGAGACAGAGAGAGTGAGGAGGAGAGGGTAAGGGCTGTTGAGGTGATGAAAGGAGACAGAGAGAGTGAGGAGGAGAGGGTAAGGGCTGTTGGGGTGATGAAAGGAGACAGAGAGAGTGAGGAGGAGAGGGTAAGGGCTGTTGGGGTGAGGAAAGGAGACAGAGAGAGTGAGGAGGAGAGGGTAAGGGCTGTTGGGGTGATGATAGGAGACAGAGAGAGTGAGGAGGACAGGGTAAGGGCTGTTGGGGTGATGAAAGGAGACAGAGACAGAGAGAGTGAGGAGGAGAGGGTAAGGGCTGTTGGGGTGATGAAAGAGACTGTGAGGAGGAGAGGGTAAGGGCTGTTGGGGTGAGGAAAGGAGACAGAGACAGAGAGAGTGAGGAGGAGAGGGTAAGGGCTGTTGGGGTGATGAAAGGAGACAGAGAGAGTGAGGAGGAGAGGGTAAGGGCTGTTGGGGTAAGGAAAGGAGACAAAGAGAGGGAGGAGGAGAGGGTAAGGGCTGTTGGGGTGATGAAAGGAGACAGAGAGAGTGAGGAGGAGAGGGTAAGGGCTGTTGGGGTGATGAAAGGAGACAGAGAGAGTGAGGAGGAGAGGGTAAGGGCTGTTGGGGTGATGAGAGAGTGAGGAGGAGAGGGTAAGGGCTGTTGGGGTGATGAAAGGAGACAGAGAGAGTGAGGAGGAGAGGGTAAGGGCTGTTGGGGTGATGAAAGGAGACAGAGACAGAGAGAGTGAGGAGGAGAGGGTAAGGGCTGTTGGGGTGAGGAAAGGAGACAGAGAGTGTGAGGAGGAGAGGGTAAAGGCTGTTGGGGTGAGGAAAGGAGGCATAGAGAGTGAGGAGGAGAGGGTAAGGGCTGTTGGGGTGATGAAAGGAGACAGACAGAGAGAGTGAGGAGGAGAGGGTAAGGGCTGATGGGGTGAGGAAAGGAGACAGAGAGAGTGAGGAGGAGAGGGTAAGGGCTGTTGGGGTGAGGAAAGGAGACAGAGAGGGTAAGGGCTGTTGAGGTGAGGAAAGGAGACAGAGAGAGTGAGGAGGAGAGGGTAAGGGCTGTTGGGGTGATGAAAGGAGACAGAGAGAGTGAGGAGGAGAGGGTAAGGGCTGTTGGGGTGAGAATAGGAGACAGAGAGAGTGAGGAGGAGAGGTTAAGGGCTGTCTGGGTGATGAAAGGAGACAGAGAGAGTGAGGAGGAGAGGGTAAGGGCTGTTGGGGTGATGAAAGGAGACAGAGACAGAGAGAGTGAGGAGGAGAGGGTAAGGGCTGTTGGGGTGATGAAAGGAGACAGAGAGAGTGAGGAGGAGAGGGTAAGGGCTGTTGGGGTGATGAAAGGAGACAGAGAGAATGAGGAGGAGAGGGTAAGGGCTGTTGGGGTGAGGAAAGGAGACAGAGAGAGTGAGGAGGAGAGGGTAAGGGCTGTTGGGGTGAGGAAAGGAGCATAGAGAGTGAGGAGGAGAGGGTAAGGGCTGTTGGGGTGAGGAAAGGAGACAGTAAGGGTAAGGGCTGTTGAGGTGAGGAAAGGAGACAGAGAGAGTGAGGAGGAGAGGGTAAGGGCTGTTGGGGTGAGGAAAGGAGACAGAGAGGGTAAGGGCTGTTGAGGTGAGGAAAGGAGACAGAGAGAGTGAGGAGGAGAGGGTAAGGGCTGTTGGGGTGATGAAAGGAGACAGAGAGAGTGAGGAGGAGAGGGTAAGGGCTGGTAGGGTGAGAATAGGAGACAGAGAGAGTGAGGAGGAGAGGTTAAGGGCTGTCTGGGTGATGAAAGGAGACAGAGAGAGTGAGGAGGAGAGGGTAAGGGCTGTTGGGGTGATGAAAGGAGACAGAGACAGAGAGAGTGAGGAGGAGAGGGTAAGGGCTGTTGGGGTGATGAAAGGAGACAGAGAGAGTGAGGAGGAGAGGGTAAGGGCTGTTGGGGTGATGAAAGGAGACAGAGAGAATGAGGAGGAGAGGGTAAGGGCTGTTGGGGTGAGGAAAGGAGACAGAGAGAGTGAGGAGGAGAGGGTAAGGGCTGTTGGGGTGAGGAAAGGAGACAGAGAGAGTAAGGAGGAGAGGGTAAGGGCTGTTGGGGTGAGGAAAGGAGACAGAGAGAGTGAGGAGGAGAGGGTAAGGGCTGTTGGGGTGATGAAAGGAGACAGAGAGAATGAGGAGGAGAGGGTAAGGGCTGTTGGGGTAAGGAAAGGAGCCAGAGAGAGTGAGGAGGAGAGGGTAAGGGCTGTTGGGGTAAGGAAAGGAGGCAGAGAGAGTGAGGAGGAGATGTTAAGGGCTGTTGGGGTGAGGAAAGGAGACAGAGAGAGTGAGGAGGAGAGGGTAAGGGCTGTTGCGGTGATGAAAGGAGACAGAGAGAGTAAGGAGGAGAGGGTAAGGGCTGTTGGGGTGATGAAAGGAGACAGAGAGAGTGAGGAGGAGAGGGTAAGGGCTGTTGGGGTGATGAAAGGAGACAGAGAGAGTGAGGAGGAGAGGGTAATGGCTGTTGGGGTGATGAAAGGAGACAGAGAGAATGAGGAGGAGAGGGTAAGGGCTGTTGGGGTGATGAAAGGAGACAGAGAGAGTGAGGAGGAGAGGGTAAGGGCTGTTGGGGTGATGAAAGGAGACAGAGAGAGTGAGGAGGAGAGGGTAAGGGCTGTTGGGGTGATGAAAGGAGACAGAGAGTGAGGAGGAGAGGGTAAGGGCTGTTGGGGTAAGGAAAGGAGACAGAGAGAGTGAGGAGGAGAGGGTAAGGGCTGTTGGGGTGATGAAAGGAGACAGAGAGAGTGAGGAGGAGAGGGTAAGGGCTGTTGGGGTGATGAAAGGAGACAGAGAGAGTGAGGAGGAGAGGGTAAGGGCTGTTGGGGTGATGAAAGGAGACAGAGAGAGTGAGGAGGAGAGGGTAAGGGCTGTTGGGGTGATGAAAGGAGACAGAGAGTGAGGAGGAGAGGGTAAGGGCTGTTGGGGTAAGGAAAGGAGACAGAGAGAGTGAGGAGGAGAGGGTAAGGGCTGTTGGGGTAAGGAAAGGAGACAGGGAGAGTGAGGAGGAGAGGGTAAGGGCTGTTGGGGTGATGAAAGGAGACAGAGAGAGTGAGGAGGAGAGGGTAAGGGCTGTTGGGGTGAGAATAGGAGACAGAGAGTGAGGAGGAGAGGGTAAGGGCTGTTGGGGTGATGAAAGGAGACAGAGAGAGTGAGGAGGAGAGGGTAAGGGCTGTTGGGGTGATGAAAGGAGACAGAGAGAGTGAGGAGGAGAGGGTAAGGGCTGTTGGGGTGATGAAAGGAGACAGAGAGAGTGAGGAGGAGAGGGTAAGGGCTGTTGGGGTGAGGAAAGGAGACAGAGAGAGTGAGGAGGAGAGGGTAAGGGCTGTTGGGGTGATGAAAGGAGACAGAGAGAGTGAGGAGGACAGGGTAAGGGCTGTTGGGGTGATGACAGAGACAGAGAGAGTGAGGAGGAGAGGGTAAGGGCTGTTGGGGTGATGAAAGAGACTGTGAGGAGGAGAGGGTAAGGGCTGTTGGGGTGAGGAAAGGAGACAGAGACAGAGAGAGTGAGGAGGAGAGGGTAAGGGCTGTTGGGGTAAGGAAAGGAGACAAAAAGAGTGCGGAGGAGAGGGTAAGGGCTGTTGGGGTGATGAAAGGAGACAGAGAGAGTGAGGAGGAGAGGGTAAGGGCTGTTGGGGTGATGAAAGGAGACAGAGAGAGTGAGGAGGAGAGGGTAAGGGCTGTTGGGGTGATGAGAGAGTGAGGAGGAGAGGGTAAGGGCTGTTGGGGTGATGAAAGGAGACAGAGAGAGTGAGGAGGAGAGGGTAAGGGCTGTTGGGGTGAGGAAAGGAGACAGAGAGTGTGAGGAGGAGAGGGTAAGGGCTGTTGGGGTGAGGAAAGGAGGCATAGAGAGTGAGGAGGAGAGGGTAAGGGCTGTTGGGGTGATGAAAGGAGACAGAGAGAGTGAGGAGGAGAGGGTAAGGGCTGTTGGGGTGATGAAAGGAGACAGAGAGAGTGAGGAGGAGAGGGTAAGGGCTGTTGGGGTGATGAAAGGAGACAGAGAGAGTGAGGAGGAGAGGGTAAGGGCTGTTGGGGTGAGGAAAGGAGACAGAGAGAGTGAGGAGGAGAGGGTAAGGGCTGTTGGGGTGATGAAAGGAGACAGAGAGAGTGAGGAGGACAGGGTAAGGGCTGTTGGGGTGATGACAGAGACAGAGAGAGTGAGGAGGAGAGGGTAAGGGCTGTTGGGGTGATGAAAGAGACTGTGAGGAGGAGAGGGTAAGGGCTGTTGGGGTGAGGAAAGGAGACAGAGACAGAGAGAGTGAGGAGGAGAGGGTAAGGGCTGTTGGGGTAAGGAACGGAGACAAAGAGAGTGAGGAGGAGAGGGTAAGGGCTGTTGGGGTGATGAAAGGAGACAGAGAGAGTGAGGAGGAGAGGGTAAGGGCTGTTGGGGTGATGAAAGGAGACAGAGAGAGTGAGGAGGAGAGGGTAAGGGCTGTTGGGGTGATGAAAGGAGACAGAGAGAGTGAGGAGGAGAGGGTAAGGGCTGTTGGGGTGAGGAAAGGAGACAGAGAGTGTGAGGAGGAGAGGGTAAGGGCTGTTGGGGTGAGGAAAGGAGGCATAGAGAGTGAGGAGGAGAGGTTAAGGGCTGTCTGGGTGATGAAAGGAGACA
Organism: Salmo salar; assembly: GCF_965601325.2. Lineage (NCBI taxonomy): Eukaryota > Metazoa > Chordata > Actinopteri > Salmoniformes > Salmonidae > Salmo > Salmo salar. The sequence goes on from NC_138299.1 coordinate 143,271,960, forward strand.
GAGAGAGTGAGGAGGAGAGGGTAAGGGCTGTTGGGGTGATGAAAGGAGACAGACAGAGAGAGTGAGGAGGAGAGGGTAAGGGCTGTTGGGGTGAGGAAAGGAGACAGAGAGGGTAAGGGCTGTTGAGGTGAGGAAAGGAGACAGAGAGAGTGAGGAGGAGAGGGTAAGGGCTGTTGGGGTGATGAAAGGAGACAGAGAGAGTGAGGAGGAGAGGGTAAGGGCTGTTGGGGTGAGAATAGGAGACAGAGAGAGTGAGGAGGAGAGGTTAAGGGCTGTCTGGGTGATGAAAGGAGACAGAGAGAGTGAGGAGGAGAGGGTAAGGGCTGTTGGGGTGATGAAAGGAGACAGAGACAGAGAGAGTGAGGAGGAGAGGGTAAGGGCTGTTGGGGTGAGGAAAGGAGACAGAGAGAGTGAGGAGGACAGGGTAAGGGCTGTTGGGGTGATGAAAGGAGACAGAGACAGAGAGAGTGAGGAGGAGAGGGTAAGGGCTGTTGGGGTGAGGAAAGGAGACAGAGAGTGTGAGGAGGAGAGGGTAAGGGCTGTTGGGGTGAGGAAAGGAGGCATAGAGAGTGAGGAGGAGAGGGTAAGGGCTGTTGGGGTGATGAAAGGAGACAGAGAGAGTGAGGAGGAGAGGGTAAGGGCTGTTGGGGTGATGAAAGGAGACAGAGAGAGTGAGGAGGAGAGGGTAAGGGCTGTTGGGGTGATGAAAGGAGACAGAGAGAGTGAGGAGGAGAGGGTAAGGGCTGTTGGGGTGAGGAAAGGAGACAGAGAGAGTGAGGAGGAGAGGGTAAGGGCTGTTGGGGTGATGAAAGGAGACAGAGAGAGTGAGGAGGACAGGGTAAGGGCTGTTGGGGTGATGACAGAGACAGAGAGAGTGAGGAGGAGAGGGTAAGGGCTGTTGGGGTGATGAAAGAGACTGTGAGGAGGAGAGGGTAAGGGCTGTTGGGGTGAGGAAAGGAGACAGAGACAGAGAGAGTGAGGAGGAGAGGGTAAGGGCTGTTGTGGTAAGGAAAGGAGACAAAGAGAGTGAGGAGGAGAGGGTAAGGGCTGTTGGGGTGATGAAAGGAGACAGAGACAGAGAGAGTGAGGAGGAGAGGGTAAGGGCTGTTGGGGTGATGAAAGGAGACAGAGAGTGAGGAGGAGAGGGTAAGGGCTGTTGGGGTGATGAAAGGAGACAGAGAGAGTGAGGAGGAGAGGGTAAGGGCTTTTGGGGTGATGAAAGGAGACAGAGAGAGTGAGGAGGAGAGGGTAAGGGCTGTTGGGGTGATGAGAGAGTGAGGAGGAGAGGGTAAGGGCTGTTGGGGTGAGGAAAGGAGACAGAGAGAGTGAGGAGGAGGGGGTAAGGGCTGTTGGGGTGAGGAAAGGAGACAGAGAGAGTAAGGAGGAGAGGGTAAGGGCTGTTGGGGTGAGGAAAGGAGACAGAGAGAGTGAGGAGGAGAGGTTAAGGGCTGTTGGGATGAGGAAAGGAGAAAGAGACTGAGAGAGTGAGGAGGAGAGGGTAAGGGCTGTTGGGGTAAGGAAAGGAGCCAGAGAGAGTGAGGAGGAGAGGGTAAGGGCTGTTGGGGCAAGGAAAGGAGGCAGAGAGAGTGAGGAGGAGAGGGTAAGGGCTGTTGGGGTGAGGAAAGGAGACAGAGAGAGTGAGGAGGAGAGGGTAAGGGCTGTTGGGGTGATGAAAGTAGACAGAGAGAGTAAGGAGGAGAGGGTAAGGGCTGTTGGGGTGATGAAAGGAGACAGAGAGAGTGAGGAGGAGAGGGTAAGGGCTGTTGGGGTGATGAAAGGAGACAGAGAGAGTAAGGAGGAGAGGGTAAGGGCTGTTGGGGTGATGAAAGGAGACAGAGAGAGTGAGGAGGAGAGGGTAAGGGCTGTTGGGGTGATGAAAGGAGACAGAGAGAGTGAGGAGGAGAGGGTAAGGGCTGTTGGGGTGAGGAAAGGAGACAGAGAGAGTGAGGAGGAGAGGGTAAGGGCTGTTGGGGTGATGAAAGGAGACAGAGAGTGAGGAGGAGAGGGTAAGGGCTGTTGGGGTGATGAAAGGAGACAGAGAGAGTGAGGAGGAGAGGGTAAGGACTGTTGGGGTGAGGAAAGGAGACAGAGAGGGTAAGGGCTGTTGAGGTGAGGAAAGGAGACAGAGAGAGTGAGGAGGAGAGGGTAAGGGCTGTTGGGGTGATGAAAGGAGACAGACAGAGAGAGTGAGGAGGAGAGGGTAAGGGCTGTTGGGGTGAGGAAAGGAGACAGAGAGAGTGAGGAGGAGAGGGTAAGGGCTGTTGGGCTGAGGAAAGGAGACAGAGAGGGTAAGGGCTGTTGAGGTGAGGAAAGGAGACAGAGAGAGTGAGGAGGAGAGGGTAAGGGCTGTTGGGGTGATGAAAGGAGACAGAGACAGAGAGAGTGAGGAGGAGAGGGTAAGGGCTGTTGGGGTGAGGAAAGGAGACAGAGAGAGTGAGGAGGACAGGGTAAGGGCTGTCGGGGTGATGAAAGGAGAGGAGACAGAGAGAGTGAGGAGGAGAGGGTAAGGGCTGTTGGGGTAAGGAAAGGAGACAAAGAGAGTGAGGAGGAGAGGGTAAGGGCTGTTGGGGTGATGAAAGGAGACAGAGAGAGTGAGGAGGAGAGGGTAAGGGCTGATGAAAGGAGACAGAGAGAATGAGGAGGAGAGGGTAAGGGCTGTTGGGGTGAGGAAAGGAGACAGAGAGAGTGAGGAGGAGAGGGTAAGGGATGTTGGGGTGAGGAAAGGAGACAGAGAGAGTGAGGAGGAGAGGGTAAGGGCTGTTGAGGTGAGGAAAGGATACAGAGACAGAGAGAGTGAGGAGGAGAGGGTAAGGGCTGTTTGGGTGAGGAAAGGAGACAGAGAGAGTGAGGAGGAGAGGGTAAGGGCTGTTGAGGTGAGGAAAGGAGACAGAGACAAAGAGAGTGAGGAGGAGAGGGTAAGGGCTGTTGGGGTGAGGAAAGGAGACAGAGAGAGTGAGGTGGAGAGGTTAAGGGCTGTTGGGATGAGGAAAGGAGACAGAGACTGAGAGAGTGAGGAGGAGAGGGTAAGGGCTGTTGGGGTAAGGAAAGGAGCCAGAGAGAGTGAGGAGGAGAGGGTAAGGGCTGTTGGGGTGATGAAAGGAGACAGAGAGAGTGAGGAGGAGAGGGTAAGGGCTGTTGGGGTAAGGAAAGGAGGCAGAGAGAGTGAGGAGGAGAGGGTAAGGGCTGTTGGGGTAAGGAAAGGAGACAGAGAGAGTGAGGAGGAGAGGGTAAGGGCTGTTGGGGTGATGAAAGGAGACAGAGAGAGTGAGGAGGAGAGGGTAAGGGCTGTTGGGGTGAGAATAGGAGACAGAGAGTGAGGAGGAGAGGGTAAGGGCTGTTGGGGTGATGAAAGGAGACAGAGAGAGTGAGGAGGAGAGGGTAAGGGCTGTTGGGGTGATGAAAGGAGACAGAGAGAGTGAGGAGGAGAGGGTAAGGGCTGTTGGGGTGATGAAAGGAGACAGAGAGAGTGAGGAGGAGAGGGTAAGGGCTGTTGGGGTGAGGAAAGGAGACAGAGAGAGTGAGGAGGAGAGGGTAAGGGCTGTTGGGGTGATGAAAGGAGACAGAGAGAGTGAGGAGGACAGGGTAAGGGCTGTTGTGGTGATGAAAGGAGACAGAGACAGAGAGAGTGAGGAGGAGAGGGTAAGGGCTGTTGGGGTGATGAAAGAGACTGTGAGGAGGAGAGGGTAAGGGCTGTTGGGGTGAGGAAAGGTGACAGAGACAGAGAGAGTGAGGAGGAGAGGGTAAGGGCTGTTGGGGTAAGGAAAGGAGACAAAGAGAGTGAGGAGGAGAGGGTAAGGGCTGTTGGGGTGATGAAAGGAGACAGAGAGAGTGAGGAGGAGAGGGTAAGGGCTGTTGGGGTGATGAAAGGAGACAGAGAGAATGAGGAGGAGAGGGTAAGGGCTGTTGGGGTGAGGAAAGGAGACAGAGAGAGTGAGGAGGAGAGGGTAAGGGATGTTGGGGTGAGGAAAGGAGACAGAGAGAGTGAGGAGGAGAGGGTAAGGGCTGTTGAGGTGAGGAAAGGATACAGAGACAGAGAGAGTGAGGAGGAGAGGGTAAGGGCTGTTTGGGTGAGGAAAGGAGACAGAGAGAGTGAGGAGGAGAGGGTAAGGGCTGTTGAGGTGAGGAAAGGAGACAGAGACAAAGAGAGTGAGGAGGAGAGGGTAAGGGCTGTTGGGGTGAGGAAAGGAGACAGAGAGAGTGAGGAGGAGAGGTTAAGGGCTGTTGGGATGAGGAAAGGAGACAGAGACTGAGAGAGTGAGGAGGAGAGGGTAAGGGCTGTTGGGGTAAGGAAAGGAGCCAGAGAGAGTGAGGAGGAGAGGGTAAGGGCTGTTGGGGTGATGAAAGGAGACAGAGAGAGTGAGGAGGAGAGGGTAAGGGCTGTTGGGGTAAGGAAAGGAGGCAGAGAGAGTGAGGAGGAGAGGGTAAGGGCTGTTGGGGTAAGGAAAGGAGACAGAGAGAGTGAGGAGGAGAGGGTAAGGGCTGTTGGGGTGAGGAAAGGAGACAGAGACTGAGAGAGTGAGGAGGAGAGGGTAAGGGCTGTTGGGGTAAGGAAAGGAGGCAGAGAGAGTGAGGAGGAGAGGGTAAGGGCTGTTGGGGTAAGGAAAGGAGACAGGGAGAGTGAGGAGGAGAGGGTAAGGGCTGTTGGGGTGATGAAAGGAGACAGAGAGAGTGAGGAGGAGAGGGTAAGGGCTGTTGGGGTGAGAATAGGAGACAGAGAGTGAGGAGGAGAGGGTAAGGGCTGTTGGGGTGATGAAAGGAGACAGAGAGAGTGAGGAGGAGAGGGTAAGGGCTGTTGAGGTGATGAAAGGAGACAGAGAGAGTGAGGAGGAGAGGGTAAGGGCTGTTGGGGTGATGAAAGGAGACAGAGAGAGTGAGGAGGAGAGGGTAAGGGCTGTTGGGGTGAGGAAAGGAGACAGAGAGAGTGAGGAGGAGAGGGTAAGGGCTGTTGGGGTGATGATAGGAGACAGAGAGAGTGAGGAGGACAGGGTAAGGGCTGTTGGGGTGATGAAAGGAGACAGAGACAGAGAGAGTGAGGAGGAGAGGGTAAGGGCTGTTGGGGTGATGAAAGAGACTGTGAGGAGGAGAGGGTAAGGGCTGTTGGGGTGAGGAAAGGAGACAGAGACAGAGAGAGTGAGGAGGAGAGGGTAAGGGCTGTTGGGGTGATGAAAGGAGACAGAGAGAGTGAGGAGGAGAGGGTAAGGGCTGTTGGGGTAAGGAAAGGAGACAAAGAGAGGGAGGAGGAGAGGGTAAGGGCTGTTGGGGTGATGAAAGGAGACAGAGAGAGTGAGGAGGAGAGGGTAAGGGCTGTTGGGGTGATGAAAGGAGACAGAGAGAGTGAGGAGGAGAGGGTAAGGGCTGTTGGGGTGATGAGAGAGTGAGGAGGAGAGGGTAAGGGCTGTTGGGGTGATGAAAGGAGACAGAGAGAGTGAGGAGGAGAGGGTAAGGGCTGTTGGGGTGATGAAAGGAGACAGAGACAGAGAGAGTGAGGAGGAGAGGGTAAGGGCTGTTGGGGTGAGGAAAGGAGACAGAGAGTGTGAGGAGGAGAGGGTAAAGGCTGTTGGGGTGAGGAAAGGAGGCATAGAGAGTGAGGAGGAGAGGGTAAGGGCTGTTGGGGTGATGAAAGGAGACAGACAGAGAGAGTGAGGAGGAGAGGGTAAGGGCTGATGGGGTGAGGAAAGGAGACAGAGAGAGTGAGGAGGAGAGGGTAAGGGCTGTTGGGGTGAGGAAAGGAGACAGAGAGGGTAAGGGCTGTTGAGGTGAGGAAAGGAGACAGAGAGAGTGAGGAGGAGAGGGTAAGGGCTGTTGGGGTGATGAAAGGAGACAGAGAGAGTGAGGAGGAGAGGGTAAGGGCTGTTGGGGTGAGAATAGGAGACAGAGAGAGTGAGGAGGAGAGGTTAAGGGCTGTCTGGGTGATGAAAGGAGACAGAGAGAGTGAGGAGGAGAGGGTAAGGGCTGTTGGGGTGATGAAAGGAGACAGAGACAGAGAGAGTGAGGAGGAGAGGGTAAGGGCTGTTGGGGTGATGAAAGGAGACAGAGAGAGTGAGGAGGAGAGGGTAAGGGCTGTTGGGGTGATGAAAGGAGACAGAGAGAATGAGGAGGAGAGGGTAAGGGCTGTTGGGGTGAGGAAAGGAGACAGAGAGAGTGAGGAGGAGAGGGTAAGGGCTTTTGGGGTGAGGAAAGGAGCATAGAGAGTGAGGAGGAGAGGGTAAGGGCTGTTGGGGTGAGGAAAGGAGACAGTAAGGGTAAGGGCTGTTGAGGTGAGGAAAGGAGACAGAGAGAGTGAGGAGGAGAGGGTAAGGGCTGTTGGGGTGAGGAAAGGAGACAGAGAGGGTAAGGGCTGTTGAGGTGAGGAAAGGAGACAGAGAGAGTGAGGAGGAGAGGGTAAGGGCTGTTGGGGTGATGAAAGGAGACAGAGAGAGTGAGGAGGAGAGGGTAAGGGCTGGTAGGGTGAGAATAGGAGACAGAGAGAGTGAGGAGGAGAGGTTAAGGGCTGTCTGGGTGATGAAAGGAGACAGAGAGAGTGAGGAGGAGAGGGTAAGGGCTGTTGGGGTGATGAAAGGAGACAGAGACAGAGAGAGTGAGGAGGAGAGGGTAAGGGCTGTTGGGGTGATGAAAGGAGACAGAGAGAGTGAGGAGGAGAGGGTAAGGGCTGTTGGGGTGATGAAAGGAGACAGAGAGAATGAGGAGGAGAGGGTAAGGGCTGTTGGGGTGAGGAAAGGAGACAGAGAGAGTGAGGAGGAGAGGGTAAGGGCTGTTGGGGTGAGGAAAGGAGACAGAGAGAGTAAGGAGGAGAGGGTAAGGGCTGTTGGGGTGAGGAAAGGAGACAGAGAGAGTGAGGAGGAGAGGGTAAGGGCTGTTGGGGTGATGAAAGGAGACAGAGAGAATGAGGAGGAGAGGGTAAGGGCTGTTGGGGTAAGGAAAGGAGCCAGAGAGAGTGAGGAGGAGAGGGTAAGGGCTGTTGGGGTAAGGAAAGGAGGCAGAGAGAGTGAGGAGGAGATGTTAAGGGCTGTTGGGGTGAGGAAAGGAGACAGAGAGAGTGAGGAGGAGAGGGTAAGGGCTGTTGCGGTGATGAAAGGAGACAGAGAGAGTAAGGAGGAGAGGGTAAGGGCTGTTGGGGTGATGAAAGGAGACAGAGAGAGTGAGGAGGAGAGGGTAAGGGCTGTTGGGGTGATGAAAGGAGACAGAGAGAGTGAGGAGGAGAGGGTAATGGCTGTTGGGGTGATGAAAGGAGACAGAGAGAATGAGGAGGAGAGGGTAAGGGCTGTTGGGGTGATGAAAGGAGACAGAGAGAGTGAGGAGGAGAGGGTAAGGGCTGTTGGGGTGATGAAAGGAGACAGAGAGAGTGAGGAGGAGAGGGTAAGGGCTGTTGGGGTGATGAAAGGAGACAGAGAGTGAGGAGGAGAGGGTAAGGGCTGTTGGGGTAAGGAAAGGAGACAGAGAGAGTGAGGAGGAGAGGGTAAGGGCTGTTGGGGTGATGAAAGGAGACAGAGAGAGTGAGGAGGAGAGGGTAAGGGCTGTTGGGGTGATGAAAGGAGACAGAGAGAGTGAGGAGGAGAGGGTAAGGGCTGTTGGGGTGATGAAAGGAGACAGAGAGAGTGAGGAGGAGAGGGTAAGGGCTGTTGGGGTGATGAAAGGAGACAGAGAGTGAGGAGGAGAGGGTAAGGGCTGTTGGGGTAAGGAAAGGAGACAGAGAGAGTGAGGAGGAGAGGGTAAGGGCTGTTGGGGTAAGGAAAGGAGACAGGGAGAGTGAGGAGGAGAGGGTAAGGGCTGTTGGGGTGATGAAAGGAGACAGAGAGAGTGAGGAGGAGAGGGTAAGGGCTGTTGGGGTGAGAATAGGAGACAGAGAGTGAGGAGGAGAGGGTAAGGGCTGTTGGGGTGATGAAAGGAGACAGAGAGAGTGAGGAGGAGAGGGTAAGGGCTGTTGGGGTGATGAAAGGAGACAGAGAGAGTGAGGAGGAGAGGGTAAGGGCTGTTGGGGTGATGAAAGGAGACAGAGAGAGTGAGGAGGAGAGGGTAAGGGCTGTTGGGGTGAGGAAAGGAGACAGAGAGAGTGAGGAGGAGAGGGTAAGGGCTGTTGGGGTGATGAAAGGAGACAGAGAGAGTGAGGAGGACAGGGTAAGGGCTGTTGGGGTGATGACAGAGACAGAGAGAGTGAGGAGGAGAGGGTAAGGGCTGTTGGGGTGATGAAAGAGACTGTGAGGAGGAGAGGGTAAGGGCTGTTGGGGTGAGGAAAGGAGACAGAGACAGAGAGAGTGAGGAGGAGAGGGTAAGGGCTGTTGGGGTAAGGAAAGGAGACAAAAAGAGTGCGGAGGAGAGGGTAAGGGCTGTTGGGGTGATGAAAGGAGACAGAGAGAGTGAGGAGGAGAGGGTAAGGGCTGTTGGGGTGATGAAAGGAGACAGAGAGAGTGAGGAGGAGAGGGTAAGGGCTGTTGGGGTGATGAGAGAGTGAGGAGGAGAGGGTAAGGGCTGTTGGGGTGATGAAAGGAGACAGAGAGAGTGAGGAGGAGAGGGTAAGGGCTGTTGGGGTGAGGAAAGGAGACAGAGAGTGTGAGGAGGAGAGGGTAAGGGCTGTTGGGGTGAGGAAAGGAGGCATAGAGAGTGAGGAGGAGAGGGTAAGGGCTGTTGGGGTGATGAAAGGAGACAGAGAGAGTGAGGAGGAGAGGGTAAGGGCTGTTGGGGTGATGAAAGGAGACAGAGAGAGTGAGGAGGAGAGGGTAAGGGCTGTTGGGGTGATGAAAGGAGACAGAGAGAGTGAGGAGGAGAGGGTAAGGGCTGTTGGGGTGAGGAAAGGAGACAGAGAGAGTGAGGAGGAGAGGGTAAGGGCTGTTGGGGTGATGAAAGGAGACAGAGAGAGTGAGGAGGACAGGGTAAGGGCTGTTGGGGTGATGACAGAGACAGAGAGAGTGAGGAGGAGAGGGTAAGGGCTGTTGGGGTGATGAAAGAGACTGTGAGGAGGAGAGGGTAAGGGCTGTTGGGGTGAGGAAAGGAGACAGAGACAGAGAGAGTGAGGAGGAGAGGGTAAGGGCTGTTGGGGTAAGGAACGGAGACAAAGAGAGTGAGGAGGAGAGGGTAAGGGCTGTTGGGGTGATGAAAGGAGACAGAGAGAGTGAGGAGGAGAGGGTAAGGGCTGTTGGGGTGATGAAAGGAGACAGAGAGAGTGAGGAGGAGAGGGTAAGGGCTGTTGGGGTGATGAAAGGAGACAGAGAGAGTGAGGAGGAGAGGGTAAGGGCTGTTGGGGTGAGGAAAGGAGACAGAGAGTGTGAGGAGGAGAGGGTAAGGGCTGTTGGGGTGAGGAAAGGAGGCATAGAGAGTGAGGAGGAGAGGTTAAGGGCTGTCTGGGTGATGAAAGGAGACAGAGAGAGTGAGGAGGAGAGGGTAAGGGCTGTTGGGGTGATGAAAGGAGACAGACAGAGAGAGTGAGGAGGAGAGGGTAAGGGCTGTTGGGGTGAGGAAAGGAGACAGAGAGGGTAAGGGCTGTTGAGGTGAGGAAAGGAGACAGAGAGAGTGAGGAGGAGAGGGTAAGGGCTGTTGGGGTGATGAAAGGAGACAGAGAGAGTGAGGAGGAGAGGGTAAGGGCTGTTGGGGTGAGAATAGGAGACAGAGAGAGTGAGGAGGAGAGGTTAAGGGCTGTCTGGGTGATGAAAGGAGACAGAGAGAGTGAGGAGGAGAGGGTAAGGGCTGTTGGGGTGATGAAAGGAGACAGAGACAGAGAGAGTGAGGAGGAGAGGGTAAGGGCTGTTGGGGTGAGGAAAGGAGACAGAGAGAGTGAGGAGGACAGGGTAAGGGCTGTTGGGGTGATGAAAGGAGACAGAGACAGAGAGAGTGAGGAGGAGAGGGTAAGGGCTGTTGGGGTGAGGAAAGGAGACAGAGAGTGTGAGGAGGAGAGGGTAAGGGCTGTTGGGGTGAGGAAAGGAGGCATAGAGAGTGAGGAGGAGAGGGTAAGGGCTGTTGGGGTGATGAAAGGAGACAGAGAGAGTGAGGAGGAGAGGGTAAGGGCTGTTGGGGTGATGAAAGGAGACAGAGAGAGTGAGGAGGAGAGGGTAAGGGCTGTTGGGGTGATGAAAGGAGACAGAGAGAGTGAGGAGGAGAGGGTAAGGGCTGTTGGGGTGAGGAAAGGAGACAGAGAGAGTGAGGAGGAGAGGGTAAGGGCTGTTGGGGTGATGAAAGGAGACAGAGAGAGTGAGGAGGACAGGGTAAGGGCTGTTGGGGTGATGACAGAGACAGAGAGAGTGAGGAGGAGAGGGTAAGGGCTGTTGGGGTGATGAAAGAGACTGTGAGGAGGAGAGGGTAAGGGCTGTTGGGGTGAGGAAAGGAGACAGAGACAGAGAGAGTGAGGAGGAGAGGGTAAGGGCTGTTGTGGTAAGGAAAGGAGACAAAGAGAGTGAGGAGGAGAGGGTAAGGGCTGTTGGGGTGATGAAAGGAGACAGAGACAGAGAGAGTGAGGAGGAGAGGGTAAGGGCTGTTGGGGTGATGAAAGGAGACAGAGAGTGAGGAGGAGAGGGTAAGGGCTGTTGGGGTGATGAAAGGAGACAGAGAGAGTGAGGAGGAGAGGGTAAGGGCTTTTGGGGTGATGAAAGGAGACAGAGAGAGTGAGGAGGAGAGGGTAAGGGCTGTTGGGGTGATGAGAGAGTGAGGAGGAGAGGGTAAGGGCTGTTGGGGTGAGGAAAGGAGACAGAGAGAGTGAGGAGGAGGGGGTAAGGGCTGTTGGGGTGAGGAAAGGAGACAGAGAGAGTAAGGAGGAGAGGGTAAGGGCTGTTGGGGTGAGGAAAGGAGACAGAGAGAGTGAGGAGGAGAGGTTAAGGGCTGTTGGGATGAGGAAAGGAGAAAGAGACTGAGAGAGTGAGGAGGAGAGGGTAAGGGCTGTTGGGGTAAGGAAAGGAGCCAGAGAGAGTGAGGAGGAGAGGGTAAGGGCTGTTGGGGCAAGGAAAGGAGGCAGAGAGAGTGAGGAGGAGAGGGTAAGGGCTGTTGGGGTGAGGAAAGGAGACAGAGAGAGTGAGGAGGAGAGGGTAAGGGCTGTTGGGGTGATGAAAGTAGACAGAGAGAGTAAGGAGGAGAGGGTAAGGGCTGTTGGGGTGATGAAAGGAGACAGAGAGAGTGAGGAGGAGAGGGTAAGGGCTGTTGGGGTGATGAAAGGAGACAGAGAGAGTAAGGAGGAGAGGGTAAGGGCTGTTGGGGTGATGAAAGGAGACAGAGAGAGTGAGGAGGAGAGGGTAAGGGCTGTTGGGGTGATGAAAGGAGACAGAGAGAGTGAGGAGGAGAGGGTAAGGGCTGTTGGGGTGAGGAAAGGAGACAGAGAGAGTGAGGAGGAGAGGGTAAGGGCTGTTGGGGTGATGAAAGGAGACAGAGAGTGAGGAGGAGAGGGTAAGGGCTGTTGGGGTGATGAAAGGAGACAGAGAGAGTGAGGAGGAGAGGGTAAGGACTGTTGGGGTGAGGAAAGGAGACAGAGAGGGTAAGGGCTGTTGAGGTGAGGAAAGGAGACAGAGAGAGTGAGGAGGAGAGGGTAAGGGCTGTTGGGGTGATGAAAGGAGACAGACAGAGAGAGTGAGGAGGAGAGGGTAAGGGCTGTTGGGGTGAGGAAAGGAGACAGAGAGAGTGAGGAGGAGAGGGTAAGGGCTGTTGGGCTGAGGAAAGGAGACAGAGAGGGTAAGGGCTGTTGAGGTGAGGAAAGGAGACAGAGAGAGTGAGGAGGAGAGGGTAAGGGCTGTTGGGGTGATGAAAGGAGACAGAGACAGAGAGAGTGAGGAGGAGAGGGTAAGGGCTGTTGGGGTGAGGAAAGGAGACAGAGAGAGTGAGGAGGACAGGGTAAGGGCTGTCGGGGTGATGAAAGGAGAGGAGACAGAGAGAGTGAGGAGGAGAGGGTAAGGGCTGTTGGGGTAAGGAAAGGAGACAAAGAGAGTGAGGAGGAGAGGGTAAGGGCTGTTGGGGTGATGAAAGGAGACAGAGAGAGTGAGGAGGAGAGGGTAAGGGCTGATGAAAGGAGACAGAGAGAATGAGGAGGAGAGGGTAAGGGCTGTTGGGGTGAGGAAAGGAGACAGAGAGAGTGAGGAGGAGAGGGTAAGGGATGTTGGGGTGAGGAAAGGAGACAGAGAGAGTGAGGAGGAGAGGGTAAGGGCTGTTGAGGTGAGGAAAGGATACAGAGACAGAGAGAGTGAGGAGGAGAGGGTAAGGGCTGTTTGGGTGAGGAAAGGAGACAGAGAGAGTGAGGAGGAGAGGGTAAGGGCTGTTGAGGTGAGGAAAGGAGACAGAGACAAAGAGAGTGAGGAGGAGAGGGTAAGGGCTGTTGGGGTGAGGAAAGGAGACAGAGAGAGTGAGGTGGAGAGGTTAAGGGCTGTTGGGATGAGGAAAGGAGACAGAGACTGAGAGAGTGAGGAGGAGAGGGTAAGGGCTGTTGGGGTAAGGAAAGGAGCCAGAGAGAGTGAGGAGGAGAGGGTAAGGGCTGTTGGGGTGATGAAAGGAGACAGAGAGAGTGAGGAGGAGAGGGTAAGGGCTGTTGGGGTAAGGAAAGGAGGCAGAGAGAGTGAGGAGGAGAGGGTAAGGGCTGTTGGGGTAAGGAAAGGAGACAGAGAGAGTGAGGAGGAGAGGGTAAGGGCTGTTGGGGTGATGAAAGGAGACAGAGAGAGTGAGGAGGAGAGGGTAAGGGCTGTTGGGGTGAGAATAGGAGACAGAGAGTGAGGAGGAGAGGGTAAGGGCTGTTGGGGTGATGAAAGGAGACAGAGAGAGTGAGGAGGAGAGGGTAAGGGCTGTTGGGGTGATGAAAGGAGACAGAGAGAGTGAGGAGGAGAGGGTAAGGGCTGTTGGGGTGATGAAAGGAGACAGAGAGAGTGAGGAGGAGAGGGTAAGGGCTGTTGGGGTGAGGAAAGGAGACAGAGAGAGTGAGGAGGAGAGGGTAAGGGCTGTTGGGGTGATGAAAGGAGACAGAGAGAGTGAGGAGGACAGGGTAAGGGCTGTTGTGGTGATGAAAGGAGACAGAGACAGAGAGAGTGAGGAGGAGAGGGTAAGGGCTGTTGGGGTGATGAAAGAGACTGTGAGGAGGAGAGGGTAAGGGCTGTTGGGGTGAGGAAAGGTGACAGAGACAGAGAGAGTGAGGAGGAGAGGGTAAGGGCTGTTGGGGTAAGGAAAGGAGACAAAGAGAGTGAGGAGGAGAGGGTAAGGGCTGTTGGGGTGATGAAAGGAGACAGAGAGAGTGAGGAGGAGAGGGTAAGGGCTGTTGGGGTGATGAAAGGAGACAGAGAGAATGAGGAGGAGAGGGTAAGGGCTGTTGGGGTGAGGAAAGGAGACAGAGAGAGTGAGGAGGAGAGGGTAAGGGATGTTGGGGTGAGGAAAGGAGACAGAGAGAGTGAGGAGGAGAGGGTAAGGGCTGTTGAGGTGAGGAAAGGATACAGAGACAGAGAGAGTGAGGAGGAGAGGGTAAGGGCTGTTTGGGTGAGGAAAGGAGACAGAGAGAGTGAGGAGGAGAGGGTAAGGGCTGTTGAGGTGAGGAAAGGAGACAGAGACAAAGAGAGTGAGGAGGAGAGGGTAAGGGCTGTTGGGGTGAGGAAAGGAGACAGAGAGAGTGAGGAGGAGAGGTTAAGGGCTGTTGGGATGAGGAAAGGAGACAGAGACTGAGAGAGTGAGGAGGAGAGGGTAAGGGCTGTTGGGGTAAGGAAAGGAGCCAGAGAGAGTGAGGAGGAGAGGGTAAGGGCTGTTGGGGTGATGAAAGGAGACAGAGAGAGTGAGGAGGAGAGGGTAAGGGCTGTTGGGGTAAGGAAAGGAGGCAGAGAGAGTGAGGAGGAGAGGGTAAGGGCTGTTGGGGTAAGGAAAGGAGACAGAGAGAGTGAGGAGGAGAGGGTAAGGGCTGTTGGGGTGATGAAAGGAGACAGAGAGAGTGAGGAGGAGAGGGTAAGGGCTGTTGGGGTGAGAATAGGAGACAGAGAGTGAGGAGGAGAGGGTAAGGGCTGTTGGGGTGATGAAAGGAGACAGAGAGAGTGAGGAGGAGAGGGTAAGGGCTGTTGGGGTGATGAAAGGAGACAGAGAGAGTGAGGAGGAGAGGGTAAGGGCTGTTGGGGTGATGAAAGGAGACAGAGAGAGTGAGGAGGAGAGGGTAAGGGCTGTTGGGGTGAGGAAAGGAGACAGAGAGAGTGAGGAGGAGAGGGTAAGGGCTGTTGGGGTGATGAAAGGAGACAGAGACAGAGAGAGTGAGGAGGAGAGGGTAAGGGCTGTTGGGGTGATGAAAGAGACTGTGAGGAGGAGAGGGTAAGGGCTGTTGGGGTGAGGAAAGGAGACAGAGACAGAGAGAGTGAGGAGGAGAGGGTAAGGGCTGTTGGGGTAAGGAAAGGAGACAAAGAGAGTGAGGAGGAGAGGGTAAGGGCTGTTGGGGTGATGAAAGGAGACAGAGAGAGTGAGGAGGAGAGGGTAAGGGCTGTTGGGGTGATGAAAGGAGACAGAGAGAGTGAGCAGGAGAGGGTAAGGGCTGTTGGGGTGATGAAAGGAGGCAGAGAGAGTGAGAAGGAGAGGGTAAGGGCTGTTGGGGTGATGAAAGGAGACAGAGAGAGTGAGGAGGAGAGGGTAAGGACTGTTGGGGTGATGAAAGGAGACAGAGAGAATGAGGAGGAGAGGGTAAGGGCTGTTGGGGTGATGAAAGGAGACAGAGAGAGTGAGGAGGAGAGGGTAAGGGCTGTTGGGGTAAGGAAAGGAGACAAAGAGAGTGAGGAGGAGAGGGTAAGGGCTGTTGGGGTGATGAAAGGAGACAGAGAGAGTGAGGAGGAGAGGGTAAGGGCTGTTGGGGTGATGAAAGGAGACAGAGAGAGTGAGGAGGAGAGGGTAAGGACTGTTGGGGTGATGAAAGGAGACAGAGAGAATGAGGAGGAGAGGGTAAGGGCTGTTGGGGTGATGAAAGGAGACAGAGAGAGTGAGGAGGAGAGGGTAAGGGCTGTTGAGGTGAGGAAAGGAGACAGCGACAAAGACAGTGAGGAGGAGAGGGTAAGGGCTGTTGGGGTGAGGAAAGGAGACAGAGAGAGTGAGGAGGAGAGGTTAAGGGTTGTTGGGATGAGGAAAGGAGACAGAGACTGGGAGAGTGAGGAGGAGAGGGTAAGGGCTGTTGGGGTAAGGAAAGGAGCCAGAGAGAGTGAGGAGGAGAGGGTAAGGGCTGTTGGGGTGATGAAAGGAGACAGAGAGAGTGAGGAGGAGAGGGTAAGGGCTGTTGGGGTAAGGAAAGGAGGCAGAGAGAGTGAGGAGGAGAGGGTAAGGGCTGTTGGGGTGATGAAAGGAGACAGAGAGAGTGAGGAGGAGAGGGTAAGGGCTGTTGGGGTGATGAAAGGAGACAGAGAGAGTGAGGAGGAGAGGGTAAGGGCTGTTGGGGTGAGGAAAGGAGACAGAGAGAGTGAGGAGGAGAGGGTAAGGGCTGTTGGGGTGATGAAAGGAGACAGAGAGAGTGAGGAGGACAGGGTAAGGGCTGTTGGGGTGATGAAAGGAGACAGAGACAGAGAGAGTGAGGAGGAGAGGGTAAGGGCTGTTGGGGTGATGAAAGAGACTGTGAGGAGGAGAGGGTAAGGGCTGTTGGGGTGAGGAAAGGAGACAGAGAGAGTGAGGAGGAGAGGGTAAGGGCTGTTGGGGTAAGGAAAGGAGACAAAGAGAGTGAGGAGGAGAGGGTAAGGGCTGTTGGGGTGATGAAAGGAGACAGAGAGAGTGAGGAGGAGAGGGTAAGGGCTGTTGGGGTGATGAAAGGAGACAGAGAGAGTGAGGAGGAGAGGGTAAGGGCTGTTGGGGTGATGAAAGGAGACAGAGAGAGTGAGGAGGAGAGGGTAAGGGCTGTTGGGGTGATGAAAGGAGACAGAGAGAGTGAGAAGGAGAGGGTAAGGGCTGTTGGGGTGATGAAAGGAGACAGAGAGAGTGAGGAGGAGAGGGTAAGGACTGTTGGGGTGATGAAAGGAGACAGAGAGAATGAGGAGGAGAGGGTAAGGGCTGTTGGGGTGATGAAAGGAGACAGAGAGAGTGAGGAGGAGAGGGTAAGGGCTGTTGGGGTAAGGAAAGGAGACAAAGAGAGTGAGGAGGAGAGGGTAAGGGCTGTTGGGGTGATGAAAGGAGACAGAGAGAGTGAGGAGGAGAGGGTAAGGGCTGTTGGGGTGATGAAAGGAGACAGAGAGAGTGAGGAGGAGAGGGTAAGGACTGTTGGGGTGATGAAAGGAGACAGAGAGAATGAGGAGGAGAGGGTAAGGGCTGTTGGGGTGATGAAAGGAGACAGAGAGAGTGAGGAGGAGAGGGTAAGGGCTGTTGGGGTGAGGAAAGGAGACAGAGAGAGTGATTAGGAGAGGGTAACGGCTGTTGGGATGAGGAAAGGAGACAGAGACAGAGAGTGAGGAGGAGAGGGTAAGGGCTGTTGGGGTAAGGAAAGGAGCCAGAGAGAGTGAGGAGGAGAGGGTAAGGGCTGTTGGGGTGATGAAAGGAGACAGAGAGAGTGAGGAGGAGAGGGTAAGGGCTGTTGGGGTGAGAATAGGAGACAGAGAGTGAGGAGGAGAGGGTAAGGGCTGTTGGGGTGATGAAAGGAGACAGAGAGAGTGAGGAGGAGAGGGTAAGGGCTGTTGGGGTGATGAAAGGAGACAGAGAGAGTGAGGAGGAGAGGGTAAGTGCTGTTGGGGTGATGAAAGGAGACAGAGAGAGTGAGGAGGAGAGGGTAAGGACTGTTGGGGTGATGAAAGGAGACAGAGACAGAGAGAGTGAGGAGGAGAGGGTAAGGGCTGTTGGGGTGATGAAAGAGACTGTGAGGAGGAGAGGGTAAGGGCTGTTGGGGTGAGGAAAGGAGACAGAGACAGAGAGAGTGAGGAGGAGAGGGTAAGGGCTGTTGGGGTAAGGAAAGGAGACAAAGAGAGTGAGGAGGAGAGGGTAAGGGCTGTTGGGGTGATGAAAGGAGACAGAGAGAGTGAGGAGGTGAGGGTAAGTGCTGTTGGGGTGATGAAAGGAGACAGAGAGAGTGAGGAGGAGAGGGTAAGGACTGTTGGGGTGATGAAAGGAGACAGAGAGAATGAGGAGGAGAGGGTAAGGGCTGTTGGGGTGATGAAAGGAGACAGAGAGAGTGAGGAGGAGAGGGTAAGGGCTGTTGGGGTAAGGAAAGGAGACAGAGAGAGTGAGGAGGAGAGGGTACGGGCTGTTGGGGTGATGAAAGGAGACAGAGAGAGTGAGGAGGAGAGGGTAAGGGCTGTTGAGGTGAGGAAAGGATACAGAGACAGAGAGAGTGAGGAGGAGAGGGTAATGGCTGTTGGGGTGAGGAAAGGAGACAGAGAGAGTGAGGAGGAGAGGTTAAGGGCTGTTGGGATGAGGAAAGGAGACAGAGACAGAGAGAGTGAGGAGGAGAGGGTAAGGGCTGTTGAGGTGAGGAAAGGAGACAGAGAGAGTGAGGAGGAGAGGGTAAGGGCTGTTGGGGTAAGGAAAGGAGACAGAGAGAGTGAGGAGGAGAGGGTACGAGCTGTTGGGGCTAGAATAGGAGGCAGAGAGTGAGGAGGAGAGGGTAAGGGCTGTTGGGTTGATGAAAGGAGACAAAGAGAGTGAGGAGGAGAGGGTAAGGGCTGTTGGGGTGATGAAAGGAGACAGAGAGAGTGAGGAGGAGAGGGTAAGGGCTGTTGGGGTGAGGAAAGGAGACAGAGAGAGTGAGGAGGAGAGGGTAAGGGCTGTTGGGGTGAGGAAAGGAGACAGAGAGAGTAAGGAGGAGAGGGTAAGGGCTGTTGGGGTTATGAAAGGAGACAGAGAGAGTGAGGAGGAGAGGGTAAGGGCTGTTGGGGTGAGGAAAGGAGACAGAGAGTGTGAGGAGGAGAGGGTAAGGGCTGTTGGGGTGATGAAAGGAGACAGAGAGAGTGAGGAGGAGAGGGTAAGGGCTGCTGGGGTGAGGAAAGGAGACAGAGAGAGTGAGGAGGAGAGGGTAAGGGCTGTTGGGGTGATGAAAGGAGACAGAGAGAGTGAGGAGGAGAGGGTAAGGGCTGTTGGGGTGAGGAAAGGAGACAGAGAGAGTGAGGAGGAGAGGGTAAGGGCTGTTGGGGTGATGAAAGGAGACAGAGAGAGTGAGGAGGAGAGGGTAAGGGCTGTTGGGGTGAGGAAAGGATACAGAGAGAGTGAGGAGGAGAGGGTAAGGGCTGTTGGGGTGATGAAAGGAGACAGAGAGAGTGAGGAGGAGAGGGTAAGGGCTGTTGGGGTGAGAATAGGAGACAGAGAGTGAGGAGGAGAGGGTAAGGGCTGTTGGGGTGATGAAAGGAGACAGAGTTAGTGAGAAGGCGAGGGTAAGGGCTGTTGGGGTGAGAATAGGAGACAGAGTTAGTGAGGAGGAGAGGGTATGTCTGGCCATAGCACATAGCATGCCCGTTTGTAAATCTGGCCCTGTTCTCAGCATGTCCCCCAGGTCCCCTCCTCATAGACTGCTATATGCTATGGCTAGACAGCTGTTACTGTTACTTAGCCCGTTAACAACCATTGGAACATAGTTCAGCCTGCGGATGATGTCCCAGAATACCTTGTCCCAGAGAACTGCCATGCTGTCATAGTTTAAAATAGATTCTAAATCACAATTGTCTGGCCTTTCTCCCTCACAGCCCTGGTGTGGTTTTAGTCATCAGGAAGAATAAGCTCATACTTCCTGTGTGCACAAGACTCAATGAGCAATGTAGCAGAGGTCTCTGCAGTGCAGCGCCATTCATTCTCATTTGGGCTGCAGGAGCACCACCTCCCTCTGTGTGTGTGTGTGTGTGTGTGTGTGTGTGTGTGTGTGTGTGTGTGTGTGTGTGTGTGTGTGTGTGTGTGTGTGTGTGTGTGTGTGTGTGTGTGTGTGTGTGTGTGTGTGTGTGTGTGTGTGTGTGTGTGTGTGTGTAGAGTGAGAGAGGACGGAGGAGAGAGAGAGAGAGAGAGGACGGAGGAGAGAGAGAGAGAGGACGGAGGAGAGAGAGAGAGAGGACGGAGGAGAGAGAGAGAGAGGACGGAGGAGAGAGAGAGAGAGGACGGAGGAGAGAGAGAGAGGACGGAGGAGAGAGAGAGGACAGAGAAGAGAGAGAGAGGACTAGAGAGAGAGAGAGAGAGGACTAGAGAGGAGAGAGAGAGGGTGGAGAAGAGAGAGAGAGAAAACGGAGAAGAGAGAGAGAGAGAGGACAGAAGAGAGAGAGAGAGAG
This sequence comes from Salmo salar, assembly GCF_965601325.2. Classification (NCBI taxonomy): domain Eukaryota; kingdom Metazoa; phylum Chordata; class Actinopteri; order Salmoniformes; family Salmonidae; genus Salmo; species Salmo salar. The sequence continues at coordinate 143,291,081 of NC_138299.1, forward strand.
AGAGGACAGAGAAGAGAGAGAGGACAGAAGAGAGAGGACAGAGAAGAGAGAGAGAGAGAGGACGGAGAAGAGAGAGAGAGAGAGGACTAGAGAAGAGAGAGAGAGAGGACGGAGAAGAGAGAGAGAGAGAGAGAGAGGACGGAGAAGAGAGAGAGAGAGAGAGAGAGAGAGAGGACTGGAGAAGAGAGAGAGAGAGCGAACGGAGGAGAGAGAGAGGGAGGACTGGAGAAGAGAGAGAGAGAGGACTAGAGGAGAGAGAGAGAGAGGACGGAGAAGAGAGAGAGAGGACGGAGAAGAGAGAGAGAGGACGGAGAAGAGAGAGAGAGAGAGAGGACTGGAGAAGAGAGAGGACTGGAGAAGAGAGAGAGGACTAGAGAAGAGAGAGAGAGGACTGGAGAAGAACTAGAGAAGAGAGAGAGAGAGGACTGGAGAAGAGCGAGAGAGAGAGAGAGAGAGGACGGAGAAGAGAGAGAGAGGACAGAGAGGAGAGAGAGAGAGAACAGAGAAGAGAGAGAGAGAGAGGACTGGAGAAGAGAGAGAGCGAGAGGACTGGAGAAGAGAGAGAGGGTTGGTATAGACATAGGAGAAACAGGCAGAGTAGTAGGCAAAGAGACAAATGCAACAAGGAGATTTAGGAGTGCTAGTCAAAGAGGAGGATAGGTAGCAGAGTAGAGACACGGGTAAACAAGGCAGCACAGACCGTATAGGTCTGGTCCTCTCGGCGTCAACCCAAATGATGGCTTTGTTCCCTGCAGAAACTACCAGCTAAATATATAGAAACCTGTAGAAACTACCAGCTAAATATATAGAAACCTGCAGAAACTACCAGCTAAATATATAGAAACCTGCAGAAACTACCAGCTAAATATATAGAAACCTGCAGAAACTACCAGCTAAATATATAGAAACCTGCAGAAACTACCAGCTAAATATATAGAAACCTGCAGAAACTACCAGCTAAATATATAGAAACCTGCAGAAACTACCAGCTAAATATATAGAAACCTGCAGAAACTACCAGCTAAATATATAGAAACCTGCAGAAACTACCAGCTAAATATTTAGAAACCTGCAGAAACTACCAGCTAAATATATAGAAACCTGCAGAAACTACCAGCTAAATATATAGAAACCTGCAGAAACTACCAGCTAAATATATAGAAACCTGCAGAAACTACCAGCTAAATATTTAGAAACCTGCAGAAACTACCAGCTAAATATATAGAAACCTGCAGAAACTACCAGCTAAATATATAGAAACCTGCAGAAACTACCAGCTAAATATATAGAAACCTGCAGAAACTACCAGCTAAATATTTAGAAACCTGCAGAAACTACCAGCTAAATATATAGAAACCTGCAGAAACTACCAGCTAAATATATAGAAACCTGCAGAAACTACCAGCTAAATATATAGAAACCTGCAGAAACTACCAGCTAAATATTTAGAAACCTGCAGAAACTACCAGCTAAATATATAGAGACCTGCAGAAACTACCAGCTAAATATCTAGAAACCTGCAGAAACTACCAGCTAAATATTTAGAAACCTGCAGAAACTACCAGCTAAATATATAGAAACCTGCAGAAACTACCAGCTAAATATTTAGAAACCTGCAGAAACTACCAGCTAAATATATAGAAACTTGCAGAAACTACCAGCTAAATATATAGAAACCTGCAGAAACTACCAGCTAAATATTTAGAAACCTGCAGAAACTACCAGCTAAATATATAGAAACCTGCAGAAACTACCAGCTAAATATATAGAAACCTGCAGAAACTACCAGCTAAATATATAGAAACCTGCAGAAACTACCAGATAAATATTTAGAAACCTGCAGAAACTACCAGCTAAATATGTAGAAACCTGCAGAAACTACCAGCTAAATATATAGAAACCTGCAGAAACTACCAGCTAAATATATAGAAACCTGCAGAAACTACCAGATAAATATATAGAAACCTGCAGAAACTACCAGCTAAATATGTAGAAACCTGCAGAAACTACCAGCTAAATATATAGAAACCTGCAGAAACTACCAGCTAAATATATAGAAACCTGCAGAAACTACCAGCTAAATATATAGAAACCTGCAGAAACTACCAGCTAAATATATAGAAACCTGCAGAAACTACCAGCTAAATATATAGAAACCTGCAGAAACTACCAGCTAAATATTAAAGAAACCTGCAGAAACTACCAGCTAAATATACTGCTCAAAAAAATAAAGGGAACACTTAAACAACACATCCTAGATCTGAATGAAAGAAATAATCTTATTAAATACTTTTCTCTTTACATAGTTGAATGTGCTGACAACAAAAACACACAAAAATAATAAATAGAAATCCAATTTATCAACCCATGGAGGTCTGGATTTGGAGTCACACTCAAAATTAAAGTGGAAAACCACACTACAGGCTGATCCAACTTTGATGTAATGTCCTTAAAACAAGTCAAAATGAGGCTCAGTAGTGTGTGTGGCCTCCACGTGCCTGTATGACCTCCCTACAATGCCTGGGCATGCTCCTGATGAGGTGGCGGAAGGATCTCCTGAGGGATCTCCTCCTAGACCTGAACTAAAGCATCCGCCAACTCCTGGACAGTCTGTGGTGCAACGTGGCGTTGGTGGATGGAGCGAGACATGATGTCCCAGATGTGCTCAATTGGATTCAGGTCTGGGGAACGGGCGGGCCAGTCCATAGCATCAATGCCTTCCTCTTGCAGGAACTGCTGACACACTCCAGCCACATGAGGTCTAGCATTGTCTTGCATTAGGAGGAACCAAGGGCCAACCGCACCAGCATATGGTCTCACAAGGGGTCTGAGGATCTCATCTCGGTACCTAATGGCAGTCAGGCTACCTCTGGCGAGCACATGGAGGGCTGTGCGGCCCCCCAAAGAAATGCCACCCCACACCATGACTGACCCACCGCCAAACCGGTCATGCAGGAGGATGTTGCAGGCAGCAGAACATTCTCCACGGTGTCTCCAGACTCTGTCACGTCTGTCACGTGCTCAGTGTGAACCTGCTTTCATCTGTGAAGAGCACAGGGCGCCAGTGGCGAATTTGCCAATCTTGGTGTTCTCTGGCAAATGCCAAACGTCCTGCACGGTGTTGGGCTGTAAGCACAACCCCCACCTGTGGACGTCGGGCCCTCATACCACCCTCATGGAGTCTGTTTCTGACCGTTTGAGCAGACACATGCACATTTGTGGCCTGCTGGAGGTCATTTTGCAGGGCTCTGGCAGTGCTTCTCCTGCTCCTCCTTGCACAAAGGCGGAGGTAGCGGTCCTGCTGCTGGGTTGTTGCCCTCCTACGGCCTCCTCCACGTCTCCTGATGTACTGGCCTGTCTCCTGGTAGCGCCTCCATGCTCTGGACACTACGCTGACAGACACAGCAAACCTTCTTGCCACAGCTCACATTGATGTGCCATCCTGGATGAGCTGCACTACCTGAGCCACTTGTGTGGGTTGTAGACTCCGTCTCATGCTACCACTAGAGTGAAAGCACCGCCAGCATTCAATAGTGACCAAAACATCAGCCAGGAAGCATAGGAACTGAGAAGTGGTCTGTGGTCCCCACCTGCAGAACCACTCCTTTATTGGGGGTGTCTTGCTAATTGCCTATAATTTCCACCTGTTGTCTATTCCATTTGCACAACAGCATGTGACATTTATTGTCAATCAGTGTTACTTCCTAAGTGGACAGTTTGATTTCACAGAAGTGTGATTGACTTGGAGTTACATTGTGTTGTTTAAGTGTTCCCTTTATTTTTTTGAGCAGTGTATATAGAAACCTGCAGAAACTACCAGATAAATATTTAGAAACCTGCAGAAACTACCAGCTAAATATATAGAAACCTGCAGAAACTACCAGCTAAATATATAGAAACCTGCAGAAACTACCAGATAAATATATAGAAACCTGCAGAAACTACCAGATAAATATATAGAAACCTGCAGAAACTACCAGCTAAATATATAGAAACCTGCAGAAACTACCAGCTAAATATATAGAAACCTGCAGAAACTACCAGCTAAATATATAGAAACCTGCAGAAACTACCAGCTAAATATATAGAAACCTGCAGAAACTACCAGCTAAATATATAGAAACCTGCAGAAACTACCAGCTAAATATATAGAAACCTGCAGAAACTACCAGCTAAATATATAGAAACCTGCAGAAACTACCAGCTAAATATATAGAAACCTGCAGAAACTACCAGCTAAATATATAGAAACCTGCAGAAACTACCAGCTAAATATATAGAAACCTGCAGAAACTACCAGCTAAATATATAGAAACCTGCAGAAACTACCAGCTAAATATTGGCTTTTTCTCTCCAGTAATAATGGAGCCATGAAATTGATTTAATGTCGCTGAGGTTCTCCTGGGCGGCGCCTCTGCAGTCTGTGAATACAAAACAATGAACCTCCACAGCTGCCCTAAGATCTATTAATTAACCCAGCTAATCCCCAACACCTTATCTCTCTCAACAACTTTTCCCATCGAACACTAACTTTGGAACACAGGGGCTACAGGGTGCTGTGACGCATCGTTGGCAGTGAAGGAGAATCACAGATTGACACTTTTTTGTCTCGTAAAATATTTGGCATTTGTTGTGAAACGTTTGACTTGATGTCTGAGGAGATTGGAGGGCAGATAGCAAATAATTTGTATGCTTGTGAGAATCCAAGCTCAGTATGAACACAGTGTGAAAAGCGTACCTGTCCAATCCTACCCCACTGCACTGCCACAGAGAGAGAGAGAGAAAGGAAGAGGGAGAGAGATATATTTCTGTTCATCATGGCCTTATCTACCAACCAGTCTCTCTCTCAGCATGGTTCTCCTCCACATTGACCTCCAGGCCCCTACCCATGTAGTGTCCCTGCAGGAGGGGAACCACCTCATCCCGGACACCACAGTGTTCCTCTTAACCCCCACCAACCCTTAACACAGCCCCTCAGAGCACAGCATTCAGGCCCACTTACCTCCACCAGCTCTCTGATTGTCCTCTTTCCTAGAACCTCGCTTCCACTCGTCCTTTTCGTTATCTTGTCTCTGCCCTTTCTCCTGGTGGCCTCTTTGGACTGGTCTAGTGAGTGGGCCTGCCTCAAACCAAGGGCACCACGTCGCTCAATAACTTCCTCCTGCGGACAGATCACTGTCCTATCATACGCGCACTGGCCTTGTCCCCTCTCAATATTGCAAATCAACTCAGTCTTTTGTTCAGACTTGTTCCTAATCTCGTCCCAAAGTCCAATTTGTTGATTATATATTAGCACCAAATCAGAGGTTATGAAGTGCCCTAATAGAACAGGATGGGGACTGGCTTTGTTTAATAAGAGAGAAGAGAAAGAAGCAGAGACAGAGAGACAAGTGGAATTACATGCCGTCCCTCCTATCTGAAGACAACCATCTGCCAATGTCACTGCTCCATTGTGCCTGGGCCCTCTACCATGAATAGCCCTCTGCAGCCAAATATGTTTTAATTAGTGAGAGAGATGGTCTGTAATTATATTTATATCATAATAACTAACCACTCTGACTGAGTCCTCGTCCTCCTCGCTGGGTCTTTCATTGTCTCCCTCTATGAGGATGATATTTAATTCTAATGTTAGAACACTGTAGATTCAGTCAAAGTGAACATCCCGGCCCTCGATGGGCGAGTACACACTCTCGGGAGCTGGTCCGTGTTCGCACGCACACACACACCATCTCTCAGCCATGTCCAACTTCACCAACAACCCTTCCCCAATCACTTTATTATCAAAGGCTACAACTGTATTTTTGACAAAAGTGAACCACTTTACTGGTTGCTGTTGCTTATCAAAGCCTAAACAGCAGCTGATTAGTTGCCTGACTCCCACTCCCTCTTCTTTGTGTGAGTATGTTGAAAGAATAGGTAACCACAAAGATGTACATTAGAAGGCTATTGTCCAAAGTCTACCTATATTGACTGGCCTATGCATTGTTTAACTGAGTGCATACTGCATGTAAAGATCTTTGTAGAATGCTGTGGAGACCGTCTTCTTTGTTATATTTGTTTGCAAGTTAAATCATTGACAGGGAAAGAGATAATGAAGAGCAGAAAAGGGCTTGTGTGCTTTCAAACCACAGACAATTGAGCCTCATTGTATTATGAATATTGGGAACAATGGCGAAACACTTGAAAGAAAGGAACGTTTCAATATGCACGCACTCTCTCTCTCTCTTCTCTTCCTCTCTCTTCTCCTCTCTCCTCTCCTCTATCTGGAATCTCCTCAACCTGTGTCCTCCTGCCCCAGCCAACCTCCACCCAAAGGGCAGTCAGAACTAAGCAATGAATCCCAGATGCCCAGACCCATAATAACACCATAAAGCGCTGATAAAACAGGTCGGCAGAGGGATGACAGGTCGACTGAGGCTGGGGCTGAGGCTTGCCCAAGCCTACCCAGAGTCGCCTCTCTTCCACAAATCATCCCTCCATCCCACTGTTCCTCCCTCGTTCCCCAGGCTCAGCAGTCCGCCGGGGCTGCAACATCCAGTCACGCTTTGTGGAGACCAAATTATCCTCCTGATTGATTGAGTTCCAAAGCATAAACCTCACCGGCCGACAACTGCAGCTGATTCGCTCTCCCGACTTTACGGCTTTCTCTCTCCCTCCCTCCCTCCCTTCCTCTGCACAGAGCCGACGAGATAAATGACTTAAGTGGACGACAAAGTGTGCAAGCGTGTTGCAAATTTCCATATCGGTCTTCATGGTGCATGATGTTTGTTGTGTTTCCAAGTTAACCCTTTATTTCCCGTTCTTGAGGATCTGGAAGACTGGTCCCTCCCCCTGATACGCCAGCTTGCCAGCTAGAAGATTCCCTCACTTGTTTTTTTCCTCATGTTAGAAAATGATGTCACTCGCTAATCCAAAACTAATCCCAGTTACTGGGCATGTGGAGAGATACATACACTAAGACACACTCAGTCACTCTCTCTCACACGAGTCGACCCCCTCCCCATACACACAGATTAAAACATTCACTCTTTCTCACCCCCCCCCCCCCCCCCCCCCCCACACACACACACACACACACACACACACACACAGTCACACACACACACACAATCCGACCCCTCACACACACACTCTCTCTCCCACACACACTGATGCCTTGTCCCCCTCTGTCCCCCAGGCTTCCCAGCGACGGCGTATGGACCGGTGGCAGCAGCGGCAGTGGCGGCAGTGCGTGGCTCAGGTAGGGGGGCCCGTGGAAGAGGTGGCTACATGGCATACCAGCAGAACGCAGGGGCAGGTAAACGCTCTGTCGGTATTCTGTGTGGCTACTGCTGCGCTCCATGCTCTGTTCTCACTGGCCGCCGATAACTCCTCTCTCACCTGCTGTATACACACACACACACACACACACACACACACACACACACACACACACACACACACACACACACACACACACACACACACACACACACACACACACACACACACACACACACACACACACACTCTTAATAGACAAGAGAGGATAGAAGGAGGATGCTAAACTCCCCTTCTCTCCTCACTTGCCTCTGCACTGGCTAGAATAGACAGAGGATGAGGATAGGACCAGGGTAGCAGTCTTTAGTTGCCTTGTTACAGAGCTACTATACCTGCCAGCTCTGTGTTTGATAGGTAGGAATACTACCTACTGTGATGTACCTCCACAGTACAATATGTGACTGCAGATCCAGGGAGCAGGATGTTGATTTCTCATGTGTCTGTCACTCGTATCACTCCTACACCTCTTTCAGAGAAGGCTCCTAACTTGAAATCAGCATGTGCTGATGTGCCTATTGATATCGATTAGTTTACTCAAAAATCTGACTTCCACACAAATCTCAAGTTAGGATACGGCTTGCCCCTATAAGACCTTCCAGCCTCTAAATAACCAAGCCAGCATCATGAGTGTCCAGATTCCTGAGTCCTGCTTAAATTGGCTCCCTCGTTGACTTTTTCTATTCCCTGGCCATTGATTGGCTTGTACGATAGCTTAATCAATCACACTGACTTTGTCCACAGACACAGCAATATATAGCTAAATAAACACTGGAGAAAAACAAGCGGCGGGGCAGGAATTGACAGATGGCATTTTGGCTGCGAGGAAAAATGATCGGACACTAATTGGCTGTCAGAACGCCTGGCCCCTGGAAGCAGTGTGGTGCTGGGCTGCACTCTGACAGTTAGGGTTGGAGGTTCAGCCTAACACACACTCACCGCACACACACACCTAATATGAGAAATCAAAAGCAGATACTTTGATGGCTTATGTCCTAGGTGAGTCTGGGGGATGACGACAGGGGCAAGTATAAAGGCTATGGTTAGACTAGACTGGGTTTATCCTACTTTACTCCATGCAAGTTAGTGCAGGGCTGGCCTAGGCAATACAGCTGGGCTGAGCTGGGCGAGGCAGAGAGCCAGTAACAGAGCTAGCCCTTGGCTACAGTACAGTATGTTGCTCCAGCTCTTCCACTGACTGTCTCCTGGATGATTCTGTCACTGTATCACACTCAGGGAGAACCAGAGGGGAAGGCTAAGGGACCAACATGGCCCACAGAGCCCATATTGCTGACATTTAGACTTGACCTTTCTCTGCAACTTCATCTAGTACTCATTACCAAGAGACATGAGTTTACAAACTCCACTCTGCATAGATCTAGTCTGAAGTGAAGGAGCAGATGGAGTTTTGATATATAGCTGGGTAGCTTACCCACCATGCTAACTGGCTTTTGTGTGATGCTAAAGGATGGCTCTCAGAGTAATAATTACATTCTAATGTTGTCCCCTGGCTGAGCCCTTCTGCAATTGGCTCAGGTTCTATGTGCTCATCTCACAGTTACTGTAACTCACTCATCATCAAGAACAAGACAATCATGTGTTGGAATGTTTTGAAGTGATTCAGCAGATGTTTGCAGATGTAGGTCCTCGAAGCACATCTGTTCAATGCAACTGGTTCTGTTCCCAGAGCAACAGTAGGCTACAAAGGACACTCTCTCAGATCATGTTAGGCTGTTATGCAGATGATTTAGTTACTCAAAAGATAACTTGACCTAATCTCAAACATAAGCCATCGCAATATTCAATACTTACAGTTGAAGTCAGAAGTTTACATACACCTTAGCCAAATACATTTAAACTCAGTTTTTCACAATTCCTGACATTTAGTCCTAGTAAAAATTCCCTGTTTTAGGTCAGTTAGGATCACCACTTTATTTTAAGAATGTGAAATGTCAGAATAATAGTAGAGAGAATGATTTATTTCAGCTTTTATTTATTTCATCACATTCCCAGTGGGTCAGAAGTTTACATACATTCAATTAGTATTTGATAGCATTGTCTTTAAATTGTTTAACTTGAGTCAAACGTTTCGGGTAGCCTTCCACAAGCTTCCCACAATAAATTATGTGAATTTTGGCCCATTCCTCCTGACAGAGCTGGTGTAACTGAGTCAGGTTTGTAGGCCTCCTTGCTCGCACACGCTTTTTCAGTTCTGACAACATATTTTCTATGTCATTGAGGTCAGGGCTTTGTGATGGCCACTCCAATATCTTGACTTTGTTGTCCTTAAGCCATTTTGCCACAACTTTGGAAGTATGCTTGGGGTCAATGTCCATTTGGAAGACCCATTTGCGACCAAGCTTTAACTTCCTGACTGATATCTTGAGATTTTGCTTCAATATATCCACATAATTGTCCCACCTCATGATGCCATCTATTTTGTGAAGTGCACCAGTCCCTCCTGCAGCAAAACACCCCCATAAAATGATGCTGCCACCCCCGTGCTTCACAATTGGGATGGTGTTCTTCGGCTTGCAAGCCTCCCCCTTTTTCCTCCAAACATAACGATTGTCATTATGGCCAAACAGTTCTATTTTTGCTTAATCCAACCAGAGGACATTTCTCCAAAAAGTATGATCTTTGTCCCCATGTGCAGTTGCAAACCGTAGTCTGGCTTTTTTATGGTGGTTTTGGAGCAGTGGCTTCTTCCTTGCTGAGCGGCCTTTCAGGTTATGTCGATATAGGACTCGTTTTACTGTGGATATATATACTTTTGTACCAGTTTCCTCCAGCATCTTCAAAAGGTCCTTTGCTGTTGTTCTGGGATTGATTAGCATTTTTCGCACCAAAGTACGTTCATCTCTAGGAGACAGAACGCGTCTCCTTCCTGAGCGGTATGACGGCCGCGTGGTCCCATGGTGTTTATACTTGCGTACTATTGTTTGTACAGATGAATGTGGTACCTTCAGGCGTTTGGAAATTGCTCCCAAGGATGAACCAGACTTGTGGAGGTCTGCAATTTTTTTTCTGAGGTCTTGGCTGATTTCTTTTGATTTTCCCATGATGTCAAGCAAAGAGGCACGGAGTTTGAAGGTTGGCCTTGAAATACATCCACAGGTACACCTCCAATTGACTCAAATGATGTCAATTAGCCTATCAGAAGCTTCTAAAGCTATGACATAATTTTCTGGAATTTTCCAAGCTGTTTAAAGGCACAGTCAACTTAGTGTATGTAAACTTCTGTTCCACTGGAATTGTGATACAGTGAATTATAAGTGAAATAATCTGTCTGTTAACAATTATTGGAAAAATTACACAAACTAGATGTCCTAACCGACTTGCCAAAACTATAGTTTGTTAACAAGAAATTTGTGGAGTGGTTGAAAAACGAGTTTTAATGACTCCAACCTAAGTGTATGTAAACTTCCGACTTCAACTGTAACTATGGACATGGGTTTTGAATTACAATTGAAAAAAGAAGAGGGTGACAAGGCAGTGAAACCTGAGGAAGATGTTAACACATTATCCATCAAACACACACCTGGCAGTACAGGATGCCCTCTTTTAGCTCCCCAGGGGTCCCCCAGGCCTACCCAGCCTCTCCCTGACGTGCCCTAGGGCAATATGGTCTAGATTAAAGATTATTTCATCAGATAGTGGGAGCAGTGCTGTAGGGATGTAGGGATGTTGGACCTGCTAGTCAGTGGGTCCTGCTGCTAGATTAAAACCCTCACATAGAACAATAGTATTTAAGACTTGGAATACACCTTTTGATCCACCTGCAATCCTCAGATCTATGATGCCCTTCTTTATCTAGATTAAGATTTCATTATATTATGTTCCCCTTTCACCAATACATCTCTAAAAGTAAAGTCAGGAACTATTTCATGTCGGAATCAAAATGTAACCAGGATTCTTTGATTTTGAAGTTATTACACCGGCGCAGAATCCGTTTGTAGATGATCACAGTCTTCTTATGGAACACAGCCTACTTCAAAGTTATCCAGTGCAGAAAACCAGCAGTGTAGATCAAACTCAAACCAAAAGGTGCTGTTGGTAGACAGTGGAAATGTCTGTGAGAAACATTGTGAAAGAAACACATTCAGACACACACACACACACACACACACACACAGTCAGTCAGTCAGTCAGTCAGTCAGTCAGTCAGTCAGTCAGTCAGTCAGTCAGTCAGTCAGTCAGTCAGTCAAGTCAAGTCAAGTCAAGTCAAGTCAAGTCAGTATTTGTATTTATTAGGGATCCTCATTAGTTCCTACCAAGGCAGCAGCTACTCTTCCTGGGGTCCAAACATATCAAGGTACTTATATTACATATAAAACAAAAGGTAAAACAGTACATCATATAACATTATTGCACCACTACATATCTACAAAACAAAATGTATAATACCACCATACAACAATATTAGAAAACCAGTAAAAAAACATTGTGCTTAGAGGTACACTGGTAAAGGGCTCATACATACAGATAGGAGCAATGGTAGTTTGTGATTGGTTGTGAATTTGACCAGTTGTTTCTGTATCTGACTTGGTTGGGCCTTTCAGAGAGCCTATGGTCCTGACTGGGACACTCCTCTGCTCACCTCACACACTCTCCTGGGTGCACTCTGCCTGCCTGCGAGAAGGTTTGTTCACACCCTACTACTCCCTCACACCCCACTACCCCCTCACACCCTACTACTCCCTCACACCCTACTACTCCCTCACACCCTACTACTCCCTCACACCCTACTACTCCCTCACACCCTACTACCCCCTTACACCCTACTACCCCCTCACACCCCACTACCCCCTTACACCCAAATACCCCCTCACACCCTGCTACCCCCTCACAACCTTCTACCCCCTCACACCCTACTACTCCCTCACACCCTACTACCCCATCACACCCTACTACTCCCTCACACCCCACTACCCCCTCACACCCTACTACTCCCTCACACCCTACTACCCCCTCACACCCTACTACTCCCTCACAACCTACTACCCCCTTACACCCTACTACCCCCTCACACCCTACTATCCCCTCACAACCTACTACCACCTCACACCCTACTACTCCCTCACACCCTACTACCCCCTCACACCCTACTACTCCCTCACACCCCACTACCCCCTCACACCCTACTTCCCCCTCACACCCTACTACTCCCTCACACCCTACTACCCCCTCACACCCTACTACCCCCTCACACCCTACTACTCCCTCACACCCTACTACTCCATCACACCCTACTACTCCATCACACCCAACTACCCCCTCACACCCTACTACCCCCTCACACCCTACTACTCCCTCACACCCTACTACTCCATCACACCCTACTACTCCATCACACCCAACTACCCCCTCACACCCTACTACCCCCTCACACCCCACTACTCCCTCACCCCCTACTATCCCCTCACACCCTACTACCCCCTCACACCCCACTACCCCCTCACACCCTACTACCCCCTCACACCCTACTACCCCCTCACACCCTACTACTCCCTCACACCCTACTACCCCCTCACACCCTACTACTCCCTCACACCCTACTACCCCCTCACACCCTACTACTCCCTCACACCCTACTACCCCCTCACACCCTACTACCCCCTCACACCCTACCACCCCCTCACACCCAACTACCCCCTCACACCCTACTACTCCCTCACACCCTACTACCCCCTCACACCCTACTACTCCCTCACACCCTACTACTCCCTCACACCCTACTACTCCATCACACCCTACTACCCCCTCACACCCTACTACTCCCTCACACCCCACTACTCCCTCACACCCTACTACCCCCTCACACCCTACTATCCCCTCACACCCTACTACTCCCTCACACCCTACTACCCCCTCACACCCTACTACCCCCTCACACCCTACTACTCCCTCACACCCCACTACTCCCTCACACCCCACTACTCCCTCACACCCCACTACCCCCTCACACCCTACTACCCCCTCACAGCCTACTACCCCCTCACACCCTACTACCCCCTCACACCCTACTACTCCCTCACACCCTACTACTCCCTCACACCCTACTACCCCCTCACACCCTACTACTCCCTCACACCCTACTACTCCCTCACACCCTACTACCCCCTCACACCCTACTACCCCCTCACACCCTACTACTCCCTCACACCCTACTACCCCCTCACACCCTACTACCCCCTCACACCCAACTACTCCCTCACACCCTACTACTCCCTCACACCCTACTACCCCCTCACACCCTACTACCCCCTCACACCCTACTACCCCCTCACACCCTACTACCCCTCACACCCTACCACTCCCTCACACCCTACCACCCCCTCACACCCTACTACCCCCTCACACCCTACTACTCCCTCACACCCCACTACTCCCTCACACCCCACTACCCCCTCACACCCTACTACCCCCTCACAGCCTACTACCCCCTCACAGCCTACTACCCCCTCACACCACACTACCCCCTCACACCCCACTACCCCCTCACACCCTACTATCCCCTCACACCCTACTACTCCCTCACACCCTACTACCCCCTCACACCCTACTACCCCCTCACACCCTACTACTCCCTCACACCCCACTACTCCCTCACACCCCACTCCTCCCTCACACCCCACTACCCCCTCACACCCTACTACCCCCTCACAGCCTACTACCCCCTCACACCCCACTACTCCCTCACACCCCACTACCCCCTCACACCCCACTACCCCCTCACACCCTACTACCCCCTCACACCCTACTACCCCCTCACACCCTACTACTCCCTCACACCCTACTACCCCCTCAGACCCTACTACCCCCTCAGACCCTACTACTCCCTCACACCCCACTACCCCCTCACACCCTACTACCCCCTCACAGCCTACTACCCCCTCACAGCCTACTACCCCCTCACACCCCACTACCCCCTCACACCCCACTACCCCCTCACACCCTACTACCCCCTCACACCCTACTACTCCCTCACACCCTACTACCCCCTCACACCCTACTACCCCCTCACACCCTACTACTCCCTCACACCCTACTACCCCCTCAGACCCTACTACCCCCTCACACCCTACTACTCCCTCACACCCTACTACTCCCTCACACCCTACTACCCCCTCACACCCTACTACCCCCTCACACCCTACTACTCCCTCACACCCTACTACCCCCTCACACCCAACTACCCCTCACACCCTACTATCCCCTCACACCCTACCCTTTTTCTCTAACTTCTCTCATCTCTTCTTCCTCCATGCTCATTCGTTTGTTCTGTCTGCTCTATTTCTTTCTTTTTTCTCTCTCTCTATTCCATCCTGTCTTCATTAGATGAAGAGTTTGTGTTTATTAGATTTACTGTAGAGTGTTTTTATGTACAAAGATATAACCGTTCTGTCATTTATGTGTGTTCCTCCTGTTATGCCTGGTCCCTGTGTGTATCAGTGTGACTTCAGTGCATGCCACCTGTAGTGGTCATGGTAGTGGTGGACATAGTTATAGCTCCTAGCTACTGTTGTTTTCTGTGTATCTACTTCTACAAGCTGACATGGTATCCAGGATTGTCTTACCGTATCTGCATGGTAGTTGTTGGTCGTTAGTCATTCTTGATGAGAAGCTCAAAAACTGGTATCTAGGAGAGATCCGGAGCGTTTGGTGTTGCATTTTGTTACATTACAGCCTTATTCTAAAATGGATGAAATTGTTTTACAATCTACACAGAATACCCCATAATGACAAAGCAAAAACAGGTTGTTAGACATTTTTGCAAATGTATAGAAGTTTTTAAACTGAAATATCACATTTACATAAGTATTCAGACCCTTTCCTCAGTACTTTGTTGAAGCACTTTTGGCAGCGATTATAGCCTTGAGTCTTCTTGGGGTATGATGCTACAAGCTTGGTACACCTGTAGTTTCTCCCATTCTTCTCTGCAGATCCTCTCAACCTCTGTCAGGTTGGATGGGGAGCGTCGCTTCACAGCTATTTTCAGGTCTCTCCAGAGATGTTCGATCGGATTCAAGCCTGGGCTCTAGCTGGGCCACTCAAGAACATTCAGAGACTTGTCCCGAAGCCACTCCTGCGTTGTCTTGGCTGTGTGCTTAGGGTCATTGTCCTGTTGGAAGGTGAACCTTCACCCCAGTCTGAGGTCCTGAGCACTCTGGAGCAGGTTTTCATCAAGGATCTCTCTGTACTTTGCTCCGTTCATCTTTCCCTCTATCTTGGCTAGTCTCCCAGTCCCTGCCGCTGAAAAAAATCCCCACAGCATGATTCTGCCACCACCATGCTTCACCGTAAGGATGGTGCTAGGTTTCCTAAAGATTGGACGCTTGGCATTCAAGCCAAAGAGTTCAATCTTGGTTTCATCAGACCAGAGCATCTTGTTTGTCATTGTCTGAGCAAACTCCAAGCTGGCTTTTACTGAGGAGTGGCTTCCGTCTGGTCACTCTACCATAAAGGCCTGATTGGTGGAGTGCTGCAGAGATGGTTGTCCTTCTGGAAGGTTCTCCCATCTCCACAGAGGAACTCTGGAGCTCTGTCAGACCTCTGTCAATTGAATTTACCACAGGTGGACTCCAGTCAAGTTGTAGAAAAATCTCAAAGATGATCAATGGAAACAGGATGCACCTGAGCTCAATTTCAAGTCTCATAGCAAAGGGTCTGAATAAATAAGGTATTTCTGTTTTTCATTTGTTATAAATTTGCTAAAAACATATTTACCTGTTAGAATACGGCTGTAACGTAACAAAATGTGGATAAAGTGAAGGGGACTGAATACTTTGTGAATGCACTGTACGGAGGGTTTGGTCCTTTCCTCTAGGTAGACTCCTGTGTGATTACAACATTAGCCTGATTTGCAGCAGCTCAGAGCTGAAGCACCATGGCACTCTGGGCCTGACTTGGCAGGACATGATTTCTATTCATGTGTCCCAGGCAGCTGACACGCTGGTCCAACCAGTGACTGACCTCAGTTCTAAATGCAGCCCGCTGGATTCCTTGTCATATGTTGAGGGGACGTGTCAGGAAAGTGAGGTTGAGTTGGAGGAGAATGGAATGAGACACTAGCGTCTCTTTAACCATCTTGCCTCCTTCCCTCCCCTTCCTCTGTAGCTGCAGGTGATCACTCTATTTAGGTGATCTGCATCCCTCAATCAGTAAATGTCTCCTGTTCGTTTGTCCTTCTCTCTCCAATATGGGTTGAACCTGGACCCTGGACCACAGAAAGTTTCCCCCCTTTCCCACCCCCTGATGGACAGCTATGTCAGAATCATTCTAAAGGAAAACAGACTGTTCACTCAAACTAGGTCACCCCGACTCCCCTGCCTAGAGCCCAGAGGGTGTGGAAATGTCTCCTCTTATGATTAAGATAGATACAGTGTATTTGTGTCTGCTCAATTCTACCTGGCTCCTCTACCAGCTGTCCTCTACCAGCTGTCCTCTACCAGCTGTCCTCTACCAGTTGTCCTCTACCAGCTATCCTCTACCAACAGTCCTCTACCAACAGTCCTCTACCAGCTGTCCTCTACCAGCAGTCCTCTACCAGTTGTCCTCTACCAGCTGTCCTCTACCAACAGTCCTCTACCAGCTGTCCTCTACCAGCTATCCTCTACCAACAGTCCTCTACCAGCTGTCCTCTACCAGCTGTCCTCTACCAGCAGTCCTCTACCAGCTGTCCTCTACCAGCAGTCCTCTACCAGTTGTCCTCTACCAGCTGTCCTCTACCAACAGTCCTCTACGAGCAAATCAAATTAAACCAGCAGTCCTCTACCAGCAGTCCAGCACCACTTGTTTGTGAGCTCCTGTCCACTTCTATTCTCATGGTGTTTGTTTGCTTGAGTGTGATGATGAAAGTGTGTGTGGTCTGTGGATGTGAAAGTGTGTTGAGTGAAGATATAAGGGCTGTAGCGCTGTGTCTGTGGATGGATGGCACTACTCCTCTGCCTGTGAACATCCAGGATATATCATCTATTAACTATCATTATGCCAGCCTATCGGAGCACAAAATGAGGAGCCATTATCTAGCGATTATTTATGAACTGCCATCGCAGGCTGAAAAGAACTTGTCCTTTGTTAATTAGTCACCTATTCAGTTAGAAAATGGTGTTTGAGACGGGGACTGAAAGCCACTCCAGGCAGAACAGAAAGAGAGCCTCATCTTTTCAAATGACATAGGTGGAAATGGAGCTAATTGCAGATGCTCTGAAATTCAAAGCTAATTTTGAAACACATTTGACAAGTGTATTATTCACTTTTTCTGAAGAGATCTGCACTGCTCTGTGCCTATACATGCGTGCACACTTGTGCCTCCCTGAATGGATGTGTACATGTGTGAGTGTGTATGCAGGTGTTTACTTGCAAGGTCAGTGTGTGTGACTGAACGAGACAGGGTTTTGTTTGAGTAAATAGACACACACACACACTCTGGGGCCATATCTAATGTATCCAGTGCCTCTGACAGTGTAGCCTGAGGCAGGTGATTGTGTGAAATGTTATTTCCAAGGTTGGCACCAGTCCTCCAGGTCAACTCTTCCACTATCTTTCTATGGAAGGGCTTTTTAAATGGCAACAGTTATTTTTTTTCTCTCACATCAACACATAAATAGTGTGAATAATGTTGCTGACAGGAAAGGTGTTAAGCGTTTCTCCCTCCATTAGGCACAACGTTTAGACGACAGACTTGGCAGTAGACCCAGACATGTTAAAGAAGAAGCTTTTCATTCATAATGACACAAAGCGGAAGCAAATGCTAGCATTCTCTGTGACATTACCAGCATTTCAAAACTTTCGAAAGCAGCACTTGAAACATGAAATCAAAATCTCGACTGGATGTGCTCTTGTAGAACTCTGTTTAAAAAGATAGACTGGTAAACAGACTGGTAAACAGACTGGTAAACGGACTGGTAAACGGACTGGTAAACGGACTGGTAAACGGACTGGTAAACAGACTGGTAAACGGACTGGTAAACAGACTGGTAAACAGACACAGTGATTTTGGCAGTAATGGTGATGACCATGATGGAAGTGGTTAGAATGGACTTCATCCATCCTCCATGCACACAGCATGCTGAGGAGAAGAGAAGTGGAGGAGAGCGATTATAATCATAAATGATAACGCTCCCTCAACGATCCACTCCATTGAGCCTATATAGTCCCCCATCCTGTTGCCACAGCAACCCAGAGACACACTAATTTGTTGTGCAGATGAGTAATTGCCCCCCAATTAAGAATAGGGATGTTGCAGAGAAAGACCACCTAATCTTGGTTGTTTGTTATTAATATATTATTTGTTAATGATTGTTTTTAATAGATTGAACTGAAATGGGAGACTATATCATGATCGTCACACCACAGGGGGCGTTTGGGCGAGTACAGTGGCCCTATGTTGCTGAATGTGATGATGTAACTATATTGTACACGGGTTGTTGGCCATCGGTATTGTTTAAGGGTTTTCCTGGCCTCACATGAACATCCACTGAAGGGAAAGCAACGCACTACGATTCCCTGCAGCAACAAATCACCTCTATGTTATCTAACATCTCATAAAAAGGGCCATTTATTTATTCATTAGTTTGGTTTATTTCATGTTTGTACCCTTTGATACATGTTGTGGAGTGTTATGTGTAATGGCAGAGAGGACTAGAGAACTCGAGCCTGTGTTTAGCCTCTGTCATGTCATCCTCCCAGTGGCTCTGTAGTGTCTTTCCCAGATGGGGTCTCTCTAAGGGTAGTAGCGTTGACGAGACACTCCTCCAGAGCTCCAGTCAGCCCAGCCACGTTTCAGCTGTGTTTCCAGGGAAGTGCTGCGGCTGCGGCCAGGGACAGACTCTCTCTGGGGGCCAGGGGCCCTGCAGATGTTCCACAGCTCCAATGCATCTGTTTGGCCATGATAGAGACAGGCTGCTGAACACTGCTCATGTTGAAACAACTGTTGTAATAGAGTTATTTTCTCTCATTTTATGTAATTAGATTATACCTCCATCTTTCTTTGCTATTCTCCATCAGAATGGACATACAGACAGAAGACATGAGTCACTAGAGGAACATCAGAGCCCTGCCATTATGGTCCCAACCTTGATCTCTCCAATGCTGCTGTTTAATTCCGCTCCGTTTTTCACTTCCACATGCTCAAAGTGAATCATTTGCATGCACAGAAAGGAGAATTAGCTCAGCGCGATAATCAAGCGCCTCCATTCTTCCAGATGGCCGATCCAGTGGTCTCTGTAGTCTGTAAATGGGAGCTTTTTAACTGCATTTTATTCCACATTTTACATAGATAGTGCTATCATTAGCCGTGATCTCCCTGAATAATACAAGTCATTTTGCTGTGCTTTGTTAGATAAGACCTTCACGGCACCAGGGACGCCGGCAGCAAGGACTCATTTTCCATGTCAGTGCAAACAAAGCCGCCAGGTGTGTTTGTTGTAAGTGTGTGTGCGCACAGGCGGGTGTGCAAGAGCGATAATGTTGTATTTGTCTTCCTGTCATTCCTGCTACGTTATTCTCGCTAGTCTGTATTTAGAGAGATGTTTCTGCAGGCTACCATCATGGCCGGTGGCCTGTGAGGGGGATAGACAGACAAAGGGAAGGGGCCAGCCGGAGGCCACCTCCTCAGTGTGAACTAATGTGGGTGTCAGGGGCGTTGCTCTGTAAAGGTCTTCATTTGTTTGTTGTTAAAGATCTAATTAGGAAGACGAGAGGAAACAGAACGGGACGGCTAATTAGAGGGGAGCTTAGAAATCACTTTGAACCTCAAGGACACCCGGCTATTAGCGTGCACATAAAATATGTATTAATCCTAGGTGTATGTTTTGTTCCCTTCCTTAAATTATAAAAAAAAATCTAATCAAATCAAATTTATTTATATAGCCCTTCTTACATCAGCTGATATCACAAAGTGCTGTACAGAAACCCAGCCTAAAACCCCAAACAGCAAGTAATGCAGGTGTAGAAGCACGGTGGCTAGGAAAAACTCCCTAGAAAGGCCAAAACCTAGGAAGAAACCTAGAGAGGAACCAGGCTATGAGGGGTGGCCAGTCCTCTTCTGGCTGTGCCGGGTGGAGATTATAACAGCACATGGTCTAGATGTTCAAATGTTCATAAATGACCAGCATTGTCAAATAATAATAATTATAGTAGTTGTCGAGGGTGCAACAAGTCAGTAACACAGGAGTAAGTGTCAGTTGGCTTTTTCATAGCCGATCTTTGAGAGTATCTCTACCGCTCCTGCTGTCTCTAGAGAGTTGAAAACAGCAGGTCTGGGACAGGTAGCACGTCCGGTGAATAGGTCAGGGTTCCAGCAGGTCTGGGACAACAGGTCTGGGACAACAGGTCTGGGACAACAGGTCTGGGACAACAGGTCTGGGACAGGTAGCACGTCCGGCGAACAGGTCAGGGTTCCATAGCTGCAGGCAGAACAGTTGGAACTGGAGCAGCAGCACGGCCAGGTGAACTGGGGACAGCAAGGAGTCATCAAGCCAGGTAGTCCTGAGGCATGGTCCTAGGGCTCAGGTCCTCTGCGAGAGAGAAAGAAAGAAAGAAAGAAAGAAAGAGAAAGAGAGAATTAGAGAGAGCATATTTAAATTCACACAGGACACCGGAAAAGACAAGAGAAATACTCCAGATGTGATAGACTGACCCTAGCCCCCCGACACATAAACTACTGCAGCATAAATACTGGAGGCTGAGACAGGAGGGGTCAGGAGACACTGTGGCCCCATCCGATGAACCCCCGGACAGGGCCAAACAGGTAGGATATAACCCCACCCACTTTGCCAAAGCACAGCCTCCACACCACTGGAGGGATATCTCCAACCACCAACATACCATCTCGGGACAAGGCCGAGTATAGCCCACAAAGATCTCCGCCACGGCACAGCCCAAGGGGGGGCGCCAACCCAGACAGGAAGACCACGTCAGTGACTCAATCCACTCAAGTGACGCACCCCTCCCAGGGACGGCATGGAAGAACACCAGTAAGCCAGTGACTCAGCCCCCGTAATAGGGGTAGAGGCAGAGAATCCCAGTGGAAAGAGGGGAAACCGGCCAGGCAGAGACAGCAAGGTGCCTCCAGCTGTTTGCTTAGAAATTCTAGGAACAATTAGGAGGCCCGCGTCTTGTGACCGTAGCGTACGTGTAGGTATGTACGGCAGGACCAAATCGGAAAGATAGGTAGGAGCAAGCCCATGTAATGCTTTGTAGGTTAGCAGTAAAACCTTGAAATCAGCCCTTGCCTTAACAGGAAGCCAGTGTAGGGAGGCTAGCACTGGAGTAATATGATCAAATTTTTTGGTTCTAGTCAGGATTCTAGCAGCCGTATTTAGCACTAACTGAAGTTTATTTAGTGCTTTATCCGGGTAGCTGGAAAGTAGAGCATTGCAGTAGTCCAACCTAGAAGTAACAAAGGCATGGATTCATTTTTCTGCGTCATTTTTGGACAGAAAGTTTCTGATTTTTGCAATGTTACGTAGATGTAAAAAAGCGGTCCTTGATGTTCTTCAAAAGAGAGATCAGGGTCCAGAGTAATGCCGAGGTCCTTCACAGTTTTATTTGAGACGACTGTACAACCATCCAGATTAATTGTCAGATTCAACAGAAGATCTCTTTGTTTCCTGGGACCTAGAACAAGCATCTCTGTTTTGTCCGAGTTTAAGAGTAGAAAGTTTGCAGCCATCCACTTCCTTATGTCTGAGACACAGGCTTCTAGCGAGGGCAATTTTGGGGCTTCACCATGTTTCATTGAAATGTACAGCTGTGTGTCATCCGCATAGCAGTGAAATTTAACATTATGTTTTCGAATGACATCCCCAAGAGGTAAAATATATAGTGAAAACAATAGTGGTCCTAAAACGGAACCTTGAGGAACACCGAAATTTACAGTTGATTTGTCAGAGGACAAACCATTCACAGAGACGAACTGATATCTTTCCGACAGATAAGACCTAAACCAGGCCAGAACTTGTCCATGTAGACCAATTTGGGTTTCCAATCTCTCCAAAAGAATGTGGTGATCGATGGTATCAAAAGCAGCACTAAGATCTAGGAGCACGAGGACAGACGCAGAACCTCGGTCTGACGTCATTAAAAGGTCATTTACCACCTTCACAAGTGCAGTCTCAGTGCTATGATGGGGTCTAAAACCAGACTGAAGCGTTTCGTGTACATTGTTTGTCTTCAGGAAGACAGCCTTTTCAAAAAATGTTGAGAGGAATGGAAGATTCGATATAGGCCGATAGTTTTTTATAATTTCTGGGTCAAGATTCGGCTTTTTCAAGAGAGGCTTTATTACTGCCACTTTTAGTGAGTTTGGTACACAAAAATGCCTTGCTTGAGTGGGCATCCCCCTCTTCTGGAGAGATGCAGAGGAGTGGAGTGGGCCGGTGCATCCTGAACCCTTCTCTCTTTCTGTTTTTCATCTCCTTGAGTGTTTAAAACTCTGTCTTCAAGGTACATGTTGCATCTGTTGTCTCAGTTTGGACACACCTTCTCATTCCAGGGTTTTTCTTTATTTTTACTATTTTCTACATTGTAGAATAATAGTGAAGACATCAGAACTATGAAATAATACATGTAGTAACCAAAAAAGTGTTAAACAAATAAAAAAATATTTTATATTTGAGATTCTTCATCGTAGCCACCCTTTACCTTGATGACAGCTTTGCACACTCTTGGCATTCGCTCAATCAGCTTCATGAGGTAGTCACCTGGAATGCATTTCAATTAACAGGTGTGCCTTGTTAAAAGTTAATTTGTGGAATTTCTTTCCTTCTTAATGTGTTTGAGCCAGTCAGTTGTGTTGTGACAAGGTAGGGTTGGTATACAGAAGATAGCCCTATTTGGTAAAAGACCAAGTCCATATTATGGCAAGAACAGCTCAAATAAGCAAGAGAAACGACAGTCCATCATTACTTTAAGACATGAAGGTCAGTCAATCTGGAAAATCTGAAGAACTTTGAAAGTTTCTTAATGAACAGTCGCAAAAACCATCAAGCGTTATGATGAAACTGTCTCTCATGAGGACTGCCACAGGAAAGGAAAACCCAGAGTTACCTCTGCTGCAGAGGATAAGTTCATTAAACTGTTCAGAGGAGACCGCGTGAATCAGGCCTTTATGGTCGAATTGCTGCAAAGAAACCACTACTAAAGGACACCAGTAAGAAGAAGTGACTTGCTTGGGCCAAGAAACACAAGCAATGGACATTAGACCGGTGGAAATCTGTCAGTTTCGTTACTAGCTAGCTACCTTTTGAGTTTGGATCCTGCGATGCAGTTTGCATTAGTTGCTAGGACCGCTACTATCTGTCCAGTGATCCTGCCTAGCTGCTAGCTAGCTGCCTATCAAGCTAGCTTGAATGTAGCCCGCGACGCACTTCGCCATTTTGTCTGAGACTGCGGATTGTCCCTGGCTTGTGGCTGTCTAGACCACTGCTGTTTGTTGTTGTTGTTTTCAATATTCCCTGCGACCTGCCCTGTCTGGAACTGCATGGAGTAACAGCATAACCTAATGTTGTTACCATGACAAAGACCAAAGCTGGCGGGAGTACCTTTGAGGACAGTGGAGTTTCTCTATCACAGGTGAAGGATCTTTTAAACAAACAAAAACAGTTCTAAAGCAGTTGTTACTACAACAAGAAAATAGCTTCAACTTTTTTGTCCGAATACTGGTGGAACTACTAAAAGAATGGATGACCTGACCAGAGAGGTCCAGGACCTGAAGAACAGTTTGCAGTTTTCCCAGTGTTAGCTTGTTTAAACAGGAGAACGGCAAGATGACCGCAGTCTGTAAGTCATTGGGAGAGGACATCAGTTCTGTATATGAATCCAATATAACAATAACAGAGAAATCATCTCGAGGGGCAATCAAGGTGGAACAACATGGTTGTGGACGGAATTGCAGAATCTCCACATGAGACCTGGACGGAGTCTGAGGACAAATTGAGGGAAATGATCTCGGAGAAACTGGAGATGGACCACAGGAAGATTGAGGTGGAGCACGCCCACAGGACTGGAAAACCCAACACCGGCCCAGGTGACAGGCCCAGGCCGATAGTGGTCAAGTTCCTGAGGTTCAAGGACAAGGTACAGTAGCTGTTCTGGAAAGAGCCAAGAACTTCAGAGGAACGTACAGTGCATTCTGAAAGTATTCAGACCCCTTGACTTTTTCCACCTTTTGTTACGTTACAGCCTTATTTTAAAATGGATTAAATAGTTATTTTCCCCTCATTAATCTACACACAATACCCCATAATGACAAATCTTGGGTATGATGCTACAAGCTTGGCACACCTGTATTTGGGGAGTTTCTCCCATTCTTCTCTGCAGATCCTCTCAAGCTCTGTCAGATTGGAGGGGAGCATTGCTGCACAGCTATTTTCAGGTCTCTCCAGAGATGTTCGATCGGGTTCAAATCCAGGCTCTAGCTGGGCCACTCAAGGAAATTCAGAGACTTGTCCAGAAGCCACTCCTGCGTTGTCTTGGCTGTGTGCTTAGGGTCGTTGTTCTGTTGGAAGACGAACCTTCAGCCCCAGTCTGAGGTCCTGAGGGCTCTGGAGCGGGTTTTCATCAAGGATCTCGCTATACTTTTTTATAAATGTGCAACAATTTTTTAAAACCTCTTTCCCTTGATCCTGGCCAGTCTCCCAGTCCCTGCCGCTGAAAACATCCCCACAGCATGATGCTGCCACCACCATGCTTCACCGTAGGGATGGTGCCAGGTTTTCTTCAGACGTGACGCTTGGCATTCAGGCCAAAGAGTTCAATCTTGGTTTCATCAGACAGGAGAATCTTGTTTCTCATGGTCTGAGAGTCTTTAGGTGCCTTTTAGCAAACTTCAAGAGGGCTGTCATGTGCCTTTTACTGAGGAGTGGCTTCTGTCTGGCCACTCTACCATAAAGGTCTGATTAGTGGAGTGCTGCAGAGATGGTTGTCCTTCTGGAAGGTTCTCCCATCTCCACAGAGGAACTCTAGAGCTCTGTCTGAGTGACAATTGTGTTCTTTGTCACCTCCCTGACCAAGGCCCTTCTCCCCAGATTGATCAGTTTGGCCGGGTGGCCAGCTCTAGGAAGAGTCTTGAGGGTTACAGAATTCTTCCATTCAAGTATGATGGAGGCTACTGTGTTCTTGGGGACCTTCAATGCTGCAGACATTTTTTGTTGCTCTTCCCCAGGTCTGTGCCTCGACCCAATCCTGTCTCGGAACTCTCCATTTCCTTCGACCTCATAGCTTGGTTTTTACTCTGACATGCACTGTCAACTGTGGGACCTTATATAGACAGGTGTGTGCCTTTCCAAATCATGTCCAATCAATTGAATTTACCACAGGTGGACTCCAATCAAGTTGTTGAAATATCTCAAGGATGCTCAATGGAAACAGAATGCACTTGAGCTCAACTTCGAGTGTCATAGCAAAGGGTCTGAAACGTATGTAAATAATGTTTTTCTGTTTAAAAAGAAAATGATAAACCTGTTTTTGCTTTGTCAATATGGGGTATTGTGTGTAGATTGATGAGGAAAAATATTAATTTAATACATTTTAGAATAAGTCTGTAACGTAACAAAATATGTAAAAAGTCAATGGGTCTGAATACTTTCCGAATGCACTGTTCATCTTAATCAACTAGGACTATCTTGAAGCTGTGCGCCAGAAGAGGAAAGAACTTATGCCAGCCATGAAAGCTGCCAGAGTGCGTGGGGACATTGCTTATATCCGCTATGACAGGCTTGTTGTCCACCCTCCCTCCCAAAAGCCTGGAAGGGATGAGAGAGCCAAGCCTATGGGTTTGTAGCTTCAACCCCGCAGCATACACATATATTCAGAGCCATATCCCTGTAATGCTCAGAGAAGAACTTATGTAAAATTGTATTGAAGTGTTGTTGCCGGGTCACTTGGCACATCTAAAGCCTTTTCCTTTGGGGTGTTGTATAGGCCACCAAGTGCTAACAGTCAGTATCTAAATAATATGTGTGAAATGCTTGATATTGTATGTGATGTAAACAGAGAGGTCTATTTTCTTGGGGACCTGAAGATTGACTGGTTTTCATCAAGCTGTCCACTCAAGAGGAAGCTTCTCACTCTAACCAGTGCCTGTAATCTGGTTCGGGTTATTAATCAACCTACCAGGGTGTTTACAAACACTACAGGAACAAGATCATCCACATGTAAAATCACATTTTTACTAATACTGTAGAACTTTGTTCTAAAGCTGTATATGCATTGGATGCTGTGATCACAATATAGTGGCTATGTCCAGGAAAGCCAAAGTTCCAAAGGCTGGGCCAAAATAGTGTATAAAAAATCATACAAAAGATTTTGCTGTGACTCTTATGTGGATGATGTTAAAATATTTGTTAAGGGTCCATGGATTGATGAGGAATTGAAAAACTGTATGGCTGAAATAAATGGGGGAAAAGGAGTGGCTAATAAGTCTGGCTGACTTACGGCAAATTGAGAAATTATGTGATTAAACTCAACAAAAATAATAAAATGTATTATGAAGCCAAGATCAATGATATAGGCCCTCTACTCTTTTCCATTTTTAGCAATAACCTGCAACTGGCAAAACAAGGCATGTGTGTCCATATATGCTGATGATTCAACCATATATGCCTCAGCAACCACAGCTAATGAAGTCACTGAAACCCTTAACAAAGAGTTGCAGTCAGTTTTGGAATGGGTGGCCAGTAATAAACTGGTCCTGAACATCTCTATAACTAAGATCATTGTATTTGGTACAAATCATTCTCTAAGTTCTAGACCTCAGCTGAATATAGTATTGAATGGTGTGGCTGTTGAACAAGTTGAGGAGACTAAATTACTTGGTGTTACCTTAGATTGTAAACTGTCATGGTCAAAACATATAGATTCAATGGTTGTAAAGATGGGGAGAGGTCTGTCTGTAATAAAGAGATGCTCTGCTTACTCCACAAAGTAAGTCCTGCAGGCTCAATTTTTGTATCTTATCTTGATTATTGTCCAGTCATATGGTCAAGTGCTGCAAAGAAAGACCTAGTAAAGCTGCAGGCAGCTGGTCCAGAACAGAGCATCAGGTCTTGCTCTTCATTGTAATCAGAGGGCTAATATTAATACTATGCATGCCAGTCTCTCTTGGCTAAGAGTTGAGGAGAGACGACTGCATCACTTCTTGTTTTCATAAGAAGCAATGTGTTGGAAATTGTTTGCATAGTCTACTTACACACAGCACTGACACACACACTAACACCACCAGACATGCCACCAGGGGTCTTTTCACAGTCCCCAGGTCCAGAACAAATTCAAGGAAGCGTACAGTATTCTACCGAGCCATGAGTGCATGAAACTCCCTTCCATCTTATATAGCGCAAGTGAAGAGCGAACCTGGTTTCAAAAAACAAACAAGTCAACCCCTCACGGCACAACGCCGCTCCCCCATGTCAAATCAAATCAAATTGTATTGGTCACATACACATGGTTAGCAGATGTTATTGCGAGTGTAGCGAAATGTGCTTCTAGTTCCGACCGTGCAGTAATATCTAACCTAATTAACTACCTAACTACCTTATACACACAATTCTAAGTGAAGGGATGGAATACGAATATATGGATGACCGAGCGGCATAGGCAAGATGCAATAGATGGTATAAAATACAGTATATACATATGAGATGAGTAATACGAGATGAGTAATGCAAAATATGTAAACATTATTGAAGTGGCATTATTAAAGTGACTAGTGATCCATTTATTAAAGTGGCCAATGATTTCAAGTCTGTATGTAGGCAGCAGCCTCTCTGTGTTAGTGGTGGCTGTTTAACAGTCTGATGGCCTTGAGATAGAATCTGTTTTTCAGTCTCTCGGTCCAAGCTTTGATGCACCTGTACTGATCTCGCCTTCTGGATGGTAGCGGGGTGAACAGGCAGTGGCTCGGGTTGTTGTTGTCATTGATGACCGTTTTAGCCTTCCTGTGACATCGGGTGCTGTAGGTGTCCTGGAGGGCAGGTAGTTTGCCCCCGGTGATGCGTTGTACAGACCGCACCACCCTCTGGAGAGCCTTGCGGTTGTGGGCGGTGCAGTTGCCGTACCAGGCGGTGATACAGCCCAACAGGATGCTCTCAATTGTGAATCTGTAAAGGTTTGTGAGGGTTTTAGGTGACAAGCCAAATTTCTTCAGCCTCCTGAGGTTGAAGAGGCCCTGTTGTGCCTTCTTCACCTCACTGTCTGTGTGGGTGGACCATTTCAGTTTGTCCGTGATGTGAACGCCGAGGAACTTTAAAACTTTCCACCTTCTCCACTGCTGTCCCGTCAATGTGGATAGGGGGGGTGCTCCCTCTGCTGTTTCCTGAAGTCCACGATCATCTCCTTTGTTTTGTTGACGTTGAGTGAGAGGTTGTTTTCCTGACACCACACTCCAAGTGTCCTCACCTCCTCCCTGTAGGCTGTCTCGTCATTGTTGGTAATCAAGCCCACTGTAGTTGTGTCATCTGCAAACTTGATGATTGAGTTGGAGGCGTGCATGGCCACGCCGTCATGGGTGAACAGGGAGTCCAGGAGGGGGCTGAGCATACACCCTTGTGGGGCCCCAGTGTTGAGGATCCGCGAAGTGGAGATGTTGTTTCCTACCTTCACCACCTGGGGGCGACCCGTTAGGAAGTCCAGGCCCCAATTGCACAGGGCGGGGTTGAGACCCAGGGCCTCAAGCTTAATGATGAGTTTGGAGGGTACTATGGTGTTAAATGCTGAGCTGTAGTCAATGAACAGCATTCTTACATAGGTATTCCTCTTGTCCAGATGAGTTAGGGCAGTGTGATGGCGATTGCATCGTCTGTGGACCTATTGGGGTGGTATGCAAATTGATGTGGGTCTAGAGTGGCAGGTATGGTGGAGGTGATATGATTCTTGACTAGTCTCTCAAAGCACTTCATAATGACAGAAGTGAGTGCTACGGGGCGATAGTCATTTACTTCAGTTACCTTGTTGTGTGTATGTACTGACATGTACAGTATGTGTAACTGATAGATGCACACACACACACTATATGTTCATGTTTTTAAACATATGTAAATTGTAAAGTATTTTGTTGCTGTCTTTTTTGTTATATGACGGACCCCAGTAAGACTAGCTGTCACCATTGGCGTTGGATAATGGTCATCCTAATAAATCAAATCAAAAGATTGGTGTTAACATGGGCGAGAGTTTCCTTCCACCATATTTTTTTCACCAGTCTCTGTGCTATTGACTTTATAATTTATACCTAATCTAACCTATGACCTGACCCAATACTTTTGTAGTCTTTTTGAATGGTTTTCAATGGGCAAAAAATGTAGTGCAATGGTGTTCAGTGCAAAACCTCAATAAAAGGCATCTGGCAGAAGTAAATTCATCCCCAAACATGACTATAATTGTATATATATCTTTCTTTGCAAGAAATAACATCCCCAAAAACACACCAAAAAAACTATTAATCACAACTGTCTCCTAGCCTCCCAGGCATGTTTTCTGTCCTTAACCCTGAAACTGAAACAAAATATACATCTTTTTATACAACTATAACAAAATAAAAACTAGCAAATCAGGTCTGAAAACTACCAAACTAAACTGAATTTCAAATAAAAAAGAAAATATCTTTGATAAAGTGCAGTCCATTTACACAGATAATGCAGCTCTCTGTGAGGGCGCTGAGTGTCTATGGAACAGAGCTGTGGGGACATAAAGCTTTATAGTTAACAAATGCCTTGTCTGTTTCTCCTCTCCTCCGCATCAGTAGTCCAGTACATTGTGGAATCTTGCCTATGTCAAATCTAAAATGTATGAGGAATTTCTGTTCTAATCTTATTGATTTATGAGCAGAAGCCCAAACATGAAGAATAGATTTTTCTTAATCATTCTCCTGCTTATTTTAGGAGAATCTCATTTTGGTTATTTTTCACCCTTGAGCTCTTAGTGTGTGTATTTCACACAGTTATTATGTGTGTGTATTTTGAAGCGAGCAAGTGATGATAACATGAGCTGACCTGTTGTAAATTCTACTAAAGATTTTCTTTGACCATCATTTTTAGCTTGAGGCCACATTGAGTTCCATTGTGGAAGTCTTCAGCTACACTAGTGTTAGGGAGCAGGGTTGGTGTGTGTGTAGTGTAGTGCCTCTGTACGCAGTCTCTCAGTGGGGCTGCTGGGGGGTGGTGGGCAGAAGCAGGAAGAAAACCAGTATGGATGTTTACTGTAGTTTGCCTTGCCCTGTAACACACTACAATGCCATTTAGAAAAACAACAGCAACATAGCAATAAAATAACACACACAAAAACCAAGTCATTACATTACTACAGTACTGTGTAAAGTGTTTCCACGATGATGGACATGCGTCCCATCCCGCCCCTCCCTCCCTCCCTCCCTCCCTCCCTCCCTCCCTCCCTCCCTCCCTCCCTCCCTCCCTCCCTATACTATACCCCTATCTCTCAGGGTTCCCAGATTATGGGTTCTATTCCGGGGCCGGGCCCAGTGACCTGCGGGGCCCCCCCTGCTCCTTTGCCGACTATGGCTCCCTGGGGCCCCAGGCTGCTCAGATGCTGCAGCACAGTGAGCATCATGCCACCTCCGCCTGCAACTCCCCCCTCCAGCACCACCTGCAGCACAGCCCGGACCCCTTTAAGAGCCCAGGTGTGTACCCTGCTAACGTCTCCTTCAATCCTTCAATCAGTCAATGATGCCATTCAAGTTACGAATTCATGAGGCTATTGTGAGAGAGAGAAAAAGAGAGGGAGTGTAAAAGAAAGAGAGAGGAAAGAGGAGTTTATAGAGACAGAGAAGGGAACAATAACTATCACAGGAAGGTGATGTACTGTAGCGTAGCACCCCTGGTAGGCTGGACAATAGAACGAGTCAAAATTCACCCAAGGCTGAAAAACAGCAAAATAACATTTGCTAAGCTGGAACACTAGTGCGAGCCCATAGCAAATTAATGGAATCGAACGTTTGCAGAGCCTGTTTTGACTGGAGTGATGCTTAGAATTCCATTTTGCCTAAATGGCACAAAAAAATGTATCACTTTTTATTTTACCACTACAATCTGTTCGTCGGACGAAACTAAAAACAAACAACTTGTGTAGAAAGTAAACTTCCGCACCTCGATTGTGTGTCAAATGTGCTTATGTCTGCGTAATGAGAAAGTAGGGAAAAAATGAAAACTTCTGACGATTTCTGGTCTAGTGATCGATGACAAACAAGCTCGCTGCCCAGACTTACATAATTACAAAGAGGAGATTCTCCTGATTAAAATGGTGCCCGACAAAAAATATAAATATATACATCGTGAGATATTTGACGAAATAGACTGGCATGCCGCTCCATAGGAAAACAATGGGTGGAGCTCAGCGTTCCAAGGGCAAAATGTATTTTGGGGCTAATATTTGATGACAACCAAGCTCGCTGGCCAAACTTACATAATTAGGAAGAGGAGATTCTCATGATTAAAATGGCATCCGACTTGAAAAAAATCTAAAAATACACATTGCGAGATATTTGGCGAAATAGACAGACATGCCAAAAATTCCCCTATAGTAAACAATGGAGTTCCTCAGAGTTCCATGAGTAATTTTTAGTTTGTTTACTTTTTAACTATAAACAACTTGAGCAGGTCTCATTGCCAACAATAGTGAAGCAGGCATTGTGACGTAGAACAATAAGCTGGGAATAGAACGTTCTGAAGGCGAGTTGGTGCCACGGTGCTCAATAGAACTAATAGGATCTGGCAGGGTGAAAAAGGCCCTAAAATAAGGCCTGTTTTTTCGTGATCACTTCAAAACGACGGCGAGCAGCTGGGAAATATGGTCATATTATGAAACTGGGCTCCACGGTGGATGCAATGAACTCGTTTTTATCAGAAAAAAAGCGTAGTTAAAAATGTTATGTGTCCAGCCTACCCCCTAGTTTGATATGTATGTATACATGTCTCTGTCTGCTTACTCACTTCATGTGGAGCTGAGGGAAGGATAGATGGATGTCTGTTGACAGACAGACACCCTGTTCTCATTTCACACAGTTATGGTGACCTAATGTACTGTAGTGCCTACAAACATTTAAATGTTTTATATTTAAGTCATTTAGAAGACGCTCCTATCCAGAGCGACTTACAGGAGCAATGAGGGTTAAGTGCCTTGCTCAAGGGCACATCGACAGATTTGTTCCCCTAGTCAGCTCAGGGATTTGAACCAGCAAACGTTTAGTTACTGGCTCAATGCTCTTAAACACTAGGCTACCTGCTGCCCTACATAGGCATACAGTACATGTATAAGTGTTACTCATTTTCAGTTCAGCATACAGTGTATTGTTGTCAGTACTGGTTTTTGTTTAAGATATATCAAGGACAATTTTATTTATTCTTATAACACTCTTCAAATATTGATCTCCATCCCTTGCTTACCCACATTGCATCTTGTTTGTTGGTACAGTGTATTACTTTTTCATGTAAGGTGATGAACCATAATTGACATGACTGCATTTATATGTATTTAGACTGCTCATTTAAGTAAGAGAGAGAGAACCCTGATGAGGAATCTGTCATAAAGAATGAGTGCCCATAAATTTAGCTCCCAAAGCTTGTATTTGACTCTTGTTACAAAAGTATGACAAGCGTTCATGAATATCATCATGAATAAGTTGAGCAAAAGTTCTGTGGCAAATTTTTCCTGTTGGCTTGACATCTTTCGAGATATTGTTTTGTTGCTGGAATGTAGTCTATTTGATGAGCAAAGAAGGAACAACGAGTTGCAGAAAGCATTGAACAGGTTACTTACTATCATAGCTCATCCACTGACAGTCTGAATGATATGGTTTTTAGAAACACACACCTTACTGTTCTTTTGCTTTGCCAGTTCTTTTGTTGGTACCTTAAAACCCCATTTCCTGTAAATCTAGACTGGAGCATTTTATTGCAATGAGATCGGGTTACTCTGACCTTTTTAAATCACCAATAGTGTTCTAACCCCACAACTGTGCTCCAATCAGCGTAAGTCATGTGTAGTTATTAGTGGGGCTGACAGTGTGGTTCAAATACCTAATCCTGTTCAACATGGGAACGGCTGGGGGGGATGTGCAATTCAACAAAGTCCACCAATTATGAGGGATCTAGCCTGCTGTATAAACAGAGATAGAGTGGGTAATTGGTTAAAACAGTCTTGTTAGGACTGGGTCACTCTGATAAGAACAGTGCAGCCAATCAGAGACATTGCTTGATACTACTAAGCAGCAGTGTCACTCTGAGAAGTGGTTTATTTCTCCCTCACAAAGAGGCTACCGTAACTTTGTCATTATTTAATCTGCTGATGTTAGGGGGAGAAGGAATTTTTGATCTGGTGTGTGTGTGTGTTTTCTACCCCCAAACAGGTAGTACTGTGCCTTTTATACACTTGTTAGAGAGCAACACATTTACACTAACATATTTCACAATCCAATCATCTATGGTGATCATAGACGTGTATCTGTATAGCGTAGCCTACGTAGCTTTGAATGAGATATTTCATTTTGACACGTATTACAATGTGTGGCAAAAATCCACCTCCGTTCTCATCCAGACTGTCTCCTTTCTTGAGCAGGTTTTAAAAACCCTTATTCTCACGAGTCTTCAGATCCAGCGCATTAATAGACTTCCCTTTCAATGAACATCCGCACCAACCGAAAGCCTCCGGCTGCAGTGGAAAGACTGATTTAATATTCCTTTATTAATGGGAGTGTCACTGAGCGGCACTCAGCGAGAAAAATGAGCAGACCACGCCATGGGCTCCCAATTTTTTTATTTAATATATGCTCTTGTTTTTATATATTTTAATTTGTCTTTTCAACACACTAAACAGACGGTCACCTGGTGCTGAGCTGACTGCAGCAATGGCTCAAGTGGTCTAGACAACAATTAGAGTAATTTAAGCCAACCCCATGGTTCCTCGACTTCCCCTATTCTTTTTTTATTTCCTGCTCTCTCATTTCTTAATTTCCAGTATTATTGGTCTGGGATTTCTCCCTGGCGTTGTGTTCTACTTTTCAAAAGACTGTCTAGTGCTCTTTGCCTCTCGCTTTATAGCCATAGTTTTCCCCACATACACTGTCAAGGTCATCTACACTGAACCAAAATATAAACGCAACATGCAAAGATTTTTACTGAGTTACAGTTCATTTAAGGAAATCAGTCAATTAAAATAAATTCATTGTGCCCTAATTTATGGATTTTACATGACTGGGCACGGGCGCAGTCATGGGTGGGCCTGGGAGGGCATAGGCCCACCTACTTCGGAGCCAGACCCCCACCCACTGCGGAGCCAGGCCCAGGCAATCCAAATTATTTTTTTCCCACAAAAAGGCTTTATTACAGACAGAAATCCCCCCCCTCCCATACTGACAAATTCTCTGAAACGACATTGGAGGTGGTATATGGTAGAGAAATGTACATTAAATTATCTGGCAACATTTCTGGTGGACATTCCTGCAGTCAGCATTCCGAATTGCACACTCAATACTTGAGACATCTGTGGCATTGTGTTGTGTGACAAAACTGCACATTTTAGTGGCCTTGTATTGTTCCCAGGTGCACCTGTGTAAAGATCATGCTATTTAATCCGCTTCTTGATATGCCACACCTGTCAGGTGGATGGATTATCTTGGCAAAGGAGAAATGCTCACTAACAGGGATGTAAACACATTTGTGCACAAAATTTGAGAGAAATATGGAACCAACAATTTACATGTTGCATTTATATTTTTGTTCAGTATAGATTGGCTTTTCAGACTTTTTCCCGTCACACATTAACGCACAAACTCTCTTCTGTCTCTCTCTCTTCTCTCTCTCTGGGTGAGCTCTGAGATGCAGAGGGCTCCATCTCTCTGCTCTTTAATGTGTTCTCTCTCTCTCTGCCTCTCTCTCTCTCTCTCTCTCTCTCTCTCTCTCTCTCTCTCTCTCTCTCTCTCTCTCTCTCTCTCTCTCTCTGTCTCTCTCTCTCTGCCTCTCTCTCTGCCTCTCTCTGTGTGGAAGGGCCGGCTGGGCTTGGTGGTAGGCTGCCGTGGAAAAGTGACTCGATGATGCAGTCTTTTAGCAGGCATTACCCAGGACACCCTGTGTAATTTCCTGGCTGTCAGGCACCAGCTAGGCCTGATACCCCTGGCACTAAGGGAAAGATAATCACCATCATATATTTAAAGGAGGAGAGAGAGAGGGCCTCTCCTAGTGACAGGTGTTGATTAGATAGGGGGTGTTGTGCCCAAATCCCCAGAGCAATTTACTGTATGAGAGGGATTCATAAACTGGCAGTCATATTTGACGCTGGCGGACGCAAGACGCAGCGCGAGGGGGAGAGATGTAAAAAAGTGATAAGGAGAGGGACCCGCAAAGAGGCAGCTCACTTTTCCTCTGCCACGTTTTTACCTCCTATAGGATCTTGAGATGAGCTCCTTCAGCTGCTGTATAGACAAATAGCCTTCATATCTTCCCTTCTGCGCTCTTTTATAGTTTGCATGGAATATGAATGCTTAGAGTACGTAAAAGTAGAAAACTTGTCATGCATGAGCATCCTAAATTACATCTTCTTTTAGAACCATGTTTGGTTGGAGCTGGTCAGATAGCTTGTAGAATATGTATCCATTTTCCATATGTATATGTTTATACCAGGCTCCTCAAACAAACGGCACATTTAAAAAAGATTAATCAATTTCTGCTTGCGTTACATTCTATTTCAACTGGGGAATAAAGCATTGAGCCTAATAAATGTATACATAAACTATGTACACTCTTCCTTCTTCCTCTCTAATGTTGTCATTTCCTGTTTGACTGTAGTGTATTGAGTTTTGTGCTTTGTGTTTTCCAGCCCAGTATTACTGTGCATGGAAAAGGCTACACGGACACTCCTGACTTGCAAACCGATATTTAATTTCAGAATTGATTAAAATTAGGTTAAAGGGAAAATCCACTCAAACTGGTATTTTGCGTCATCATGATAATGTGGCCGGTGACACTTTGCTTCTTGGAAGTCCAACATCTTGAAAACTTGACTCCTGACATGCAAAACATTTTGGGTTTGTATCAAAAGTGGACTAATGAAAAAAATACCAAAACATCGTTTTTGAGTGGATTTTCTCTTTAAGGTAATGGTTTGGTTAAGGTAAGGGTCAAGTTAGTTGTTTTGCAGTTCACCAGTGTCCTTACAGTCTCTCGCACTGTGCATGCCAGGTCTCAGCCTCGTACTCAGCTTTTATCCATCTCTGCACACCACCAGTCCTAAATATCTGCGTTGCTCATCCCAATTTTGGCTCCCCCGCTTACCTCCCTCCGTTAGGCACCAACCAGGCCCGGCCCGGAGCCTTCCCTGGCACCAACAGTCCCGGGCCCGTGGCTGACCTCTATGGCACTACGAGCCAGGACTCCGGCGTGGGCAACTACATTAGTGCTGCTAGCCCCCAGCCTGGCTCTGGCTTCGGCCACAGCATTGCTGTAAGTATGGCCTACTCCAGCAACTCGTCCACCTCCTCTAATACTGCCTTCATCTTCTCTGTGCTGTCAACCGTCATCCTAATGCTCAGAACAGGAGAATTCCAGGTCTAGCCTTTGAAAGGGTCCTTGTTCAAAGTGCATTATGTAAATCAATAGTAACCCCATGTGCGTTGACACTGTCGTAAGAATATTTTCTCAATGTCCTTTGAAGCCACTGACATTCATTATCCCTGTTGGCTGCTTCTGTCTGGAACCTTTGACGAGGGTATTGATGGATTTTAGCCGGCCGTAGAAAAACCACGGAGGCAAATCTGCTCCAACTAAGATGGATGAGTAACTTAAGGCCACACAGATAATTAATACAGTTCTGCCCTGTTTGAACTCATGTCCAAAACATGAAGGTGTTCTGAAAACAGAATAAGGCTTTTTGTATGTTTGGCCCATCCAACACCTTGTCTTCCAGTGCATTTCTAGCATGTTAGAACTGTAATGGAACCATGTCGGCACATAAAGCACCACTCTGGAAACAGAGAGGACTTGCATTAGATTAGCTAACTGCTGAACCATCTTTTGGAATTTCGAATCGGAATGGAATGTCAACTTCCACTTGACTTTGACAGTTTCAACCTCAATAAGTGAAATGTTGGTTGACAAAGAAGAGCTTGTCTATATTTCAGAAATGACCGGCACATTGGCACTCAAAATCCCTAGTCAGAAATATTTCATGCTGTTGCTATATATGGCTATCCCAACCTACATAGAAGGAAATGGCTAATATTTTTCTCTTCGAGCTCAGTTTTTATGATTTGTCTTATATAGCAAATATTTATTTTTTGGACATTGGTTGTTGAAGTTCAGTTTCACCTACATGTTGGGTTGGGTGACACATTCGCTTTGGAGAAGTACATTTTTTCCACCCTTGATATCATTGCTGAAGTTGTTTTGTGATTCTGCTGGTGGTTTCATGAAAACATGTTAGCATGAATATGATTACATTATAGTTCTACTGATCCATGCAGTCTTAACAAAACCTTGTTCGCACAATACATACACAGTATAGTTAGACATCTGAAGCTAACAACATTAGTCTCCTGCTTTAGCAAGCATTAGCCCCTTATCATTGAGCAAATGATCCCAATGGCTAAAATGGATCCTTATTGGTGGTGAATGCAGAAAACCTTCAAAAACGATTTACATGCACCATGTAGAGAACTGCTGTAAGAAGACCTGATACCAATTACTACTGCTGTCCACTGCTGCAGAATTCAGTTGGTTTTAATCACTGCTTCTTATCAAAGAAAAAATGTATTCTTAGTATGTACCACAGCAGTACCCCAGCGGTAACATGCTCTTCTGTGTCCATGTCCATGACTCTTTAGAAATAGGTTTATTTCATTTATGCTGCCTATAAAGAGAGCTCTGCTCTAGGACACAGACAGGTTGGCAGCACCACAATGGGACTGCCTGAGACCCACCTCTGTGTGGCCATTTTCCATATTCAAAATTAAATGGGACCTAAATGCAGTTCCGATGGCCAAAACGAACCTAACTTGAGGAAATTAATGAGATACATTTCCATTCATGCTGGCAGCACATCCTATGACAAAAATATACTCACCATTAATAGGTTTATTTTTTGCCTTTTTCCCTGAAATGCATATTGACACAAGTACTAACTGTACACTTTTAGGGCCCCTTGATTGCAACCGCTTTTACAAATGGATACCATTGAAACCTAACAGGTGGTTGGTTGCCATCTCATTCGAGGTATTATGTCATTTATATAATATTTTATTCTTTTTTTACCTATTCTATTTTCATGTTATTTCTGTCTGATTTAGTTCCTCTCCCTCAAAAAACAAGACAACACTTTTTACAGGGTTTCTACACATTGCTTACATTTCTGCATTCTTATTTTGTATATTTGTATATGTGTATTGAAAACCCTTTAAAAAGTGAATGTCATTTTCCATTGTGACATCATCCTGAGAGTTGAAATGCACATTTCTAACTTGTAATGCTCCGACACTATTTCCCCCAATACTGTCACTTTGTTACTCTGTTTCCAGAAGGCTAAGCATGTATTCCGTTAAAATAAATGATGAAAGTAGTCTGCATAAGAAAAGTGTACTGGGTTTATGCAAACCTTGCTGTTGCTTTCCTCACTGTTGCTTTCTCTTATGTTGTCAATGTATATAATGTAGCTAGCTTTACACTGGAATTCAGCAATCAATCAAGAGTCATAACCAAGTCAGTCATATCTAGTGCTGTGGGTTGGCATTAGCTATTTAAGCAATAAGGCCGGAGGGGGTGTGCTATATGACCAATATACCACGGCTGTTCTTAAGCACGACACAACGCAGAGTACCTGGATACAGCCCTTAGCCTTGGTATATTGGCAGTATATCACAAACATTGCTATTATGAACTGGTTACCAACGTAATTAGAGCAGTAAAAATTTATGTTTTGTCATACCTGTGGTATACGGTCTGATATACCACAGCTTTCAGCCAATCAGCATTCAGGGCTCGAACCACCCTGTTTACAATCTGGGAACAGACTCTGGTTTCTTTGCCGTGCTACTGTTCAGTATATGGAGATAGAGTTGTGAGTGAGGTGGAGCTGGATCTGTGCACTCGTTCAGCTTTGGGTAATTTCCTCCGCTCGAGAACACAGCATCTCTACCCTCACCGCCGCTGTTTATCGAGTAGCTTTATGAAAACAAACTTTCAAACATAATTGTCTGACTGTGTAGAAGCCATTTAGAAGCCACATCAGCAAAAACGTGTGTGTATAAAGTGTATTTGTGTGCAGTTTGAGTACAGTATGAGAGGGACAAGTGGAGTGTGTGCATGCTTGCGTGTGTGTACACTGAGTGTGTCTCTCTACAGTGAGAATCTTTGCCTTAGGGCAGTGTTAGTCACTGCAGCAACCCAGCTGCAACAGTCCTCTACACCACTTCAAGTTTCAGTCTTAGGCACTCTGATTTGTGTGGAGTTAGATTAACCCAGACAGAGACACCCCAGTCCAGCTCTCCTCTGGAGTCTTATTCATAAAACCCTCTGTTGGACAGATGTTTCAGACTGGTGGAAGTGATTGCATGGTGTCACCACTGATCTAGTGACCACTATGTAGCACCCTATGTAGGACCCTATGTACCCCTGTGTAGCCCCCTATGTAGCACCCTATGTAGCCCCCTGTGTAGCACCCTATGTAGCCCCCTGTGTAGCCCCTATGTAGCCCCCTGTGTAGCACCCTATGTAGCCCCCTGTGTAGCCCCCTGTGTAGCCCCCTGTGTAGCCCCCTATGTAGCCCCCTGTGTAGCACCCTGTGTAGCCCCTTGTGTAGCCCCTATGTAG
Organism: Salmo salar; assembly: GCF_965601325.2. NCBI lineage: Eukaryota > Metazoa > Chordata > Actinopteri > Salmoniformes > Salmonidae > Salmo > Salmo salar. Next base: position 143,331,205 of record NC_138299.1, read on the forward strand.
CACCCTGTGTAGCCCCTATGTAGCACCCTGTGTAGCACCCTATGTAGCCCCCTATGTAGCACCATATGTCCTTTCGTGAATTGCTGTGAAATGGAATGACGCGACAGATGTAGTCATCAGTTTCTCTAGTTTTCACCGTATGTATTTTTGTCTGATCACCATGGGTCTGGGAGGCAGTGGGTGTACATTTGTTGTTGAAATGCACTGCTAGTGTATATAAAAGCACAGCACCACACAGCACAGTGGAAGCCATCAGAGAAAGCAACAGAGTGAAGTGCAGTTTTCTGTAAACCTGCTTTAAAAAAACAAACCCCTCATCTAACTGGTAGCTGGGCGGTACTGCTTGTCTCTGTGCATGCTAGGAGTGATGTCCTGTCCATGCCTGCTGCCCCTCTTCCATAAAGCTCTGTGTCGTGTGGTAGCAGAGATACTACTGGTACCGTATGTTGTGTCTGGGCTGGTGTCTCACTGCCGTGACCATCCTAGCCTGGAATCCTTTCTTGAAGTGAAGCAGGATAATTGAGTGTGGATTCCAGGCTAGTGCCATCCATCTTTCTGGCAGTGAAAAAGCTCCCATGGGATGTAGCAGTCGTTCTGCTCTCTCTCCCCAGCAGAGGCTGGGTTTGAGATGATTCAGGTTGGACCATCTGCTGCTTCAACCAATTCAAACCTCTGTAAAATTGGTTCTACCATCAATCAAATGTTTTAGAATCAAGAGAAATGTAAAATGAAGAGATACAATGGCACAGAAGAAAATATTGGCAGTTGAGGGAAAGGCTATCAGACATGACATACTGTATCAGTGTTACAGAGAAGGGGGAGCTTTTGGTTTTAACTACTGGCTTTGAATGTCTCCGTTTCCCATTCCAGCAGAGTATTTCAGGAGGCCCGGGGAAGACCGGGCGGAGTTTTTAACTGGCTATGTGAACAGGTGATGCCATCCAACACCAAGCACTACAGCATCAACCCACAGGAGAAGAGTGGAGGTGGCACCATGTGAAGAAGAACTGAAGAAAATGTCAAAATCATCTCAGAAAAAGAAACTACAATCTGCTGTACTATAATCCAAACCTGGTGTTCACGTCCATAATATCCAACTGTAACCCAGTAACTTTGTGTTGGATTTAGGTGTTTTTACCTTTAAATGTTCCTTTTTTTAAATCGATTTCGTTTATTTTCTTTCTTTTCAATGTAGTCTTCAAATTAATAAGGAAGATTCATTATATTTTTTACTTAGGATCAAAAATACACAAATATCGGATACTATGTTAAATGAGTAACTATTTATGTAAACTGTCTTATTTCATGTTTTATTTTAAAAAAAATAGATTGCTATGTTGCTATGGTTTGTTTTCATCCTTGGTAATGGAAAACATTTCAGGTGTCAGTTTGCACGTACAGTGTATTCGGAATGTATTCAGTCCACTTCACTTTTTGCACATTTTGTTACGTTACAGCCTTATTCTAAAATGTATTACATTGTTTTTTCCCCTCATCAATCTAAGCACATTACCCCATAATGACAAAGCAAAAACAGGTTTTTAGAATTTTTTGCAAATGTATTACAAATAAAAAACATCATATTTACATAAGTATTCAGACCCTTTACTCAGTACTTTGGTGAAACACGTTGGGCAGCGATTACAGCATCGAGTCTTCTTGGGTATGACACTACAAACTTGGCAAACCTGTATTTGTTGAGTTTCTCCCATTCTTCTCAGCAGATCCTCTCAAGCTCTGTCAGGTTGAATAGGGAGTGTCGCTGCACAGCTATTTTCAGGTCTCTCCAGAGATGTTCGATCAGGTTCATGTCCGAGACTTGTTCCGATGCCACTCCTGCGTTGTCTTGGCTGTGTGCTTAGGGTCATTGTCCTGTTGGAAGGTGAACCTTCACCCCAGTCTGAGGTCCTGAGTGTTCTAGAGCATGTTGTCATGAAGGATATCTCTGTACTTTGCTCCATTCATTTTCCCTCGATCCTGACTAGTCTGTCAGAGCGACCATCAGGTTCTTGGTTCCATGACCAAGGCCCTTCCCCGATTGCTCAGTTTAGCCGGGCGGCCAGCTCTAGGAAGGGTCTTGGTGGTTCCAAACTTCTTCCATTTAAGAACGATGGAGGCCAAAGTGTTCTTGGGGACCTTCAATGCTGCAGACATTTTTTGGTACCCTTCCCCAGATCTGTGCCTCGACACAATCCTGTCTCGGAGCTCTATGGACAATTCCTTCTACCTCATGGTTTGGTATTTGCTCTGACATGCACTGTCAACTGTGGGACCTTATATAGACAGATGTGTGCCTTTCCAAATCATGTCCAATCAATTGAATTTACCACAGGTGGACTCCAATCAAGTTGTAGAAACATCTCAAGGATGATCAATGGAAATAAGATGTACTTGAGTCTCATAGCAAAGGGTCTGAATACTATTGTAAATAAGGTATTTTATTTTTTTATTTTTTATACATTTGCAAAAATGTCTAAAAACATGTTTTTGCTTGGTCATTATGGGGTATTTCATCATTTTTAGAATAAGGCTGTAACGTAACAGCATTTGGAAAAAGTCAAGGGGTCTGAATACTTTCCGAATGCACTTTACAAGAAAACTGACATGAACTGATGAGGCTTGAAGAAAGGTGGTGTTAATTAAATAAAAAAATAGAGTAACTAATAAATCTTCTAGCTTTTTTTGTTTATTTTAATGTTGTTAATTACCTATTTTGGGCAATAAGAGGACTACAATATTTTCACAGTCCTTTTTTACATTTTTTTTTTGTTGTCAGGAAAAAAGAACCTTTCCTTTTAATACTTTGTGAATTCAGATTTTAAGAAAAAAAATATATAGCTGTAAATATTATTCAAGTCACTGCATATAAATAATCGTTTCAGAGAGAACCATATTTTTGTGATGGTTCATCATAAAAGGTTGTACTGTGTAAGAGCACAACTGTCAGACAAGGACATTTAATGCTCTTAAATCGTATCATAATCCATTTGTAGCACAAAATTCCATGATAACCCCACTCGATCCTACAAGAACACTGTTGGCTTGCTCTGTAAATACTGTTGTCTTTCTTACTGTGCTAATGTCATACCAGCCTACTGTTGTGTCTACATGGTGAGCTCAAAAGTGCACAGCTTCTAAAATATGACAGAAGGTTAACACTGGACATTGCTACACAATGTCTCTCAAAGAGGACACCGGCTCAACTTCTTCTAGACACTCGCAAGTGAAAAGCTACTTACTGTATCTGTCACTGAGATTTTTGAAGTCAATACTATATTAAAAAAATGACATATTACAAATCCAAAGCACACTTTTACTTTGTATTAGTTTGAAAATACCAGATGTTGAATACTAGTGTCCAGAGACAATTCATACCAATCTGCATGTGTTGATGTTACATTTTGTTGTTATGATTATCTTCATTTTTTGTTTTTCTTATTAATGCTATTTATCCATTTTGAACAGAGCACCTACTTTCAATGTGACAGGCAATATTTCAGTCAGATACATTTTACGTCAATTTATTGGAATGTTTTCTTGAACTGATTAGGAAGGCAAACATCTATCATTACCTCAGTCCTGTGAGTTTTGTCTTAGAAGAGATTACAATTGTATTTATTTGAGGCTTAAACAGATTGAAATTATGAATGGATTATGAGAACAAGTTGTTGCACTGTGACAAAGAAGGAAAGTGACCATATTCTATTTGCACATTTCAAGTGTTGGATATTTAAAATGGTCTTGATAAGATGATACATGAAGGATTGTTTTTTAAGAATAACTTTTTATCCCCATTAGAGATTAGACATCTTGGCTGTTGCAATTGGAAAACGTTTTAATGCCCAAAGGGCATTTATTTTCCTAAAAATACGAAATAATCCATACATAATCCATAGATTGGAGCATTTTGACCTAGCCAAGTAACTGTAGTCACCACAGTCATTTCCTGTAGGGACTGGTTTGTTGAGATGGAGAAATGGTTCCTCTATAAAAGTTTCAAATTATATTTGAAGAAAGGATTGGATTAATGTATATGCTGTGCAGATTTTGTTTGTCTCATTTCACTCAACAACCAGGTGAAGCAGAATGCTGGATTCTTTTCAAATAAAATGGGGACTTGTTTAAGTAATAATAAAAAATAAAAAAAATAAAAAAAATAACATGTATATTACCAATTCAAAAAAGAGAAACAAGTATGTTCCCTTGAATGATTTACATTTTTAATCAGAAGGATTTGTATAAATATTTTTGTGGTTGTTAATGATTATATTAATAATAATTATTATACTAACAATATTAGAATGTACTGTACATCCATCCGGTTTTTTCTCCATTCCCTGTCACCTTATACAGTAATCTTATGTTGATCATCAATGTATTTCAGTAATATGTGAAAAAGTAAACTGCAAATGACCTTGTAAGAGTGCTGTCTTTGATGCCAGTGTAGTGGTTTATACACTTATTTGTTGAGCTCTCTTTCCTCCTCTCCGTCTCTCACTCTCCCGATGTCTCACTCTTTCTCTGTCTCTCTCTTCTAGTATTAGTGGTAGATGTTATGTAGTTAAGATGTAGATGTAGCTATTAGAAGATGTAGGACCGGTAAGGATAGAACTTTCTCTTAATTACCATATTTAAAAAAAGAAAAGCTGACATTAGTTTCAATATCATTTGTCTATTTATTTTCAGTTGTACTGATCTCACATGGTTTCAACTAACCAAAGCAATCATTGAGGACATTTAAATAAAAAATTGCTGTAAGACCGAATCGTAAACAAGGCATTGATTGGATCCCCACCCTTGAATGTTTAAAAAAATGGGTGTGCCATACTACCTTAAAAGCTAATACTAGATATGCAAAACCGTTTTATTTGTTATTATTTCACAAGAGGGACACAAGCTATAATTATGATTGAGCATAATGGATTTTATTACTTAACAGATTAATGATAATAATGGTCATAATAACAATAACTATTCTAGATATAATGAATCTAAACTCGTTTTGATGTTTGTACTCTTAAACAATATCCCAGTGGCCCCTGCCACTACTATTTTTGGATACAGTTTATTTTATTTTCGGTGTTTACTTAATTAATTATTAATTCATATTAATTAATACTTTAGTTTGAGTTCATTATCAACATTTGAGAATGTAGTGAATTATTTTTGTACTCTTGAACCATTGGAACCAGATTTTTACTTTAATCAAAGCCAGGGTATCATGAAACATTTAGATTGTAGATGAATTAATACTCCTGCTCTCAAGTGCTTAGTCTTCATTTAAAGTGTTCTCATTCAGATGGTAGCCTGCTTGTTAGTATAGACATTTGCACTGTGCAATAACTTAATCTTTAAGACCCTCCTGCTAAAGGAAAACAAGACAGTGCAAAAGCTACTGATGAGTTGTTATATGAAGGGCTTATTGAAATGATACCTATAGGACATATTTAATTTAAGCAATTCATAGAACCACAGAGAGTTGAGGTAGGATAAGATGTATGCATCGTTCTCATGAAGACCGAGCCAAAATGTCAAAACCTGTTGGTAAACGTGACATTATTGCAGCAGAATGTACCCACTGAGAGCAAGTGTAATGCTCTGTGATACATTGCAAGAAGCTATCTCTGTTTTAAATGTCCCTCTACCAATATCACTATACCTGATTTACCATTTGATTAGAGTAAAAGTTGGCTGGCTGTCCATTGAAAATAGTTGATATCATCTCTATTAGTTACTAAAACATTTTAAAAGTGATTTCACAGCTTGGACTTTAAGGTAGCATGGCTCTGTAGTTGCTATACTTTTCCTTCACATGGACAGCAGTTTACAGCTGATGAATGTTACACATCTTGCTAGACTACTTAATCATTGGATAATTGTTGGTAAAAACTAAACTAAAAATATATATATATAAAAAAGACCTGGAAGGTGTTGGATGATATACTGGGAGCGTACTACCGTAACCATTTAAACTTGAATCTTGAGGCAAGTGCTAGGCAATGGCCAAACAAACATCCCATCACTGAATTAACAGACACACAACGCACACATACCTACTGTAATAACAGGTAAATAATGTATATACATGTTAGTTAAGGATATATTATTGTGTATGTCTATTTGTTGAGGCTGAACCCTCATTTCAGATTAAATTAACTCCCTGCTGTCTGAAATGTTTACGTAGGCAACACTGTTTGTATTATGTTTGTGCCGCACATAACATTATTATGATGTTTTCCCATGATGCAACATGGTTGGACTGTAAAACATGGGCTGTAGAAGCTGTGACTGATACTTTAGAGTAAAGCATACTATACAATTATTTCAAACCGGAAATTGGCGGTTAGTGAGTACCATGGCATGGGCCACTGCTAGAGCAGAGAGTGTGTGTGTGGGTGGGTACAGTGGGTTTAGGGAAGCGGTACAGTCATTAAAAGTCCTGTGCATCTCTGTGGACATTCGTCTTACTGTACATTTGACCTGACCTTAGCAGAGTCTTTTCTTCTCTCATGCTCCCTCTTGGGTTCGACCTCTGATTGCCTTGCCCATTCCTAACACTTGCCCATGTTTTAATGTTAACAGACTTTTTCCCGCGAGAGCTGACTGATAGGACTGACGTCTGAAAGCATCTTTCAGGTCTTCTTGTATGGCTTGCTCAAGCCCTGTTGTAAAATATAATAAAGTGGATGGGGGTCTCTCACATCTCAGATGTGGAAAGTATAATTTTATATTTGTATTTTCAAATAATTATAATAATAAAACTTGTTTGTGAAAGGTTTCCATGCTCTACTGTGGTGCAGAAATCGATGTGTTTGTCTGGAAAAAATGTAAATAAACTGTTTTGAACCATTTCACTCATTGTTTTTATTTTAAATGGAATATTGTTTAAAGTTGAATTGGTGTGGGATTAAACCTTTTGAGTTATATTTGCAAAAGAATGTATGCCAGAAGATGCAACAAAATAAAAATGCACAAAGTTGAATATAATGGCCTATAGTGTGTATTTTTATTCTGTGGTACACTTCCATTCCCATCCCGAAAAGACAGAGATGTTCATGGAAGAAATAATAAAATACAATTATTCATTTTTAATTTTTTTTATCACATACCATTTTAATCATCATTTATTCTCTGTGCATTTATTACCATTCTAAGGAAATGATGAAGTTACCATTACCAGATAGTGATCATACTGTATGTTAAAATATGCAACAAAATGACTAAAAGTATGTGGACACCTGCTCGTCGAACATCTCATTCCAAAATCAGGGGCGTTAATATGGAGTTGGTCCCCCCTTTGCTGCTATAACAACTTCCACTCTTCTGGGAAGGCTTTCCACTAGATGTTGGAACATTGATGCAGGGACTTGCTTTCATTTAGCCACGAGCATTATTGAGGTCGGGCACTGATGTTGGGCGATTAGGCCTGGCTCGCAGTCGGCGTTCCAATTCATCCCAAAGGTGTTCGATGGGGTTAAAGTCAGGGCTCTGTGCAGGCCAGTCAAGTTCTTCCACAGCAATCTCAACAAAATATTTCTGTATGGACCTCACGTTGTGCACGGGGGCATTGTCATGCTGAAACAGGAAAGGGCTTTCCACAAACTGTTTCCACAAAGTTGGAATCACAGAATCGTCTAGAATGTCATTGTATGCTGCGGTGTTAAGATTTCCCTTCCCTTGAACTAAGGGGCTTAGCCCAGACCATGATTCCTCCTCCACCAAATTTTACAGTTAGCACTATGCATTGGGGCAGGTAGCTTTCTCCTGGCATCCGCCAAACCCACATTCGTCCGTCGGACTGCCAGATGGGGAAGCGTGATTCATCACTACAGAGAACATGTTTCCACTGCTCCAGAGTTCAGTGGCGGCGAGCTTTACACCACTCCAGCCCACACGTGGCTGTTCGGCCATGGAAACCCATTTCATGAAGCTCCCGACGAACAATTTCTGACGTTGCTTCCAGAGGCAGTTTGGAACTCTGTAGTGAGTGTTGCAACGGAGGACAGATGATTTTTACGCACTTCAGCACTCGCCAGTCCCGTTCTGTGTGCTTGTGTGGCCTACCACTTCGCGGCTGAGCTGTTGTTTCTCCTTGACATTTCCACTTCACAATAACAGCACTTACAGATGACTGGGGCAGCTCTAGCAGGGCGGACATTTGACGAACTGACTTGTTGGAAAGGTGGCATCCTATGACGGTGCCACGTTGAAAGTCACTGAGCTCTTCAGTAAGGCCATTCTACTGCAAATGTTTGTCTATAGAGATTGCATGGCTGTGTGCTCGATTCTATACACCTGTCAGCAACGGGTATGGGTGAAATAACCAAATCCACTCATTTGAAGTCATGTCCCCACATACTTTTGTATATATAGTGTCCATAAATTGACATATGGCTGAAACCGATAGAGTGGTTATGAAACAAGTGTTTGCATTAAAGGTGTAAATTAACATACTGTACGTACTTGTACACACCTGACTCTATAGACTGTGGAGTTGAATTACATGTATTGGCACGAATCTTGAGGCACTATCAAGTAAGGGAATTAAGTCAGGCGACACTTCATATGTTTTTTCCTCAAGTTTTATTTCAAGATATGAGCTTGAGACTTCTGTTATGGATACAATCATGAAGAGGAGAGGGATGGGCTACAGAAATAAATCAATAAATTCCTCAAGTCCTTATTGGAACCTATCTGCGGTTTGTTGGCCATCTCATTTATCAAAACATTTACATCATCTGTTATTGTCATTTTCTCAGGGAAAATACATTTGTCTGTTAGTGGATTGAGCTCAAAATGTCTGTCACTACCTTGTCTGTCTGTCTGTCTGTCTGTCTGTCTGTGAACCACACAGCTAAGTCTACCAATGTCCTACCACAAGACTCAAACTCACAACTTCAAAGGTGAGTTCACAAAATGTCTGGGGAGTGGGTGCAACACATCCAGAATGGCTCTCTGAGTGATATCCATCACACACAAGGAGAGTGTTTCTGTCCTCACGGGGCTTAATCAGGAACTGTTTTACCTGAAAATGTAAAATGCAATGTGTGCTGCCAGCGGAAATGTGTCATTTTTAATTTGAGCCGCTGTCCCATTTTCAAATGTGAAATTGCTTCAGAGGTGTGACAGCTATTATAAATGTCTGGAAATTCATCTTCCTCCCTCTCTTCATTGCTCACACACTCACTCGCCTTCGTCTCTTGGCCAGGGGGAGCACTTCACGCACACACAATCGCTCTCTCTCTTTTACACACACACTCCACCGTCACGCCACCTGTCCTCCCACGCTGAACTGCAGAACTCTTACACAGACTCATGACTCACAGGGCAGGCTGGCTGCCAGAAGAGCAATATTCTGAGGTACAGGAGTTGAAGTTCCAGCCCTGCAGGAAAGAAGACCACTTACATTGGTGGTCACTCATGATGGCAGGGATAATGGGCTTGTGGTTTACGACTTAATCATCCAGACAAATAAAAACGATATGGTATGATTCGTGTCTGTCCTATCATTTTTGTCCTTTCCAGCACTGTTCCAGCAACTATGGTGGATTTCTAACCAAGTCAGTCAAGTACGGCTCAGATGACTTATGCTGTGTGCCAAAATGAGGTTCACTGTAGACCTGGACCTTTGATTCAGAGCGCTGAGCATCCAAGCTCTGACACGGGGCATCAGCTGACGGAGGAGAGCCAATTAAAATGTTTGAAAAATGACTGCAGGTGTCGAGGGTGGTCTCCTGAGGACTCATTTGGTGAGCCCAGAGATCTCTGGTGTACATTTAAGACTCAACTGTTCCAGGTCTAGAGGTCTGCAGTTGTGTTTGTGTATGAAGGCTGAAATCACTCCAGTCCTCTGGTTCTTTCTTCCTAAGGCTAAGCTGCCTCTATGATGAACAGTTGGCCTGCTTCGTCTGACACACCTTGGCTCTCATAATTGGTGAGTTTCAACACTGATATCCTCCTAAATACAACACTTTAAAGGGATTGTTCACCCAAATTACAAAATGACGTTGGTTTCCTTACCTTATAAGCAGTCTATGGACAAGGTATGCCAGCAATCCATGCTTTGGTTTAGTTTCCCTGGCACTTGCTAATGTGGCACAAATCCCATTTATGTCTTGTTACCTACAGTGCATTCGGAAAGTATTCAGACCCTTTAACTTTTTCCAAATGTATTAAATTGTTTTTTTCTCTCATCAATCTACACACAATACCCCATAATGACAAAGCAAAAACAGGTTTTTAGTAATGTTTGCTAATTTTTCTTCTCTACAGATCCTCTCAAGCTCTGTCAGGTTGGATGGGGAGCGTTGCTGCACAACTATTTTCAGGTTTCTCCAGAGATGATCTATCGGGTTCAAGTCCGGGCTCTGGCCGAGCCACTCAAGGACATTCAGAGACTTGTCCTGAAGCCATTTCTGCATTGTCTTAGCTCTGCGCTCAGGGTCGTTGTCCTGTTGGAAGGTGAACCGTCACCCCAGTCTGAGGTCCTGAGCGCTCTGGAGCAGGTTTTCATCAAGGATCTCTCTGTACTTTGCGCCGTTCATCTTTGTTTTGATCCTGACTAGTCTCTCAGTCACTGCCGCTCAAAACCATCCCCATAGCATGAATCTACCACCACATTGCTTCACCGTAGGGATGGGGCCAGGTTTCCTCCAGACGTGATGCTTGGCATTCAGGCCAAAGAGTTCAATCTTGGTTTCATCAGACAAGAGAATCTTGTTTCTCATGGTCTGAGAGTCTTTAGGTGCCTTTTGGCAAACTCCTAGCGGGCTGTCATGTGCCTTTTACTGAGGAGTGGCTTCTGTCTGGCCACTCTACCATAAAGGCCTGACTGGTGGAGTGCTGCAGAGATGGTTGTCCTTCTGGAAGGTTCTCCCATCTCCACAAAGGAACTCTGGAGCTCTGTCAGAGTGACCATCGGTTTCTTGGTCACCTCCCTGACCAAGGCCCTTCTCCTCCGATTGCTCAGTTTGGCCGGGCGGCCAGCTCAAGGAAGAGTCTCAGTGGTTCCAAACTTCTTCCATTTAAGAATGATAGAGGCCACTGTGTTCTTGGGGACCTTCAATGCTGCAGAATTCTTTTGGTACCCTTCTTCAGATCTGTGCCTCGACACAATCCTGTCTCTGAGCTCTATGGACAATTCCTTCGACCTCATGGCTTGGTTTTTGCTCAGACATGCTCTGTCAACTGTGGGACCTGAGACAGGTGTGTGCCTTTCCAAATTATGTCCAATCAATTTAATTTTCCACGGGTGGACTCCAATCAAGTTGTAGAAACATCTCAAAGATGATCAATGGAAACAGGATTCACCTGAGCTCAATTTCGAGTGTCATAGCAAAGGGTCTGAATACTTATGTAAATAAGGTATTTCGTTTTTTTTTAAACCTGTTTTTGCTTCATTGTTATGGGGTATTGTGTGTAGATTAATGAGGAATCAATTTTATTTAATACATTTTAGAATAAGGCTGTAACGTGACAAAATATGGAAAAAGTCAAGAGGAATACTTTCCGAATGCACTGTATATTATCATGTTTTGCACATGATGGTCAAATCATATATGTGACTTTATTGAGCTTCACAATCAATTTGAGACTTTCGGATGATTTGGACATGATGCGCGAAAAATGCTAATATCGGTGCCATGACTTGAATGGAATTTGTGCCACAAATGCCAAAATGTTAGCATTTGTAAACAGTGGCAGTGAAATAAAACCAAGGCACGGATTGCTGTTACACCTTGTCCATAGACTGCTTACAGGGTAAGGAAACCAATGTGTTAATTTGTATTTTGGGTGAACTCTCTCTTTAAGTACGCATTTTACCTAGCTTAAACCTTTGTTGTCTCTGCTTCTTGACAGGTCTGCATTGGAAGGAGCGGCTCTGAGTGATTTTGTAGTGCACTGTGCCATAAAGTATTAGGACTCGATTCAATCTGTATTGCCGAAGTTTAGCGCTATAGCGCACCTGAAAGGTCATTTCAGATTGAGCCGATTTATGCAGCGTTTACCATGAATGCAGTCTCCGCGAACATCGGAACATTGCCTTTAAATTTGCTAAACTTCGGTGATACTGATTGAATCGAGCGCTTAGAGAATCACCCCCAACCTAAAATCTATGAAATCCTTATAAATAATTTAATCAACCCCTCCTCATAGCATAGCACCCCTCTGCTAAGCCTTCATCACTTGATTGGAGGTTTTCTGCGACCGAGGCAGACCTTTCCCTGAGGCCACTCATGTTGCTCCTCACCAATTACATTTCATTTGTCACTGAAGCAACTTCACTGTCAGATGTCGCTCTGCACTGAGCAGCATTTAACTTTGAGCTGCAAGGCAGGCATTCCAATCATCTCTCCCGGGCTCGCACACTCCAATCAACTCCTCGTTAGCACCTGACACTACCTGGCATTAACAAAGCACTCTAATTAGGCCCCAATCAGCCAGCGCCGGAGCACTCCAAAACACTGAGCTTTTAACCACAAGTGGGTTGTATCATTTCAAATGACATAGCTTACACACTTTTCAATGATGAGCCTACTATTTTATGGTACCTACAGCTCAGTCATGCTGGGACACAAGGTGGTGAATTAAACCACTTGTCCTTGTATTTCGGGGTCCAACTGAGCCATTTTACCTGCTGCTGACAAATCTGTGGTTATTGAAACATTTCGAGCTAAGTGATCTTTAAATATTCATTATCTGTCTATTAGTTCTAATGGTTTGAATTTTGTTTTCGGTCCCAACTTGTATTAAGCCATTTCTGTGGGAACATGTGAGTTTTGTAATCAAGAGCAATTTTGACTTATGATATCCAACTTCAGATATCAATTTCTGCAAAATATAGCTAGGCTAATAAATGTCATATTGCAAGACAAGCATACCTTATAGTGGTAATCAGCAGTTGAAACAATAACAAAGCGTACTCTCCACCCTTGTTTTAGTAAAAAGCTGAGGAATGGGGCTGGGGAAATGTGACCACTCTCAAATGCACAGACAGAATGCAGGACTGACCATCGATGATATCAAAATATTTTATATTATATTTTGGGTTCTGATGGGGTACGACAGTTGAACTATGCTCACGAGGCCTTAATATGTTCTTCAAGACTCAATGGGTACATATAATTCATTTATAAGTAAAAAAAAATAAAAAATAGCAACTGCAGTTTGCCCCTTTAAGGATAGCATGTATTAATGGTTAATAATTGATTAACAAACAAAATAATATTATCATGCAGTTAAATTACCCCACCTGAGGCATGTATTCCCCTTGGTGCCTATAGTAGGCATACTCTACAGTCCTGTATTATGTAATGAAGGTAAAATCCTTGGCTGCCTAGGGCACATTGATTTTACATTTGTCAAAATCATATCTTCCCCCACTTTGTCATAATGATAGATGTAGAGATGTAGACTGAAGGTAATTTCTTCAACTCCAACACTGAGGCCCTTCACATTTTTTTTCCTTTCAAATAATACATTCTGTCAGAAAACAGGCCTACGTCATGAGAACAGTTTAGACTTTCAAGGAGGATGAGGACAAGGTCAATAACCCTTAAACATCATGTTTAAGTAAACAGAGATGGAAGTGAGGGTGATGCTGGGAGGAGGATTTTGCTCAGAGGTAATTTCTTAATATGTGTGGTTTCATTACGCACCAAAAAGCAATCTCTCCCCTGTGACTGTGCCAAATTGACTATGTACAACAAAATGCACTCGTCTGCATAGCTGTCACAACGCTTCATAAGATCTGGCACCCAATAACTTTACAAATGCACAGAATTACCGGTGTCAATTTTAAGGTGACATAGCAATTTACATCACACACAGTGGGGACAAGCGCACGTTTTGAGCGGCTGCATGGTTAATAGGTGGAACGCTATTTGCATTATAATTTGGGGAGTGTGAAGAGTAATCAAGCTTCATTTGACTCAATGGGAGAGTGGTGGCGCAGCGGTGGGCGACATATCAGTAACTTGGGAGCCATGCCGACTGGGTTTGCATGTAAATTGGCCCAGGCAGAGCTTCATACCGAGTGAGCACTTTCAACCAAGGTTCGTTTGCATATTCTGGAGGATGCCATGATGCAAACCTTAGTCGCCATGGCTCCCAAGTCTTCTAGACACTCATTAACAGCAATTAAATGGCAGGGTGATGTTTTTGGCATGCTCAATTGTATAACGTTTTTCAAGTGATTCCGGCACCAGAATCAATCTCTGTTCCCGCCGAGGCATCACTCCCCATCTACAAACAGATGAGTTAATTGAACTGACATGGTAGTTAAATGGGTAAAGAAAAGTGGAAGGTGAGTTTTTTTGTTTGAATTAATTGTTTGTTTCTGGCAGCCACACAGACTTGACCTTGACAGGTTAATTGAGTTCCTTGATGGTTCCTACATGTAGAGATAAATAGACGAGTTGTGTTTATGGCCTCACTGTGTGACAGAGGTTTGACATCTAGACAGACATGCAGGAATGCTGTTTACCCACAATGCACCTGCAGCTCGGCATCCTGTTCAGATTTGGTCATTCGTGGAAAGACAATTAAAAGCCAATCTAATAAGAGGGCAAACTGGTCACCAGCCTCTCACTCACAGAGAATGCAGACAGACATTCTGAGGGGAGGAAGCTGAATAAACCCGTTGGTTATTTATCACATCTCTTGTACATCCACACCCAGTGAATCAATGTTTTTAGGATATCGTTTTAGGATACAGAGGTAGCCTTTTGGGGAAATGCACAAACCTGTCCTCCCCCATGCAGCTCTAACCTGAACCTCTGCTTTGCTTTCATCCACGCCAGTTGCCTCCCACCTGTTGTGTTGTTTTCATGTGCATCACCGTCTTTAACCTTATTGACGTGTCCATCGTCCCACGCTAATGACATCATAAATGGCGCCTCGTGATAAGATGGGCTCAAGATTTTGCTTCAGGTATCAAAACAAATTAACCTTCAGATATTTCTTTGATCTCATGGGCGCCGCCACCCACTGTAATGCTTTCCACTCCTCACTAGCCCTTGTTCTCCCTTCATATGTCCAAATAAAATCTTTCGCATTTCATTTACACATGCATTATTATTTATACAGGGCAGATTAGGGTGTAGGCGACGGAGGCTCAGATTGGATATTTTGTCAAAGGCCTGGGTAGGTAGAGGGCCGGCGCTCAGGTGATTATACTGGAGATGAATGAGACAGGGCTAGGGCCCGGATGCTGCTGCTGCTGCTGGGAAGGCTTTATTATTAAATATGGAGGCTGATGATCAGATCCAGGCTCTGAGGTTATTGACCGCTTCTGGGAAAGATCAAGGTAAGGAGGGCAGGAAACAGTGTCGTGGAAATTGCAAGATTATGTTATAATGCTTGTATTGTACTATAATGGTTGTTTTATTCGACAGAATGGAGTGTTCTGTTAACTATTGTGTGTGTGTTCTACTGAGGATGGGCCTCTATGAGATAGCACTGACGGAGGAGATTTACGATGTCTTTGGGTGATGAAACCTGAAGAGCATTCCAGAGAACATGAGCTAATGGTTCTGTTCTATACCGTACCAGGGAGAGACGGTTCCAGTTTGGAGTAGGAGGACCACACACTGGTCTTTACAATGAAGTAGATACCTTTCATACAAATCTTAACCTTGTGACCATTCTATGTATCTGTTGTTCGACATATAGGTTGAGAGGGATGTATCTTGGCTATAAAAGATCTTTGTACTTTTGTGTTGTGACTTTCAATGGTTCATTAGAAATGGCGCATCATTGAAAGTCATTGCTAATGCAAAGCTCTTATTATTAAATATGTAGTTTAAGTATAACTCTGACTGGTGTGTGAAGTTTGTAACTCTCCTCATTTGGTAATGCAGAAATTAGCCACCACAACAGGCAGTCTGACAGATGGATTAATTGTGTACATGTCTGATCAATGTGACATCAAGGTAATCAGATTCACTTGAGTACACAGCATCCCACAGCATTAAAGTTTGATCAGTGTCCACTTTGCATTCTAATGGGAGATGCAGGCCAATAAAGGCAAGGGAGGGATGATGACACTCGTATGCATGGTCATATCTGCAGATCCCCAATCAGGGGAGAGGCATGACAGCTCAGCTTACAGATCCATAGCTGTATCCAGTGGCGTTAACTCGATTTCCTCTGGTGGTTAATCTTTTATCAATTCATCAACGCGGGCAAGTGAGAAAATCAATTACTCTTCCATTCATGGGAGGGACAGAGGGAATCTGGGCAGAGAGGTGCCTGCCTTCCACCGTTCATCAACACGAGCAAGTGAGAAAATCAATTACTCTTCCATTCACGGGACTGACAGAGGGAATCTAGGCAGAGAGGTGCCTGCCTTCCACCGTTCCATGTTTGACATGTGCAAACTGCACTGTTGACCAATATGAATCAAGGACAATCCCATGCATATTTTACTGTTAGAACCACACCTCACTCAATATGCTAACACATCTACTGATATGCATTACATATTGAACAAATTGCAAACCAAAACAGTTTTTTTTGTTCAACTGAAATTCCATAAATGTAAAGGATGCAAGTACAGCTCCAATTTATTAAATACATCTACATATCCTTCCATCAACAGAGCCAGAGAGGTGGTCGCAATCCACTTGTATTTGACTCCTCTCTGTACACAAGAACACCTGTACAAATCGGATTGCTCTCCAAAATAACCCTTCAACAGACAGCAAGCCAGGGGGTCTGCCATCCTGACTGGTCCCTTATGAAAAAAGATTGCAGTCAGAGTGCAGTATAACTGCAGTCAGAGTGCAGTATAGCTGCAGTACACTGTAGTATAACTGTAGTTAGAATGCAGTTTGCTGCAAATACTGCATCCAAAATACAACTTTTTTTATAAGGGGTGTCAAGCACTCATATAAACTCAGCAAAAAAAGAAACGTCCTCTCACTGACAACTGCGTTTATTTTCAGCAAACTAACGTGTAAATATTTGTATGAACATAAGATTCAACAACTGAGACAAACTGAACAAGTTCCACAGACATGTGACTAACAGAAATGGATTAATGTGTCCCTGAACAAAGGGGGGGTCAAAATCAAAAGTAACAGTATCTGGTGTGGCCACCAGCTGCATTAAGTACTGCAGTGCATCTCCTCCTCATGGACTGCACCAGATTTGCCAGTTCTTGCTGTGAGATGTTACCCCACTCTTCCACCAAGGCACCTACAAGTTCCCGGACATTTCTGGGGGGAATGACCCTAACTAACCACTGATCCAACAGGTCCCAGTCGTGCTCAATGGGATTGAGATCAGGGCTCTTTGCTGGCCATGGCAGAACACTGACATTCCTGTCTTGCAGGAAATCACGCACAGAACGAGCAGTATGGCTGGTGGCATTGTCATGTCTGGATGAGCCTGCAGGAAGGGTACCACATGAGTGAGGAGGATGTCTTCCCTGTAACGCACAACGTTGAGATTGCCTGCAATGACAACAAGGTCAGTCCGATGATGCTGTGACACACCGCCCCAGAACATGACGGACCCTCCACCTCCAAATCGATCCCGCTCCAGAATACAGGCCTCGGTGTAACGCTCATTCCTTTGAAGATAAACGCGAATCCGACCATCACCCCTGGTGAGACAAAACTGCGATTCGTCAGCGAAGAGCACTTTTTGCCAGTCCTGTCTGGTCCAGCGACGGTGGGTTTGTGCCCATAGGCGACATTGTTGCCGGTGATGTCTGGTGAGGACCTGCCTTACAACAAGCCCTCAATCCAGCCTCTCTCAGGCTATTGCGGACAGTCTGAGCACTGATGAAGGAATTGTACGTTCCTGGTGTAACTTGGGCAGTTGTTGTTGCCATCCTGTACCTGTCCCGCAGGTGTGATGTTCGGATGTACCGATCCTGTGCAGGTGTTGTTACATGTGGTCTGCCACTGCGAGGACGATCAGCTGTCCATCCTGTCTCCCTGTCTTAGGCGTCTCACAGTACGGACATTGCAATTTATTGCCCTGGCCACATCTGCAGTCCTCATGCCTCCTTGCAGCATGCCTAAGGCACGTTCACGCAGATGAGCAGGGACCCTGGGCATATTTCTTTTGGTGTTTTTCAGCATCAGTAGAAAGGCCTCTTTAGTGTCCTAAGTTATCATAACTGTGACCTTAATTGCCTACCGTCTGTAAGCTGTTAGTGTCTTAACGACCGTTCCACAGGTGCATGTTCATGAATTGTTTATGGTTCATTGAACAAGCATGGGAAACAGTGTTTAAACCCTTTACAATGAAGATCTGTGAAGTTATTTGGACTTTTACAAATTATCTTTGAAAGGCAGGGTCCTGGAAAAGGGACGTTTCTTTTTTTGCTGAGTTTATAACTCCCCTAAAATCTGAATCTCTTAGAGAGAGAGAGAGATAGGACCTCTGTTTTAAACCTGACCTTGTTAAAAGACAGCATTAAAAGTCTGGAAGATAATCAATAAGCTGTGATTCAGTCTCAGAGTCAGTGCACAGCTCCTGGGATCCAATGTCAACCCGCGCCTGAATTATGACAGAGGGGTGGAGGGTGGACGATCAGGTGCAGGCATGGCTCGCTGAGACAAAAGACTGAATGAGATGCGGGCTACAGCCTTACACAGTGTAGGTGGAAAGACAAGGCCAGAAGTAACACAGCTGACAGGCCTGTGGGGAGAAGAGCCTCTGATATTGTTAATGCACAGCTTCTTTCCATTGTTCTGACAACAAAAAGGAAGTATGCAACACTGTATGTTGTGTCACTTGTGAATATAACTACTTGACTGTGAAAACTAGTGTAACTATTCAACAACCTCCCAACTGCTTATTTTTCTCCACTTTGCATTTTTATTTTAGTTGACACTTTTCTCCAGAGCGACTTACAGGAGCAATTACTGTTAAGTGCCTTGCTCAAGGGCACATTAGCAGATGATTCACCTAATCGGCTTGGGGATTCAAACCAGTGACCTTTCAGTTACTGGCCCAACGTTCTTAACCGCTAGGCCACGAAACAAATGAGCAACTCTTAAACAGCTTTACTGAGCTTGTTTTACTACTAATGCCACCTCTCCACCCACCACAATGAAACTACCTTTGTAATGTGGAGCTCAGCCCCTGAAGCGTTCTGAAGATCGCAATCAAAGAGAAATAAACACCAGTAATGAGAGTTCTAAATTTCCTCATATACACCTAAATTAAATAAAGTACAGCTTGTAAAGGAGACAATAAATCCACCTCCCAGTTAGGTAAATCAAAACAAGTTAATTGAGTATAAAGTCAGCAGGAAGAATAGCCTTTTCTAAAAAAAAATACCTGATTTCTCAGGCCCTGTGCTGCAGCTGTGACAGGGTTTTCTGCAGGGCTGCACATCTCTTCCGGATCATCTATCATAGTCAGACACTAGTGAAACATTAGGCACCCTATTGTGTGTTGTGTGCCAGTGAGCACAGCCGTGGTAGGCTACATACAGTATCACTGGCTTGTCTGCGTCTCTCTACTGGCCAGGAGGGTGAACCTGGGAATGGGACTTAGGGCTGGGTATGAAGTATGGGGTATTAAGCTTTGCGTCACATACGTGTGTTATTTCAAATTGTTCTCTAGCTATTGCACTCTTATAAAATGGAATTTGCTCGTCTTGTAAAATAAAAAAGGAACATTTCTCCAAATGACACAAATACTTGCAGCCTTCCAAAATGTATTTGTATATATACAGTATTTAGTATCTATATTAATTTCTATCTATTGTGGTCTTTATTCAGTGTTTCACTTAATTGTTCTAACTCACCATATGTAGTCATCTAGCTTTAATCCTTTAAGTCACCTCTTAAACATTTTCTAAACCAAACCATATTTGCAGAAGGAGAGTGAATACAGTAGGAGGTTAACATTTCAATCTGGGGCCTGTCTGTCATCTGTCTCACTGAGACGTGACTATTCATCAGGCTCCTGATGGGTCGGCCTATCGCCCAGGACACATGTCATTCATCATCTTCATGGAAACCTCCTTTCTACTGGACAGCTCTGCAATCAGCAGCCCATCAGACCTCCAGCATGCCTTGGCCTCTTTTGTCCCTCTCTGCTACCCATCACAGCCAGATAAGATTATCACTGACAACCTCGACTCCGCACCTATCAGAAGGAGAAAGGACAGGGGAATAAAATAGAAAAAGGAATGCTGCTTTTTTAGGTTTTATTCTCTGTGCCTGTGATGGGTCTTTTTCTCTCTGCTCTGGCCCTCCACGAGTTAAAGGCAATGCTTTTCAAAGCTCTGTAGGATATGTCAAGTTAGGGCCCCAGCTCTGGGAGAAGGCTGTGATGAACACACACAAAGGCCTGGCAACTTTATCTCACAAAAAATCTGAAGATTTAAATCTCAACAGAAACACCCATGCCTGAAGGAGCATGGCACGGTTAGGGGGAAAGTGAAAGGTGAACACATGGGAAAACAGGAAGATGCATGTTAAGCAGTTTGCATCAATAAGCATTTAGGGGGAAATAGTCAATCTGGAACAAAAAGGAAATTGATCAGACAGGCAGGAAGATGGACACACTGCCCTTACACTCTGATTGAACAACAGATGTACAACACATTTCACACAATGGTTACGTGTAAACAGGTATTTTTTCGGAGTGTGTATTATGTACAAAAACGTTTGTCTCCTATAGCAGAGAGCCTTTCCATCTCCACATGGAGTCCTTATTATGTTCAGAAAGCTGCACTGTTTGCGTGTGTGCTTCTTTATGGCTCATTACAGTTGGATATCAATGTTGAATTTATCTGTCCTGTCCAGGGCTGAGTTTGGAAGCTGCAATCATCTAATCCGAACAGTCAGACTGCCATTCAATCTTGACCTCTAACAGGCTCAAACAAAATAAATGAAATACTTGGTAATAATTTTGTCCCATTTTTACATTTAGCAGACGCTCTTATCCAGAGCGACTTACAGTAGTGAATACATTTCATACATTTTTTTCCCATACTGGTCCCCCGTGGGAAACAAACCCACAACCCTGGCGTTGCAAACACCATGCTCTACCAACTGAGCCACACGGGACTATCCCAAAGCTCTTCATCGAGGACAAAAGAGGAAAAAGTGGTTGGGAAGAGAACTCTCTCCCAGCCAGGAAACAATGCCATCAGAAAATCCCTGTTGTGTCCTTCAGGAACTGATCAGTAGTGGTGGAAAGATTGGAGCGTGGGAATGAGAGAGAGGAGGACAGGAGAGAAATAAAAAGACACAGGAAGAACAGATCCAGGCGAGGCGGCATTATTTATTTAACACTATAATTATTAAGGGCTGCTTTATCACCGTCCTCCTTCTCTGGTGGTTTAAATGTTTCATGTTATTCATGGGGGGGGGGGGGGGGGGGGCTAAAAATCTTCTTCCCCTTATTACTGAGGCACGATACTGTCACATTACTTATGAGATGATTGCTGTGCTGGAGCCCCCAATTGTACGCCAACCAACACTGTACTTGGAAACACTCTGGAGAGGACCTGAAAATGCTAGTTACCTCTCAGGAATAGACAAGTGGGCGATGGAAGACTCCTGTATCATCCCTCCAAGGTTATTATTACCAAATCCAATGAGGCAGAGACTTCTCAACAAGGGCAGAAATAACTTGTCCTTCCTCTGCCGGCCAGCCAGCATGGATGTTAAAAAGTAAATAGTATTTTAGCTCATACTGGGAGTTTAGCAGGAACAATCTCATCAGCAGCCAGGTGAGATAGGCCATATTAAAGATTCTCATTACTGGACCCCTCAGAGTGGCCAATCCCCACCAGAGACGGCCGGCCGGATCACTCTTTACAAACATTAATATGGAATGAAAATTGAAGGATGAAGGATGTATTCTCTGCTGTCACGTGGAGGGGGACGGTGGGCTTTACTGGGAGACCCAAGCTCATTATTGACAGCTCCTCAGGGGCGAAAAATGTTCTGGCCAGCCCAAGCTGTGAAGGTGTTATCATATTAATCGGTTGGCCTCGGTTGCATCACAGAAATAGGCCACATGGCTCTTGAAAGGGAAAAGGCCATCCTAGAGATTGGCCCTTTTCTCAAATCGCACTGGCCACCCACTACATTCACTACTGCTCCATCTCTGTACCCACTGGCCATCCACTACTGCTCCATCCCTGTACCCAATGGCCATCCACTACTGCTCCATCCCTGTACACACTGGCCATCCACTGCTACCCCATCCCTGTACTCACTGGCCAACCACTACTGCTCCATCCCTGTACCCACTGGCCTTCTACTACTGCTCCATCCCTGTACCCACTGGCCTTCTACTACTGCTCCATCCCTGTACCCACTTGCCTTCCACGACATCCCTGTACCCACTGGCCCACCCTGTATATTCATCAGGGATGTAGAGGTAAAAAAATAAAAATAGGTAGGTAAACCCTAATACAAAAAATACGTATTAGGCGGGAAACTGCTATTCACAAAATAAAATGTGATTAATCCGAGTTCACTTGACTTTACAGTCCACTATACCACTGATTTTCACATGGGAGTATCTTCAAGGACAGGTAGAGCCGGCAGAGAGATGGATAGAGCCAGAATATAGACATACCACCTTTCTACCACCACTCAGAAATTAAATTTGCTAAAGTCACTACGACGAGGAGAATAGCAGGCATTTATCAAATCTGCACTAGCAGAAAAAGACATACATAGAATTGATATTCACTGAGCGCTGCTATGGAGTTAATCTCAGAAATAACGAGAGGCTAGCTGCTTCTCTCCTCCTCCTCTTCCTCTCCTCTCCCTCTCCGCTGTGGCCCTACTGTATATTTGATGAAAAACCTGCCAGAGCCAAGAGGTCCTTGTAGCAGTAGACGAAAAGCAGACCTGACCCGGCACTTAAACAATCTATTCCAGCACTTTAGCCTCTTTATCTGCTTGGAAGGATGGGGTCTCTCACCACAGTCTGACCACCCATGGCACAACTAAACTAGAGCCACCGAGGGGAAACACACACACACACACACACACACACACACACACACACACACACACACACACACACACACACACACACACACACACACACACACACACACACACACACACACACACACACACACACACACACACACACACACACACACACACACACACACACACACACACACACACACACACACACACACACACACACACACACACACACACAGCTGGCTACTGCTTTTCACTGCAGCTTTGTGGAGAGAAGTAGGTGCCTGTAGGAGCACCTTAGTGTTAACATCAAATTCCTCTCCTCCTTCCCAATCATGGGAGACCTGGAGCAGGTCTGGAACAGGTCTGGGAGCAGGTCTGGGAGCAGGTCTGGAGCAGGTCTGGGTGTACTTTTAGCTGCGGTGCCAGAGGCAGCAGGTGCACCCTTTATTTGCACTTATGGCATCAATATAAATGACAGATAATTAATTTTGTGACAATGTGACAATTAAATCAGTCTCAGTAAAACAACGTAATGGCGATTTGTTATGCTCTAGAGAGCAATAACAAACCAATCATAATCAGCAGCTATGACTGCACAGAAATCTGCATGTTGTTCCAAACACAATTCAATTCCCCATTTAAACTTTCCGCCCATGCAAACTATATCTAACTGGTTAAAGATGTTACATCATTAGAGAGAGGGGGAGGGCTAGTTGGAACTGTGTGAATAAATGATGGTGTTGTTGTGTATGAGGGGAGAGCTAGTTATTGAGAAATAAAGCAATACATGTTAAGATCTGTATAACCTTTATCTCTCTTTATCAAGAACGAGATGCAAACTGTGCTTTTGGCTTTGAAATGGTTACAGCTCTGGACAATCAGCAATTACCTGACAAAGGAGGATGTGATGTTATCCAAACTGAAAACATACACACATAACTTCCCAAAGCCTTCCATTAAAATGGATGCCTGTGTCTCTGTATAAAGCTTGGCACACCGTACCATCTGACAAAGAGAACAAAGAGCCCAGTGGTGTATTGTTAAAGAAATGTCAATATTGAGTCTGGCAGCAACATAGTGTAACAGTTCCCTTAAAAACAATCCTTCTCTGGTGCTGCTTGTTAGCTCATTACTGCATCCAGCTCCCATTCTTCCCTCCCCGCTGTCTCCTGCTTATAGCCTGCAGTAAGCTGCAGCTACAGTCAAAGGCTCTTGCTGCTACAGTCTGGTTTCTTGCTTATTCTTTGCCCCAAGTTCGCTGTGTGCAAATGTGGTGGCAGTTCGCTAATGGATGAACAGGGAGGGGAGGGGCTCTCGATGCTGTGGTTTTGGGACATGTGTGTGTGTGTGTGTGTGTACCGTGGCAGCCCAGCTCTCCAGGATGTGATGATACCCCAGGTTAGAGTGTCTCAGAGCCCCAGGCATGGTGCTACAGTACACTCACAGAAAAAAAGGTGCAGTCTAGACCCTAAAGGGTTCTTCGGCTGTCCCCATAGGAGAACCCTTGAATAACCCTTTTTGTTCCCAGGTAGAACCCTTTTGGTTCCAGGTATAACCCTATTGGTTCCAC
Source organism: Salmo salar (assembly GCF_965601325.2). Lineage (NCBI taxonomy): Eukaryota > Metazoa > Chordata > Actinopteri > Salmoniformes > Salmonidae > Salmo > Salmo salar. The sequence continues at coordinate 143,355,709 of NC_138299.1, forward strand.
GTATAACCCTTTTGGTTCCAGGTATAACCCTTTTGGTTCCAGGTATAACCCTTTTGGTTCCAGGTATAACCCTTTTGGTTCCAGGTATAACCCTTTTGGTTCCAGGTATAACCCTTTTGAGTTGCATGTACAGTAGAACCCTTTAAACAGAGGGTTCTATATGGAACCCAAAGTGTTTCTACCTGGAACCAAAAAGGGTTCTCAAATGGGAACAGCCGAAGAACCCTTTTGGAACCCTTTTTTCTAAGAGTGTAAACCCAAGCTGCCCTCTCTCCACCACCAGGCGGAGAGAGGGCAGCTACTGGCAGTAGCCTAGTGGTTAGAGCGTTGGACTAGTAACCGTTGGACTAGTTAAATAAAGGTAAAAAACTAAACAAACAAAAAAACAAAAATATATACCCAAGCCGCCCTCTCTCCACCACCAGGCATGGACTAAAGTAAATACCCAAGCTGCCCTCTCTCCACCACCAGGCATGGTGCTACAGTATATACCCAAGCTGCCCTCTCTCCACCACCAGGCATGGACTAAAGTATATACCCAAGCTGCCCTCTCTCCACCACCAGGCATGGACTAAAGTATATACCCAAGCTGCCCTCTCTCCACCACCAGGCATGGACTAAAGTAAATACCCAAGCTGCCCTCTCTCCACCACCAGGCATGGACTAAAGTAAATACCCAAGCTGCCCTCTCTCCACCACCAGGCATGGTGCTACAGTATATACCCAAGCTGCCCTCTCTCCACCACCAGGCATGGACTAAAGTATATACCCAAGCTGCCCTCTCTCCACCACCAGGCATGGTGCTACAGTATATACCCAAGCTGCCCTCTCTCCACCATCAGGCATGGTGCTACAGTATATACCCAAGCTGCCCTCTCTCCACCACCAGGCATGGTGCTACAGTATATACCCAAGCTGCCCTCTCTCCACCACTAGGCATGGACTAAAGTATATACCCAAGCTGCCCTCTCTCCACCACCAGGCATGGACTAAAGTATATACCCAAGCTGCCCTCTCTCCACCACCAGGCATGGTGCTACAGTATATACCCAAGCTGCCCTCTCTCCACCACCAGGCATGGTGCTACAGTATATACCCAAGCTGCCCTCTCTCCACCACACAGGCATGGTGCTACAGTATATACCCAAGCTGCCCCTCTCTCCACCACCAGGCATGGTGCTACAGTATATACCCAAGCTGCCCTCTCTCCACCACCAGGCATGGTGCTACAGTATATACCCAAGCTGCCCTCTCTCCACCACCTCATGCCTGCTCCATCTGTCAAGAGCCCCTTTTCCATCATTATTTAGAAATAAACACTTTGGTGGAAGTTAGGCACAGAGAGAGACGTGGCTAAATGAGAGACTTTAATGTGCTGCCTGGGCCTTGAGAGCTCTCCAGGCCCAGTCCTTTTCAAGCTTAATCGTGAGCTCTGATGAGATTTTAAAAAGCGAGCATAAGCCGCTGTATGCAATTTACGCTCATTAGGACGCCATTTCACAAGGATTCATTATCAGGCCAATTATTTTGAATTGTATCATGCGAAAGGTTAGCTGTAGGTGACAGGGGAGAGGGAACAGCCTGGGGGGGAGCAGAGAGATGCAATGCAGCCCAGAGCGAGCCTGTGCATTTTAATGCCGTCTGAAATGAACTAGCCTGCAGAGCAAATTACATTGACCTGGATCACACACGTCGACAGTGAGGAGGCAGAACCCAGCAGGAAACCTTTTAACCCTTTACCCAGTCATGGACACAGTCAGCCTGCCAATTCTACTTGCAGACAGACATGAATAGATAGACAGCCTACCAACACCACTGCATGAGTTTTTATAATAATCTTCAAATGAGAAAATCGTGCAAAATGCATCTTTAAATGTCTACATGGCACAATGCTCATTTAAGCTTCTGACGAAGTTCTCCAATGAAAAAGATGCACAAGCCACGGGGAAATAGAACTGCGGAGAGATTGTACTTTAAGACCAGCAGTACAAGAAACATGACCTTATTTGTTTGGAGCTTGTCCTCGAGTTATGGAGATTTGGTCTCACGCTTAGACTCCCTGCACAGAGAAATAAATAAACAATAAACAAACAACAGACAAGCAGGTTCCAATCAATACCCTGACCAGTACACTGGTATAACAGCCTTTCTTCCAAGCCTGAGCTGCTTGCGGAGGAGTAAGACAAACAGGGTTTGTGAAAAGGGCTCTATCCCCCAGAGGAGCCAACCTGCCATTGATTATGGGGATGTCCTTTACCGTCCAGGTGACAGAGACGAACCAGACCAGCGGTCCTCTTTGTTTGTCTTCAGACACTGCATGCATGCAGAATGATATGAATAAGCGTTCAACATTTTATTAAAGGGACACTTCACCCAAATGACAAAATGCATCTAACTATGGATAATTGGTTTCAAACCACAGACGAACCACCTCCGATACACATGTACTGTAGGCCTGGTGTTGTGAACACATACAGTACCTTCAGAAAGTATTCACACCCCTTCACTCTTTCCACATTTTGTTGTGTTACAGCTTTGAATTTAGCCTGAGCTTAACAAGTGACATAATACTTTGCATGGACTCACTGTGTGTGCAATAATAGTGTTTAACAATATTTGTTAATGACTACCACATCTCTGTACCCCACACATACAATTATCTGTAAAGTCCCTCAGTCAAGCACTGAATTTCAAACACAAATTCAACCACAAAGACCAGGGAGTTTTTTAATGCCTCACAAAGAAGGGAACCTATTGGTAGATGGGTAAAAAAAAAGCAAACATCAACTATCCCTTTGACAATGGGGAAGTTATTAATTACACTTTGGATGGTGTATCAATACAACCAGTCACTACAAAAATGCAGGCATCCTCCCTAACTCAGTTACCGGAGAGGAAGGAAACCACTCATGGATTTCACCATGAGGCCAACAGTGACTTTAAAACAGTTACAGAGTTTAATGGATGTGATAGGAGAAAACCTTTTAGTTACTCCACAATACTAACTTAAATGACAGAGTGAAAATAAGGAAGCCTGTACAGAATAAAAATATTCCAAACACATGCATCCTGTTTGCAATAAGGCACGAAAGTAAAACTGCAAAAAATGTGGCAAAGAAATTAACTTTATGTCCTGAATACAAAGCATTATGTTTGGGGCAAATCCAACACAACACGTCACTGATTACCACTCTTCATATTTTCAATCGTGGTGGTGGCTGTATCATATTATGATTGTCATTGGCAAGGACTAGAGAGTTTTTTTTATGATACAAAGAAACAGAATAGAGGTAAGCACAGGCAAAATCCTAGAGGAAAACCTGGTTCAGTCTTCTTTTTTAAAATGCACCTTTCAGCAGGACAATAACTTAAAACACAAGGCCAAATATACACTGGAGTTGCTTACCAAGATGACATTGAATGTTCCTGAGTGGCCTAGTTACAGTTTTGACTTAAATCGGCTTGAAAATCTATGTCAAGACTTGAAAATGGCAGTCTAGCAATGATCAACAACCAACTTGACAGATATAAAGAATTTAAAAAATAATAATATGCAAATAATGTACAATCCTGGTGTGCAAAGCTCCACCTCCGTTACACATGCATGCTTGCAGAATGAGATTTACCCAGAAAGACTCACAGCTGTAATCGCTGCTAAAATTAACTCAGGGGGTTGAATAACATTTTTACATTTACATTTTAGTCATTTAGCAGACGCTCTTATCCAGAGCGACTTACAGTAGTGAATGCATACATTTCACACCTTTTTTTTTCTTCCATACTGGTCCCCCGTGGGAATCGAACCCACAACCCTGGCGTTGCAAACACCATGCTCTACCAACTGAGCCACACTATATTTGTGTTTTATTTGTCATTAGCTTTTTACAAATGTTATACTTTTTCTTCCAGTTTGACAGAGTATTTTTGTAGATTGTTGTCAAAAAAATTACAATTAAATACATTTCAATCCCACTTTGTAACATAACAAATGATGGAAAAAGTCAAGGGGAGTGAATACTATCTGAAGGCACTGTAGGTCTAACGCAAGACAGTTATAATACTTTAATTAAGGTATTTATCAATGACCAGATGGAAATATCCCAGATTGTATTTTTAATATATCAATAACCAGAGGTGTGGTCACATGACTTGGATTCGAGTCAGACTCGAGTCACAAATATGGTGACTTGCAACTCGATTTTGAGTTTTAACACCAATGACTCGTGACTTAACTTGGATTTCAGCCTTTTGACTCGAACTGACTTGATACCCTCCCCAAGCCCAAATAATAGAAATGATGCTATTAAAAAGTGTGCAGCGCATCAACTCTTCATTTAACAGATTACAGTTTGAATCGGACAGCAGCCAATCAAATTATGCCAGCAGAGATAAAGTTGTGCGTGGCAGTGCAGAGGAATGTCGGTGGGTGAATTCAGATGGAGTCCTTGGAAAGATGATACCCAAAATTATTATTTTTGGATATAAAGACTACACTGTACTCATCAAAAAAATGGATTGCAACTTGCAAAACATGTGGTAAGAAAATTACAGACTGAGGCATAACAACTTCCAACTTTGTTGGACATTTGAAGCTGCGCAAAGAACGGTAAGTCATGGCTAATATAGCCGACAGCTATATAATTTATAACTTTACTGGTGTATCATGTAGGCTAACATAACATTAAATCAATGAGCCACACAGTCAGTCAGTGCGGGAACGTGATCATTGCACCCAAGATAAAGCTACAACTGGCCAGGCAGTTGGTAGCCTAAATCCTGCCTGATGTTACTGCTGTTCCTTAAACCATTGACATATGTTAGCTTACTGTAACCACACACACAGTGTGTGCGTGTGCGTGTGTGTGTGTTAAAGTTGGGCGATTGTGTACAAGCCTACATCGCCCTATCCTCGATAGTCGATTGCAATGGGGGGGGGGGGTCTTTCTCATGGCTACCCATGTATTTCCATGGAAATATAAAGTTTATTTGGACAGTAATAAATATATATATTTTTAGAAGCATTCATGATTTGCGTAAATGTAATATACTAACTATTACTCTTCTTAAAAATATGAAATGGTATTACATTTGGTGAAGAGCATATTATGACTTGTTTAGGACTCGAAACTCAAAGTTTAGGACTTGAGACTTGTCGGTCTTGACTTGAGACTTTACTCGGACTTGCCTGTCTTGACTTGAGACTTGGGACTTGAGTGCTAAGACTTGAGACTTACTTGTGACTTGTAAAACAATGGCTTGGTCCCACCTCTGTCAATAACCCAGACAGATGGACACCTGTCTAAAACTTCACCACAGCCAGCCACAGAGTTGAGGCTCTGAATTGAACATCTCAGCTCTTTGAATGGCTGGCTCTCTGGGTTGGCGTGTATGTGACTACTGTATCTGCATAATACATCCTGTGGCATTTGCCGCAGAAAATGGGGATGAAAGGAGCAGGCGGCATTTGTTCCTCTTCAGTTGTCATGGGTACTCGGCTGATGTGTTCACTCTCCCGTTTTATCTGGGTTTTGTTTGGAGGGGGCAAGACACCGCAAATCCAACCCCTTAAAACGTTCTAATTTAACCTGATCTCCCTCCTTCTCCCTCCCTCTCCCTCCCCCTCTCCCTCCTTGTCGCCCTCCCTCTCCCTCCCTCTCTTTGAGCGACCGTTCCGCTCCTCTGAATTTACTACTTTCACGCCTCTTATTGTCTGTCTGCACCTGGGCCTTGGCGATGAAGGACTTCAGCCCTAATGCTAGCCAACCACACACACTACCAGCAACTTAACTTTCATTCTAAGACAAGGGTCTAAACATGAGGACAGAGACAGATTTACAAATGCACCCACAAACACAGACATACACACACACTGGTACAGAGTTAATTGAAGTATGTCCCTCATATGTCGAATTAAAGAAAGCTGCCATTCAGTTTCCTTTTTCCCACCCACTTGACCCATTTTTCACTGGTGAAAATACACATTCATTAAATTGCATTCAACATACAATTTGTTACTCTCCACCCATTCCACTATTGGATTAGTGCTTGCTTGAACAACTAGACTGATGTGGACAACGGTGGTATTGGACATGTCAAAGATGAATGCTTCCCAGTTGCCCAGTAGGAGATGGTTGTTGCACTCAATCAACATGATGTGTGCGCATAGAGCCAGGGCAGTAGCACTAAGGAAGAGAGAATGCTCTCCACACACTGAAAAAACAAGTCTTTGAACTTAATTCATATTCTTTTACATATCGCATAGTGGTTTTGTCAAAAAATAACAATACAATTCAGGTGCAGGTGCAGGTTTTAGAGCCAGGTCAAGCAAACTGTTCAGTGTGACAAACAGGGTTGTCATCCAAGCCCACCCAGTTTCCCAGTTGGTCTAATGTAACCTAGTTAATGGAACACAGAACGTTACCGTGCTAAGGGACTGTGTCGGTCTTTATTATAATTAGAAACTCAGTGGCTAATGCCAGAAGCTAGTCCTTTTGCACGTTCATATACGGTATGTTGCCTCATACTGTATGTAGTCTCGTACTGTTCTGCATGTTATATTGGCATTTATACGTGTCACATATCAATTTGCAAACAATGTAAAATACACATACATACACACACACACACACACACATATATGTGTATATATATATATCCCCCCCCCATCCACTCACACACACACACACACACACACACACACACACACACACACACACACACACACACACACATCACTGAGTTAACCTCTATGGGCTAGGTGGGACGCTTGCGTCCCACCTACTCAACAGCCAGTGTAATCCCGTGGCGCGTTATTCAAATTCCTCAAAAATGCAAAAACTTCAATTTTTCAAACATATGACTATTTTACACCATTTTAAAGACAAGACTCTCGTTAATCTAACCACACTGTCCGATTTCAAAAAGGCTTTACAACGAAAGCAAAACATTAGATTATGTCAGCAGAGTACCCAGCCAGAAATAATCAGACACCCATTTTTCAAGCTAGCATATAATGTCACATAAACCCAAACCACAGCTAAATGTAGCACTAACCTTTGATGATCTTCATCAGATGACAACCCTAGGACATTATATTATACAATACATGCATGTTTTGTTCAATCAAGTTCATATTTATATCAAAAACCAGCTTTTTACATTAGCATATGACTAGCATGTGACTAGCATTCCCACCGAACACTGCCGGTGAATTTACTAAATTACTCACGATAAACGTTCACAAAAAGCATAACAATTATTTTAAGAATTATAGATACAGAACTCCTCTATGCACTCGATATGTCCGATTTTAAAATAGCTTTTCGGTGAAAGCACATTTTGCAATATTCTCAGTAGATAGCCCGGCATCACAGGGCTAGCTATTTAGACACCCAGCAAGTTTAGCACTCACCAAAGTCAGATTTACTATAAGAAAAATGTTATTACCTTTGCTGTCTTCGTCAGAATGCACTCCCAGGACTTCTACTTCAATAACAAATGTTGGTTTGGTTCAAAATAATCCATTGTTATATCCAAATAGCGGCGTTTTGTTCGTGCGTTCAAGACACTATCCGAAAGGGTAAATAAGGGTGACGAGCATGGCGCAATTCGTGACAAAAAAATTCTAAATATTCCATTACCGTACTTCGAAGCATGTCAACCGCTGTTTAAAATCAATTTTTATGCCATTTTTCTCATAAAAAAGCGATAATATTCCCACCGGGAATCTGCTTTTAGGTAAACAGACGAAAGAAAATAAAGCATTCGGTCGACTCGGGCACGCGCCTAAGCCCATAGTACTCTGATCGGCCACTTGCCAAACGCGATAATGTGTTTCAGCAAGAGGCTGCCTCGATATCGTTCAGCTTTTTCCCGGGCTCTGAGAGCCTATGGGAGCCGTAGGAAGTGTCACGTTATTGCAAAGATCCTCAGTCTTCAATAAAAAGAGCCAAGATGAAACACAACTTGTCAGACAGGCCACTTCCTGCATGGAATCTTCTCAGGTTTTGGCCTGCCATATGAGTTCTGTTATACTCACAGACACCATTACACCAAGGCCTGTACTCTAGAGCGGGATCGATTTGGAGGTGGAGGGTCCGTCATGGTCTGGGGCGGTGTGTCACAGCATCATTGGACTGAGCTTGTTGTCATTGCAGGCAATCTCAATGCTGTGCGTTACAGGGAAAACATCCTCCTCACTCATGTGGTACCCATCCTGGAGGCTCATCCTGACATGACCCTCCAGCATGACAATGCCACCAGCCATACTGCTCGTTCTGTGCAAGATTTCCTGCAAGACAGGAATGTCAGTGTTCTGCCATAGCCAGCGAAGAGCCCAGATCTCAATCCCATTAAGCACGTCTGGGACCTGTTGGATCGGAGGGTGAGGGCTAGGGCCATTCCCCCAAGGAATGTCTGGGAACTTGTAGGTGCCTTGGTGGAAGAGTGGGGTAACATCTCACAGCAAGAACTGGCAAATCTGGTGCAGTCCATAAGGATGAAATGCACTGCAGTATTTAATGCAGCTGGTGGCCACACCAGATACTGACTGTTACTTTTGATTTTGACCCACCCCTTTCAGGGACACATTAATCAATTTCTGTTAGTCACATGTCTGTGGAACTTGTTCAGTTTATGTCTCAGTTGTTGAATCTTGTTATGTTCATACAAATATTTACACATGTTAAGTTTGCTGAAAATAAATGCAGTTGACAATGAGAGGTGTGGTGGATGAATCAGAATTAGTTGGGTAACATAGATAATTAAGATGTTTTATTAGTATAATATGCTTATGTGAGATACTTGTCATTAGAAAGTGTCCTTTGGACTCTGGTGTCTTTCAGTTGCACGTTTCCCTTAGCTGGGGCTCAGTCACTTGGGGCCCAGAGAGGGGAGAGGTCAGACTTGTTTTTTACATGTCTCTGTTGCTATGCAGAATATCAGCAAGAGAGGAGGACAGAATGAAATATTGTCTTCATATGTGAATGTGTCTTTACTTATTCTTAAACCATGTGAAGGGATGGTGTGATTAATGGGGAACCAATTATTTGTCTCCACAATGTCTGTGCGCAGGTCACTCCCCTCAGTGAGCTTGTCCAGGAGTGGGAACAAGAGGTGTCTTACTGAGGATGGGCCTCTATGAGATAGCACTTACAGAGGAGAATTATGATGTATTTTGATAAGAACGCCTAAAAAGCATTCCAGAGGACATGAGCTAATGGTTTTGTTCTATACCGTACCAGGGAGGGACGGTTCTAGAGAGACCAGACACCGATCTATATAATGAACACTGTTGAGATAGCAGTTGCTGTCTTGTGGTTTATAGATATCTTTTCATACAAAACTTAACCTTTGTGAACTGTTCCTAAGATTTGTGGTTCGTCAATGTACGTTGAAGGGGTGGATTCATGGGTATAAAAAGCTCTTTGTATTGTTGTATAGTGACCTTCCTGGTTCATTCGAGAGAGTGCATTATTGAAGGTCAAAGATGCTTTTGCAAAAGTATCTTAATTATTAAATATGTAGTTTAACTCAGACTGGTGTGTTTGTAACTCCTCATTTGGTAATGCAGAAATTAGCCACCACAGACGACGTTTCTTTTTTTGCTTATTTTATCTACAGTAGCTTTGACTGGACTGATCATGTCATCATCATACTTTCAAAATCTTAGCTAGCAGTCATCATCATGAATCAAGTCGACAATCTACTAACAAATTATTTTTAATACTTGTCATATGAAGAGAAATAATGAAGAGAAATGATAGATAAAACGTATCAGTGCTCATCGGCCATTGGACATAAACATTACACAACAAGTTGGAAATCGCAAATTCAACAATGAGTGGTTCGGAAGGAATCAGTGGCTAACTGCAAGCATTGCAAAGCAATCACTAGCCTGCTATTCAGTGGAGTGGGTGTGTGGTCCCAAGTCAAAGATTAAGGCTCTCTTTTTGTAGTTTAAAATTATAAACATTCAACATTGGCCATGCTGTCAATGAAGAATGATTGTGCTGCGCTCAAAACAACTGTTAACTCGGAACTGCAAAATCGGACTTTAGTGAGTTGTAGGAACTCGGGGAAAAACGAGCTACGACTGAGAAAATACGTATTGAACTTTCATCCAACTCGGAATTGTAAATCGGGAACTCAGGCATCTTTCTAGATGCACCTGTACTGTCTCCACCTGAAGATCACTGACATCATCATGATTCAAAAATATTTTTTTTTTAGTTCCCAGTTGTCTTGAAAGCACCACAAATCCAGAGAATGCCAGACTTTGATGACAAAGTTTGAAGACAAAATTTGCCCACGAAGGACCACCTCGCCACCTTCCTGTTCAAGTGAGCACATCACAACAAGGTGAGTCCAAACATGTCTTGTATGCTGCTGCATAAATTATGTAATATGCCAGGGAGATATGTATACTGCAGCTAAGAAAGTAATACTAAGTGTATGTTGTGTAGTAAGCTGTTAGTAGCCCATGTGCCTCACACTAATAATTTGGTCTATTTTCACCTTTTCATTTCCTACTGTTCTGACTTGGTGGTGCACATGCAGCCTATAGCCTTTTTTTGAGAAATGTAATCATTGAATATTGAAAGAGCTTTCATTGTCTGCTTAGATGCCCCCTTTATTTATCCTACGGTTATGACATGTTGTACAGGGAGAACACTGTAAGAACGGCCCATATTCTGAATTCTGTCGCTGTACATTTCAAAAGTGCTGGACGAATAGCTATATCGACTACGTCCGTCCTAGCTCGCTCATTAATGTCTTAATCGCATTTACGGATTGCCTCTTATCTGCTTGTTGTTCCCTTATGCCATAGTTTGCACATATCAATTGTCAGTAGAAACCACATTTGTTTAAGCAAGTCGGCCATATCAGCTATGTTTTTTTTAAAGGCAGTAAATGAGGCTGAATGAACTGTTTCACTGCCAGACAAGGCTCCGCTGATAGCCAGGTGTAGCAGTGGTATAGTGCAATTAATGTATTGTTTAGTGTTGTGTTGTGTAGTGGCTTTGCTGGCATGCATCCCACTTGTTGTTTTTTTGCCCCACTAAGATTTACATACTAAAATCGCCCTGGCTAGGTGGTGCCAGGAAAATAACCTCTTCCTCAATTTCAACTAAATGAAGGAGCTGATCGTGGACTACAGAAGACAGCAGAGAGAGCACACCCCCATCCACATCGACGGGGCCTTAGTGGAGATGGTCAAAAGCTTCAAGTTCCTTGGTGTACACATCACTGACAACCTGAAATGGCCCCTTCACAGACAGCGTGGCAAAGAAGGCGCAACAGCGCATCTTCAAGCTCAGGAGGCTGAAGAAATGTGGATTGCTTCCTAAGACAACCATGAATTTCTACAGATGCACCATTGAGAGCATCCTGTCGGGCTATATCACCGCCTGGTATGGCAATTGCACCATCCGCAACTGCAGGGCACTCCAGAGGGTGCTGCGGTCAGCCCAACACATCACCGGGGGCACAGTGCCTGCCCTCCAGGATAACTACAGCACCTTGTGTCACAGGAAGACCAAGAAGATCATCAAGGACCTAGCCACCTGAGCCACAGCCTGTTCACCCTGCTACCATCTAGAAGGTGGAGACAGTACAGGTGCATCACAGCTGGGACCGAGAAACAGCTTCTATCTCCAGGCCAACAGACTGTTAAAACAGTCACCACCAGCCGGCCTCCACCCAGTACCCTGCCCTGAACCTTAGTGACTGCTGAGGAGATGTTTTGTCGCAAAGTTTTTTTACTCATCTCATACATCAGTAATAAAGGCCCAGTTCATTAATTTGTTGGATTTATTTATTTATTCTCCGGTTTTTTTATTGATTTATCAGGGGATGCTGTAGCACCCTCAGCAACCCAACATCCCACGGCTATGCTCTCTGGCAGAGGAGTTATGGTGCCTTGGGGAATGAAATATAGATGACTGTCTGCTGATGGATGACTGGAGAAAATGACCTTAAAAAGGATGTTGCGACTGAAGTAAACTGAGAAAAAGCAGTATTTCCAAGGAGGATGTCTTAAAATGCCTGCTATACATACACAAATGACAGGCATGCTCTCCCACATTAGACATTTTGTGAACCCTTCTCCCTTGCAAAGTACTTATACTGTGAATAATGCAACAAAAGATAAATCAGGTGTCTTCATTTTTCTCATATTCATTATATATTCACTAAATCCAAACTCAGTCACAGGTAGGAGGAGGAAAACCAAGGCCTCGTAAAAAAATATTGACGAGATAATTTAAATAGAAAGTACGGTGGAACAAGCATCTGCCCTTCAATTTGCCACAGATGACAATTACTCACTGAACTGTGTTGTATGTGTGTGTGTGTGGTTTGTGTATGTGAATGTGAATGTGTGTGCATGAGTGTGGGTAGACCCCAAAAACGAAGAAATACTTGGGATGCCACCCAGTGGCTGAGGAGAAAGCTATCTCTCTCTCTAAAGTTGGTGAAATCCTCATAACCCTGGGTTATTATTCAACAATGACACTTCTCAGCCAATCAATATCTCATCATCGGAGTCAACACAGCTAGAGGGGTATACTACGAAGCAAGCTAGATCTACTCAGGGTTTTCTAAAGCTAGCCAGCTCCAGGTAGTTTCCCATTCCAGCTCAGGCTTCATCCGTAGCCTATTACGATGGCGGATATTGCTCGTCAGCGTGCCGCTAACTCTAGCCAATAGGGTCCAGCTGCGACGTCATCTCTCAGAGCAGTCTTTCCTCTGGAAAGTAGGGGTGTCAAAAGGAACCATATAAGGAGAAATGGGGGTTTCAAAAGGAACCATAGGAGAAGTGGGGATTTCGAAAGGAGTCTTTTATCCTGGGGCGGCAGGTAGCCTAGTGGTTAGAGCGTTGGGCCAGTAATCGAAAGGTTGCTCGATTGAATCCCCGAGCTGACAAGGTAAAAATCTGTCGTTCAGCCCCTGAACAAGGCAGATAACCCACTGTTCCTAGGCCGTCATTGTAAATAAGAATTTGTTTTTAAATGACTTGCCTGGACAACTAAAGTTAAAAAATACAAAAAAAACACTAGAACCGCCATGATGTGATATTATTATTTGAAATTGTATTAATAAATAATACATTGTAAAATTAATGCCTTTTTTTATAAGTTAAGGTAGCTAACGTTATCTACCATTTACATTATGAAAAACTTAACATTATATAGTATATGGCTATCAGTAGGTAACTTTCAAAGACACAGCTCACAGTGAGTGAATCTACTCTTTTTCTGCATAACTGACATTTCTTACCGTTATCTTTGCATCCATGAAATGTCTTCGAAAATTCTAACCATGTCTTGAATGGCACCTTTTAAACGCGATCGAACATCTCTGGAGAGACATGAATATTGCTGTTCAGTGACACTCCCCATCCAACCTGACAGAGCTTGAGAGGATCTGCTGAGAAGAATGGGAGAAACTCCCCAAATACAGGTGTGTCAAGCTTGTAGCGTCATACCCAAGAAGACTGGAGGCTGTAATTGCTGCCAAAGGGGCTTCAACAAAGTACTGAGTAAAGGGTCTGAATAATTATGTATATGTGATATCATTTTTTAAATCTTTTTTTTAAATTGAATAATAATGTTTTTGCTTTGTCAACCCCACTTCTAATTATATGGTTCCTTTCGAAACCCCCACTTCTCCATATGGTTCCTTTCGAAACCCCTACTTCTCCTTATATGGTGCGGTTAACCCTCACTATTCCTGACTATTCCTGAGGGATGATTGCTGAGATGACGTCGCAGCTGGACCCATCTCACTCCAAGCTTGTAACTGCACATGCATGTCGCACGTGGCTAGTCGAACGCTGAACTCGTTATTGAGATGATGCTGAAACATCAACCCACATGGGTAAATCAGTGCCACATTTTAATTTGTGCCGAAATCACATTTAAAGAAAAGTTATCTTGCAAATGAAGTAGGCTTTAGTATTAAATAGACTTTTAAATGTGATGTCTTTATTTTACTACTTTGGTGTGGTAATCAATGCGCAAAATATTTTTTTCCCCACACCCTCATTGATAAAATAATAGTATTAATACTAAAGTTTTACTGACGTAAATGTGTAATGTATTTTAACACCCAAAACATATTTGATTAATAAAATATGTAATAAGTTGTCTTCCTCAAATTAAGTGGATGATGATGCAATCTTTGCTAGAGGAAGGGAATCTGATTTAGGCTAATTGGTCCTCAACTCAAGGCTCAGACAGTAAATTCAGGATAAATGTATACTGAACAAAAATACTAACACTAAGATGTTACTGAGTTACAGTTCATAGAAGGAAATCAGTCAATTGAAATAAATTTGGCTCAAATTTATGGATTTCACATGACTGGGCATGGGCACAGCCATGGGTTGGCCTGGGAGGGCAGAGGCCCAGCCAATCAGAATGAGTTTTTCCCCACAAAAGGGCTTTATTACAGACAGAAATACACAGCACCCCCACCCCTCCTCAGACGATCCCGCAGGTGAAGAAGCCGGATGTGGAGGTCCTGGGCTGGTGTGGTTACACACGGTCTGTGGTTGTGAGGCCGATTGGATGTACTGCCAAATTCTCTAAAACAAGCCTGGTGGAGAAATGAACATTAAAATATCTGGCAACTGCTCTGTTGGACATTCCTATAGTCAGCAGGCCAATTGCATGCTCCCTCAAAACTTGAGACATTTGTGGCATTGTGTTGTGTGACAAAACTGCACATTTTAGAGTGGCCTTTTGTCCCCAGCAAAAGGTGCACCTTTGTAACGATCATACTGTTTAATCATTTTCTTGATATACCACACCTGTCAGGTGGATTAATTATATTGACAAAGGAGATATGCACACTAATAGGGATGTAAACCAATTTCTGCACAAAATTTGAGAGAAATAAGCTTTTTGTGAGTATGGAACATTTCTGGGATCTTTTATTTACATCATGAAATAAGGGACCAACCCTATACATGTTGTGTTCATAGTTTTGTTCAGTATAGATAGCCCTGAGTTAACCTGTCCCGGATCAAGTTAGCTCTTAAGGATTCATTGCCATAGAAATGTACCTGGCTACAAGGTGAGCCACTTTCATGGTACCGGTTATCCCAAGTTTAACCAGTTACCTGCTAACTCTTCAAACTACATTCGTAGTATAGGGCTCTGATTCTTGGTCCTAGAAAAAGTGAGTGTGAGCTGCCGACATGCTCCAGTGTGTTCTGTACATGCAGCTGTCAATCTGTCGGTCCACAAACAGAAGCAAAGTACATTAATTAGGCTTGCTGTCTGAGTCCATTTAAATTTGATGACCACTGAAATTGGATTGCTGATTTGAATTCTGGATGTCTGTACACCTATTTTTACATGTTTACATACCCTTCATATGCAAGATGAACATATGAATGCATTGTGAGTATGAACTGTTGTAGTGTTAATTGTCCAGCCCAAATCAATAGCTCGTCCAGGTAAAACTACACATCAGGTGAAAAACTGTAAAACTTTCATCCAAGCTTAAGAGGGATTTTTCCTAGCATAGGCTAGGCGGCTAAGGTGGAAAAGGATGGTATGATAAGGACATCATAATGGCTACTGGGTATGCAGGATATCAAATTGAAAAATAAAACATGACATAAAAATAAAAAATAAATCAAACTCCCTCACCCACTGTGACTGACAAGCCTGGCTTTATTGTAAGCAATAGAAAGGCAAAAACAATTAAGGCGCTTTCAGACACTGACTGTATAATGCCAACGAGATTAGATATCTTTGTGACAGCACTGCCATAGAGCAGGAAGACAAAGACAGAGTAGGATAAAGAATTGAAGAGAAAGACATTTCCATTTCGATCCATTTATGAATATGGAAAATGTTAAATACAGCCATTGAATGGCTTATTGAATATTCTATTGTATATAAGCTATGGTGCAGTATGTACACTGACTATATACATTCTACAGCCTCTTACAAACCAGAAATAAAACACATTCAATTATTTATTTTACTGATCTACACAACCTAGGCTAACCAACATTTCAAGGAGAAAATAAATGATTACATATTTAATTAATTCAGTTTTATTTTCTATCACGGATCACATTTGACAACCAGCCATGTGTAAACAACAAAGAAAAGTTGTGGTTACATATACACAGGACACTGCCCTAACCCAGCACGCTCAGCCCAAACATTTTTCACATAATTCACCCTTAAATGCTGTTGTTGGCATCTAGTCTCTCCTCCACAGCCCAAAAATGGTGCTTCTTTAGAAATCTATGCCAGAAGCAGTAAAATGTTATCCACGCTCACACTCCAGTGACAGAGAGAATGGCATTTTGATCAATTAAATTCCAGCCCATGCTCAATTGGAATCATTTGTATCCAGAGATCCTTGCCAGGAGTCTGGCAGGGGGAAAAAAGTTCATTACCTGCCTGAAAATACATTTTGAAAGGAAATAGAGAAATCTTGGGGGTGCTGCCAAGAAGTCATCTACACAGACAGTGTTTCTCCAGTTTTTAAAGGCCTCCATCGTAAAGTTCATTGTATTAATTCCATCTTAAAACGAAGATTGCTCATCACATTTCTCCACCTGGAACTTACAAACATACAACACATACAAAAAGCATGTCAGAATATTCAGCAGGCTACATGCTCACCCACCCCTCTACAGAAACTATACTTAACAAAAATATAGACGCAACATGTAAAAAGTGTTGGTCCCATGTTTCATGAGCTGAAATAAAAGATTGCAGAAACCTTTCAAATGCACAAAGCTTATTTCCCTGTTAGTGAGCAATTCTCCTTTGCCTAAGATAATTCAGCCACCTGACAGGTGTGGCATATCAAGAAGCTGATTAAAAAGCATGATCATTACACAGGTGCACCTTGAACTGGGAGAGAATATAAGGCCACTAAAATGTGCAGTTTTGTCACAAAACAATGCCACATACGTCTCAAGTTGAGGGAGCATGCAATTGGCATGCTGACTGCAGGAATATCCAACAGAGCTGTTGCCAGAAAATGTAAGCCTCCAACACCGTTTTAGAGAATTCGGCAGTACATCCAACCTGCCTCACAGAGACCACGTGCAACCTCGCCTGCCGAGGACCTCCACATCCGGTTTCTTCACCTACGGGATAATCTGAGGAGGGGGTGTGGTTCTGAGGAGTACTTCTGTGTGTAACAAAGCCCTTTGTGGGGAAAAACTCATTCTGATTGGCTGGGACTGGCTCTGAAATGGCCATTGCCCATTCATGTGAAATCCATAAATTAGGGCCTAATGAATTTATTTCAATTGACTTATTTCCTTCTATGAACTGTAACAGTAAAATATTTGAAATTGTTTAGTTTCGTTCAGTATATATTATTTAACACTTAAAATAAGATAAAAGGAAAACAGTGCAAAATCAACACCTTTAAGGATTGCGTCAAGCCACAGGTTGCCAACACACCCCACTGAGTGTCCGTTTCTCCCCTCAGCCTGTGGACACGGCAGACAGACAAGGATTGTTCGTCTCATTCCCAACCTGACTCGCTCCCTCCTCTACATCTCTCCCCAATTCTATCCCTCCCTCCTGTTCATTAGGCCCTCAGACTGTCTTGCCATCCTGCCGCCACAGAATTGCTTTCGCTTTGACTGTGTGCAGACAATCACCCATTCCATTATGGTGTTGATATCATTTCTCCTCTCTGTGCGAGCGCAGAATAGACTGTGAGATGGACAGTTTTCCCTTTCGATAAACAGAAAGACAGCTGATAATGAGAAATGCCTCCAAGGTCATCTTTTTGAAAAGACGATGGAGGAAAGAGAAGGGGGAACTGTGGTACTGTGAAAACGCTCATGGATGCTAGCTTTTTCCAGAGCAAATAACTCCGACCAGTGCTGTTCCACATCAAAGCCAAGGCTCTAGATATAAGCCCTCTTTAGATTTATTTTCAAATGGCAGTTGAACTGCAGGGCTGCTAGGTCATATAGCGGATCAATGCCTCTACAAGTGGTGAGAACAGGAAGAAGGATGATTATCCTGATTAGAGAGAAGAGAAAGGGTAACCTGCAGAAGTTCTAATAACTGGTTACTGTTTAATGTTATTCTGGTAGTTTGAGATACATATTGAAAAATACATATATGCCAAGATAATGTTCAGAACAGGATGCAATGTTGGTGCGGTGCTTATTTGAATTGTAGCAGTAGACACTAACCTAAAATATAGTTTAATTATCAGTGTATAGGTGTTGATGTCAAACCTTTCCTATCTGGTGGAATACCTTCCACAGATTTGACCTTGCATTTATTTTAATATGGCACCTGTGATGCTTCTTTACTCACATTCTCATCCCCAGTCGGCTGATGTGGTTATGTGATCAGTGGTATTTCTCTGTGAAGCAATACGGCATTAATATCGCCATTTCATCCCAGATGCTCAGGCAGGCAGGCACTGTCGAATTACACTGTCACAGCAGCAAATGGAGAATGCAATATCAACTCTCACTCACAGCTTGCTTGTCTTGCATGAATGTTCTGCAGCGTGACTGAAACATAACAGAGGATGAATGGCAGAGGAAAAAAGGAAAATAGGCCACATTCTAGAATATAGAGTTACTTTACCCATCACTCACAATGCTAATTGATCATCATCATCTCATATCAACAGGCGTGGCCTGTCGAAAGTCTGAAAACACACTGCAACGTAACCAGTTGGACGTACAGTGCATGTAGACACACACAATATACATTTACAGCCGTATGCATAACATCAATCTTACAAGTTTCCAGCCCAAAAATGTACAATAACTTGACTCCTACACACCACCACACAAAACCCTGCAGTCAAGATGGACGGTCGTGAAAGCTGCCCAGGCCCACCCATAACAAGAAGTCTTTCTTGTTAATCCACATTGTTCAGAAAGTCTGGACTGAGGAGTATGTCTAGTGTTGGACAGATACTGAAAGTCCCCTTTTTATAGTCAGTGGAGGTGGATGGTTGGTTCCACCTAGGTGAAGAGTGTGGTTGAAGCCATGTTGCAGAGGCCTACTGTGGAGTCACTGGTGCTTGTGTTGGCTTCTCTTCTCCTGGTGTCTGTGTTCCGCCAGGTGCATCTGCCTGCTGTTCCGCCAGCATGTCTGTCAGCTTCATGCCCAACACTGGATTCCTGGTCTCTGACGCCACCTGCAGGCCAAGCGGCAAAAGTGCAGCCAGTCAGTTTAACAGAAGGTCTCATGATTGTAAGTGATTAGTACTATACAGTATTTGGGAAAAGGGCAGACAGCATTACAATTAATAAGTTGTATCATTTGAACAGTCTACTCACCGCAGGAGTACCCCTCCTCCTCAACACCAAGCCCTCAGCAAGGAGAGCCTTCCCAGTCTCCTCAAACAGAGACTGTTTCTCCAGCTCTCCCTGGCTCTCGAACTCTGTGTACTTCTCCACAAACCTACAAAAAGGAAGAAAAAAAAACACACGTGTGTGTATGTATGTATGTATATATAAAATAATCGAATTGCAGTAGTTAGGATCCAGCATTACAGACATGTGGAATCCCAAAACTTAACAAACCAACAATGTGATTAATTGTGAAAATCTGCCCATACCTTTGGCATGTTGAAACAAAGCTGGATTTGGAGAGATCAAAAACTCTGGGCCCTGTTCCATACATCTCGTAAAATTTCCTGGAAGAGAGTCTGGTGCTGATCAACAAATTGACATTTCCATCCCTAACAGCTTTTGAATGACAGTAAAAAGTTTAAGGTAAACAGTTTAATTAGCTTACGCTCTGATTTCATCCTCTCTGTAGAAGATGTTTGGCACAGCCTCTTCTTTCTTCCCATATATCTTGGCCACTGGTCTGACATAAAGTGGGTCCTTCATGGGTGGAAAGGTCTTGTATACATCATACCAAATGGGCTTGTCAGACTGTTTGACAACTCCAGAACGCATAAGATCTCTGACTCTGAAAAAGAAACCAGTGAGCCATCAGCAAAAACGTGAACAATGGAGCAAATGCATCCCATGCACTCTCAATTTATCAATTGCAAAGAGCTAGCTAACGTTAGCATTCATTTATATTATGCGGAACCATAGGCTAGATAGCATTGGCTACAAGTTGCAGAAAAGTCACTCAACCATCAAAGAAAATTGTTTCTACCTAACATTAGCTAGATAGCAAACTCTAAAGGGTCTACAAAACTAGATGGTATCCTCCAGTAACCTTGACACCAAAATTATGCTGGCTAATATTAGCAACACGACATTTGAACCAACCGCGTGAACACGGTTCCGAATTTTTCAAGTCGACTTCCTGCCATAATTGACTTGAATTTAACTACACTATGCGTGTAAAATGCCGCTAGGTAATTATACAGTAAACTCTAAGATCATAGTTAGCAACCACCAACTACAGAGCCTATTTTCACCAGCATGGACGACCACCACTTCCGCATGTAATTTCTGCAGGGATAAACTGCACCGAAAGCGAACTGTAAAAACATGGGGCGGGTTCCAGATCGTCTGCATTTTAAGCGCTGCGGTCACTGACACTCTGAACAAGAGGCTTTCAATAAGGCATCAACTACAGTCCGTGGCGACCCGTCATTCAGGGCAGGTGGAGCCCCACCTGTTTAGCAAAATTATTATGCCTGTTTTGCATGTTATTTCGGCATTAACACGTGTCACATATCAGTTTGCAAAAAATATATATATACTGCTCAAAAAAATAAAGGGAACACTTAAACAACATATCCTAGATCTGAATGAAAGAAATCATCTTATTAAATACTTTTTTCTTTACATAGTTGAATGTGCTGACAACAAAATCACACAAAAATAATCAATGGAAATCCAATTTATCAACCCATGGAGGTCTGGATTTGGAGTCACACTCAAAATTAAAGTGGAAAACCACACTACAGGCTGATCCAACTTTGATGTAATGTCCTTAAAACAAGTCAAAATGAGGCTCAGTAGTGTGTGTGGCCTCCACGTGCCTGTATGACCTCCCTACAACGCCTGGGCATGCTCCTGATGAGGTGGCGGATGGTCTCCTGAGGGATCTCCTCCCAGACCTGGACTAAAGCATCCGCCAACTCCTGGACAGTCTGTGGTGCAACGTGACGTTGGTGGATGGAGCGAGACATGATGTCCCAGATGTGCTCAATTGGATTCCGGTCTGGGGAACGGGCGGGCCAGTCCATAGCATCAATGCCTTCCTCTTGCAGGAACTGCTGACACACTCCAGCCACATGAGGTCTAGCATTGTCTTGCATTAGGAGGAACCCAGGGCCAACCGCACCAGCATATGGTCTCACAAGAGGTCTGAGGATCTCATCTCGGTACCTAATGGCAGTCAGGCTACCTCTGGCGAGCACATGGAGGGCTGTGCGGCCCCCCAAAGAAATGCCACCCCACACCATGACTGACCTACCGCCAAACCGGTCATGCTGGAGGATGTTGCAGGCAGCAGAACGTTCTCCACGACGTCTCCAGACTCTGTCACGTCTGTCACGTGCTCAGTGTGAACCTGCTTTCATCTGTGAAAAGCACAGGGCGCCAGTGGCGAATTTGCCAATTTTGGTGTTCTCTGGCAAATGCCAAACGTCCTGCACAGTGTTGGGCTGTAAGCACAACCCCCACCTGTGGACGTCGGGTCCTCATACCACCCTCATGGAGTCTGTTTCTGACCGTTTGAGCAGACACATGCACATTTGTGGCCTGCTGGAGGTCATTTTGCAGGGCTCTGGCAGTGCTTCTCCTGCTCCTCCTTGCACAAAGGGTGAGGTAGCGGTCCTGCTGCTGGGTTGTTGCCCTCCTACGGCCTCCTCCACGTCTCCTGATGTACTGGCCTGTCTCCTGGTAGCGCCTCCATGCTCTGGACACTACGCTGACAGACACAGCAAACCTTCTTGCCACAGCTCGCATTGATGTGCCATCCTGGATGAGCTGCACTACCTGAGCCACTTGTGTGGGTTGTAGACTCCGTCTCATGCTACCACTAGAGTGAAAGCACCGCCAGCATTCAAAAGTGACCAAAACATCAGCCAGGAAGCATAGGAACTGAGAAGTGGTCTGTGGTCCCCACCTGCAGAACCACTCCTTTATTGGGGGTGTCTTGCTAATTGCCTATAATTTCCACCTGTTGTCTATTCCATTTGCACAACAGCATGTGAAATTTATTGTCAGTCAGTGTTGCTTCCTAAGTGGACAGTTTGATTTCACAGAAGTGTGATTGACTTGGAGTTACATTGTGTTGTTTAAGTGTTCCCTTTATTTTTTTGAGCAGTGTATAAAGCCGCATACAAACAGGGTCTCTTTTTTGCTTTCTTGAGTAAGGCAGATCCAAAATGCTGGTGTTTTAGCCTAGCTCAGTGCTTTCTGTGGCGATGGGGCGGCCAGCAGAAAACAGTGTAGGGGTTGGTAATGTTCTCTAGTTGCGCCGTGATTGGCTCAGTGTTCTGTCACTCATGGGGACACTAGTCACCGCAAAATCTACTGTACAAGGAGAGCTCGAAAATTCAAGCCCCTTGGGCGCTGCCATAGAGTTACATTAGACGTGCCCATCCAAGTAGGGTCAAGGTCATTGGCAAGAGAATAAATTCAAATCACGTTATATCTACCGTAGCTTTGATTGGACTGATCATGTCAACATCATACTTTCAAAATCTTAGCTAGCAAGAAAGCTGTCTTCATCATGAATCAAGTCGACAATCTACTGGCAAATCCTTTTCAATTCTTGTCATATGAAGAGAAATTATGAAAATAGATGACAGATAAAGCGTATCGGTGCTCATTGGCCATTGGACATAAACATTACACAACAAGTTGGAAATCTCAAATTCAACAATGAGTGATTTTGAAGGAATCAGTGGCTAACTGCAACCACTAGCCTGCTATTCAGTGGAGTGGGTGTGTGGTCCAACTCTATGTTTAAGGGTCTCTTTTCCAAGCTTAAATGCATAAACATTCAACATTGGTAATGATATGTATACTGTAGCTAAGAAAGTAATACTCAGTGTATGTTGTGAAGTAAGCTGTTAGTAGCCCATGTGCCTCACCCTAATAATTTGGTCCTTTTTCCCCTCATAATTCAGCCTACTGTTCTGAATTGGTATACAGGAAGTTTTACTGTAAGAACGGCCCATGTTCTGTATTCTGGCACTGTACATTTCAAAAGTGCTGAACAAATAGTTATATTGACTCCGTACGTCCTAGCTCTCTCATTAGTGACTTAATCTAAATTACAGATTGCCTCTTATCCGCTCGTCATCCCCTTATTCCATAGTTTGTACATCTCAATTGTCAGTAGAAACCACATTTGTTTAAGCAAGTCAGCCATATCCGCTTTGTTTTTTTAAAGGTAGTAAATGAGGCTGAATGAACTGTTTCGCTGTCAGACAAGGCTCCTCTTATAGCCAGGTGTAGCAGTGGTAAGGTGTTGGGCCTGCTGTTGGGACTCTGCTGTTGGGACAGCTTTATGTCGGCCCTAACAGTTTGTGGGCACCGTTTGACACCCTTAGAGTACAATGAATGTATTGTTTAGGGTTGTGTTGTGTAGTGGCTTTGCTGACATGCATTTAAAACATTTTTTGCCCCACCAAGATTTACAGTGCATTCGGAAAATATTTAGACCCTTTGACTTTTTCCACATTTTGTTACGTTACAGCTTTATTCTAAAATGGATTAAATGATCCCCCCCCCCCCGTCAATCTTCCCACACTACCCCACAATGACAAAACCAAAATATATTTTTTGACATTTTGCTAATTTATATTAGATTATTTTTTTTAAATATAACATTTACATAAGTATTCAGACCCTTTACTCAGTACTTAATTGAAGCACCTTTGGCAGAGAATACAGCCTCGAGTCTTCTTGGGTATGACGCTACAAGTTTGGCACACCTGTATTTGGGGAGTTTCTCCCATTCTTCTCTGCAGATTCTCTCAAGCTCTGTCTGGTTGGATGGGGAGCTTTGCGGCATAGCTATTTTCAGGTGTCTCCAGAGACGTTTGATTGGGTTCAGGCTCTGGCTGGGCCACTCAAGGACATTCAGAGACTTGTCCCGAAGCCAACTCTTGCGTTGTCTTGGCTGTGTGCTTAGGGTTGTTGTCCTGTTGCAAGGTGAACCTTTGCCCCAGCCTGAGGTCCTGAACACTCTGGAGCAAGTTTTCATCATGGATCTCTCTGTACTTTGCTCCATTCTTTGCCTCGATCCTGACTAGTCCATGCCGCTGAAAAACATCCTCACAACATGATGCTGCCTCCACCATGTTTCACCGTAGTGATGGTGCCAGATTTCCTCCAGACGTGATGCTTGGCATTCATTCAAAATAGTTAAATCTTGGTTTCATCAGACCAGAGAATCCTGATTCTCATGGTCTGAGAGTCTTTAGGGGACTTTTGCCAAACTCCAAGTGGGCTGTCATGTGCTTTTTATTGAGGAGTGGCTTTCGTCTGGCCACTCTACCATAAAGGCCTGATTGGTGGTGTTGCAGAGATTGTTGTCCTTCTGGCAGGTTCTCCCATTTCCACAGAGTAACTATAGAGCTCTGGTAGAGTGACCATCGGAATCTTGGTCACCACCCTGACCAAGGCCCTTCTCTCCTGATTGATCAGTTTAGCCAGGCGGCCAGCTCTAGGAAGAGTATTGGTGGTTCCAAACTTCTTCCATTAAGAATGATGGAGGCCCCTGTGTTCTTGGGGACCTTCAATGCTACAGAAATGCTTTGGGACCCTTCCCCAGATCTGTGCCTCGACACAATCCTGTCTCGGAGCTCTACGGACAATTCCTTCGACCCCATGGCTTGGTTTTTGCTCTAACATGAACTGTCAACTGTGGGACCTTATATAGACAGATGTGTGCCTTTCCAAATCATGTCCAATCAATTGAAACATCTCAAGGATGATCAATGGAAACAGGATGCACCTGAGCTCAATCTCGAGTCTCATAGAAAAGGGTCTGAATACTTATGTCGATAAGGTATTTCTGTTTTTAATTTTGTATACATTTTCAAACATTTCTAAAAGCCTGTTTTGCTTTGTCATTATGGGGTCTTGTGTGTGCTGTAGATTGCTGAGGATTTATATTATTTAATACATTTTAGAATAAGGCTGTAACGTAACAAAATGTAGAAAAGTGAAGGGGTACATGCTAAAAATCGCCTCTGACTACAATGATTATGTGATATGATTTTTATTTAAATTAATGTTCACAACATGTAAAACACATTCTGCTTACAAGCATATTAAACATTTTCATAATTCAGATTCAACAATCCCACATTCCTGTACATTCCGTTATATTGTACAAACGGTACATAGACTTAAAACCTATGCATCTATAATCAATCTTTAATATCATCATGTGAATGTTATTATCATCTCTTTGAAATATACTTAAAGTGACATTTTTCAGGCAGAGGGCCAAAGGATGGCTAGGTGGTATGCTTGGGACCACCAACAGCTACAAACATTTTCCAAAGTGACAATCCTAATCTATCACCAAAAACAAAAACAGGGCATCACAGGAATAGAGAAAAATGCATGTTATGTCTAGATCTTTCTCCGTCCATTGAGATTATTCCCACAAGCCAGCAGAGCCTCACTTCTGAAACTGGGCTCCAAAAATGTCCTCATGGTACCTCTTCTGGATCTGCAAATAAAGAAACAAGCATTGTAAAATACTGTCCACCTACTACAGCATTGGAACTAGATTAAGAGGCATCATGGCATTCATATTAATGATTGAGAGGAAAGTGAACCAACCTTTAGTTGGGCCAGGTATTCTCCTGCCTGGGTGAGGGTGATGCCAAGCTGGCTGCTCAGAATCTCCTGTACTGCTAGAGTAACTCCCTGGGCCATGTTCACACCACCACACACATAGAAGTGGCCCTCCTTCTGGTGCAACACATTCAGCACCTCCTCTGCCATCCTCTCCCTCAGGACATCCTGGACATAGACCTGCTCACACACAGAGGCCAAAAGTTAGGAATAGGCGGCACAGTACAGGGAAATAGGAAACATTTAAAGCTTCAATCTTCCATTGAATCTCAAGCCAATCTGATTCAATCAAGCTTTTCAAACGCTCACTCAGTACATGCTTTGTTTCAAAATGATGCAACAGTACCTTTGGGTGACCTGGCTGGCGGGAATATGCGGAGGTAACACTCTTCAGGACCCCTCGCCTTCTCATCTCCAGTGTCTCCTCTTTGTATAAATGGTCAGTCTCCGAACTCTGGCAGCCAAACACCAGGCTCATAGGACTTCCAGAGAACTCTGTCAAGACAAAACCATAGCCCTTAAGGTCAGAGAGCTTGTATCAACAGACACACAGACAGGCACACAGACAGGCACACAGACAGGCACACAGACAGGCACACAGACAGGCACACACTACCTGGGTGTTTCATGTCGTGTAGCCGGTGTTGCCAGAAGCTTCGGAAGGGCGCGATGCCACTGCCAGCCCCCACCAGAATGACTGGAGTGCTGGGCTCTGCTGGGAGGTGGAACCCACCTGAACTGTAAACAGTAACACATAATCAGTTAGCTTCACTTTAAATAAAATCTCAATAAATTTTACTGGGGATAGGCCACAACCTAGCATTTTGTGCAATTGAAGAGTGTACCAGCCTACTGACATACAGTATGTTACAATATGTTCTATACCTGTAGATAAAACATGGTACCAGGTCTCCTTTCTTAATGGTATCCAGCCAGGTGCTGCAGACCCCGTGGTGAAGAGGACCCTGTCCATCTAGTGTAAGACCATTACAGAAAAATACAGTACAGTTACTTTCCCAGCCAAGAGATAGCAGTTCAAATTCCTTTCAAAGCATTTGATAACTGCTCTATTGTCATTTCTAAGTTGATTTTCCCTGTCCTGTACCTTGGAAGAGAGTGTTTACTGAATGTAAAAAAATATAAAATCTACTGTACCTTGTGTGTGATAGTTGAGCACTGTCAGAGTGAGATGTAGCTCGTTGGGGTGGAGCTGAGGGGAGGAGCTGATGGAGTAGAGGCGGGGCTTGAGCAGAGGCAGCTGGCTGAGGAGGAAAGCTGCAGAGGGTTCTAAAGACGGGAACTCCTCCAGGACTTCCAGGAAGTTGGGAACACGGAACATCTTCCAGGTCGTGTACTCCTTAGAGTCCTGATGGCAAATGAAGACAGAAGCTAAATAACTTGCAAAATATCAGTTGATATTATTTTTTGGTAAGAGCATAGGCTTACAGAGTTCTATGTATGAAATAGTGCTACAGGAACCAATGATTTTTACATTTTCTTCAATTCAATACAATTCCAATAGGTGGTACGTCAAAACCTCTTCTTTCATGATATATTTAATTTTTATTTCAAAGACAATAATGAACACTAGTCCTGGAGACAAACAGAAGTTACCTTGGCCAAGGTCAGTAGACGCTGGCGGTGCCCGTCCTGTTTCGCCAACTGAGAGAGCTTGTGGAGGAGGTTTTGACAGGGGGGCGTGGTCACATCCAGGAAGTAGGTGAGTGCCTGAGACAAAGGGCATGCTGGGATGCGTCCGACAGTCTGCCAGTTTTTCTCATCATCTTTTGGGAAATAGAAATGCAGAGTAATTTTAATAGCGGAAATTTTTCGAAGACATGTCTTCCTCACAAAAATCTGATTTTACCGTGGTTAACTCAATCAGCACCATTATTAATGAATAGTGTTGTACCTCGGCAGGTGTCAGAACGGTATTCCAGTCGTAGGTACTGGTTGGTTTGGGGTGGTTGGGGAAGGAACTTTAGGATGCCAGCCACCAGTTGAGGGAGATTCCCTGGGAAAACACCAACATGGTCTCCTGGAGCAAAGTTCATGACCTCTGCACTTCTCTCCCTCTCCAACTCCACCAAAATGGTGGACCGGCTAGAAACAAGAATGACAATGCTGAATTAAACCCTGTCAAAATTGAGTCCTGTCAAAAACATTGAAAGAATTGCAATAATAACATGCTAGATGACAAGAACTGAACCTTGAATGGGGGCTCTGTAGATTATGTTTGCTCTTCAGTTTCATAGGGAAGACAGTTTTAGAGTGAATGGCTGAAAGTGCTGTGAAAGAGAGGACAATGAAAATCATCACATACAACTGGCTGACTGAAATACAAGACTAGTTTATAATGGTTTATAGTGCTACACCAGTCCCTTGTCAAATGTCCATCCCCTGGTCCATGTGTAGTACCTGTGATGCGGTCCTGGGGGCAGCTCTCCAGTGCTACGCGGTATCTCAGTGGGTCCCAGGCCTCGAAGAATCGCTCTGCCCCAGGGAGCTGCAGACTCAGCTGTCCCTGGATGTTGAACTCCTTATAAGCATCCTGGAAGCAGAGAAAGGGTCCTTAGGCTCAATGATTCAAAACACTACGTAGATCAATATGATATGCAAATGCTTATGAGAGTAAATATCATAACAGGTATATTTTGTAATGATACTACTGTAGTAGACATACCAGGAGTATGTTAATATGTATGCTATAAAATATACTGCAAACAGGATCATCGACACGTAGCTAAGATCCACTTAAGAGAGTGACATCCTCCCTTGTCCGCCTACCTTGAGAGCGGTGAGAGCCCAGGAAGAGAAGGCCTCCTCCTGTCCGTTCAGTTCATCCCCCTCTCCAGTGGGCGTCACCCGCTCTGCCCCCAGCTCCTCCAGCTTGGCATCCACGGCATGGGCGAATGCACAGAACTGTGGGTACATCCTCGAGCCCAGCCCAAACACACAGTACCTGGGGGAGGAGAGAGGAGATAAGACCAGTTTCAAAACTAAAGAGATGTCTCTGAAACTGTAGTCAAGCTGCAACTTCAACAAATGAGTACATCTTAAAGATATGTACGGTGCCTTCGGAAAGTATTCAGACCCCTTGACTTTTTCCACATTTTGTTAGGTTACAGCCCTATTCTAAAATGGATTCAATTGTTGTTGTTTTTCCTTTATCTACACACAATACTCCATAATGACAAAGCAAAAACTGTTTATTTTTTTGTGATAATTTATAAAAAATAAAAAAACAGAATTATCACATTTACATAAGTATTCAGACCCTTTACTCAGTACTTTGTTGAAGCACCTTTGGCAGCAATTACAACCTTGAGTCTTCTTGGGTATGACACTACAAGCTTGGCACACCTGTATTTGGGGAGTTTCTCCCATTCTTCTCTGTAGATCCTCCCAAGCTCTGTCAGGTTGGATGGGGAGTGTGGCTGCATAGCTGTTTTCAGGTCTCTCCAGAGATGTTCGGGCTCTGGCTGGGCCACTCAAGGACATTCAGAGACTTGTCCCGAAGCCAGTCCTGCGTTGTCTTGGCTGTGTGCTTAGGGTTGTTGTACTGTTGGAAGGTGAATCTTTTCCCTAGTCTGAGGTCTTGAGCGCTCTGGAGCAGGTTTTCATCAAGGATCTCTCTGTTCTTTGCTCTGTTCATCTTTCCCTCGATCCTGACTAGTCTCCCAGTCTCTGCCGCTGAAAAACACCCCTACAGCATGATGCTGCCACCACCATGCTTCACCGTAGGAATGGTGCCAGGTTTCCTTCAGACGTGACGCTTGGCATTCAGGCCAAAGAGTTGAATTTTGGTTTCATCAGACCAGATAATCTTGTTTCTCATGGTCTGAGAGTCTTTAGCTGCCTTTTGGCTGCAGAGGTGGTTGTCCTTCTGTAAGGTTCTCCCATCTCCACAGAGGAATTGTAGAGCTCTGTCAGAGTGATCATCGGGTTCTTGGTCACCACCCTGACCAAGGTCCTTCTCCCCTGATTGCTCAGTTCAGCCGGGCGGCCAGCTCTAGGAAGAGTATTTGTGGTTCCAAACTTCTTCCATTTAAGAATGATAGAGGCCCTTGTGTTCTTGGGGACCTTCAATGCTGCCGAAATGTTTTGGTCCCCTTCCCCAGAACTGTGCCTCGACACAATCCTGTCTCGGAGCTCTACGGACAATTCCTCCGACCTCATGGCTTGGTTTTTGCTCTGACATGCACTGTCAACTCTGGGACCTTATATAGACAAGTGTGTGCCTTTTCAAATCATGTCCAAACAATTGATTTTACTACAGGTGGACTACAAGGATGATCAATGGAAACAGGATGCACCTAAGCTCAATTTCAAGTCTCATAACAAAGGGTCTGAATACTTATGTAAATAAGTTATTTCTGCATTTATTTTTTTGTTGTTGCAAAAAAGTTTTCAAACCTGTTTTTGCTTAGTCATTATTTGCTATTGTACGTAGATTGCTGAGGATAAAAAAATAAAAAAATAATTCAGAATAAGGCTAGAACGTAACAAAATGTGGAAAAAGTCAAGGGGGTCTGCTTCGGAAGGCACTCTACATGTACAGCCCAATACGGAGAGGACAATGCAGAGAGAAATGCTTGAGATACTACTTACCTTAACTTGTTCCTGAGATACTGCAAGGAGAAAAGCTGTTTCTTAAAACTCTAGAGAAAGAAATATTAACATGTTGAATATTGAGACATTACATTTTATAAATGTGGGGGAAAATACTTTTGTTAATATCTTCAAAATACCGAAACACAAAAACACACCTCTCCATTTCCAGGGGAGTCTCCATTCCCAAAGGTGCTAGTTACCACAACCAGAAGGCTCTCCTGTTCCATGTCACTGAAGTTATAGTCCTCCATACAGAGCAACTTTAAAGATATACAGAGCAGCTTTAGTTAACTTTGTAAACATTCTGGGCAATTTTGAGGACATTACTGACTTAAGACATCAACAGATTGTACATTATTGTACATTATACAAGCATTATACATTATACAAGCACATCTACTTGCTAACTCCCCGTTACGTGTTCTGTAAATTAACTCTTACTGAGCTCAATATAGTCCTCACATACATATAGATTCCAATTAAACTAGAGTTTTACATTTATTCACAGTGGTTAAAACACACAAATGCCCTGAAGGACATTAGCCTGAGGCAGTAGGCCCTCTATCAGCCTTTATAGAGATGAGATAGATCTCCTACCCTGGAGTTGAAGGCACAGTTTAGCATGGAGTTCAGTCTCTGGGCCAATGTCTGTGATTTCCCTGTTTCAGTAGCATACAGGACAGTGCAACGCACCCTGTTAGCCAGCACTTTGCTCATGAGGGTTGAAGAAAAGAGCGCCGCCCTATAGGAAGGAACCAGACATGAATGATAATACTTTGTAATGCATTATGAGCATGGCTTAGCTCAACCTCAACCATTATATGTATTTATAGTGGCTGGCGAAAGTTTTCACCCCCCTTGGCATTTTTCCTTTTTTGTTGCCTTACAACCTGGAATTAAAATAGATTTTTGGGGGGTTTGTATCATTTGATTTACACAACATGCCTACCACTTTGAAGATACAAAATATTTTCTATTGTCAAACAAACAAGAAATAAGTCAATACTTTGTAGAGCCACCTTTTGCAGCACTTACAGCTGCAAGTCTCTTGGGGTATGTCTCTATCAGCTTGGCACATCTAGCCACTGGAATTTTGGCCCATTCTTCAAGGAAAAACTGCTCCAGCTTCTTCAAGTTGGATGGGTTCCGCTGGTGTACAGCAATCTTTAAATCATACCACAGCTTTTCAATTGGATTGAGGTCTGGGCTTTGACTGGGCCATTCCAAGACATTTAAATGTTTCCCCTTAAACCACTCGAGTGTTGCTTTAGCAGTGTGCTTAGGGTCATTGTCCTGCTGGAAGGTGAACCTCCATCCCAGTCTCAAATCTCTGGAAGACTGAAACAGGTTTCCCTCAAGAATTTCCCTGTATTTAGCACCATCCATCATTCCTTCAATTCTGACCAATATCCCAGTCCCTGCCGATGAAAAACATCCCCACAGCATGATGCTGCCACCACCATGGGTTTGTGCCAGACATAGTGTTTTCCTTGATGGCCAAAAAGCTCATTTTCAAGTTCATCTGACCAGAGTACCTTCTTCTATATGTGTGGGGATTCTCCCACATGCCTTTTGGTGAACACCAAACGTGTTTGCTTATTTCTTTCTTTAAGCAATGGCTTTTTTCTGGCCACTCTTCCATAAAGCCCAGCTCTGTGGAGTGTACGGCTTAAAGTGGTCCTATAGACAGATACTCCAATCTCCGCTGTGGAGCTTTGCAGCTCCTTCAGGGTTATCTTTGGTCTCTTTGTTGCCTCTCTGATTAATGCCCTCCTTGCCTGGTCCGTGAGTTTTGATGGGCGGCCCTCTCTTGACAGGTTTGTTGTGGTGCCATATTCTTTCCATTTTTTAATAATGGATTTAATGGTGCTCCATGTGATGTTCAAAGTTGCTGATATTTTTTTATAACCCAACCCTGATCTGTACTTCTCCACAATATTGTCCCTGACCTGAGTGCCGCGGTCTTCATGGTGCCACTTGCTTGGTGGTGCCGCTTGCTTAGTTGTGTTGCAGACTATGGGGCCTTTTAGAACAGGTGTATATATACTGAGATCATCTGACAGTTCATGTGACAATTAGATTACACACAGGTGGATTTTGGTTGGACCAGATGTTATTTAGGGGCTTCATAGCAAGGGGGGGGGGGGGGGGGGGGGATACATATGCATGCACCACTTTTCATTTATTTATTTTTTAAATTTTTGAAAAAGTTATTTTTTCATTTCACCAATTTGGACTATTTTGTGTATGTCCATTACATGAAATCCAAATAAAAATCAATAGAAATCACAGGGTGCAATGCAACAAAATAGGAAAAATGCCAAGGGGGATGAATACTTTTGCAAGGCACTGTATAGCTATGTCAATGATATGATTAGGACTGCATTATAATTTATAACTCATGAATATGTTTATAAATCATTACAGATATGGGTGTCATAGTCCCTGGAAGGTTACCTGGCCACCGCTTTGAAGCTGATCTGTTGCTTCTTCAGGCACATCTCTCCATTTCTCCAGACATGGGTCGTCCAGGGGTCAGGCTTCAAACAACAACAGCAACAACAACAGTCACATACGATCATATAGCAACTGCCCTGTAATTCTGTAAGGTGGACCTTAACCAGGTGAATTATATAGCCTAGATACTATGCACAATACAGGATGGTGTCTCAGTATCTACCTGGTAGTAGAAGAAGGGAGAGAGGATGTAGTTGACCATCTCCTGGTGGAAGACGGGGGTAAGGGAGCCAGACATGGGAGGAACCAGCCAGGCCCAGTCTGCAGGGCAGCCGCCGCGCAGCCGGAACTCTGTCTCCAAGTGCTTCATGAAGGACTCAGCTGCAGAGTGGTGGTCTGTGATGGTTACCTTGTTCTTCTGCAGCATACAGTAATGAGACAAAAGGAGTGCATTTATCTCAAGGAAAACTCCAGATGATGGCTGAACCATTGTCATTGTAGTGTAGCATCCTCTGGCAAAATATTATGGGATGGAAGCATCTTACTTTAATGCAAGGAAACTTAAATCCGTTTTACGTAATTTCTCCCAGCAAGTTACATGTGCAACCAGAGGGAAAAAAACTCTACACACAGAGACGCGTACAAAGCTCTCCCTCACCCTCCATTGGCAAATCTGACCAGAACTCTATCTTCCTGATTCCTGCTTACAAGCAAAAACTAAAGCAGGGAATACCAGTGACTCGCTCAATACGGAAGTGGTCAGATGACTCAGATGCTAAGCTATAGGACTGTTTTGCTAGCACAGACTGGAATATGTTCCGGGATTCTTCCAATGGCATTGAGGAGTACACCACATCAGTTACTGGCTTTATCAATTAGTGCATTGATGACGTCGTCCCCACAGTGACCATACGTACATAACCCAACCAGAAGCCATGGATTACAGGCAACATCCGCACTGAGCTAAAGGGTAGAGCTGCCGCTTTCGAACCCAGACGCTTAGAAGAAATCCCGCTATGCCCTCCAACAAACCATCAAACAAGCAAAGTGTCAATACAGGAATAAGATTGAATCCTACTACACCGGCTCCGATGCTTGTCGGATGTGGCAGGGCTTGCAAACTATTACGGACCCCAACGGAAAGCACAGCCGTGAGCTGCCCAGTGACACAAGCCTACCAGATGAGCTGAATGACTTCGATTCGCGATTCGAGGCAAGCAACACTGAAGCATTCATGAGAGCAACAGCTGTTCCGGACGTCTTTGTGATCACGCTCTCTGTTGCCGATGTAAGACTTCTAAAAAGGTCAACATTCACAAGGCCGCAGGGCCAGACGGATTACCAGGACGTGTACTCCCAGCATGCGTTAAACCAGCTGGTAAGTGTCTTCACTGACATTTTCAACCTGTCCCTGACCGAGTCTGTAATACCAACATGTTTCAAACAGACCACCAGTCTTTGTGCCCAAGAACACCAAGGTAACCAGCCTAAATGACTACTGACCCGTAGCACTCACGTCTGTAGTCATGAAGTGCTTTGAAAGGCTGGTCATGGCTCACCTCAACACCATTATCCCAGAAACCCTAGACCCACTCCAATTTGCATACTGCCCCAACAGATCCACAGATGACACAATCTCTATTGCACTTCACACTGCCCTTTCCCACCTGGACAAAAGGAAGACCTACGTGAGAATGCTATTCATTGACTACAGCTCAGTGTTCAATACAATAGTGCCCTCAAAGCTCATCACTAAGCTAAGGACCCTGGGTCTAAACACTTCCCTTTGCAACTGGATCCTGGACTTCCTGATGGGCTGCCCCCAGGTGGTAAGTGTAGGTAACAACACATCTGCCACACTGATCCTCAACCCGGGGGCCCCTCAGGGGTGCGTACTCAGTCCCCTCCTGTTCTCCCTGTTCACCCTTGACTGCATGGCCAAGCACGACTCCAAAGCCATCATTAAGTTTGCTGACGACACAACAGTAGGCCTGAACACCGACAATGATGAGACAGGTCAGAGACCTGGCAGTGTGGTGCCAGGATAACAACCTCTCCCTCAACGTGATCAAGACAATGGAGATGATTGTGGACTATAGGAAAAGGAGGGCCGAGCACACCCCATTCTCATAGAGCAGGTTGAGAGCTTCAAGTTCCTTGGTGTCCACATCACCAACGAACTGTCATAGTCCAAACACACCAAGACATTCATGAAGAGGGCACTACAATGCCTATTGCCCCTCAGGAGACTGAAATGATTTGGCATAGGTCCTCAGATCCTCAAAAAGTTCTACAGCTGCACCATCGATAGCATCCTGAATGGTTGCATCACTGCCTGGTATGGCAACTGCTCGGTCTCCGACCGCAAGGCACTACAGAGGGTAGTGCGTATGGCCCAGTACATCACTGAGGCCAAGCTTCCTGCCATCCAGGACCTCTATACCAGGCGGTGTCAAAGGAAGGTCCTAAACATTTCCAAAGACTCCAGCCACTCTAGTCGTAAAATGTTCTCTCTGCTACCACACGGCAAGCGGTACCGGAGCGCAAAGTCTAGGTCCAAACTGCTTCTTAACAGCTTCTACCCCAAGCCATAAGACTCCTGAACAGATAACCAAATGGCAACCCAGACTATTTGCATTGACCCCCCCATTTTTACGCTGCTGCTACTCTCTGTTTAATTATCTATGCATAGTCACTTTACCTCTACCTACATGTACATATTACCTCAATTACCTCAACTAACCTGTGCCCCCGCACTTTAACTCTGTACCGGTACCCCCTGTATATTGCCTCACTACTGTTATTTTAGTGTTGCTCTTTAATTATTTGTTATTTTTCTATTTTTGTCTTTTTTTCATTTTTATTTGTATTTATTTATTGTTTACTTCAGTTTATTTAGGAAATACTTTCTTAACATGTATTTATTTCTTAAAACTGCATTGTTGTTTAAGGGCTTGTAAGTAAGCGTTTCACTGTAAGGTCTACACCTGTTGTATTCGGCACATGTGACAAATAAAAATGGATTTGATTTGATTAGAAAATTGTAGATATTTTAAAAAAAATTAACTAAACAACAGCAACAACAAGAACATAACTTGGGATTTATACTGGGAATAACATCATTCAAAAGGCACTCGTACATCTGAGCTATCTTTTTTGCAGGCAGGAGCATGGTAACAGTTGAATAAGATGAGAAAAAAGAATAACATGCCTTTGAATTGGCCCTGTATATGTGAAGGTTACCTGGAAACTGTATATGACTGCAACATTGATGGTCACCAAGGCCTGGTCCTTCCACAGTGAGGACAGCTTGTGTGTCTCCAGGCCCATCCTGCGACCCACTTCCTGTACGGACAGGAAGCCAAAAGATTCTCATCCATTGCATCATTGTCAAGTCAGCCAGAATTGTGTTGCAGAGGCGTGAAACAAGAAAACATTTTTAAACAGAAAATTATATTTTTGGTTATTGCTGATGAGGTTACCTCCTCCATTTCAAAACATTTGCTAATCGTGCTGAGCACGACCCTGTGCTGTAGCCATGGTGATTACCTATGAAAGTGAGTCTTACCTCCAAGATGTTATAACGCTGATAGTCACAGAAATCCCTCACGCCAATCTCAGTGCCCATGTACCAGCCATTAAAGGGACAGGCTGGGAATTCAAGTCCACCAATCTCCATCAGCATGTTGGACACCGCAGGCAGAGCATACCACTTCAGTCCTAGGTCTTGGAACCACTTATGCCTAATGACGAAAGATCAACACAATATATTTGCTAATAATATATAAAAGAGGATGCCCAAAAACACCACCACTAGGATAGATGTGGTTAGTTTCTGTAGTGAATCATTCTGTCCTCAATGTGACATCTTTTTCATACACAATGAGTTACATAGACACAGTTGTGCTCACTCTACCAAAGGTGCTTGAAACACTTGAATCAATTCAGTATTGTGTCCAGTGAAACGAATGAAGGACCACTTTGGAGTGGTTAGACATTTAAATAAAAGAAAATGGTACAGGTCATTGGGCCCTCCTAGAGCTGGCTTTGGGAAGCTATTTGGATAAAGGAATGTTGCCTTGCAGACAAGTTCTATAGAGCTCTTCACTCTCTCCCATTCAGCTCCGTTCCTCAAGAGCTCCAGACGGCTGATTTAAAAAAAACTATTTTAGAATTCAAGCTCTTGAGCGACTGTGGGCAATGGTTTGAATTTACCCAGGCAGCTACATAACACATTGACTTAATTAGATAACTACTACTTAAAAACATCACCATGGCTATGGAGGCCTGATGGTCTGAATCCTATGTATCTCTGATGAATGCAATCAATGGCAAATCTAGTATGGAATCAAACGGATTTGCATACACGTGTGTCATAACATAACTGTTATGTAGTGGTATTGTAACCAAGCAACATCTCTTTGCCAATGAAAGTCATTGTATGTAGTGGAATAGCTATGATAACTCTCTGCAGGCTTGACCTTGTATTTGTTCTCAAAAGTGTGTTTAGATAACCATCCAATAGAAACCAAACAAGTCACTCACTGGGGGTGTTCCATGGAAACCTCCAAGATCAGGTGTGGAGGGATTTCATAAAGGTCTGGGTCCTCCCCATTGACCTGTAGGACTAGCGGCAACACATCGAAGAGGCCGTATTGAGGTTTCCATCCAAGCTGGATACAGATCTTTAAGAACACAGGACAAAAGTAACTAACTTTTAAAAATGTATCTTTTCAAATGAACACATACAGTATCTGAGCTCTATCTTAGATGTTTGAGTGGATGTTATTGAAATAGTTGGGGTAGAGAATGGTGGCTAAAGCTACTAGATATAGTACCTTAGTGAATTCTACACTGGATGGGTCTCCCTGGATACTGCCATCAGGCATTTGGTAACCTGCATACTTCAACAACTGGCCGTTCCACACCCGGAAATCATGCCCGTCTTCCTTTCTCTGAGGAAAGACGGTAATCGCAGACCTGAAATAAATAAGACACAAGAAGAAGATCTGTAATAACATGTATGGACAAACTAAAATATTCATGGAAGGACCTTGAAAAACTGTCCCTTAACAAAGTAAATTACCTATACCAGGGTTCCCCAATATGCAGCCCATGGGCAATTTTATTTGTTTTCTATGGAAGAAATGTATAAATAGCCTAATCATTTTTGTTGTTGACATAAAAGTAAAGTAAAGGGTTGAAGGTTCAAGTCAATAAAAAATACAAAATAAAATTATGCCATCTGGTTTGCTTAATATAAGGAAGTTGAAATGATTTATAATTTTACTTTTGATACTTAAGTAAAGTTACATTTTAGTAATTCCATTTACTTCTGATACTTAAGTATATTTGAAACCAAATACTTTTACACAAGTAGTATTTTACTTGGTGACTTTCACTTTTACTTGAGTCATTTTATATCAAGTTATCTTACTTAACTTTTACTCAAGTATGACAATTGAGTACTTTTCCCACCACTGCACTGAGTTGAGAGTTTTCTTTTGAAGAGATTATCTTTACTCGGTGTTTTCCGCCATCTGCCTTATTATCTCATACTTCCAATCCTTTCATGTTTCACGAAGAATGCTGCATTAGTTAGGCAACCTCAGAAAGTAGGGCTGTCGGTCACCTAGGAATAGATTAAATCCGTGCGTCTAAAATGCACGCTATAGCCCGATTTAAATTGAAAGGCAATGTTGCTGTGTTCGCTTAGACTTAATTCACGTTATCGCTGCATATGATGGCTCAATCGAAAATGACCTTTCAATTACAATCGCGCTGTAATGCGGATGTTCCATGCAGCGGATTTAATTTAGCCCCTTTTCTTTCTTGTGCTGTGTTTGTTTACCTTAGGTTTCCTCCATTTGTGGCAAACTGTAAGTGTTCGCACAGAAACTGGAACATATCCTGAGTAGTCTTGCACTTTCTGGCATCAAACAGCTGCAGAACAATCCAAGAAACATGTATCATTAATTAGGTTAACCTACACATAGAACACACGCCCATGTGCATGCATGAAAAACACAAACAAGAATAGATACTGATATTGATACCCAATAGATAATGAGAAACATAAATGTATCTCTTCTGCCTTGTATGTTTTCTTACTTGTAAATTGGACCACTGAATCCTGCCGATGCATCTTGGGGCGTTCCTCCATGCTTGCCGAGCACCAAACGCTAATTCCTCAAAAGTCAATTGATAGGTTCCTGTGGAATCTATCTCCATAGTAATTTCCTCCAATCTGGCGAGGTGGTGTTCAATTTTGGGGCTATGCATTTGGAATTAAATTAGGATATGTGTAAATCATGGAAAACAAACACATAGTACAATATAGAGTGGATAAAACATTTTCCCATTACAAACCTTTTGTAAGGCCCACATAGATGCTTCATAAATGATCTATAAGCAAATTCGTACAATAGGCTATAAAGGCTAACTTGAGTAACTATTTTCCCATACAGTCATAATTTATGAAGCATCTATGAAGGCCTTGTACAATAAAGGGTTTATAAAGGCTCTTAAATGAACGACAGAAAATATAGGCTACAAACTACAAATGCCTATAAGGCATTAAACAATTTTGCAATATTAACCAACAGTGTGTATTTTACAGATTCAGCACTTAGTGGTGTCAGGCAATGGGTTGCACAAATTCGGAATAATAATAATAATTGTCATCGTCTTTAGAGAAGAATTACACTTATTACTTACATTTTGAAGGACTTGTAGTATTGGTTGATTAGGTCGATAGCCTGAGGTAGGATTTCAAGAGTAGCATATTTGGGACCGCGCAGAAGAGCCTTCGGAGTCATGACAGAACCTTCACAAACTTTTGATGTGCATGGTTGGTTCTGCATATGAAATAAAATAAGAACGTTTCAATTCAAAGTCATTGCTTTATTTTATAGTGTTCTATCTTTTATAAAATAGAAAACACTACAATTCAGGCGCAGCTTCATAATTTGAGCAAAAGAGCTAAACAAATAAATTGCGGTACAATACCACGCCACACACAAAGCATCATAAACTGTAAACGCACCTTGACTGCCTGGTGGTGCAGCATGTCTTTGCGACTTGAGCCATCCTTCACGTTACGCACAGGTATCGAAAACGGACACCTGTTGGCTCTCGTTTCCCACTATGTGATGAACATACAGGAAAAACGGGTTAAACTTATGTCGCTTGCTTTTAGCACATTTTCTACATTTATTTCGTCTGTAATCTCAATTCTTACCTTATTTGGTTTAGTCTGGTGAGACATTTTGGTTTCATCATCCTGAAGCAGCTTCATCTTCATAATTGTAAAATAAATGCAGTTCATTATCATATTTGGAAATGTCATTTATCTAAATGATTCAAAATGTAAGTGCTTATAGGTTATTTTACTTTGAGTTAAATAATTTTAAGTTAATTGAGTAACAAACAAATATGAATATTTTGTTTAATTAAAGTGAAAAACCAAATGTTTAAGTTAAAATGTGCTCAATAGCTTTCAGTGTTGTGGCATAAACTCTTAAAAACGTTCGAATTTAAGTTATCTAATAATCCCGGGATTTATTCTTACCTTGAACTCAAGGTGAGATGAGCATCAATTCCTCTCTGAAAACTTTCCTCCTGAGTTCTTTCCATTTATACCTGCCTGTAACGAAACTTGGCCAGGCTTATAGGGACCTGCCCCCGCTGTGTTACAGGCAGGTAGGCTATAACGAATTACAAATAACATTTTTGTGGCCAGCTTGTTTTTGAGGTAGGTCTAATTGAATCTGGCTTGGTTTCAACACATTGTTTGGCAATCCCCATTAGAAATTAAAGACTGTAACAAACAGGTGGGAAAAGTCCCTTTAGAAATACAATATTGCATTCCCACAGATCTGTTGAGGCATTCATTAAATATGCAGTAGATTCATAACCAGACAAGACACAGCAGATAGATGACGGAAATGCTGTGTTTTTGCAATAAATTGCATTTTTGTAAGACATTTCTCACATAATTTCCCGTTTTCTAGTTTTGGATGACAACTGCAAAGCGTAGACATCAAATCAAAATAAAATAAAATGTTAAAATGTTAAAATGTTACAAGCCTTTAACCAACAATGCAGTTCAGGAAATAGAGTTAAGAACGTATTTACTAAATAAACTAAAGGAAAAAGGAAAATAAAAAAGAGCACAGTAAAATATTTAAGAGGGTATATACAGGGGTACCAGTACGGAGTCAACGTGCTGGGGTACAGGCAATGTAAATAGACCACTATGTAACAGAATATAACATCATAAAGAGGGTAAATCCACATAAATTCAATCACTTTTTGAAAGCATCCTTTCATTACATGTTTGCCCTGTAATCAAGCCAGGGATGCAGTCCAGATGTATGGTTGTTTCCTGGAGCATAGGGGAAATAGTGTCATACGCTTGATGTTATGAGAAACAAGACAGCTTCCTGGGTTGCATCACCTACATGTACAAGGTACCAGGAAAGGGAGGGTGTATTTGAGAAAATTATTTTTCCTTCTGATTTGGAGCCAGGCTTGCACAAGGAAGCACTTGGGTGTCAAGTGCTTCTCTCACATTGGTTACTAATTGCCTTACTCAATGTTTAACTATGTGATGTGAGTACATTTTTGGAAAAGAATCAAGGAAGTTGGACAACATCTCATATCCCCATTCCTGAACTCTGAGAGTCATTATGGTACAACCTGTTCACCTGCATTGTCTGGTGTGTGAAGGAAGACAGAGAGCTGGCAAAAAGCTTCCTTCTTATACTGTACAGTCGTCATGCTCCACAGAACAACATAGAGGTGGTATTTTATATATTGAAACTAGCTCAACCCCAATCGGTCTGTCAAAAGTTATTCTCCTCTGAACTGTATTGTACCTAAAAAGTCAAACAAGTTGCACCCAAGTGCCTTTATTTATTTACCACTG
Source organism: Salmo salar (assembly GCF_965601325.2). Lineage (NCBI taxonomy): Eukaryota > Metazoa > Chordata > Actinopteri > Salmoniformes > Salmonidae > Salmo > Salmo salar. Next base: position 143,397,477 of record NC_138299.1, read on the forward strand.
TGTGCTCTGTATTGGTGTAATCATACATCTATACCAGTAAATAAAATGGTTGTTAGTGGAATATTCAGGTTTATTGTAAGTTATCTGTAAGTATTGGTTGGCCTAAAAGATGTTACCATTGTACTGTATATTGTCACGACTTCCGCCGAAGTCGGCTCCTCTCCTTGTTCGGGCGGTGTTCGGCGGTCGATGTCACCGGCTTTCTAGCCATCGCCGCTCCATTTTTCATTTTTCCATTTGTTTTGTCTTGTTCCATGCACACCTGGTTTTCATTCCCCAATCACACTACATGTATTTATTCCTCTGTTCCCCCTCATGTCTTTGTGTGTAATTGTTTGTGTTACGTGTCAATTTTGACGCGCTAGACTGGTGTTCGTTTGTTCCGTGTTTTATTCACGAGGTATGTTTATTTGTTTGAACATAATTATTGTGACTGTTTGTGCGTGTTGCACTTTTGCATATTAGCTGGAGGATTCAACGCATTGGCGTCCGTCTGTTGGTTTCTCCTGCCTAAATAAAGTGTGCGCCTGTTCACAACTCTCTGCTCTCCTGCACCTGACTCCGCTCCCAGTACGCACACCATTGACATATATCCACACTTTGTATAGTGTACCCAAGAACTGTTAGGATTCTTATTATAGTTTTGGGATTTAATTCATTTTTATTTGTATTAGTTTAAAATAGTTTTATTTAGTTTCATTTTGATAAAAACATTTGTATTTCATTTTAGTATTTTTTTTGTGTTAGGGACAGAAAGTATCCTATGTGTGGGAGGTTAGGGGGGTGGGGGGGTGGGGGGGGGGGGTGGGGGGTGTCGTCACTTCTTGCCACTGGGGGAAAGTATTAAATAAATAAGGTGATGGGCCAGGACAAAGGTTTGGTTCAATTTAAATTATCAATCAATCAATCCTTATGTGACTCGGATTTAAAAGGATAAGCGCCTAGACTGGTGCAAGAAATATGGTGGAAGGAAACTCTCGTTCATGTTTATACCAATCCAATGCTTTTACATTTTTTTGTAGTAAATGTAAGAAAAATCAAGTACCTTTACCTTAATCTGACAGAAAGAGAGGGGAAAAAACAAATGAAGTTTTGTTTACGCAATATTAAACATGTTGTGTATCCCTGACTACAACAAAAACATTATTAGTTAATAGCCAGCCAGCTTGTGTGTGGGTTCTGGTTTATCTTAAAGAAGGCTCTACGTTCCAGAGAAGTGGGCGTTCAGTTTCTCAAGCTGGATGACAGTTGTTCACAGACGGAGAATATTATCCCCACGAACGCTTGGGATGCAGGGGCAGAAACCAATTCCAGTGCCACAGCTTTGGATAAACAGCCATCCTTGCCTGCTAGAACTGGAGAGGTGACTCTGTAAACATGCCTCCCTTTACCTCTTCCAGGTATTTTCGCAGCCCACACAGGGACTAGGGTCCTGCTGCTCCACGGCTGTACGCTGAGATTTTCTGAATACAAAAGACTCTGCTTCCCTCATCAGTGGCTCCATCTCTGTTGAGCGCAGTACCAGCCACACACATGGGTCCATCAGGCAAGCTGCTGCAGGGGTTGGATTGAAGTTAGTTGCTAGAGGAGTCAGTATGCAGGCGACGCGATCATGTAGTGACTTCAGGAGGACATGTGCCAACTGTTTTGCAACAGTATTTGACTGCAAGTTTGCCTCGAGGTAGAGAAGGTACGGCACCACATCAGACAGCGATTGGCTGTCAGTTTGAAGTTGGTCGGTGTGGATTGCGAACGGCTCAAGCAACTTCACAAGCTGCTCTGACTTGGTCCAATCACGCTAATGATAGTGATGCACAAGCTAGGCCTATTTGAAACATGGCCATCTACTGGCAGCATTTACCCGCCAGATTCAGAAGCTTGAAAACCCATTACAAAAAAAAGCTTAACCTTTTACTGCAGTGGGCTAAATTAGGGTCACACAGTGTTTCTTGGTAGTTTTATGCAAATATACTTTGAAACAAAAGTATACACTTCACACACATGGTTATGGGCTTAGAGAAAGAAGACGCCTGTACCATGTCAGATAGTTGAAATGTATTTATATACACAACATCACAGAAGGCTTAAATATAACAAAACCGTTTGACATAGAAACACCGGTGCTGTGCAAGTAGCCCAATCCAGAGAACTTCATCCTGGTATTTGCGACCGAATCAGCCAGAGAGTGGGAGTGGGTACAACTCAGTCTAGTCCATTGTGCACTGTCCCGGGGTTTGCGACTGTATTGGCCAGAGTGTGGGAGTGGGTAGAATCTCACAGTCCAGTTCGTTGGGAGTGGATAGAGAATAGTTCAGATGGTGCAGACCAGTCCAGGTTTTACTCAAGCCACAAGCTTCCTCGAGCCCTCATGGTGGAGGAGATACTGAAATCAAATAAGCGGAGGAAACCTCCAGTGAATGACATTTCTTGGAATTCTGTTCACTAAATCCCTTAAAAAAAAAAATTGGGATACATAGGTTGAGTGTTTTGAATGTTAGTTGATTGTTCAGATGCTCTTTGAAGGATCCATCCTTCAGTGAAGAGTCGGACTTCTGGAGTCATTGGTTGTCTGGACCTGCTGGGATGACGGGAGACGAGGACGTGCTGCTGCAAGAGCTGGCTGCCCGCCAGGAAGGAGGCGGTCAACAGGGTTTCCACCCCCAAATCCAAGAGCCCTCGGGTACGTCTGATAGTCTCTTTTTATAGGGCTGTAGGAATGGCATTAGCAAATGGCTTTGCAGGTAGTTAATGCAGTGGGAGGTGTCATCAGGAAAGTTTTATTCAATGTCGAACAAAAGTCCATGCAATGAAAAAGTCATCACACGTGATCATGCAGTACAATAGAAATAATCAAGCCCATAGAAAATAGCACACACAATTTTAAATATAGAATAAATATAAAAAGCACATGCAATATTAAATTAAATATTAAAATACTGTACTGTTCACGCCGTGACATAGCCAAGAACTGTCGAAAAGCACCTAGGTCAGGGTTTCCCAACCCTCTTCTCTGGCCCATTTAGACATTTCACATGTTTGTTTTAACCCTAAACTGGCACACCTGATTCAATTAGTCAACTAATCATCAAGTCTTTGACTAATTGAGTCAGGTGTGCCAGTTTAGGGTTAAAACAAACATTTGAAATGTCTTGGGGGGGGACAAAGGAGAAGGTTGGGAAACCCTGACCTAGGTGATATGGCAAACAACATGAACAACAGCCCCATTGATGAACAATAGCCCTATTGTTTCTTCAATCGATCGCCTTCTTTCAGTGGAAACATACTGTACAGTCATGCTCCACAGAACAACGTACAGGTGACATTTTGTTTCCCCTCAACGCCAATCGGTCCAACAAAAGTTCAATGCCTCTGAACATTCAGGGCTATTGTCTCACCGGTCAGGTACCTTCATTACACACCCCTCCGAATGTACGAATTGACTTTTTAAACATTTTGCTGTGTTACAAAGCTGGATTAAAATGGATTTAATTGTCTTTTTTTTGTAAGCGATCTACACAAAATACTAACATTTGTAAAAAATAATCATGAAACATAAATCACTATCTTAGATAAGTATTCAACCCCAGAGTCAATACATGTCAGATTCACTTTTGGCAGTGATTACAGCTGTGAGTCTTTCTGGGTAAGTCTAAGCTTTCCACACCTGGATTGTGCAACATTTGCCCATTATTCTTTTCTAAATTCTTTAAGCTCTATCTAATTGGTGGTTGATCATTGCTAGACAACCATTTGCAGGTCTTGCCGTAGATTTAAGTCAAAACTGTAACTAGGCCACTCAGGAACATTGACAGTCTTCTTGGTAAGCAACTCACGTATAGATTTGGCCTTGTGCTTTGGGTTATTGTCCTGCTGAAAGGTGAATTCATCTCCCAGTGTCTGTTGGAAAGCAGGCAACCAGGTTTCCCTCTAGGATTTTGCCTGTGCTTAGCTCCATTCCATTTGTTTTTTATCCTGAAAAACTCCCCAGTCCTTAACGATTACAAGCATACCCATAACATGATGCAACCACCACTATGCTTGAAAATATGGATTGCAGTGCTCAGTAATGTGTTGTATTGGATTTTCCCCAAACATAACACTTTATATTCAGGACAAAAATGTAATTGCTTTGCCACACTTTTTGCAGTATTACTTTAGTGCCTTTTTGCAAACAGGATGCATGTTTTGGAATATGTTTTATTCTGTACAGGCTTCCTTCTTTTCACTCTGTCAATTATTTTAGTATTGTGGAGTGACTACCATCTTGTTGATCCATCATCAGTTTTTCCTCCTATCATAGCCATTCAACTCTGTAACTGTTTTAAAGTCACCATTGGCCTCATGGTGAAATCCCTGTATCTTTCTAGTGACTGGGTGTATTGATACACCATCCAAAGTGTAATTAATAACTTCATCATGCTCAAAGGGATATTCAATGTCTGTTTTTCTTTTCATTTTGTACTCATCTACCAATAGGTGCCCTTCTTCGCGATGCATTGGAAAACATTCCTGGTCTTTGTGGTTGAATCTGTGTTTGAAATTCACTGCTCAACTGAGGGACCTTACAGATAAGTGTGTGTGTGTGTGTGTGTGTGTGTGTGTGTGTGTGTGTGTGTGTGTGTGTGTGTGTGTGTGTGTGTGTGTGTGTGTGTGTGTGTGTGTGTGTGTGTGTGTGTGTGTGTGTACAGAGATGAGGTAGTCCTTCAAAAATAATGTTCAACACTATTATTAAACAGTCCATGCAACTTATGTGACTTGTTAAGCACCTTTTTACTCATGAACTTATTTAGGCTTGCCATAACAAAGGGGTTGAATACTTATTGACTCAAGACATTCTAGCTTCTCATTTTTTATTAATTTGTAAAAGTTTTGAAAATCATAATTCCACTTTGACATTATGGGGTACTGTGTGTAGGCCAGTGACAAACCTCAATTTAATACATTTTTAATTCAGGCTGTAACACAACAAAATGAGGAAAAAGTCAAAGGGTGATTGAAAGATGAACTTAGGTCCACACTGGTCGGTTGTAGTAATGCTGTAAAGTTGGTTGCCAACCGCCAAATAAAGTCCAAAGAAGAAAAGGAAGCCTGAAGGAAGGAGGGATGACGACTAACGAATTCGGTTTACTGTTTTATCTGTGGATTAATTGTCGGAGTAGAGGACCTTGTGCATTTCAGGTAAAATAGCAACCCTATGTTTATATCCCAGGACAAATTAGCTAGCAACAGCAAGCTAGCTAGCTAAATTGCCATAAATGTTTATATACAGTACATTCGGAAAGTATTCAGACGCCTTGACTTTTTCCACATTTTGTTACGTTACAGCCTTATTCTAAAGAAAATGTATCAGCAAAATCTAGACACAATACCCCATAATGACAAAGTAAAAACAGGTTTTTAGACATTTTTGCTAATTTATAAAAAATTCTTAACAGAAATAGCTTATTTATTCAAACCCTTTGCTATGAGACTCGAAATTGAGCTCAGGTGCATCCTGTTTCCATTGATCATCCTTGAGATGATTCTACAATTTGATTGGAGTCCACCTGTGGTAAATTCAATTGATTGGACATGATTTGGAAAGGCACACACCTGTCTATATAAGGTCCCACAGTTGAAAGTGCATGTCAGAGCAAGAACCAATTGTCTGTAGATCTCCGAGACAGGATAGTGCCGAGGCACAGATCTGGGAAATGGTACCAAAAAATGTTGGCAGCATTGAAGGTCCCCAAGAACACAGAGGCCTCCATCATTCTTAAATGGAAGAAGTTTGGAACCACCAAGACTCTTCCAAGAGCTAGCCGCCCGGCCAAACTGAGCAATCGTGGGAGAAGGGCCTTCGTCAGGTAGGTGACCAAGAACCCGATGGTCACTCTGACAGAGGTCTAGAGTTCCTCTGTGGAGATGGGAGAAGCTTCCAGATGGACAACATTCTCTACAGCACTCTACCAATAAGGCCTTTATGGTAGAGAGGCCAGACGGAAGCCACAACTTAGTAAAAGGCACACGGCAGCCCTCTTGGAGTTTGCCAGAAGGCACCTAAAGACTCAGATCATGAGAAACAAGATTCTCTGGTCTGATGAAACCAAGATTGCGCTCTTTGGCCTGAATGCCAAGCGTCACGCCTGGCACCATCCCTACGGGAAAGCATGCTGGTGGCAGCATCATGCTGTGGGGATGTTTTCAGCGGCAGGGACTGGGAGACTAGTCAGGATCGAGGCAAAGATGAACGGAGAAAAGAACAGAGAGATCCTTGATGAAAACCTGCTCCGGAGTGCTCAGGACCTCAGACAGGGGCAAAGGTTCACCTTCCAACAGGACAACGACACTAAGCACACAGCCAAGACAATGCAGGAGTGGCTTCGGGACACGTCTCTGAATGTCCTTGAGTGGCCCAGCCACTTGAAACTGATCGAACATCTCTGGAGAGACCTGAAAATAGCTGTGCAGCAATGCTCCCCATCCAACCTGACAGAGCTTGAGAGGATCTGCAGAGAGAAATAGGAGAAACTCCCCAAATACAGGTGTGCCAAGTTTGTAGAGTCATACCCAAGAAGACTCAAGGCTGTAATCACTGCCAAAGGAGCTTCAACAAAGTACTGAGTAAAGGGTCTTAATACTTATGTAAATGTGATATTTGCACAAATGTCTAAAAACCCGTTTTTGCTTTGTCATTATAGGGTATCGTGTGTAGTTTTAAGATACTGTTATATCTTAGTATTGTTCACTTGGCCTACATTTAATCGTTTCTTAGAGAAATATGAAAAGCACCCAAACATTAATGTTGATTTTGTGTATTTTACATTTGCTGTACTTTTCGCCGCATTTGTTGATAACGAAATCTGAAACATGAATTCAGTAGCATAAGACTTTTACATTAAAATGTGGGATAGGTGAAACAGAAGAAAAAATAAATACAAGGGATTGAGTGCGAGGACTAACTGGTGTCTCTAAGTGGCCACACACCTCTCCACAGTGTGACCAGTTCCTCAGCACTTTCAATGCACCTTTATGACTCAAAGAAGAGTCTTCAACTATAAAGTTTTTTTTTTTTTGCTCTCCTAGCTGTGCCGTTGAGGAACTAGAGCAAGCACACTTGTAGTTGTTTCGTTTGGAACACAACCCTGCATCACACAATTTCTTTACGCAATCCAAAAATGGTCCATTATAAATCACAATCCAGTAGGCAGGATTTGAAAGCTTGTTCTATTGCCAACATGAATAGCTAAGTTATAAAATATGATCTTACACAAGGCAATTCAGAGGAACAGATTGTACATTGGTGCGCATAGAAAGGAGTCATGAGTGCATTCAGATGCAAGAGCGGTAGGAAAATGTTCTTCACAATAAACAAACATAGGTTCATTCTGTTCAGAGCAACCCAGGCTATGAAGACATGTCGTCTTGTAACTGTACATCAAACAGTGATCAGAAACATTGATACTGTACAGTATATTACATGAGTTTTATGATTTGGAGATGTGAAGTGCACATTTGGACCCACGGGTGTTTGGCTTGCTTGTATGACATCAAAGCGGTATTTCTTATAATCTTCAACGTCTCATCTTTCAAAATACATAGTCATCTTACTTTACAGCTTTTCCCTCACTTAGACAACTAAAAATGTGCAAAAGTTCCCAATTCTGGGAGGGTTGGTGCAACTTCTTATTGTACGTGGGGCTCAAGTTCAGAACGGCTGTCAGTCAAAACATATACAGTGCTGTGAAACACAGAGGCAGAGCTCTGACATTATGTATAGCCAGGGGCGTCGCCATGAAAAGATATCACATTAGGCCCCACCACCACAGACCACACCAACCCTGCGCAATTGCTGTAACCACACACCTCCAGAACCCAATCAACCCATTCAAAGTTTTAAATAACTATACCTTTGCAGGCTTGCTCTTGTAGTCCAATATTTACTGTTTGATATTTACTGACAGTGAGCTGTGAAAATATAACACTGTGCAGACATGCATGCAACATTCTGCATACAGTGGAATTCACTATTTGATGCAAGACTGATACCCTCTATAAGAAATGCGCTAAAGACCTTTTACAGTCTAATTGTAATTTTAATGGTAAAATTCTTGAATGGAAAATTCTCTTAACATTAATGAATATCTTAAAATAAATATAACTTAAATATACATTAACCTCTTCAAATAAAATCAATTAACATGATCATCTATAGAATGATATAACAAAATAATAAAATCAGCAGCAGATTTTCGAACTAAGTATACATACCAACTAGAAAATAAGCAGCTGTATAAAGGCCTGATGGTGGCGCTAGAGGAAAGGTCAAGTGATCACCAAATCAATAGGTTTCTTCCACTCGGGGTCTTGATTGTGCACAACAATTCTTTTGGGCAATCAGCCATTACTTTGAGATATATCTTGTTCTCAGTCATAGCCATGCCATTTAACAGTTATCACTGGCCCTTGCTCAGCCTTACTCACCAAGAGCCCAGTGCCAAGCCTTCTTGCTAGCAAAGTCCCTGATCAAGTCTTTGAAGTCCAGCTTTCTAGCTAATTGACTTTCAATGGACAGCATGGCAAGACTGCAAAGCCTGCCCTTGGACATACTGGACCTCAAATAGTTTATCAGTTTTAGCTTACTGAAAGTTCTCTCACCACCAGCAACAGTCACAGGCAGTGTGCAAAATATACAGTTAAAGTCGGACGTTTATATACACCTTAGCCAAATACATTTAAACTCAGTTTTTCACAATTCCTGACATTTAAACCTAGTAAAAATTCCCTGTCTTAAGTCAGTTAAGATCACCACTTTATTTTAAGAATGTGAAATGTCAGAATAATAGTAGAGAGAATGATTTATTTCAGCTTTTATTTCTTTCATTACATTCCCAGTGGGTCAGAAGTTTACATACACTCAATTAATATTTGGTAGTATTGCCTTTAAATTGTTTAACTTGGGTCAAACGTTTCGGGTGGCCTTCCACAAGCTTCCCACAATAAGTTGGGTGAATTTTGACCCATTCCTCCTGACAGAGCTGGTGTAACTGAGTCAGGTTTGTAGGCCTCCTTGCTCGCACACGCTTTTCCAGTTCTGCCCACAAATTTTCTATAGGATTGAGGTCAGGGCTTTGTGATGGCCACTCCAATACCTTGACTTTGTTGTCCTTAAGCCATTTTGCCACAACTTTGGAAGTATGCTTGGGGTCATTGTCCATTTGGAAGACCCATTTGTGACCAAGCTTTAACTTCCTGACTGATGTCTTGAGATGTTGCTTCAATATATCCACATAATTTTCCATCCTCATAATGCCATCTATTTTGTGAAGTGCACCAGGCCCTCCTGCAGCAAAGCACCCCCACAACATGATGCTGCCACGCCCGTGCTTCACGATTGGGATGGTATTCTTCGGCTTGCAAGCCTCCCCCTTTTTCCTCCAAACATAACGATGGTCATTATGGCCAAACAGTTCTATTTTTGTTTCATCAGACCAGAGGACATTTCTCCAAAAAGTATGATCTTTGTCCCCATGTGCAGTTGCAAACCGTAGTCTGGCTTTTTAAATGGCGGTTTTGGAGCAGTGGCTTCTTCCTTGCTGAGTGGCCTTTCAGGTTATGTCGATATAGGACTCGTTTTACTCTGGATATAAATACGTTTGTACCTGTTTCCTCCAGCATCTTCACAAGGTCCGTTGCTGTTGTTCTGGGATTGATTTGCACTTTTCGCACCAAAGTACGTTCATCTCTAGGAGACAGAACGCGTCTCCTTCCTGAGCGGTATGATGGCTGCGTGGTCCCATAGTGTTTATACTTGCGTACTATTGTTTGTACAGATGAACGTGGTACCTTCAGGTATTTGGAAATTGCTCCCAAGGATGAACCAGACTTGTGGAGGTCTAAAAAAATTATTCTGAGGTCTTGGCTGATTTCTTTTGATTTTCCCATGATGTCAAGCAAGGTTGGAGAAAGTTGCATCCATAGTTTCTGGGTTTGGGCTCCGTGTTTTAAAAGCGTTTGAAAATTAGGTGGATATCTAACGCTTGGTCACTGTCCTTTCGGCTTCATACTGCAACGTGGGTAATAACCACTACAGTTACGGTTACGTCGGAGTTAAAACAGGAGTTAAAACAGTTGTGTGAAGACTACCTTGAGCTGGTCGGGGTAGACCTTCAGTACTTTGCTCAGTAGTCCGTCTAGGCCCGGGGCTTTGTGTGGCTTGAAATGTCACAAACATGATGTGGCCACCTCATTCTCTGTTATCTGGACAGGAGAGGATTTGGGAATGCTGTCACAGATTTGTTCACATTCGTCTTTAAATCGAAGGTGTCAAATCTTCCATAAATCAGTTAAGGTAATTTACAAAGGATGAACAGTCTGTCATTTTATTGTTCTCTCTTTTCCTTTCTCTTCCCATCATTGCATTAAGCCCTTCCCATGCGTATCTTGGATTGCCTGTACAGAACCTCTGCTCCACTTTATCCTTGAAGTCCTTTTTAGCTTTCCAAACTTTTGACCTGAATTAATTTTCTTTCTCCTTTACAGCATCAGCATCTCCTTTCAGGAAAAATCAAACTTCCTTTAAATGAAGCACATTTTCAAGTCCTTAGACACCCAGAGCTTGTTGTTGGGAAATACACTGACAGTTTTTGTGTTAATAACAGTATACTCATAGAACTGGATGTATGATGTGAAGCTGTCTGTCAACTTCTGGGGATCCCTGCATGAGTCAAAGAACACCTCACAGTGTGTCACATCAAAGCAGTCCTTGAGCTCCTCCCTGCTTTTTGTCCATACCTGAATGGATTTCTCTACAGGTTTTTCACGTTTCACCTTCTACCTGTATCTCGGTAGGAGATGGATAACGTTATAGTCTGATTTCCCGATGGGTGCTCTGCACACTTCCTTGTATGTATCATCTACATTGCCATAACACTGTTCCAGGATGCGAGTTGAGCAAGTCGGACAGGTAACGTACTGTTGCAGAGTGGGGAGGTGCACTGAGAGGGAGAGCGTATTCAAATCCCCAAGCACAAATACTGGCTGGTCAGACAATCATTGAAATTGTCTGTAATCCTGTCAGCAGCTTCCTTAATGTTAGGTTCAGGCACATTGACCAGAATAATGGTAATCTGTACAAACTCACATGGTAGATGTGCAGCGCGGCCTCGTGCAGAGCTACACATCTCCTTCGCATAGAGGTGATCAGACTGTTAATTGTGGCCTGTGGAATGTTGTCCCACTCCCTTCAATGGCTGTGTGAAGTTGCTGGATATTGGGGGGAACTGGAACACGCTGTCATACACGTCAATCCAGAGCATCCCAAACTTACTCAATGGGTGACATGTCCGGTGAGTATGCAGGCCATGGAAGAACTGGGACATATTCAGCTTCCAGTAATTGTGTACATATCCTTGCGAGATAGGGCTGTGCATTATCTGCCACCATGATAATGCTGAAACGAGGTGATGGCGGCGGATGAATGGCATGACAATGGGCCTCAGGATCGCACCACGGTATCTCGTTGCATTCAAATTGCCATAGATAAAATGGAATTGTGTTCGTTGTCCGTAGCTTATGCCTGCCCATACCATAACCCCACTGCCACCATGGGGCACTCTGTTTACATTGACATCAGCAAACCGCTCACCCACACAACGCCATATAGGTAGAGAAATTAACATTCTATTCTCTGGCAACAGCTCTGGTGGACATTCCTGCAGTCAGAGTGCCTATTGCACACTCCATAGAAAATGTTGACATCTGTGGTATTGTGTGACAAAACGCCACATTTTAGAGTGCACTTTTAGTGTCCCCAGCACAAGGTCCACCTGTGTAATGATCATACTGTTTAATCAGATTCTTGATATGCCACACCTGTCATGTGGATCGTGGAAAAGGAGAAATGCTCACTAACAAGGATATAAACAAATCTGTGCTTATGGAACATTTCTGGGATCTTTTATTTCAGCTCATATAACATGGGACCAACAATTTATATGTTGCGTTTATATTTTTGTATAGGTAGAGAAATTAACATTCTATTCTCTGGCAACAGCTCTGGTGGACATTCCTGCAGTCAGAGTGCCTATTGCACACTCCATAGAAAATGTTGACATCTGTGGTATTGTGTGACAAAACGCCACATTTTAGAGTGCACTTTTAGTGTCCCCAGCACAAGGTCCACCTGTGTAATGATCATACTGTTTAATCAGATTCTTGATATGCCACACCTGTCATGTGGATCGTGGAAAAGGAGAAATGCTCACTAACAAGGATATAAACAAATCTGTGCTTATGGAACATTTCTGGGATCTTTTATTTCAGCTCATATAACATGGGACCAACAATTTATATGTTGCGTTTATATTTTTGTTCAGTGTACATAGCCCCCCTACCTATTGATTTATGTGATGTTGTTTTTTATCGATCTGCTCTAATAATGGTGTATCCATCAACGTTCACATCAATGTTGTCCTGCTTGAGCCACATTTCTGTAAAGCAGACTAGATTGCATCTCCTAAAGTCCTCTTCAAAAGCAGCCCTTGCCGGTAACTCATGCAGTTTATTATTGCATGACCGCACATTTGACAGGGTGATCACTGGGAGCGGGTAACGGCTTCCCCGCCTCCACCTCCGTAGTCTGTTCATAACACCACCTCGAGCCTTGTTTCTGCTTACTTTCCCTTTTTGACTTTGTAGAACAACCCTCAGGCAAGGCAATGCTGTTTTGGAGATTGTGAGCTATATCTCAGAAAGAGAGAAGAAACTCATGGGAGTACGTGATGGTGGTTCATTTACTCACTGACTCCATATAACCTTCAGTTTTGACTGTAAAGTGTTTTTTTGCATATTACAGCAGTTAGGATTAAGAGAGTCACACATGCCACATACAATCCACTTGGATTTAGACAAAACAAAACAAAATTGAGCGATATAACTATAAACAAACAAATCATGCAGGTAAGATCAGGGTCTGGCGGCAGTGCCGCTCCCCTAATGTTTCCTCTCATGAGATGTTAATGCACAGTCAAAAAGTGTGACACAAAAACTCAGGCAGTTTGACACTAAAAAGTATTACTATTTAGAGAAGCATAGAAAGAAGAGTCCAGGAGAGCAGTGCGGAACCAAAGAAGTACAAAGATACATGGACTTCTCTTAAATTTCTACCATTCTATCAGCTGTAAGAACAAAATGAATGATGACTGAAATATATGACCTTTTTCATATTTCAGAATGGAAGGCTAAGAACTCCATAAGAACAGTGGAGACATAGTGAATTCCAGAGTTAGGGATGTTAATCGAAACGGAATCTAAGGGAACAACAGGGAGGAGAAGGAACAGAAACAGGAACAGGGAGGGAAGGAACAGGGAGGGAAGGAACAGGGAGGGAAGGAACAGGGAGGGGAAGAATAGTTATGACATTGATGTTATCATGGAATTTGTATTTGAATTTACTAGAGATCGCCCATTAGCTTTTTCCGGGGTCCAAACACATTCAGGTACTTCCATCACAAATGAAACAAAAGATGAAACAGTACATCATACAGCATAACAGTATTTCACCCCTACATACGGGGCATTCGGAAAATACTCAGACCCCTTGACTTTTCCCACATTTTGTTACGTTACAGCCTTATTTTAAAATATATTAAATTGTTTTTTTCAAATTGTTAAAAACAATTCTACTGAAATATCACATTTACATAAGTTTTCAGACCCTTTACTCAGTACTTTGTTTTTTGCACCTTTGACAGCTATTTTAGCCTCGAGTCTTCTTGGGTATGACGCTACAAGCTTGTCACACCTGTTTTTGGGCAGTTTCTCCCATTCCTCTCTGCAGATTCTCTCAAGCTCTGTCAGGTTGGATGGGAAGCGTTGCTACACAGCTGTTTTCAGGTCTCTCCAAAGATGTTCGATCAGGTTCAAGTCCAGGCTCTGGCTGGGCCACTCAAGGACATTCAGAGACTTGTCCCGAAACCTGTCCTGCGTTGTCTTGGCTGTGTGCTTAGTGTCGTTGTACTGTTGGAAGGTGAATCTTTTCCCCAATCTGAGGTCTTGAGTGCTCTGGAGAAGGTTTTCATCAAGAATCTCTCTGTTCTTTGCTATGTTCATCTTTCCCTCTATGCTGACTAGTCTCCCAGTCCCTGCCGCTGAAAAACATCCCCACAGCATGATGCTGCCACCACCATGCTTCACCGTAGGGATGGTGCCATGTTTCCTCCAGATGTGATGCTTGCCATACAGGCCAAAGAGTTCGATCTTGGTTTCATCAGAGCAGAGAATTTTGTTTTTCATGGTCTGAGTCCTTTAGGTGCCTTTTGGCAAACTCCAAGCTAGCTGTCTTGTGCCTTTTACTGAGGAGTGGCTTCCATCTGGCCTGATTCGTGGAGTGCTACAAAGATGGTTGTCCTTCTGGAAGGTTCTCCCATCTCCACAAAGGAACTCTGGAGCTCTGTCAAAGTGACCATTGGGTTCTTGGTCATCTCCCTGACCAAGGCCCTTTTCCCCCAATTGCTCAGTTTGGCTGGGCAGCCAGCTCTAGGAAGAGTCTTGGTGGTTCTAAACTTCTTCCATTTAAGAACGATGGAGTTCACTGTGTTCTTGGGGATCTTTAATGCAGCAGAAATGTTTTGGTACCCTTCTCCAGGTCTGTGCCTCAACACAATCTACAACATTGTAGAATAATAGTGAAGACATCAAAACTATGAAATAACACATGGAATCATGTAGTAACCAAAAAAGTGTTAAATCAAAATATATTTTATAATTTTGATTCTTCAAGTAGCCACCTTTTGCCTTGATGACAGCTTTGCACACTCTTGGCATTCTCTCAACCAGCTTCATGAGGTAGTCACCTGGAATGCTTTTCCAACAGTCTTGAAGGAGTTCCCACATATGCTGAGCACTTGTTGGCTGCTTTTCCTTCACTCTGCGGCCCAACTCATCCCAATTGGGTTGAGGTCGGGTGATTGTGGAGGCCAGGTCATCTGATGCAGCACTCCATCACTCTCCTTCTTGGTCATTGTCCTGTTGAAAAACAAATGATAATCCCACTAAACACAAACCAGATGGGATTGTGTATCGCTGCAGAATGCTGTGGTAGCCATGCTGGTTAAGTATGCCTTGAATTCTAATTAAATTACCGACATTGTCATCAGCAAAGCACCCCCACACCATCTTCTCCATGCTTCATGGTGGGAACCACACATGCAGAGATCATCCGTTCATCAACTCTGCGTATCACAAAGACACGGAGGTTGGAACCCAAAAATCTCAAATATGGACTCATCAGACCAAAGGAGAGATTTCCACTGGTCTAATGTCCATTGCTCGTGTTTCTTGATACAAGCAAGTCTCGTCTTCTTATCGGTGTCCTTTAGTAGTGGTTTCTTTGCAGCAATTCGACCATGAAGGTCTGATTCACGCAGTCTCTTCTGAACAATTGTTACTTGAACTCTGTGAAGCATTTATTTGGGCTATAATCTGAGGTGCAGTTAAATGCCGATTTCTGAGACTGGTAACTTAATGAACTTATCCTCTGCAGCAGACATAACTCTGGGTCTTCCTTTCCTGTGGCGGTCCTCATGTGAGCCAGTTTCATCATAGCGCTTGATGGTTTTGCCACTGCACTTGAAGAAACTTTCAAAGTTCTTGAAATGTTCCCTATTGACTGACCTTCATGTCTTAAAGTAATGATACTTATTTGAGCTGTTCTTGCCATAATATGGACTTGGTCTTTTACCAAATAGGGCTATCTTCTGTATACCAACCTTACCTTGTCACAACACAACTGATTGGCTGAAACGCATTAAGACTTAAAGACATTCCACAAATTAACTTTTAACAAAGCACACCTGTTAATTGAAATGCATTCCAGGTGACTACCTCCATGAAGCTGGTTGAGAGAATGCCAAGAGTGTGCAAAGCTGTCATCAAGGTCAAGGGTGGCTACCTTGAAGAATCTCAAATATAAAATATATTTTGATTTGTTAAGCACTTTTTTGGTTACTACATGATTCCATATGTTATTTAATCATTTTGATGTCTTCACTATTATTCTACAATGTAGAAAATAGTAAACAAAGAAACCCCCTGGAATGAATAAGTGTTAGGAATATCAATTATATCTTCACCAATTTCATTCTGAGGTGAAAAATTATATTAATACCAAAATAAATCTGTACATGCCAATTCAACGTTTGAAGTTGTGCTTTTTGAAATGGGTTTTGCAGTCATTGATATTCAAGCTTGGAATGTGGGTCCAACATTATTTAATATGGGTACCTTAGGGAGCCTTCATGTCATATAAAGTTTGGATATGTTAATCTGTTCTTGATTTACAAAGCCATGTTTGCAGGGGGGACTCAACACACCATAGCCAACAGCGGTATGATATTGCACTAATATGTCTGATGAATCCCAACGATGTTGGTCTGAACTGCAAATATATATATATATATATATATATATATATATATATAATGGGGGGGATTCCATGACCAAACATGGCTTGTTACAATAGAGTTTCTGGTAGTTTCTTTCGAGCATGCTTTTAAAGGCAACGTCGATAGCGCGTTGGACTTCGCGCTAGAAGGTCATTACATTGCTCGAAGAAACTCTAGCATGCTCAAAGTTTCTATTGCTTCACGGTGTGAAAACAACTGCAAGTATGTAAATCTTTATAAAAATTGTTATATTGATATTGGAGCATCTATAATCTCATAAATACTCTGTTTAAACATTTTACACCTTTTATGTGGCAATTCAACACCTATACCCATTACCCGCATATGGCCTAATGGCCATAACCGCACATGTATTGCAATGGTCTTCTGCACAGCATATTTCTGACAGAGATGCACAGAATTTCTCACCGCCTATCCAAATAGAGCAGCTGTGCCATGATTTGGCTTTCACCTTCAGAAAATACAGTATTCTTCCGCAAGTAGCCAACAGAACCCATGCAGAAAGACGCACCTGTTGTCTCCATGCGCAAAACATATCGCAAGTTAATGATGCCGGGGTAGCCTACAGAAAAATATGCAGTTAAGGTACTAAACGTAATTGCATGGTATACATAGGCCTATATGTTTTGTCGATATATATGTAGGCCTATAATTTTATCTATAGGTACTCCTAGCCTATTATGCATATAATAAACTTCCATATGAATACGCGCTTATTATCGCATAGGCCTATATGCGCAGACCTAATTGAAGTTCAGTCGGCCATAATAAGCTTGACTGTAGTTTCCTGACACAAATCAATCAATTAAACACTTTGGTCTAAAGTAGGCTGTTTCTAGTACTAATATAATGTTAAGTCGACAGTGGTTTGCTGTTGTGCAGCTGCATGATGTTAGGCCGATGAAGTCTTCATCCTTTTTTCCCACGTTGCTTAGGCTACTTACTGCATCTTTCTCTGACTTCTTGTCTGTCTGCCATAACCATAAAATGTAATCTGGGTAAAGTAAAAGGAGCCTCAAGCTTGCGCTTTTGCCTGTGCAACAGCGTGTTCAAAACATCCTAATTCATCCTACACCCCTCACGCAGGTCCACTGATTTTTCAGAATCACTCTTTCAATGTGCCTTTTCATTTAGTGTACAAAACATTAAGAACATCTTCCATGACAGACTGACCAGGCGAAAGCTATGATTCATTATTGATGTCACTTGTTAATTCCACTCCAATCAGTGTACATGAAGGAAACGGGTTAAATACGAATTTTTAAGCCCTGAGACAATTGAAACATGGATTGTGTATGTGTGCCATTCTGAGGGTGAATAGGAAAAACAAAATATTTAATCAGTTGAAACACAGACACTTGTTAGTGTTGAATGCATTTGTTTATTTACACTCATTAACATCATTTGTCAACATATTGTGATATTGAATCAACTTGTAAAATACATTGAATTTGCAAAAATGTAGGTTTAACAGAGCAAAATAAATTATATAATTTTAATATGATACTATTTAGGCTAAAGCATTTGCAAAAAGCTATCAAAAGCTATTGTTTCAACTTAACCCAGAATTCAACTAAAATAGACAAGAGGTATAGGCCTAAGGTTTAAAGATTTCAAATTGCATTTCGGTTTGTTGACAAGTTCATGAATGTTTGTGGGATTAATGTCCCCATCCCAACCAAAAATACACGTTAAAGAATAGGACTAAGCCAGTGGCTATCCAAGCTGTATACATCTCCCTCAAATGTTGATATTTGGTTTGCAACCAAACAATTCAATATTACTTCTGTAATACAGTAAATAGCCCAAAGTGAATGTAATCTTACAAACATCCATGGCCACATTTTTGGGGTTACTGTAACTACAAATGTCTTCTTATGTGATCATAGAACACGTGCATGTTCAAGATAGCATGCAAATGTTGCAGGTCAGTGGAGATATTCACCATTTCTATAATAATCTGTGCAGAATCTAGAACAGCATTGAATCAAATCAAACTTTATTTGTCACATGCACCGAATACAACAAGTGTAGACCTTACTTATAAGCCCTTAACCAACAGTGCAGTTCAAGAAGAGTTAAGAAAATATTTACCAAATAAACTAAAGTAAAAAATAATAAAAACAACACAATAATGAGGCTATATACGGGGGTACCGCTCCCGAGTCAGTGTGCGGGGGTACAGGTTAGTCAAGGTCATTTGTACATGTAGGTAGGGGTGACTATACATAGATAATAAACAGCTAGTAGCAGCAGTGTACAAAACAAATGGAGGGAGGGGATCAATGTAATAGTCCGGTGGCCATTTGATTAATTGTTCAGCAGTCTTATGGCTTGGGGGTAGAAGCTGTTAAGGAGCCTTTTGTTTTCTCTGCTACCGCTTACCGTGCGGTAGCAGAGAAAACAGTCTATGACTCGAGTGACTGGAGTCTCTGACAATTTTATGGGCTTTCCTCTGACACCGCCTATTATATAGGGTCTGGATTGCAGGAAGCTTGGCCCCAGTGATGTACTGGGCCATACGCACTACCCTCTGTAGTGCCTTACGGTCAGATGCCGAGCAGTTGCCATACCAGGCGGTGATGCAACCGGTCAGAATGCTCACGATGGTGCAGCTGTAGAACCTTTTGAGGACCTGGAGACCCATGCCAAATCTTTTCAGTCTCCTAAGGGGGAAAAGGTTTTGTCATGACCTTTTCACAACTGTCTTGGTATGTTTGGACCATGATAGATCGTTGGTGATGTGGATGCCAAGGAACTTGAGGCTCTCAACCTGCTCTACTACAGCCCCGTTGATGTTAATTAGGGCGTGTTTGGCCCACCTTTTCCTGTAGTCCAAAATCAGCTCCTTTGTCTTGCTCACATTAAGGGAGAGATTGTTGTCCTGGCACCACACTGCCTGTTCTCTGACCTCCTCCCTATAGGCTGTCTTATCGTTGTCGGTGATCAGGCCTACCACTGTTGTGTCGTCAGCAAACTTAATGATGGTGTCAGAGCCGTGTTTGGCCACGCAGTCGTGGGTCCCCCCCTGCGTGTTTGGCCACGCAGTCCTTAGTCCCCTCCTGTCCTTAGTACAGGAGGGGACTAAGGACAAACCCCTGAGTGGCAAGAGTGTTGAGGATCAGCGTGGCAGACGTATTGTTGCCTACCCTTACCACCTGGGGGCAGCCCATCAGGAAGTCCAGGATCCAGTTGCAGAGGGAAGTGTTCAGTCCCAGGGTCCTTAGCTTAGTGATGAGCTTTGTGGGCACTATGGTGTTGAACGCTGAGTTGTAGTCAATGAACAGCATTCTCACATAGGTGTTCCTTTTGTCCAGGTGGGAAAGGGCAGTGTGGAGTGCGATTGAGATTGCGTCATTTGTTGGGGCAGTATGCGAATTGGAGTGGGTCTAGGGTATCCGGGGGGATGCTGTTGATGTGAGCCATGACCAGCCTTTCAAAGCACTTCATGGCTACCGACGTGAGTGCTATGGGGCGTTATTCATTTATGCAGGTTACCTTTGCTTCCTTGGGCACAGGGACTATGGTGGTCTGCTTGAAACATGTAGGTATTACAGACTCAGTCAGGGAGAGGTTGAAAATATCAGTGAAGACAGTTGCCAGTTGGTCCACACATGCTTGGAGTACACGTCCTGGTAATACATCTGGCCCCGCGGCTTTGTGAATGCTCACATCAGCTACCGAGAGCGTTATCACATACAGCTGGTGCTCCTCTGCATGCATCAGTGTTGCTTGCCTCGAATGGAGCATAAAAGGCATTTAGCTCATCTGGTAGGCTCGCGTCACTGGGCAGCTTGCGTCTGGGCTTCCCGTCCTGCCACATCCGACGAGCGTCAGAGCCGGTGTAGTAGGATTCAATCTTAATCCTGTATTGACGCTTTGCTTGTTTGATTGTTTGATGGTTCGCCTGAGGGCATAGTGGGATTTCTTATAGGCGTCCGGATCAGTGTCCTGCTCCTTGAAAGCGGCAGCTCTAGCCTTTAGCTCGATGCGGATGTTGCCTGTAATCCATGACTTCTGGTTGGGATATGTACATACGGTCACTGTGGGAACGTCGTCGTCGATGCACTTATTGATGAAGCCGATGACTGTGGTGGTATACTCCTCAATGCCATTGGATGAATACCGGAACATATTTCAATCTGTGCTAGCAAAACAGTCCTGTAGTGTAGCATCCGTGCGATCTGAGCACTTCCGTATTGAGCGAGTCACTGGTACTTCCTGCTTTAGTTTTTCTTGTAAGCAGGAATCAGGAGGATAGAATTATGGTCGGATTTGCCAAATGGAGGGAAGGGGAGAGCTTTCTATGCATCTCTGTGTGGAGTAAAGGTGGTCTACAGTTTTTTTCCATTTGCACATGTGGTTGCACATGTGACATGCTGGTAAAAATTTGGTAAAACTGATTTAAGTTAGCATGCATTAAAGTCCCCGGGCCACTAGAAGCGCCACTTGGTTGAGCATTTTCTTGTTTGCTTATGGCCATAGAGTTGGTTGTGCGCGCTCTTAGTGCCAAGTTATCGGTCTGTGGTGGTAAATAGATGGCTACGAATAATATAGATGAGAACTCTCTTGGTAGATAGCGTGGTCTACAGCTTATCATAAGGTACTCTACCTCAGGTGAGCTATACCTCAAGACTTCTTTAATATTGGACATTGTGCACCAGCTGTTATTGACAAAAAGACATACACCCCCACCCCTCGTCTTACCAGACGTAGCTTCTCTGTTCTGCCAGTGCATTGAAAATCCCTCCAGCTCTATATTGTCCGTGTCATCATTCAGCCACGACTTGATGAAACACAGGATATTACAGTTCTTAATGTCCCGTTGGTAGGATAATTGTAGGTCATCAATTTAATTTTCCAATGATTGCATGTTAGGAAGTAGAATTGATGGCAGTGGGAGTTTACTTGCTTTCCTACGGATTCTTAGAAGGCAGCCCGATCTGCGTCCTCTTTTCCTCCGTCTTTTCTTCACGCAAATGACGGGGATCTGGGCCTGTTCCCAGGAGAGCAGTATATCCTTCTCGTCGGACTCGTTAAAGGAAAAAGCTTCTTCCAGTTCGTGGTGAATAATCGCTGTTCTGATGTCCAGAAGTTATTTTCAGTCATAAGAGACGGCTGCAGCAACATTATGTAAAAAATAAGTTAAAAACAACGCAAAAAACTAACAATAGCACAATTGGTCAGAGCATGTAAAACGTCAGCCATTCTCTTCGGGCGCCATTTACCTTGAGTTCTTTCAAGAAGCAGCATCAGACAACTGTTGATAGTGGGGAGACATTACAAAAAACTGAAAGTTCAAGTGTGAGGCAGCATTATTACATCATCAGTAAATAACAACAGTAGGCCCATAAGCATGGCATAATGGCTATGCACAGCACTGGGGAAAAATGACTCTTAAAGTGACTGATGATATTATAGCACTCAAGTTTATTACATCTACAGTATGATCGTGAGTTGTTCCTGACTGCTGCTGATCGCACAAATCAGTGTCCATGAGCACCCTAACCATTTATTATAATCTAAGTTTGTCAAGAAAATTTGTAAAGACAGTAAATGTAATACAGTACATACCAACTGTCTTGGGAACACTGGTCCAGTCAGTGGTGGTATTGAAAAGATCTGTAAATAAAACACGACAAATACGTTAATAGGTGTGTCAGAATTGAACCATATTTATTTTAAAGTCAGATTTTTTTTTAAATACTACAGAGTGCATCCAGATTGTGTCATAATTGGCTGAAAGGGAGTCTATTCAAATTTACACTTGAGGACCAAAATAGTGCTGGCTTGCATTCCCTCCTTCTAATCAGGTAAATGGGACACCAGATGTGTTAACTCTGGCCAATCAGTGACATACATAAATCTTTGCATCCTAGTAGAAAACCCTCATCCAACTACTTGAGGGCAATGGTCAGATTTAATGGTGATATCTAAAAACTGACCAGGTAAAGATCCCTTTGCATGCCTTCTTGCTGATCTGGGTTGCTGGATTGCCTTTGCTGTCCCTCTTCTTCCAACTGACAGTTGAAACTGGAGTTAGAGGGATTTTTCTCCTTTAGTCCTCCTTTCTCTAAACATTTAATCAAAAGTCAAGTAAGTCATATGAAGCAAACACGAAACATTTATAAACACCACTATAACAGTGCTCTAATGATAGATGCAAGGAATGACAGTCTATGACATCCACATTTGGAAGCTATACATTGTTCATTAACATTCTTGTCTTACATCTAGACGTTCCGCTAGCGGAACACCTGCTCCAATATCCAATGATAGGCATGGCGCGAATTACAAATTCCTCAAAAATACAAAAACTTCAATTTTTCAAACATATGACTATTTCACAGCATTTTAAAGACAAGACTCTCCTTTATCTAACCACACTGTCCGATTTCAAAAAGGCTTTACAGCGAAAGCAAAACATTAGATTATGTCAGCAGAGTACCAAGCCAGAAATAATCAGACACCCATTTTTCAAGCTAGCATATAATGTCACAAAAACCCAGAAGACAGCTAAATGCAGCACTAACCTTTGATGATCTTCATCAGATGACACACCTAGGACATTATGTTATACAATACATGCATGTTTTGTTCAATCAAGTTCATATTTATATCAAAAAACAGCTTTTTACATTAGCATGTGACGTTCAGAACTAGCATACCCCCGCAAACTTCCGGGGAATTTGCTAACAATTTACTAAATTACTCACGATAAACGTTCACAAAAAGCATAACAATTATTTTAAGAATTATAGATACAGAACTCCTCTATGCACTCGATATGTCCGATTTTAAAATAGCTTTTTGGTGAAAGCACATTTAGCAATATTCTAAGTACATAGCCCAGCCATCACGGGCTAGCTATTTAGACACCCGGCAAGTTTAGCACTCACCAATATCAGATTTACTATTATAAAAGTTTGATTACCTTTTGTTGTCTTCGTCAGAATGCACTCCCAGGACTGCTACTTCAATAACAAATGTTGGTTTGGTCCAAAATAATCCATCGTTATATCCGAATAGCGGCGTTTTGTTCGTGCGTCCCAGACACTATCCGAATGGTAAAGAAGGGTCGAGCGCATAGCGCAATTCGTGACAAAAAAAATCTAAATATTCCATTACCGTACTTCGAAGCATGTCAACCGCTGTTTAAAATCAATTTTTATGCAATTTATCTCGTAAAAAAGCGATAATATTCCGACCGGGAATCTCCTTTTCGGCAAACAGAGGAAAAATCACAAAGACGGGGGCGGCCAGGGCACGCGCCTAAGCCCACAGTCCCTTGATCGGCCACTTGAGAAAGGCGATAATGTGTTTCAGCCTGGGGCTGGGATGACGACATTCAGGTTTTTCCCGGGCTCTGAGCGCCCATGGAAGACGTAGGAAGTGTCACGTTAGAGCAGAGATCCTTTGTAAAAGATAGAGATGGCAAAGAAGTTCAAGAAATGGTCAGACAGGCCACTTCCTGTAAAGGAATCTCTCAGGTTTTGACCTGCCATTTGAGTTCTGTTATACTCACAGACACCATTCAAACAGTTTTAGAAACTTTGGAGTGTTTTCTATCCAAAGCCAATAATTATATGCATATTCTAGTTACTGGGCAGGAGTAGTAACCAGATTAAATCGGGTACGTTTTTTATCCAGCCGTGAAAATACTGCCCCCTAGCCATAACAGGCTAATAAACAATGGAAACCATATATTTATGTAATGCAGTTGTGGTAAGCTCAGGAGGCATTTATAAAAGTTACATTGTTTAGGAATCAATGGGTATATCAAGACTAGCAATGGCCATTAAACAGATTTCCCCAGACACCAGATTGCGGCTTTAATGAGATAAAATTGCTACATAACTTTAGCTACAGCTTCTGCCCACAGTTTCCCAAGTAGCTCAATCTCATCAGCGCAATGCAATTCCTCCTCCAACCCTTCTAAATCACTCATGCTGTTAGCTATTGAATAGGAGGGAAATTATGCTCTTATTACAAGTAATTTGGATGTAGCTAGCTAGCTCATTTCAATACAGTTAATGCAAGTAGCTAGCTAGATAATATTTCCACCTAGTTATATGTTGCTAGGCTAGCTAAATATTGTTCATAGCAAGCCCACACAATGAAGTTTTAAGATGCAAGATATTATTAAATAAGGCAGTAATGAAAAATGATTTAGTGCTAGCTAAATCAATAAAAAATGATTTAAAGTAGAAGTGTGTGCTAGTATAGCTATATATCAACCTGTTAGCAAGCTACTGGTTTGATCGACACCGAATCCGGAAGTGCGTGTGCGTGCAAAAACATGTCCCCACGTCTTTGTTTAGTGCCCTTACCATTGGATGATGTCCATTCGTCAGGTTTAGATGCCGAGGGATGAGAACATGTTGGTCACCTTGATTACTCAAATTTCACTTGACCTGTGCACTTACGTTGTAAACTTTTATTCATAGGTTAGGTTGTAGCAACCTCATAATGGGTATAGGGAAACTTTGAGTATCATGTAGTAAATTGGCAAAACCTATCCATGTTACATCGAGCTGGATTAATGGAATGACTGTCATCCAATATGCTGTAATAGAAATAAGGTCATGTTCATAAAAAAAATATATTTAACGGCACCGACTGCCACTGGCACAGGGGCATGTGCCCCCTCAGATGTGTCCTGTCAAAAATATATAAATAATGATCTATCCCAGGTAGGTTCCCAATCTCCCAACCTCATTACCAAGATGCCATTTCAGGCCATCAATCAAGTTAGAGTAGCTAGCTTGTCTAACTATCTTAGGTGTCATGCCTACTGGCAAGGTTGGTAGACTTTAGAAAAGCGAGCAATAACTAAATGTACTGAATAAGAAATTCCTATGAATCTTTTACACATTTTAGCAGAGATGCAGAGAAGCATATTTAGTTTCTTTAAAAAAAGAAAGACCAGTCGGGAGGATACAGACGGCTCCAGTATTGTTAGATATGCAGAAAGATATCATTTTTTAAACATAGAATTAAGCATAATGACTATGGCTCTAGATTGCAGGGAGAAGCTGTTTCAGGTGTTTGAAAAATGCTAAATTCTCCAATACAGCCCCCTTACGGACCACCCCCAGCCATCCTCAAATACTTTGTGCCCCCTTAGTGAATTGATGACCCATTGATGAACTCATTGATGAACAACAGCCCCATTGTCTCTTCTATTGATTGCCTACTTACAGTGGAAACGTACTGTATCACGTTCCACAGAACAATTTACAGGTGATATTTTGTTTTACTTGACTTAGCACCTTGTGCTTTACTTGCATAAAAAGGTTGGATGGAAACTTGGTTAATTAAGCAAGGCCAGAGGGAGTGTGATTTATGGCCAATATACCACGGCTAAGGGCTGTGACGCAACACGGAGTGCCTGGATACAGCCCTTAGCTGTGGTATATTGGCCATATATCACAAACCCCCAAGGTGCAGTATTGCTATTAGAAACTGGTTACCAACGTAATTAGTTTTGTCATACCCATGTTATTCTGTCTGAGCTACCATAGCTGTCAGCCAATCAGCATTCAGGATTTGAACCACCCAGTTTATAATGAAGAGTTTGGCGTTCGCTATAAACTCGCAGTTACAAGCTGCCTCGAATTAACAGCGGTTGCACGATCAATATCCACCTTCATAACATGGATGAAGCCTGAGCTGGAATGTGAAGTTAACTGAAGCTAGCTAACTTCAGAAAACCCTTAAGAGTACACTATAAATCTAGCTAGATGTACTCAGGCTTTTTAGACATTAGCTAGCTTCACATTCCAACTCAGGCTTCATCCAGGTAGATATTGATCGTGCACACGCCGCTTGCTCGAGCGCCGAACTCTTGCTTGAGACAATGCTGAAACAATCCATGTTGAGTCTGTGCCACATTTTCATTTTTGCCTAAATCAAAAAGGGAAAAAGTTAACCATCAAATTCATCAGTGGGCCATTGTGACGTGGGCCATTACAAGTGTGGTCTTTCTTACACATATCGTTTCTTTGGTGTGCTTATCAATGCACACGTCCCTTTCCCCCCAACTCCTATGATCAAATACTTGTAAGCTAATATTATGTCATGAAAGCTTTACTGCAAGTTAAGTTTCAAATGAAGTCTATGGTACAAATATATTTTTGGTATTTCCTGAAATATTGTACAGGTAATGAAGGGATGATGACACAAACTTTACAAGAGGGAGGGAATCAAATTTTACTGGAAACACATTGAACTTGATATTTTTATTTGGTACATGAAAACTTAAGCAAAAAAGTACATTGTGTGCACCCAGTCATCGTACACTGATTTGTATCCGCAACAAGTCAATTTGGTGGAAAAATTAAAACAAATTCAGATTTTAGAATATTCACATGAAAATCTGACGCCAATTGTATGGAAACGTAGCTAGCGTTATGGTTTACATATGATAAATACAGACTCAACATAACTCTCATCCTGCTACTGTATTGTAACATTGGCAAATATACAAACAGATTTTTGTAGTAACTATAAATACACATTAGATCAACGTAAGTGGACAGCATGTGCAAATCTTGCTTTGAGGACTAGAAGTGTCAGCTACACTTATGTCAGTGTTCCCCAATCCTCTACTTCGGGACTACCAGACAGCCCGCATTTTAGTTCAAGCCCTGCACTAACATATCTGAATAAACAAATCAAACCCCTTGACTAGTTGAATCAAGTGTGTAGTGCAGCATTAAAACACAAATGTGGACTGTCCATTGGTCCCTCAGTAAAGAGGGTTGGTAAACATCACTTCTCTTATTGCTACATTGCATGATGCATCTGTCCCTGGGATGTTTCTTGCATGGCAGAACAAGCAAAATCCTGTTTTGATCAAGGCTTGTTCCACATGGAAGTCTCATGGAGCCAGCAGTCTTGTCCTCTTATTTCACACATCTCATTTCTTATTATACTGGAAAACACAACAGATTGAGAACTTATCAAAGTTAGTCTTTCCACATACTGTTGTCTGATTGGTCAATTAAAAAATGAGTTTGAAAACAGCAAGGGCAATGCTCACTTTATCGAGAATCCAATCTGCATCTGATATAGCTCTTTGTATGATCAGTTGAATCCTCTCAGGATCGTCTTCGTCTGTGTGACTATTGTAACCCTAGTTTGATTTAAAAAAAAAGCTAATTGTTGACCAAGTTTGGCGATTATAACCTAGCTCTTTGTAACATTCAATACCATCAGATATGTCTAAGTTATACACTACGTAGCCTACGCTGTAACAACTGTAATGGGCTACAATCAGACTGTACCTGTCTTATAGCATGTTGATAATGTTGCTGCATTGCACGGGTTGGCAATTGCTTGCAACATCTAAGAAGGTAACGGTACAGATGAACCGGTGTACGAACCAACTCAGCGCCTGGTAATGGGGGCATACTGCCCGTGCAGAATTACTTCCTCCTCAATATGCTCCTGTGAATAGCAGGACAATTAACTGGGCACATTTCAGGTAGTCTTAATTGGAGTCACACATTGATATTGTCAGAGCTCACAACGCCTAGAAAAATGTTTAATGTTCCAAGAATAGCATTAACATGATAATCGAGCAATCTGCTGAAAAACGCAGCCCGACAGCAAAAAATACGATCTGCAACGCTCCTGCCCTACAAGCGTCAATAAATGAGATGTGCTTGCCCCTTTGGAAGCGTATATCAATTCATTTTATGTGATCAATATCAATTGATACCGTCGTATAAGTTAATGATCAGATTCAGAATGTATGTTAAATTGTGACTGTAGACTTACAGGAAGCTTGCGGTTACTGTACTTTTTCACAACACTGGTGGCAGACAGGCAACTTCCGTTTTTCTTTGAATTAGCCTACTGTTCAAAGTAAAGTAGCGTTATGTCCACTGTCATCTTTTTTAAACAATATTAGTTAGTAAATAAAGCCTGGTAAATGAATAGGCATGCGGTTAAACTGTAATAGGCAAGCATGAAATTCGTCGTTAAATCGAGGTCGAGTTATAAAATATTTGTGTACTCTTTAAACCAACACTGACGGAAACATAGAACGTATAAACAGTTCCTGAATGGATATGGATATTCTGTCAATTATATTTTCAATGTAGGAAATTCATTCTGAATACATTTTTTTTGCTAATTCTAAAATATTCCAATATTTCAGAAAACATAGTGCATCATAATATTGGGCTATGGAAATAACATATTTTGAAGAAAACAGAATGCAACAGGCTATAAACCTATTCATAATTGAGCAATAATCTCTTCAGGAATCTAAGACTTGGAATAACCCAACACCCACAACATGTTGACACAGGTGCTTTCTACGTACGTAACAACGCAAACCACAACGCAAACCACAACACCCCCACTGAATAACAGCATAAATAATCTTGCTCTTCAACGGAAAGTTTTCATCCTCAGGTTTCAGATGGCACTGTGCCATCTACAGAGAAAATCCTACTCTGTATCATAAAATACAATCCTAGTTTAATAGCTGCTTTCTGTAGTGTGAGGTGGTGATTGTGAGTCAACTTGACTGTCCGCACCCCAGCCCTGTTGGATGAGTCACAGGCGTCCAGCTGGTTTGCCACAAGCCCCTTGTTTCAGGGCACCTAGGCAAAGATTTTCACAGTTCTGCTGTGTGTGCTGATGAATGACCTCATTGTGGAGGGGAGGGAAAAACAGCAATGGAATGATAGAGACTGGCCACTGCAGGGAAACAAGAATCACCCCCGCCTGGCTGTCTGTGTGCCCTGTGCAGCGCTGCTGAGACCTGACCCATCCACTCCATCAACACAGTCACTCCCACAGGATTCCCCTTTACCTCAGGTGAACACTCATGTTGCTGTCCCTTTTGACCCTCTGCCAGCCAAAATAAAAGGATTCTTGACAACAACACAGAGAATTGACATTTTCTAAGCTATGAGATGACCTTTGAAAACAAGGGTACACTGTACAATGCCATATTGAACAAAATAAGAAATTAAAAGTATGTGGTCTGATCTAAACGTCTCCTTGTTTTGCTTCGGAACACCGCAGGTGCTACTAGTGACTAGGAAATACCTGTTGTCTGTTACTGACTAGACCACACTATGCAGTGGGGAGTCAAAGACTCAGTGTCCCCCCCCTCCCTCAGCGGGGCAGTGTTCCCTTTAACCCCCCCCCCCAGAGGGTCAGTGTTCCCTTTCCCCACTCCCCCGGTGGGGTCAGTGTTCAGAGTCTGGTCTTGAACCCGATCAAACGTCTCTGGAGAGACCTTAAAATAGCTGTGCAGTGACGCTGCCCATCCAATCTGACAGAGCTTGAAAGGATCTGCAGAGAAGAATGGGAGAAACTCACCAAATACAGGTGTGCCTGCATTCACTGCCTAAGGTGCTTCAACAAAGTACTGAGTATAGGGTCTGAATAATTATGTAAATGTGATATTTCAGGTTTTTTCAATTACTAAAAGACATTTTTTGCTTTGGCATTATGGGGTATTGTGTGTAGATTGAGGGATTTTTTTTTTTTTTATCAATTGTAGTGTCACGCCCTGACCTGAGAGAGACGTTTTTCTCTGTTTAGTTAGGTCAGGGTGTGATATGGGATGAGCATTCTATGTATTTTGTTTCTATGTTTTGGACAGGTATGGTTTCCAATCAGAGGCAGCTGTCTATCGTTGTCTCTGATTGGGAACCATACTTAGGCAGCCCTTTTTCCCTCCTTGAGTTGTGGGATCTTGTTTTTGTGCAGCTGCCTTTGAGCAGCCCCAGAGCATCACATTTCTTTCTGTTTTACCTGTTTATTGTTTTGTTCGATTTTCCTTCAATAAAGTATGTGGAATTACCGGCACGCTGCGCCTTGGCTTATTTACGACAGGGAATTCGAGGACAGTGATCGTGACATGTAAAATAACATAAAATGTTGAAAAAAATCAAGGAGTCTGAATACTTTCCCGAAGGCACTGTGTGTGTGTGTATACACACTATATACCACACCCACAGCCACCCCCCCTTCCCCCACACACACCAACAACACAAGCACCCCCACACATACTTCACACTCATCACATGCTGCTGCTACTTTATTTTACTCATATTACTATCTATCCTGATGCCTAGTCATTTTACCCTAGAGGTCTTCACGAAGCCACTTGTACCCGAATACCCGAAACCCACTCCGGGACCTGATTGGGTCCGGATCCAGAATTGTAAATAACGTCACGGGTCTGGGTCGAATCTGATCTGATTGTCACGGGTATGTTTAATTTTAACTGACTTGTCCAGAAGGACCCATATAAATCCTAACACGACTGCTGCAGTAGAGAGAGAGAACTTTATAATTTATGCTGCTGCTCTTTTCTTTTCACAAAAGGGGCGTGAGTAGCTTGTTGTTGGCCAGCCGTAAGTGGCAATAGGCAACAGTCAGAGCCTCCAGGTGGGGAAAAAGTTAGCAGATATCTAAATCAATGGAAGATGGAATTAAAATGGAATAAAAAAGTTAAAGGAGAAGGAGAGGCTACAATGACCAAAAGCCAACAGTTAGGCTGCTATTAATAGCTATGGCAGCTATTAGTCTACTATAGTGCGAGTCAGCTTGGTTGGTTGCGGTCTCTCCTCTCTCCCTCCCTGTTCCATGTCACTCGCTCACACTCACAGTTGCCTATACACACAGCACAGCCACTGCTAGAGCGTCACCTCTACCTCCTCTCCTTTGCACTTTATCAGTCCTGCAGTGCCCCCAGGCAATAGAAATGAGTTACATCCCATGATCTATAATACATTCATTACATACTGTATTGAACAGTCTAGGTACATTTTCATAATTTTCCTTCCATTCACAAACAAATACATTTATCTTACTGGAGAAAGCATCTGAGTGAGCAAAACAGTGCCCTTCTGTCTCTATGTGTAGGCCATCTATCTGATGCTGTCTGGTCATGAAGCGTATGACCTTCTTGCCACCGTTGCATTGAATGCAAGGGAAGCCAGCGAGCATTTGGCCTCCCTTGATAAAAAAGTATAAAATCATAGCCAATCAGCATTGAGCTAAACTGAGTCAGCTCAACTGTGAATGCTCCTGCGCACAAAAAAAAAAAGTGTCAAGGGAAGCCAGTTTGGATTTGGCTTCACTCCGATCTCTTCGCATCAAGAGAAATATGTCACACACACACACACACACACACACCACACACACACACACACACACACACACACACACACACACACACACACACACACACACACACACACACACACACACACACACACACACTGTCTTGTATAGCTAACCTTGTGGGGAACAATTTATTCCCATTCAAAATCCTATTTTCCCTAAGCCCTAACCCTAGCTCCTAACCATAACCCTAATTCTAAACCTAAACCCCTACAAATAGCATTATACCTTTTGGGGACTAACAAAATGTCCCCAGTTGGTCCAGTGTTTGTTTGTTTACTATTCTTGTGGGGAGTTCTGGTCCAGAAGTCTTCTGTTGATTGGTCTAAATTGTTTTTGGTATATTTTAGTTGTCACTAGCGGACTAAGCATAGGTGATTTGATGATGTTAAAATGGTGCTGGAATAGTGGAGGCAGCTCCTGTTTTCGTTGCGACTTACTCTCCGTGGTGACTTACTCTCCGTGGTTCTAAATCAATAGTTGTTTAGCAGGCCAAAAATGTCTGAAACATTAGTCAGTTGTGCAACTGAATGTATCTTCCGCATTTAGTCCAACCTCTCTGGTTGGACTCATTTAGTCCAACCTCTCTAAATGCTGGTCATTTATGAACATTTGGACATCTTGGCCATGTTCTGTTATAATCTCCACCCGGCACAGCCAGAAGAGGACTGGCCACCCCTCATAGCCTGGTTCCTCTCTAGATTTCTTCCTAGGTTTTGGCCTTTCTAGGGAGTTTATCCTAGCCACCGTGCTTCTACACCTGCATTGCTTGCTGTTTGGGGTTTTAGGCTGGGTTTCTGTACAGCACTTTGAGATATCAGCTCATGTAAGAAGGGCTATATGAATACATTTGATTTGATTTGATTTGGCTGCCTTAAACAAAATCCACGGCTTCAGCACCCAGGTAATGGTGGGTTAAGTGCTTTGCTCAGGGGAAGAACGACCGATTTTTACCTTGTCAGCTTGGGGATTCTATCCAGCAACCTTCCGGTTACTGGCCCAACGCTCTAACCACTAGGCTACCTGCCGCTTGACCATGTAACTGTTTGTTACATGAAATATGCTTTGCGGACTTCACCTGACAGAGGTTACGCTCCAGTTTTGTTATGAAAGAAAGGCGTGGTTGAATTTATTCTGCCACTTTCACATTGTCTCGGCCTTAGGCCTATATACATCACGGCCACAAGGCGTATGAACTAACAGGTTATAGAGTAAACAACGCAATTATCACAGCACAAGTTGTAATTTGGAAATGTTGTTTCTGGGTTGGTTCCCCAGTGATTTTATCCACACACTGTGACTGGCACTGACGTTCTTTAAAAGTCACATTTAATGAGTTTATCCACTGTACTTCAAATCTATACTTTTCGAAAGAACTTGCATTTTTTCTAACGCACACGAGCACGTCCGAGGAGTCTATATTCAGAACCACATTCCTGTAAAGCTTAGAGATGATCGAATGTTAAATACTGTTGAAGTATTATGGCTACAGGTTCATCTGCCTCACCTAAAGCCCATTCTTGTGAGAAGCTGCTATAGACCACCAAGTGCTAACAGTCAGTATCTGGATAATATGTGTGAAATGCTTGATAATGTATGTGATATCAACAGAGAAGTATATTTTCAGGGTGATTTAAATATTGACTGGCTATCATCAAGCTGCCCACTCAGGAAAAAGCTTCAAACTGTAACCAGTGTCTGCAAAACTGGATCAGGTTGTGTGGTGGCTAATTTCTGCATTACCAAATGAGGAGAGTTACAAACTTCACACACCAGTCAGAGTTATACTTAAAACTACATCTTTAATAATTAAGATGCTTTTGCAAAAGCACTTTGACTTTCAATGATGCGCTATCTCTAATGAACCATTGAAAAGTGACTACACAAAAGTACAAAGATCTTTTATAGCCAAGATACAGCCCTCTCAACATACATGACGAACCACAGATACATAGAATGGGTCACAAGGTTAAGTTTTGTATGAAAGATATCTGTAGAACATAGCCGACAGCAACTGCTGTATCAACAGTGTTCATTGTATAGACCAGTGTCTGGTCCTCCTACTCCAAACTGGAACCGTCCCTCCTTGGTACGGTATGGAACAGAACCATTAGCTCATGTCCTCTGGAATGCTCTTTAGGAGTAATTATCAAAAGACATCATAAATCTCCTCTGTCAGTGCTCTCTCATAGAGGCCCATCCTCAGTAAAACATACACACATACCTCTGTAGACAATGTTCCATTCTGTCCTCTTCCCTTTCTGATATTCTGCATATCACCAGAGACATGTAAAAGACAAGCCTGACCTCTCCCCTCTCTGGGCCCCATGTGACTGAGCCCCAGCTGAGGTAAAAGTGCAACTGAAAGACACCAGAGTCCAAAGGGATACAT
Source organism: Salmo salar (assembly GCF_965601325.2). Classification (NCBI taxonomy): domain Eukaryota; kingdom Metazoa; phylum Chordata; class Actinopteri; order Salmoniformes; family Salmonidae; genus Salmo; species Salmo salar. Next base: position 143,431,473 of record NC_138299.1, read on the forward strand.
TCTAATGACAATTATCTCACATAAGCATATTATGCAAATAAAACATCTTAATTATCTATGTTACCCAACTAATTCTGATTCATCCACCACAGTTGTCAGTCAACCTACCAGGGTCGTTACAAACAGCACAGGAATTAAATCATCAACATGTATTGATCCCATTTTTACTAACGCTGCAGATATTTGCTTTAAAGCAGTATCCAAATCCATAGGATGTAGTGATCACAATATAATAGCCATATCTAGGAAAACCAAAGTTCCAAAGGCTGGGCCTAATATAGTGTATAAGAGGTCATACAAGAAGTATTGTAGTGATTCATATGTTGATGATGTAAAGAATATGTGCTGGTCTGTGGTGTGTAATGAGGAGCAACCAGATGCTGCACTTCACACATTTATGAAACTACTTTTTCCAGTTACTAATAAGCACGCACCCTTTAAGAAAATGACTGTAAAAACTGTTAAATCCCCTTGGATTGATGAGGAATTGAAAAATTGTATTGTTGAGAGGGATGAGGCAAAAGGTATGGCAATTAAGTCTGGCAGCCCAACTGATTGGCAAGTGTACTGCAAATGAAGAAATAATTTGCAGTATCATGGGGGGGTGTCAATGTAATAGTCTGGTGGCCATTTGATGAATTGTTCAGCAGTCTTATGGCTTGGGGGTAGAAGCTGTTAAGGAGCCTTTTGGTCCTAGACTTGGTGCTCCGGCACCGCTTGCCGTGCGGTAGCAGAGAAAAGTCTATGACTCGGGTGACTGGAGAGTCTGACAATTTTATGGGCTTTCCTATGACACTGCCAATTATATAGGTCCTGGATTGCAGGAAGCTTGGCCCCAGTGATGTACTGGGCCGTATGCACTACCCTCTGTAGCGCCTTACGGTCAGATGCCGAGCAGTTGCCATACCAGGCGGTGATGCAACCGGTCAGGATGCTCTCGATGGTGCAGCTGTAGAACCTTTTGAGGATCTGGGGACCCATGCCAAATCTTTTCAGTCTCCTGAGGGGGAAAAGGTTTTTCTCGTGCCCTCTTCACGACTGTCTTGGTGTGTTTGGTCCATGATAGATAGTTCGTGACTTGGACAGGTGTGTTAGCTGGGGCTGGGGCATAAGTGTGACACCAATCAGTCCCCCGAGGACTGGAGTTGCCCAGGCCTGTGCTAGTATCATGTTGTGGGGATATTTTTCAGCGGCAGGGGCTGGGAGACTAGTCAGGATCGAAGGAAAGATGAACGGCGTAAAGTACAGAGAGATCCTTGATGAAAATCTGCTCCAGAGCTCTCAGGACCTCAAACTGGGGCGAAGGTTAACCTACCTTAAGCACACAGCCAAGACAACGCAAAAGTGGCTTCGGGACAAGTCTCTGAATGTCCTTGAGTGGCCCAGCCAGAGCCTGGACTTGAACCCGATCAAACGTCTCTGGAGAGACCTTAAAAAAGCTGTGCAGCGACTCTGCCCATCCAATCTGACAGAGCTTGAGAGGATCTGCAGAGAAGAATGGGAGAAACTCACCAAATACAGGTGCGCCAAGCTTATAGCATTATATGTAAGACTCAACGCTGTTATCACTGCCTAAGGTGCTTCAACAAAGTACTGAGTATAGGGTCTGAATACTTATGTAAATGTGATATCTCAGTTTTTTGCAATTACCAAAAAACAGTTTTTGCTTTGTCATTATGGGGTATTGTGTGTAGATTGAGGGGAAAAAACAATTTAATAAATTGTAGAATAACATAAAATGTGGGAAAAAATTAAGGAGTCTGAATACTTTCCCGAAAGCACTGTGTGTGTGTGTGTGTGTGTGTGTGTGTGTGTGTGTGTGTGTGTGTGTGTGTGTGTGTGTGTGTGTGTGTGTGTGTGTGTGTATAAACACTATATACCACACCCACAGCCACCCCCCCTTCCCCCACACACACCAACAACACAAGCACCCCCACACATACTTCACACTCATCACATGCTGCTGCTACTTTATTTTACTCATATTACTATCTATCCTGATGCCTAGTCATTTTACCCTAGAGGTCTTCACGAAGCCACTTGTACCCGAATACCCGAAACCCACTCCGGGACCTGATTGGGTCCGGATCCAGAATTGTAAATAACGTCACGGGTCTGGGTCGAATCTGATCTGATTGTCACGGGTATGTTTAATTTGAACTTTAAGTTAGGCTAGCGAGCAAGCATTTTAGCCAGGTAGCCCAGTACAACAAAAAATAAAACGTACTGTATGACAGAGTCATAGGCCGGTTCGTCAACATGAAAGAAAGGAGGATGGCATTGGCATTTCTCTACAAGTAGAGTGAGCATACATGTTTTTTTCTATTTGCATGAACGCGCACACACACACACACACACACACACACACACACACACACACACACACACACACACACACACACACACACACACACACACACACACACACACACACACACACACACACACACACACACACACACACACAGTCTTGTATAGCTAACCTTGTGGGGATACAATTTATTCCCATTCAAAATCCTATTTTCCCTAAGCCCTAACCCTAGCTCCTAACCATAACCCTAATTCTAAACCTAAACCCCTACAAATAGCATTATACCTTTTGGGGACTAACAAAATGTCCCCAGTTGGTCCAGTGTTTGTTTGTTTACTATTCTTGTGGGGAGTTCTGGTCCAGAAGTCCCCACAAGTATAGTTAAACATGTCCACACACAAATCAGAACCATTGACAGCCACATCATATTTAGCTTCTGTTGATTGGTCTAAATTGTTTTTGGTATATTTTAGTTGTCACTAGCGGACTAAGCATAGGTGATTTGATGATGTTAAAATGGTGCTGGAATAGTGGAGGCAGCTCCTGTTTTCGTTGCGACTTACTCTCCGTGGTGACTTACTCTCCGTGGTTCTAAATCAATAGTTGTTTAGCAGGCCAAAAATGTCTGAAACATTAGTCAGTTGTCCAACTGAATGTATCTTCCGCATTTGGTCCAACCTCTCTGAATCAGAGATGTGCGGGGGGCTGCCTTAAACAACATCCACGGCTTCAGCACCCAGGTAATGGTGGGTTAAGTGCTTTGCCCAGGGGAAGAAAAAACGATTTTTACCTTGTCAGCTCGGGGATTCTATCCAGCAACCTTCCGGTTACTGGCCCAACGCTCTAACCACTAGGCTACCTGCTGCTTGACCATGTAACTGTTTGTTACATGAAATATGCTTTGCGGACTTCACCTGACAGAGGTCACACTCCAGTTTTGTTATGAAAGAAAGGCGTGGTAGAATTTATTCTGCCACTTTCATATTGTCTCAGCCTTAGGCCTATATACATCACGGTCACAAGGCGTATGAACTAACAGGTTATAGAGTAAACAACGCAATTATCACAGCACAAGTTGTAATTTGGCAATTTTGTTTCTGGGTTGGTTCCCCTGTGATTTTATCCACACACTGTGACTGGCACTGACGTTCTTTAAAAGTCACATTTAATGAGTTTATCCACTGTACTTCAAATCTATACTTTTTGAAAGAACTTGCATTTTTTCTAACGCACACGAGCACGTCCGAGGAGTCTATATTCAGAACCACATTCCTGTAAAGCTTAGAGACGATCTAATGTTAAATACTGTTGAAGTAATATGGCTACAGGTTCATCTGCCTCACCTAAAGCCCATTCTTGTGAGAAGCTGCTATAGACCACCAAGTGCTAACAGTCAGAATCTGGATAATATGTGTGAAATGCTTGATAATGTATGTGATATCAACAGAGAAGTATCATTTCAGGGTGATTTAAATATTGACTGGCTATCATCAAGCTGCCCACTCAGGAAAAACTTCAAACTGTAACCAGTGTCTGCAAAACTGGATCAGGTTGTCAGTCAACCTACCGGGGTAGTTACAAACAGCACAGGAATTAAATCATCAACATGTGTTGATCACTTTTTTACTAACGCTGCAGATATTTGCTTTAAAGCAGTATCCAATTCCATAGGATGTAGTGATCACAATATAATAGCCATATCTAGGAAAACCAAAGTTCCAAAGGATGGGCCTAATATAGTGTATAAGAGGTCATACAAGAAGTATTGTAGTGATTCATAGGTTGATGATGTAAAGAATATTTGCTGGTCTGTGGTGTGTAATGAGGAGCAACCAGATGCTGCACTTCACACATTTATGAAACTACTTTTTCCAGTTACTAATAAGCACGCACCCTAAAAAAGCTGTGCAGCGACTCTGCCCATCCAACCTGACAGAGCTTGAGAGGATCTGCAGAGAAGAATGGGAGAAACTCACCAAATACAGGTGCGCCAAGCTTATAGCATTATATGTAAGACTCAACGCTGTTATCACTGCCTAAGGTGCTTCAACAAAGTACTGACTATAGGGTCTGAATACTTATGTAAATGTGATATCTCCGTTTTTTGCAATTACCAAAAAACAGTTTTTGCTTTGTCATTATGGGGTATTGTGTGTAGATTGAGGGGAAAAAACAATTTAATAAATTGTAGAATAACATAAAATGTGGGAAAAAATTAAGGAGTCTGAATACTTTCCCGAAAGCACTGTGTGTGTGTGTGTGTGTGTGTGTGTGTGTGTGTGTGTGTGTGTGTGTGTGTGTGTGTGTGTGTGTGTGTGTGTGTGTGTGTGTGTGTGTGTGTGTGTGTGTGTATAAACACTATATACCACACCCACAGCCACCCCCCCTTCCCCCACACACACCAACAACACAAGCACCCCCACACATACTTCACACTCATCACATGCTGCTGCTACTTTATTTTACTCATATTACTATCTATCCTGATGCCTAGTCATTTTACCCTAGAGGTCTTCACGAAGCCACTTGTACCCGAATACCCGAAACCCACTCCGGGACCTGATTGGGTCCGGATCCAGAATTGTAAATAACGTCACGGGTCTGGGTCGAATCTGATCTGATTGTCACGGGTATGTTTAATTTTAACTGACTTGTCCAGAAGGACCCATATAAATCCTAACACGACTGCTGCAGTAGAGAGAGAGAACTTTATAATTTATGCTGCTGCTCTTTTCTTTTCACAAAAGGGGCGTGAGTAGCTTGTTGTTGGCCAGCCGTAAGTGGCAATAGGCAACAGTCAGAGCCTCCAGGTGGGGAAAAAGTTAGCAGATATCTAAATCAATGGAAGATGGAATTAAAATGGAATAAAAAAGTTAAAGGAGAAGGAGAGGCTACAATGACCAAAAGCCAACAGTTAGGCTGCTATTAATAGCTATGGCAGCTATTAGTCTACTATAGTGCGAGTCAGCTTGGTTGGTTGCGGTCTCTCCTCTCTCCCTCCCTGTTCCATGTCACTCGCTCACACTCACAGTTGCCTATACACACAGCACAGCCACTGCTAGAGCGTCACCTCTACCTCCTCTCCTTTGCACTTTATCAGTCCTGCAGTGCCCCCAGGCAATAGAAATGAGTTACATCCCATGATCTATAATACATTCATTACATACTGTATTGAACAGTCTAGGTACATTTTCATAATTTTCCTTCCATTCACAAACAAATACATTTATCTTACTGGAGAAAGCATCTGAGTGAGCAAAACAGTGCCCTTCTGTCTCTATGTGTAGGCCATCTATCTGATGCTGTCTGGTCATGAAGCGTATGACCTTCTTGCCACCGTTGCATTGAATGCAAGGGAAGCCAGCGAGCATTTGGCCTCCCTTGATAAAAAAGTATAAAATCATAGCCAATCAGCATTGAGCTAAACTGAGTCAGCTCAACTGTGAATGCTCCTGCGCACAAAAAAAAAAGTGTCAAGGGAAGCCAGTTTGGATTTGGCTTCACTCCGATCTCTTCGCATCAAGAGAAATATGTCATTAACAGAAATAACTTGAATTGTTGCATCTCATTGTGTTGTCCTCGGGAGGCTAGCTGGCTAGCTAAAGTGGACCCTTTCCTATATTAGCCATGGATGGAGATAGGGATTTGGACTTGGATACGGGCCAATGATTATAATGGTGATTCTGATCCAACCATAAATTGATACATTGTGTCCTCAGACTGAGAGGATAGAAGTTCAATATGTAGCTAGATGTAGAAGGCTAATGTTAACTAGCTAACGTCGCCCATGAAAGGAAGTTAGGCTAGTGAGCAAGCATTTTAGCCAGGTAGCCCAGTACAACAAAAAATACAACGTACTGTCTGACAGAGTCATAGGCCGGTTCGTCAACATGAAAGAAAGGAGGATGGCTTTGGCATTTCTCTACAAGTAGAGTGAGCATACATGTTTTTTTCTATTTGCATGAACGCACACACACACACACACACACCCACACACACACACCACACACACACACACCACACACACACACACACACACACACACACACACACACACACACACACACACACACACACACTCTCCTCTCAGTCTTGTATAGCTAACCTTGTGGGGAACAATTTATTCCCATTCAAAATCCTATTTTCCCTAAGCCCTAACCCTAGCTCCTAACCATAACCCTAATTGTAAACCTAAACCCCTACAAATAGCATTATACCTTTTGGGGACTAACAAAATGTCCCCAGTTGGTCCAGTGTTTGTTTGTTTACTATTCTTGTGGGGAGTTCTGGTCCAGAAGTCTTCTGTTGATTGGTCTAAATTGTTTTTGGTATATTTTAGTTGTCACTAGCGGACTAAGCATAGGTGATTTGATGATGTTAAAATGGTGCTGGAATAGTGGAGGCAGCTCCTGTTTTCGTTGCGACTTACTCTCCGTGGTGACTTACTCTCCGTGGTTCTAAATCAATAGTTGTTTAGCAGGCCAAAAATGTCTGAAACATTAGTCAGTTGTGCAACTGAATGTATCTTCCGCATTTAGTCCAACCTCTCTGGTTGGACTCATTTAGTCCAACCTCTCTAAATGCTGGTCATTTATGAACATTTGGACATCTTGGCCATGTTCTGTTATAATCTCCACCCGGCACAGCCAGAAGAGGACTGGCCACCCCTCATAGCCTGGTTCCTCTCTAGATTTCTTCCTAGGTTTTGGCCTTTCTAGGGAGTTTTTCCTAGCCACCGTGCTTCTACACCTGCATTGCTTGCTGTTTGGGGTTTTAGGCTGGGTTTCTGTACAGCACTTTGAGATATCAGCTCATGTAAGAAGGGCTATATGAATACATTTGATTTGATTTGATTTGGCTGCCTTAAACAAAATCCACGGCTTCAGCACCCAGGTAATGGTGGGTTAAGTGCTTTGCTCAGGGGAAGAACGACCGATTTTTACCTTGTCAGCTTGGGGATTCTATCCAGCAACCTTCCGGTTACTGGCCCAACGCTCTAACCACTAGGCTACCTGCCGCTTGACCATGTAACTGTTTGTTACATGAAATATGCTTTGCGGACTTCACCTGACAGAGGTCACACTCCAGTTTTGTTATAAAAGAAAGGCGTGGTAGAATTTATTCTGCCACTTTCATATTGTCTCGGCCTTAGGCCTATATACATCACGGTCACAAGGCGTATGAACTAACAGGTTATAGAGTAAACAACGCAATTATCACAGCACAAGTTGTAATTTGGCAATTTTGTTTCTGGGTTGGTTCCCCTGTGATTTTATCCACACACTGTGACTGGCACTGACGTTCTTTAAAAGTCACATTTAATGAGTTTATCCACTGTACTTCAAATCTATACTTTTCGAAAGAACTGACATTTTTTCTAACGCACACGAGCACGTCCGAGGAGTCTATATTCAGAACCACATTCCTGTAAAGCTTAGAGACGATCTAATGTTAAATACTGTTGAAGTATTATGGCTACAGGTTCATCTGCCTCACCTAAAGCCCATTCTGGTGGGATGCTGCTATAGACCACCAAGTGCTAACAGTCAGTATCTGGCTAATATGTGTGAAATGCTTGATAATGTATGTGATATCAACAGAGAAGTATATTTTCAGGGTGATTTAAATATTGATTGGATATCATCAAGCTGCCCACTCAGGAAAAAGCTTCAAACTGTAACCAGTGTCTGCAAAACTGGATCAGGTTGTGTGGTGGCTAATTTCTGCATTACCAAATGAGGAGAGTTACAAACTTCACACACCAGTCAGAGTTATACTTAAAACTACATCTTTAATAATTAAGATGCTTTTGCAAAAGCACTTTGACTTTCAATGATGCGCTATCTCTAATGAACCATTGAGAAGTGACTACACAAAAGTACAAAGATCTTTTATAGCCAAGATACACCCCTCTCAACATACATGACGAACCACAGATACATAGAATGGGTCACAAGGTTAAGTTTTGTATGAAAGATATCTGTAGAACATAGCCGACAGCAACTGCTGTATCAACAGTGTTCATTGTATAGACCAGTGTCTGGTCCTCCTACTCCAAACTGGAACCGTCCCTCCTTGGTACGGTATGGAACAGAACCATTAGCTCATGTCCTCTGGAATGCTCTTTAGGAGTAATTATCAAAAGACATCATAAATCTCCTCTGTCAGTGCTCTCTCATAGAGGCCCATCCTCAGTAAAACATACACACATACACACATACCTCTGTAGACAATGTTCCATTCTGTCCTCTTCCCTTTCTGATATTCTGCATATCACCAGAGACATGTAAAAGACAAGCCTGACCTATCCCCTCTCTGGGCCCCATGTGACTGAGCCCCAGCTGAGGGAAAAGTGCAACTGAAAGACACCAGAGTCCAAAGGGATACATTCTAATGACAATTATCTCACATAAGCATATTATGCAAATAAAACATCTTAATTATCTATGTTACCCAACTAATTCTGATTCATCCACCACAGTTGTCAGTCAACCTACCAGGGTCGTTACAAACAGCACAGGAATTAAATCATCAACATGTATTGATCCCATTTTTACTAACGCTGCAGATATTTGCTTTAAAGCAGTATCCAAATCCATAGGATGTAGTGATCACAATATAATAGCCATATCTAGGAAAACCAAAGTTCCCAAGGCTGGGCCTAATATAGTGTATAAGAGGTCATACAAGAAGTATTGTAGTGATTCATATGTTGATGATGTAAAGAATATTTGCTGGTCTGTGGTGTGTAATGAGGAGCAACCAGATGCTGCACTTCACGCATTTATGAAACTACTTATTCCAGTTACTAATAAGCACGCACCCTTTCAGAAAATGACTGTAAAAACTGTTAGATCCCCATGTATTGATGAGGAATTGAAAAATTGTATGGTTGAGAGGGATGAGGCAAAAGGTATGGCAATTAAGTCTGGCAGCCCAACTGATTGGCAAGTGTACTGCAAATGAAGAAATAATTTGCAGTATCATGGGGGGGTGTCAATGTAATAGTCTGGTGGCCATTTGATGAATTGTTCAGCAGTCTTATGGCTTGGGGGTAGAAGCTGTTAAGGAGCCTTTTGGTCCTAGACTTGGTGCTCCGGCACCGCTTGCCATGCGGTAGCAGAGAAAAGTCTATGACTCGGGTGACTGGAGAGTCTGACAATTTTATGGGCTTTCCTCTGACACCGCCTATTATATAGGTCCTGGATTGCAGGAAGCTTGGCCCCAGTGATGTACTGGGCCGTATGCACTACCCTCTGTAGCGCCTTACGGTCAGATGCCGAGCAGCTGCCATACCAGGCGGTGATGCAACCGGTCAGGATGCTCTCGATGGTGCAGCTGTAGAACTTTGAGGATCTGGGGACCCATGCCAAATCTTTTCAGTCTCCTGAGGGGGAAAGGTTTTTCTCGTGCCCTCTTCACGACTGTCTTGGTGTGTTTGGACCATGATAGATCGTTTGTGATGTGGACAGGTGTGTTAGCTGGGGCTGGGGCATAAGTGTGACACCAATCAGTCCCCCGAGGACTGGAGTTGCCCAGGCCTGTGCTAGCAACATGTTGTGGGGATATCTTTCAGCGGCAGGATCGAAGGAAAGATGAACGGCGTAAAGTACAGAGAGATCCTTGATGAAAATCTGCTCCAGAGCTCTCAGGACCTCAAACTGGGGCGAAGGTTAACCTTCCAACAGGACAACGACCTTAAGCACACAGCCAAGACAACGCAGGAGTGGCTTTGGGACAGGTCTCTGAATGTCCTTGAGTGGCCCAGCCAGAGCCTGGACTTGAACCCGATCAAACGTCTCTGGAGAGACCATAAAAAAGCTGTGCAGCGATGCTGCACATCCAACCTGACAGAGCTTGAGAGGATCTGCAGAGAAGAATGGGAGAAACTCACCAAATACAGGTGCACCAAGCTTATAGCATTATACGTAAGACTCAACGCTGCCTAAGGTGCTTCAACAAAGTACTGAGTATAGGGTCTGAATACTTATGTAAATGTGATATGTCAGTTTTTTGCAATTTCTGTCTAAACTACTGGCACACAGCTCGGACACCCATGCATACCCCACAAAACATCCCACAAGAGGTCTCTTCACAGTCCCCAAGTCCAGAACAGACTATTGGAGGCACACAGTACTGCATTGAGCCAAAACTACATGGAACTCTATTCCATATCAACTAACTAATGCAAGCAGTAAAATTAGATTTAAAGTAGTAGCAGAGTACCTATCCAAAGTACCTGCCCAATATCAATTGTAGAGTCCAAGTTAGTCTCTCTCACAGCACCACCATCCATATTTCTGTCTGCTTGGCTATTTTTTTACACATCTAAAATTAGCATTGGAGATATAATTGAACTATTAGTTGTTAGTATTGAATTAAAGGACTAACAAATACCTAAATATATATAGCATTAAGATTTGGCACTGATTATAAAAAAGATATGCCTTTTTTATAGTGGGAGTGTGACTCCGTTAGCACATGGCTTTTCCCAGTGTCATTGGTTTGAAGTGATGTCAATCACGAAGGGGCAGTGCTCCACCTGTCAAGTTGAAAGGTGACAAGAGAGTGAGGAGATATCTGTGGGGGAGACATGGCGAGCAGGTCCAGAGGGGAACGTGGCTTCTGGGCTTAGCAATATTCCCTGCAAGCTTGATCTTAACACAAGCTTAATTATTTTGTGTTGAGTTCACCTTGTGTAGCACTAGCACAGTCAGTGTAGTCAGCTCAGCTTCCCCCATTGAGACCGTGTCTGTGCCTCGATCTAGGTTGGGCAAAATTAAAAATGGCGGTGTTCGCTTTAGCAATCTCACTAGTATAAAGACCTCCTCCATTCCTGCCATTATTGAAAGAGATTGTGATACCTCACATCTCAAAATTGGGTTACTTAATGTTAGATCCCTCACTTCCAAGGCAGTTATAGTCAATGAACTAATCACTGATAATAATCTTGATGTGATTGGCCTGACTGAAACATGGCTTAAGCCTGATGAATTTACTGTGTTAAATGAGGCCTCACCCCCAGGTTACATTAGTGACCATACCCCCCGTGCATCCGGCAAAGGCGGAGGTGTTGCTAACATTTACGATAGCAAATTTCAATTTACAAAAAAAAAAACAACAATGACGTTTTCGTCTTTTGAGCTTCTAGTCATGAAATCTATGCAGCCTTGCCGGATATAAAAGCATTTGCATAAACCTAAAAGATTAAAACTGCTCACATTCTTATGTTGAGAACATTTAACTCTGTTATCAGTAGCAGAGGTAAAAGAAAAGGTCACGGATGCTGTGTCCATTAAATATATATTTTTTTGCACATTGAACTACTTGCTAGTATGCTTTCTTTTAGATATTTCCAAGTTTTTAGAACAGATAATTTCTTTAAAAAAAAAAAAGATTTACATTAGTCAAATCCATTATCAAATCTTTTTTACAGATTCAAACTTTTAAATTGTCCAATTATTATGTTTATAATGTCCATACTGGAGACGTCATTTGCTCTGGGAATAAAAAGGGGAAAACTTGTCAAGTCGTGCTTGATGTTGTACAGAGCAACACAATGTTTAAACCATCATAACTTTTTACAGGATACAGTTAAACATTTTTCATTTATTTAACCTTTATTTAACTAGGCAAGTCAGTTAAGAACAAATTCTTATTTACAATGACTGCCTAGCTCAGCCAAACCCTACCTTAACCCGGATGACGCTGGACCAATTGTGCACCACCATATGGGACTCCCGATCACGGCCGGTTGTGATACAGCCTGGGATCGAACCCTGGTCTGTAGTGATGTCCCTAGCACTGCCTTAGACCACTGCGCCACTCAGGATACAACCTTACAGTGAAATGCTTACTTACAGGCTCTAACCAATAGTGCAAAGAAAAGTGTGTGTGTGTGTAGGTAAGTAAAGAAATAAAACAACTGTAAAAAGACATTTGAAAATAACAGTAGCAAGGCTATATACAGACACGGGTTAGTCAGGCTTATTGAAGTAGTATGTACATGTAGTAAAGTGACTAAGCATACATGATGAACAGAGAGTAGCAGTAGCGTAAAAAGACGGGTTGGCGGGTGGTGGGACACAATGCAGATAGCCCGGTTAGCCAATGTGTGGGAGCACTGGTTGGTCGGGCCAATTGAGGTAGTATGTACATGAATGTATAGTTAAAGTGACTATGCATATATGATAAACAGAGAGTAGCAGCAGCATAAAATAGGGGTTGGGGGAGGGGCACAAAATGCAAATAGTCCGGGTAACCATTTGGTTACCTGTTCAGGAGTCTTATGGCTTGGGGGTAAAAACTGTTGAGAAGCCTTTTTGTCCTAGACTTGGCACTCCAGTACCGCTTGCCATGCGGTAGTAGAGAGAACAGTCTATGACTGGGGGTGGCTGGGGTCTTCCTCTGACACCACCTGGTGTAGAGGTCCTGGATGGCAGGCAGCTTTGCCCCAGTGATGTACTGGGCCGTACGCACTACCCTCTGAAGTGCCTTGAGGTTTGAGGCCGAGCAATTGCCGTACCAGGCAGTGATGCAAATGGTCAGGATGCTCTCAATGTTGCAGCTGTAGAACCTTTTGAGGATCTCAGGACCCATGCCAAATCTTTTTAGTTTCCTGAGGGGGAATAGGCTTTGTCGTGCCCTCTTCACGACTGTCTTGATGTGTTTGGACCATTCTAGTTTGTTGTTGATGTGGACACCAAGGAACTTGAAGCTCTCAACCTGCTCCACTACAGCCCCGTCGATGAGAATGGGGCATGCTTGGTGCTTGGTGCTCCTTTTCCTGTAGTCCATAATAATCTCCTTAGTCTTGGTTACGTTGAGGGATAGGTTGTTATTCTGGTACCACCCGGCCAGGTTATCTCACAACATTAGACCTGTTAATACTCTAATCCATCAAGGTCTCACTGTTATGAATCCAATAACTACACTACAGATATTGTTGCAATCTCTTTGTCTAAGGGTCCTTGGCCTAATTACATGGTCTGTAACCTGAATGAATGTGTGCATTTTCTGTTGTTTTTGTCAGCAAACAGTTTGTGCCTAGGGAGACAGCAACCTTCCAGGGCCAGCTCTGTCTCTCTTGACCTCATGGTCAGCCAGTCCAATCAGATTATTGTTGGTTCAGATGGTGACTAAACATGTACAAAAAGGAAAAATACAAAAAGACATGCCCAAACTAAAGATTCAAAAGCCAAACGAAAGGCTTTATGGCCACTAAACAAACCCAGCAGCCTCACGGCTTGCCAACTGGTACACTGGCTGAATATCACCCTAATTGGCAGCACCTGATTTGTTTATCCACCATGCTCAACACCTGGATAAGGTTGCTGCTGCCCCCTAGGGGAATGGAGTGTGGAAGTGTATCCTGGACAATTAGTTTGTCTATGTCCTAACACAAACCTTGTACCTACAAGTTTTACATTCCATAACCTCTCCCTCCAACCTCCTGGAAAAACCAATTTGACCATTTCATAGCCTAGAATTAAAACATATCCTACACGTGGATTTATTTGTCCCTTTAAGGAGGGTTCAACATTTGACCTATAATAATTATATTATGCTCTAGTATCCTCCAGACCTATTCAATGAATAAGCAACTATAGCTTCAAACAATGTTCAACATTCTTTATTTTTCTCAAGGAATTGTCTTAATTTACTTCTTCAGACATACAGTTTCATAGACAATAAGGTGTGTTGAGGTTAGACTTGCACAGAGCACCTATCATTGAGATTTTGTCTATATTGATATTCACTTGCCCTCAATGGAACATAAAAGGGTAAAATCCAATGTGAAAGCAATGTGTGATTTGATTGTATATCAGTGTGATCACAAGTTTTGGAATTGCTTAGACTGTTTAAGCTAATGTCCTCCAGTGGGTGGCAGTAAAACTCATGAAATAATCACAATTTTACATTTTGGTCATTTAGCAAATGCTCTTATCCAAAGCAACTCACAGTAAGTAGTAAGTCGAACCTACAACCTTGGCGTTGCAAGATCAATGCTCTACCAACTGAGCAACACGAGACAACACAATCAACCAGGATGAAATCAGACATTATGTATAATACATGATCTACATAACAGTCTAGGTCTATACTGAAGCAGGAAGAAGAATAACAAGAGCCACAGCACTGACGTTCTTTAAAATGTCACATTTAATGAGTTTCACCACTGTACTTCAAATCTACACTTTTAGAGACCGGACATTTTTCCCAAAACACACGTGAGCACATCCGAGGAGTCATTTCTGGTCTCAACTTCACATTGGCTTTAAGGTCCTTGTAAGCAGAGCTTTATAGATATATTTAACGTAAATTGTATTCAAATTACATTACCTCTGAGTATAAACTTCAAATGTCTTATAAAAATGTGTGACAGCACAAGTAGTACCTATCCAAATTTTGCCCAAATATCAGTTGCAGAGTTCAAGTTAGTCTCTCTCACAGCACCACCATCATATTTCTGTCTGCTTTGTTATTATTTGTACATATCTAAAATTAGTATCAGTGGGTTTTTGTACCTAATTTCAACACAAAATCTCTTCACACACAGATATTACACAGGGAGACGGGGGGGAGGGTCATAGACTATCAAATATATGACTCAACGTCAACTAACAGTCTGGAATCGCTTGGCTATTGATAGGGTCTTTTAATACAATGACATGATGAATCCTACCTCTGGCAAATTTAAAATAGTTTTTCAAATGAGTGAAAAAGAAAATTAACTGTTTTTATATATAAAAACAGTTAGTTTTCTTTTATATATATATAAAAGATGTAAGGGACATTCAAGTTGTATTTTTAATTCTCCACATGAAATGATACATTTGTGGAGGTAAACAAACCAAGTAATAGAGCTCAAGAGGTAGAGAGCAACATTGTCATTCTTTATATACATATACACACAGTAGTAAAGTGTTTCTCTAAGGTAGAAATAATAATAAGAAAAAAGCCTTCTACTTCAATATATCCACAGCTCTGCAGTACACACAAGACACAATTAACATAATTGGTTGTGTTTTTTCGTTTGTTTTCTGAATCATTTTTGTTTTGGATTATTTATGTCTTCTACATGTTCGTGTACAGGGGAAAACATAAAAAAGACAAAATAAAATATATACATTTATATGCAAGTCTCAAAAATAAAATAAAATGCACAGCCCTAAAAATGTGCAGGCTAATACACCTATACAGCAGTATTGTTTTGAGTTTTCATTTATTTATCTTTATCCTCCATTGTAGATTTTGTTTAAAATCTATTTGTTTTTCACCTATTGACATATCATATTCCATGGATCATGAGAAAGCATGCCATTGAACATTGACTGAAAGAAATAGAAAATAATCATCTAAAAATATATTAAATAGTTTTCTTCTGAGAGTTTATTTTATTGGCGTAGGTGCAGGTGTGGGTGACATGAAACATCGCAATGGGGAGTGAGGCTTAAAGTAGACCTAATATTACTGGGTAAATTATTAATTGACCTTATTAATTGATGGGAATATCTATCTCTTTGACACCATTCTTGATAAGGTGACACCCCCTAACCTAAGCAAGTCACTGTAGTTAGTTAAACATATTAATTTGCACGTGACAGGACACACGTATAAGCAACACACACACCCCACTTGTTAGAACCTTATGGAATAAATCAACATCTTCCAGAAATGGAAGTATCCCCGTATCATCAAACATCTATTTTTTTTTAAATCTTGGTTTCGCTTTCTCTTTAGAATAGTTTAATTATTTTGGTTTGGCTGATCTTCGTATTATTTTTCTTGTCTGTCTTTAACTAGGTATGTATTGACAGAACATGGACATGCAGTGTATAGTAGGACTATATATTCAGAAGACATGGCAGGGGAACCAGTGAACGTCTGTATCCCTTACACTCTTAACATGCCTGTTCATATGGTACAGTACGTTTAACAGCAGATTACTTGAATTCGGTCTCTCAGAGCCTCCAGAGAGAAAACGCAATGACCAAGTACCACCCCAACATGGCCTTCTTGTTCCTGTAGCACAAAATCTGTGCCGAATACCACAATGTCAATATGTACCCTAAACTACTTTGTGTCTGTCCCCCGTCATGTTACTGTACTTCTACCCAGAGCGGAGGATCTCTTCAGCTCTCAGTGGCGCTTCCACTAATAGCCTATTCTTTGATGCAACCACATTCCATGGTTCCCACATTTTACCCAGCTAATACTGACACAGCACCATACTTCCACATGCCCATACTTGGGTTAGTCATGCGAGTGTGTGTGCCAGGTGGGGTGTGAGGGGTTCTCGCCATACGTATGGCAACCAAGTGGCATGCAGAGCACACACCTCTTCACAAATACTGACTTCTAACCCCGGGGGACAGCAGGCATAGAACAAACAGCAATAGAGCAGGAAAAACAATTGACAAAACAAACAATGAAACCCTCTGACTAAACTGTTTAACAGTACACCACAAATAAATAAAAAGCATTATCTCTAATTGAACGTTGTGATTTCTGGGCTGGGGTTAACTAGCGTGAGCAGGTAGTGTCTTAAATCCTGTGCTATATATAAAAAGAACACCCTTTCCAGAACGCGTCTCCCTCCTTTAATAAATAAGTGATGACTATGCATGTATGGAAGTGGACGGGAGCTGTGCGTTGCCCTCTGGGACTGCAGGCAGAGACTACGAGGACTCTCTGCAGCATACGGTCTCATCCCTGGCTTTACACACACTTTCAAGCCCACGAGGTTGGCCCTTATACCAGCTCTGCACAATGTTTGTATGCACATGTGTGTGTGCATCCATTTGTGGCTTTGCATCTACAGAGCAGTGTGGGCATACACACATAGCACACTGTAAAAGTCCCTCCATAACCCAGTCAGCAGTGGTTGGTTGGGTTCATTTTAAAACTTCATAGTTAGTATTACAGTACACACACAGTGGACATTGCTAGTCCTAGACTCCAGTGAAATGCTACACAGGGTGGGGTTTCTTCTTCATGTCCTCAGTAGTCCAGCACGGGGCCGGGGTGTGGCCCAGACAGCAGCTATTCCCACACCAGGGGGGACGGGGGCATCTCAGAAGGCTGAGCCACAGTGGAACTGTCAGGGAGAGACGGGCGAGAGAGAGAAACATTGAGGGAGACGAGTGAAAGAAAGAACAAAAGAGGAGACAGAAATAGATGAGGGGACAGGGAGAGATGGAAAGATATGTTCAGTCATTGGCACTGCCTCACCACCACTTTCTGTTTAATGAGCAGCATGCATCTACTGTAGAGGACCTGCAGAAAAAGCGATTAACTATTGCACCAAATCCTTCACAATAACTCTCAGCATGTTGGCTGGCAGGCTGGAGGTAGGAGGAAAACTCACAAATCAGATGTTGTAGGCCGGTAATAACAAACTGCAAGGAGAAAGACGTATTGGTTGCCAATGAGGAAAGCTGGCCAATGCTATGGACTGTTACTGTTCTCATTGTGACACAGAAGGACACAGGTATCAAGGTGTGGCAGGTAGATTATGCTGAGGGAAGGTAAGCGGACATGCTCACAGGACCAGGTCAAGTAGGGTCAATGTCATCTAACAAGCTATCAAGTTCCTAAGAAGTGGCTAGCTTTCAAACTATTGTAGCTTAAGTACAAAAATCCAAACAATGAAGAATATTGTGGTATCCACCGGCAGAGGCCTCTAGTCTTACCTGATAAAGCTTTTGAAAGCGGCTGACTGGGGGTTGATGCAGAGCGGCACTCTGTTCCCCTTCTGCTGTTCCAGGATAAACTGGTGAATGATCTCTGTGGAAGACAGAGACAGAGTCAGACTCAGGGAGATGGACCGAACACATTCTTTACAGTTACACCGACTTTCAAAGTAAGCTTTTTAACCGGGGCTAACTTACTGTGTTATACAGTATTTAGGGCTCGTGTTTTAATTTGGTAAAGATCTATTTTGAATTGTGGATTTTCACTTATAAAACACATGGTTTGTACAGTTGAAGTCAGAAGTTTAAATGTATTTGGCTAAGGTGTATGTAAACTCAGTTTTTCACAATTCCTGACATTTAATCCAAGTAAAAATTCCCTGTCTTAGGTCAGTTAGGATCACCACTTTATTTTAAGAATGTGAAATGTCAGAATAGTAGAGAGAATTATTTATTTCAGCATTTCTTTCATCACATTCCCAGTGGGTCAGAAGTTTACATACACTCAATTAGTATTTGGTAGCATTGCCTTTAAATTCTTTAACTTGGGTCAAACGTTTCGTGGTTGGCTTCCACAAGCTTCCCACAATAAGTTGGGTGAATTTTGGCCCATTCCTCCTGACAGAGCTGGTGTAACTGAGTCAGGTTTGTAGGCCTCCTTGCTCGTACATGCTTTGTCAGTTCTGCCCACAAATCTTCTGTAGGATTGAGGTCAGGGCTTTGTGATGGCCACTCCAATACCTTGACTTTGTTGTCCTTAAGCCATTTTGCCACAACTTTGGAAGTATGCTCGGGGTCATTGTCCATTTGGAAGACCCATTTGCGACCAAGCTTTAACTTCCTGACTGATGTCTTCAGATGTTGCTTCAATATATCCACATAATTCTCCTTCCATGATGTCATCTATTTTGTGAAGTGCACCAGTCCCTCCTGCAGCAAAGCACCCACACAACATGATGCTGCCACCCCCGTGCTTCACGGTTGGGATGGTGCACTTCGGCTTGCAAGCCTCTCCCCTTTTCCTCCAAACATAACGATGGTCATTTTGGCCAAACAGTTCTATTTTTGTTTCATCAGACCAGAGGACATTTCTCCAAAAAGTACGATCTTTGTCCCCATGTGCAGTTTCAAACCGTAGTCTGGCATTTTCATGGCTGTTTTTGAGCAGTGGCTTCTTCCTTGCTGAGCAGCCTTTCAGGTTATGTCGATATAGGACTTGTTTAACTGGATATAGATAGATACTTTGGTACCTTTTTCCTCCAGCATCTTCAAGGTCCTTTGCTGTTGTTCTGTAATTGATTTGCACTTTTCGCACCAAAGTACGTTCATCTCTAGGAGACAGAACGCGTCTCCTTTCTGAGCGGTATGAAAGCTGTGTGGTCCCATGGTGTATATACTTGTGTACTATTGTTTGTACAGATGAACGTGATACCTTCAGGCGTTTGGAAATTGCTCCCAAGGATGAACCAGACCTGTGGAGGTCTACAATTTTTTTTCTGAGGTCTTGGCTGATTTCTTCTGATTTTCCCATGTTCCCAGGTACACCTCCAATTGACTTAAATGATGTCAACTATCCTATCAGAAGCTTCTAAAGCCATGACAATTTTCTGGACATTTCCAAGGTGTTTAAAGGTACAGTCAACTTCGTGTATGTAAACTTCTGACCCACTGGAATTGTGAAATAATCTGTCTGTAAACAATTGTTGGAAAGATTACTTGTGTCATGCACAAAGTAGATGTCCTAACCGACTTACCAAAACTATATTTTGTTAACAAGAAATTTGTGGAGTGGTTGAAAAATGAGTTTTAATGACACCAACCTAAGTGTATGTAAACTTCTGACTGTATTTAGTGCGGGGCCGGGGAGATTTCTAAATACAACTGTATTTAGAAATCACGTGGTAAAATGGTAGTTGCATTATATTGATCTGATTATTTTGCTCATTGGGGTTCATTAAAACAAGCGTTGTTGTGTAGATACCACTTAGGACGAAGTAAATAGTTGAAATAAGTACCAGAGAGTACAATATCTGAAGTAAAAGTAAAATGCTATTCATTTCTTTTTTTTGTCACAGGCCTACTCCAGGATATCTGGCACCTGCACTAAGGTTTCAGATGTATTGAGCTATGTTTTGTCATTCATCACATTCCTGCAAACTCCAGCCATCTGTCTTTTGCTGCAGAGGAGGAAAGTGTGATTGCATTAAACAATTGATGACAAATCATCTTAACATTTCAGTCATTTTTACCAGTTTGAGCATGCACGTTTGTGTGTACAGTACATGTGCACACACCAAAGGCCTCTAAACGCTAGCAACTAAAGTGGTGCACTAGAGGCCAGTGCAGCAGTTTGTCAACAGCTTGGAGCTAGCCAGCAGTTAGCCTACCACCAGGCAGAATGGCTAATCTCTCAATGGAAATAAGGGGCAAGCGGATTGAGGGATGGGGGGGGTGGAGAAGAATGGGGGTGGGGAGGAAGAGGAGTAGGAGGGAGGGAAGAGAAGGGGGTGGGGAGGAGTAGGAGGAAGAGAAAATAAGGGAGAGAAGGAGGAGGGAGAAAGGCTAGGTTTATTTCGACCACCCTCCACCAGAGTAAGCCTGCTTTTAGAAGACAACCTCACTAATACCTGCTGACAGAACAGGCCACCACTGATCTGGGTCTCCCCCTATGTAATGATCATGCTGTTTAAAAAGCTTCTTGATATGTAAAGTCCATGGAGAACAAGAGCACCTCCTCCCAGCTGCCCACTGCACTGAGGCTAGGTAACACGGTCACCACCGATAAATCCATGATAATCGAAAATTTCAATAAGCATTTCTCAACGGCTGGCCATGCCTTCCTCCTGGCTACTCCAACCCCGGCCAACAGCCCCCCCCCCCCCCCCCCCCCCCCGCAGCTACTTGTCCAAACTTACCCAGCTTCTCCTTCACCCAAATCCAGATAGCTGATGTTCTGAAAGAGCTGCAAAACCTGGACCCGTACAAATCAGCTGGGCTAGACAATCTGGACCCTCTCTTTCTAAAACTATCCGCCGCCATTGTTGCAACCCCTATTACCAGCCTGTTCAACCTCTCTTTCGTATCGTCTGAGATCCCTAACGATTGGAAAGCTGCCGCGGTCATCCCCCTCTTCAAAGGGGGTGACATCCTAGACCCAAACTGTTACAGACCTATTTCCTGCCCTGCCCATCTAAAGTCTTCGAAAGCCAAGTTAATAAACAGATCACTGACCATTTTGAATCCCACCGTACCTCCTCCGCTGTACAATCCGGTTTCCGAGCCGGTCACGGGTGCACCTCAGCCACGCTCAAGGTACTAAACGATATCATAACCGCCATCGATAAAAGACAGTACTGTGCAGCCGTCTTCATCGACCTGGCCAAGGCTTTCGACTCTGTCAATCACCGTAAAACCAAATGCATGCTTTTCAACCGTTCGCCACCCGCACCTGCCCACCCGGCTAGCATCACCACCCTGGATGGTTACGACCTAGAATATGTGGACAACTATAAATACCTAGGTGTCTGGTTAGACTGTAAACTCTCCTTCCAGACTCATATTAAACATCTCCAATCCAAAATCAAATCTAGAATAGGATTTCTATTTCGCAACAAAGCCTCCACTCGCGCCGCCAAACTTACCCTAGTAAAACTGACTATCCTACCGATCCTTGACTTCGGCGATGTCATCTACAAAATAGCCTCCATTACTCTACTCAGCAAACTGGATGCAGTCTACCACAGTGCCATCTGTTTTGTTACCAAATCACCTTATACCACCCACCTCTGCAACCTGTATGCTCTAGTCGGCTGGCCCTCGCTACATATTCGTCGCCAGACCCACTGGCTCCAGGTCATCTATATGTCTATGCTAGGTAAAGCTCTGCCTTATCTCAGCTCACTGGTCACGATAACAACACCCACCCGTAGCACACGTTCCAGCAGGTATGTCTCACTGATCACCCCCAAAGCCAACACCTCATTTGGCCGCCTTTCCTTCCAGTTCTCTGCTGCCAGTGACTGGAACGAATTGCAAAAATCGCTGAAGTTGGAGACTTTTATTTCCCTCACCAACTTTAAACATCAGCTACCTGAGCTGCTAACCGATCGCTGCAGCTGTACATAGTCCATCTGTAAATTGCCCACCCAATCTACCTACCTCATCCCCATACTGTTTTTATTTTATTTACTTTTCTAATCTTTTGCACACCAGTATTTCTACTTGCACATCATCATCTGCTGATTTATCACACCAGTGTTAATCTGCTAAATTGTAATTACTCGCTCCTATGGCCTATTTATTGCCTACCTCCTCATGCCTTTTGCACACACTGTATATAGCCTTTTTTCACCCTACTGTGTCATTGACTTGTTTATTGTGTTATTGGCTTGTTTATTGTTTACTCCATGTGTAACTCTGTGTTGTTGTCTGTGTCACACTGCTTTGCTTTATTTTGGCCAGGTCGCAGTTGTAAATGAGAACTTGTTCTCAACTAGCCTACCTGGTTAAATAAAGGTGAAATAAAATAAATAAATAAAATGGATGCAATGGATGGATGTCTATCTATCACCCATTGAAACTAATTAGCTTTAGCTAAAGCTGCATCTCTTTGCAAACCCAGTGGAAAAACATAACCCAGCAACATAAAGGGGATAAAAACGGATGAGATAGATAGGCCTAAAACAGAGGATAAAATGATCAAAACAACAAAACTTGAAAGGGCTAATTCCCATAGTACAACTCTGCCCTCTGCTGGTTAGTCGACAGACTCACCTTTGACCTGTCTGACGGAGGTCAGATTCTTCTCGAAGCCGTCGTCGAACTTGGGGTTGGTGACAGGCTCGAAGTCGCTGGTGTAGACGCGGCCAGAGGAGGTGGTGTAGCAGCACTTACACATACAGGTGTGGTACCTCAGTCGGCCCTCGTCCAGGTAGGGGTGGGCCAGGGCATCCTTTGCTGAGATCCGTTTAGACTGAGGGAGGGCCAAACACACACTGATGTACACAGACTACACACACACTGATGGAATACATACAGGACTATGAAATCCCTCCAAATCAAATGGTCTGTTTGATAAAGCATTTGCTGGCTCTCATAAACAGCAGTCTACTGCACATTCTCTCTCTTTCGAGGACACCCATATTAAAACTAGACCTTGGAATCAAACCAAATCAGCCTCAACTGAATAACCATCTGACTAGTCAGCAATATCCCACTTAGATGTGCCAGATTGAAACGAGGGGCGAGAAATACTGCCATCCGGTCTGGAAAAAGACACCCGAAAAGAAAGGTTGGCTTATTTCCACATTACAGATCTCAATGAGACAACCCTGTATTCAGTAGGCCTCGATAACTCGATGTATTTGGCCACCATCATTACCATATGTCAGATTCCTCCTAATCTGTTAGTGACAGAGCCTCAGAATCATTACAGTGCTCATCTTATTTCCCCAGTCAGTCAGGAGATGCCAAGAAACACCACCGCGTGTGTTCTGTCAACGCTAGCTGCTAGTAGGGTTTCTGCACACACACTCACTCACACACACACCATGGATGTAGGACAAGCATGCAACATTGTTTGGTTTTAATCATCTCCTAAGTGCATGAATAAGTAAACGTGTGGGTCGGGGAGAGAAGATGGCATAGTTAATCAACCTCCCTTTGTTGCATAAGACAGTGAATAAGCGTCAACTCGTCAACCTAACTCATGATAGGAGGATGTTGTTGCAGGGCAGTAGGGTCAAGGCAGTGCTCTTTAGGGGTTGGACTTGGAGACATATGCACTGGGGGAACAGTCTTACACCCTAGCTATTCATCTTTCTGGATTGGCCACTGGCCAGAGGTGAAAGCCTGCCATTGAAGCCAACGTCATTCAATTGAAAGCTGGATTGTTGATTACAGTCAGTGACAGTGGTGTCTAGGGTTACCACCACCTTCCACATGTTCCCTTTGGTCAGGATGTTGAATTCAGATTTTTCCAATGTGTAGTGGAGTTGACTGTACAGAAGTGATGCAAAAACTGTCTTCGTACCATAACGTATACTTGTACGTTTTAGGAAAATAAGGTATGTTATTTAGGCAGAAAGCCAAAAAGCTGCTTCCGTCTGTAAGCAGGAGCCAAAACTCTTGAGTAGTCTTTTTTACATCTCTAGATATGGTGTCCAATCTGCAGGTCATTTAGCCTTTGAACCATTACTTGTAATGAGGATATTATTTTTGTTTAGACAGAAATGGCATCCTATTACTGTGGAGTATAATGATCTGTTTCCCCAACAGGCACGCACGCTCGCGCACACTCTCTCTCTCGTTTACCAAAGCTTGTCGGGACACACAATTGATTCCCATTCAAAATCCAATTTTCCCTAACCCTAACCCCAAAACCTAACCTTAACCCTAAACCTAACTACTAACCCCCCTAGAAATAGCCTTTTTCCTTGTGGGGACTAACAAAATGTCCCCAGTTGGTCACATTTCTGTTTGTTTACTATTCTTGTGGAGGCTTCTGGTCCTCACAAGTACAGCTAAACATGACAACACACACACACACACACACACACTACTCACCGGATCGAACACAAGCATCCTGCACAGGAGGTGAACAGCTTCGTGGGTGGCCTGGCTGGAGAGGGTGTACAGGACAGGAAGGGATGGCTGCAGAGACAGGAAATTACATACAGTCAGTCAAATAGTTACACCATCAACTTAACCAAATAAAGCTATTTCAATGCTGGCCTTGTTTTTATTACATGCGGATTTTAACAATTGTGAAAACAGCTTGGATGATAATATCACGAACTGTACATTCAACATGAGATTTTTGACATTCAGAAGAAGCATCTACCTGTGAAGGCAGTGTAGATGGTAGTACAGTTTTTGTACAGCAGTCAAGGGCTACTGCATACATATTTCAATGTGGATTCAATTGAATTGCGTCCTACAGTAGATCTTATCTGTGGCATCAAAGCCAGCCACAGCCAACGATTTTACAAATCTCTCCTTCACTTCCAATGGTCTTCCACGCTGCCGCAAAAGGGATCTTTTAAATGACAGCACCGCTGTGTGCTTATCTCTAAGAGTAGGTGGGTCCAAAAGTTATTTTTACACTCTAATTGCTTTCCTGCCCCATCTCTCTCTCTCAAACTCAACAAAGTTGATTGAAAAATCCATTGGTAATCACCTGTTTAGGTTTTGCAGGTGCAAACCCCAACTGGTGATTCACACTCTCCAGGAGATGACTTTCTGTTACAACACACACTCTCCAGGAGATGACTTTCTGTTACAACACACACTCTCCAGGAGATGACTTTCTGTTACAACACACACTCTCCAGGAGATGACTTTCTGTTACAACACACACTCTCCAGGAGATGACTTTCTGTTACAACACACACTCTCCAGGAGATGACTTTCTGTTACAACACACACTCTCCAGGAGATGACTTTCTGTTACAACACACACTCTCCAGGAGATGACTTTCTGTTACAACACACACTCTCCAGGAGATGACTTTCTGTTACAACACACACTCTCCAGGAGATGACTTTCTGTTACAACACACACTCTCCAGGAGATGACTTTCTGTTACAACACACACTCTCCAGGAGATGACTTTCTGTTACAACACACACTCTCCAGGAGATGACTTTCTGTTACAACACACACTCTCCAGGAGATGACTTTCTGTTACAACACACACTCTCCAGGAGATGACTTTCTGTTACAACACACACTCTCCAGGAGATGACTTTCTGTTACAACACACACTCTCCAGGAGATGACTTTCTGTTACAACACACACTTCTCTCTCCGATGTGTTTCAGGAGAGGGGGAGGAGGAGAAGATAAGGAGAGGAGAGGGGGAGCAGAGGAGAGGAGAGGGGGAGGAGGTTGATAAGGAGAGGAGAAGCAGAGGAAGTGGAGGAGAGGAGAAAGAGAAGGGGAGGAGAGCAGAGGCGAGGGGGAGGAGAGCAAAGGAGAGGGGGAGGAGAGCGGGAGGAGAGCAGAGGGGGAGCAGAGCAGAGGGGGAGGGAAGGGGGAGGAGAGCAGAGGCGTGGGGGAGGAGAGGGGGAGCAGAGCAGAGGAGAAGGGGAGGAGAGCAGAGGAGAGAGGGAGCAGAGGAGAGGGGAGGAGATCAGAGGAGAGAAGAGAGGGAGGAGAGCAGAGGCTTTTAAAGCTGCATCCTCAGGACAATGGACATGAAATGTTCACCTTTTTTCCAAGGCTGCATAGTGTGTGTGGTGTGGGTGTATGTGTGCATGCGTGCGAGTGTGTCTATGTTCCATTGGGCAGAGTTGATTGCAATGTGTGACAACTCCAGTGATAATTAAAAGTGGACCCAAGTTCTCCGTTACCGGAAGTAGGATTTTCACCTATTAACTCTGTGCTTTGTTTGTGTGTGTTACATCAGTGTGTGTGTGTTACATCAATGTGTGTGTGTTACATCAATGTGTGTGTGTGTTACATCAATGTGTGTGTGTTGCCATGGTGGCAGCGCATTGGGGCATGGTGCTGGGCCGAGAGAGAGAGCGTGGAGGTGCACAGTAGCAATAGTAGGCATTAGTCTGGGATTAGCAGGGGATGCAGTTCTAGACAGATGAAGGGGGAGGAGGGCTGGAGAGAGAGAGAGGTGAGGCTGGACCCCTGTCCCACTCCCTGTCCCGGCCCCATGATGCCACCTGGGGCACCACAATATTAAACAAACAATGACTCAGGAAAAGACTCTGAAACAGCCATGGCGCTGTTTCAGTCTAGACATCACTCAGAAACTCATACTGTGGCAAACACTGTGAAGGAAGAGACTGTCTAAGAGGAAATTAAGGCCCTTTTTAAAGACAACATAGAGATATAGATGCATCTATCTACTTACATGATACACTACATGAACACAAGTATGCGGACACCTGCATGTCGAACAGTAAGCCAGCGTTCCCTTTCTGACTTACGAGAAGAGAGAGAAAGAGGCTCCAGGTTGGTTTAGCTCTGCTCTCTTCTAGGCTTAGCACTAGGAACTTTCCTCAGCTTAACACAGATGAGCTTCCTGTGTGGTGAAACCCATGTGACCCCTACCCCCCCTGCATTCCATCTTCTCCTCAACCCCCCCAACACACAAACAACACACACTATGCCCAAAGACAGTACAGTATGAAGACACACTACCGGTCAAAAGTTTTAGAACACCTACTTACTCAAGGGTTTTTCTTTACTTTTACATCGTAGTATAATATTAAAGACATAAAAACTATGAAATAACACATTTGGAATCATGTAGTAACCAAAAAAGTGTTAACCTCTTACATCTAGACGTTCCGCTAGCGGAACACCTGCTCCAATATCCAATGATGGGCGTGGCGCGAAATACAAATTCCTCTAAAATCCGAAAACTTCCATTTTTCAAACATATGACTATTTTACAGCATTTTAAAGACAAGACTCTCGTT
Source organism: Salmo salar (assembly GCF_965601325.2). Lineage (NCBI taxonomy): Eukaryota > Metazoa > Chordata > Actinopteri > Salmoniformes > Salmonidae > Salmo > Salmo salar. The sequence continues at coordinate 143,458,916 of NC_138299.1, forward strand.
AATCTAACCACACTGTCCGATTTCAAAAAGGCTTTACAACGAAAGCAAAACATTAGATTATGTCAGCAGAGTATCCAGCCAGAAATAATCAGACACCCATTTTTCAAGCTAGCATATAATGTCACAAAAAACAAAACCACAGCTAAATGCAGCACTAACCTTTGATGATCTTCATCAGATGACAACCCTAGGACATTATGTTATACAATGCATGCATGTTTTGTTCAATCAAGCTCATATTTATATAAAAAAACCAGATTTTTTACATTAGCATGTGACGTTCAGAACTAGCATACCCCCCGCAAACATCCGGTGAATTTACTCAATTACTCACGATAAACGTTCACAAAAAACATAACAATTACAGAACTCCTCTATGCACTCGATATGTCCGATTTTAAAATAGCTTTTCGGTGAAAGTACATTTTGCAATATTCTCAGTAGATAGCCCAGCCATCACGGCTAGCCATTTAGACACCGACCAAGTTTAGCCCTGATCAAACTCCGATTTACTATTACAAAAGTTTCATTACCTTTGTTGTCTTCGTCAGAATGCACTCCCAGGACTGCTACTTCAATAACAAAATGTTGGTTTGGTCCAAAATAATCCATCGTTATATCCAAATTGCGGCGTTTTGTTCGTGCGTTCCAAGACACTATCTGAAATGGTAAATCAGGGTCGCGAGCATGGCGCAATTCGTGACAAAAGATTTCTAAATATTCCATTACCGTACTTCGAAGCATGTCAACCGCTGTTTAAAATCCATTTTTATGCCATTTTTCTCGTAAAAAAGCGATAATATTCCGACCGGGAATCTCCGTTTAGCTAAACAGAGGAAAGAAAACAAAGCTTTCGGTCGACGCGGGCACGAGCCTGAGTCTCACAGTACTGTAACCAGCCACTATCCAAACGCGCTACTTTGTTTCAGCCAGAGCCTGCAAAGCCACGATTCAGCATTTTGCCGCCTTCTGAGAGTCCATGTGAGCCGTAGAAAGTGTCACGTAAGAGCAGAGATCCCCTGTAATAGATAGAGATAATCAACAAGGCCAAGAAATAGTCAGACAGGGTACTTCCTGTACAGAATCTTCTCAGGTTTTGGCCTGCCAAATGAGTTCTGTTATACTCACAGACACCATTCAAACAGGTTTAGAAACTTTGGAGTGTTTTCTATCCAAAGCTAATAATGATATGCATATTCTAGTTTCTCGGAAGGAGTACTAATCAGATTAAATCGGGTACGTTTTTTATCCGTCCGTGAAAATACTGCCCCCTAGCCATAACAGGTTAAACAAATCAAAATATATTTTATACTCTTTATAAATCTTCTTACGGCTAGGGTCTATTTTCCTGAATTTCCGTCTGACAGACGTGCCCAAAGTAAACTGCCTGTTACTCAGGCCCAGAAGCCAGGATATGCATATAATTGGTAGAATTGGATAGAAAACACTCTGACGTCTGTAGAAATGTTGAAATAATGTATGAGACTATAGCACAATTGATATGGTAGGCGGAAGTCCAAAGAAAAACAAACCAGAATATATCATTGTTTTTAGGTCCCAGGCTCGTATAATGGAAAGCTATGGGTCCTATGCAATTCTAGCTTCCAGATTGCAATTCCTATGGCTTCCACTAGATGTCAACAGTCTTTGTTCAAGGTTTCAGGCTTGTTTCTTCCAAAACGAGTAAGAATTTGGAGTTTTTATACAAAGAGTCTCAGTGGAAAAATCAGTTTGTTCGCACGCAACAAAGAGGACGTGCGCTAATCTTACATTTCTATTGAACATACTTCTTTCCGTATGAAATATTATAGTTTATTTACATTTTAGGGTACCTGAGGATTAAATAGAAACGTAGTTGGACTTGTTTGAACAGTTTAGCTGTAGCTTTTCGGATTCCTTTGTCTGCATGTTGAACGAGTGGATTACTGAAATCGATGGCGCCAACTAAACTGACATTTTGGGATATAAAGAAGGATTTTATCTAACAAAATGACCACTCATGTTGTAGCTGGGACCCTAGGGATTGCAAACAGAGGAAGATTTTCAGAAGTAAGTGATTTATTTAATCGCTATTTGTGATTATGAAGCCTGTGCTGGTTGAAAAATGTTGATGTGGGGCGCCGTCCTCAAACAATCGCATGGTATGCTTTCACTGTAAAGCCTATTTGAAATCGGACAATGCAGTTAGATTAACAATAATTTAAGCTTTTAACCTAGATAAGATACTTGTATGTTCATAAATGTTTAATATTACAATTATTTATTTGAATTGCGCGCCCTCCAATTTCCCGCTGACGGGACACCTAGCCCTATTATATAGCCACCCTTTGCCTTGATGACAGCTTTGCACACTCTTGGTATTCTCTCAACCAGCTTCATGAGGTAGTCACCTGGAATGCATTTCAATTAACAGGTGTGCCTTGTTAAAAGTTAATTTGTACAATTTCTTTCCTTCTTAATGCGTTTGAGCCAAACAGTTGTGTTGTGACAATGTAGGGGGTATACAGAAGATAGCCCTATTTGGTAAAAGATCAAGTCCATATTATGGCAAGAACAGCTCAAATAAGCAAAGAGAAACGACAGTCCATCATTACTTTAAGACATGAAGATCAGTCAATATGGAAAATTTCAAGAACTTTGAAAGGACCCACTTGCTTGCATAGGACCCACTTGCTTGGGCCAAGAAACACGAGCAATGGACATTAGACTGGTGGAAATCTGTCCTTTGGTCTCTAGTCCAAATTAGAGATTTTTGGTGTGGGTGAACGGTGTGGGTGAACGGATGATCTCTGTATGTGTATTTCTCACCGTAAAGCATGGAGGAGGAGGTGTTATGTTGTGGGGGTGCTTTGCTGGTGACACTGTCTGTGATTTATTTAGAATTCAAGGCACACTTAACCAACATGGCTACCACAGCATTCTGCAGCGATATGCCATCCCATCTGGTTTGGGCTTAGTGGGACTATCATTTGTTTTTCAACAGGACAATGACCCAATACACCTCCAGGCTGTGTATGTGCTATTTTACATCAGGGGCAGCCAGGGCAAGCTGCCTGCCTCTCCCACACCCTCCTCTCAAACATTGTCCTCTCTCTCTGCCCCCATCCCTCAGCACGACAAACAAGTTGTACATCACTCTGCCATACAACAACAAAGCCTTCCCAGGCTACAGCAGGGCACTGTGAAAGGAAGAGTTGCACCTGGGGATGTATGGTGGTGTGGACAAGTGGATGTGATTCCACTGTTTACTCATGCAAACCTGCTGCTAACGCTAGCTAGCTAGCCAGCCTCCTGGAGCTAAGAGATGAGACTGGTGAAAAATGGGATGGGCCAATAAAGATGTAGGTAATTATTTGAACAAACTGCCAGAGACTAGGGTTCAACCAGCGTGTCAACGCCATATCAGACTGTTCTGTACAAAGATTTGGAGAAAGGGGAAGGCGGGTTTATTTGGATTGTGTGTGTGTTGTGTGTGCTCCAGCAGCAGAGTGAAGTGTGTGAGTAGCAGCCTCTGGTAACTTCTCTACCCAGACGGACAGCTCAGGTAACAGCAGACTGGCAGTGAGGCTTCCTGTTTCAGCAGAAAACCCTGCACTTTGCTTTGCCGTGGTTCGAGGGTAGAGCAGAGTGGTTGGGGGGTGTGCGTGCGTGTTTGCATGAGAGAGAGCGAACGACAGGGAGTGACACATACACAGTGTGTGTGCGCGTGCGTGAGTGTGGCGAGGGTGTGCTTAGCAGCTTTCAAGACCTTCTCTGATTTCTAAACTCATTTGGGATGGGGTATTGACCTGTCTAAGCCTCCATAGCAGGGTGGGTGAGGGCTAGCAACCTGGTGTGTTCTATTTTCCCCTATACATCTCATATGACTGGACCAGTTATTGCAGTCCTTTTATGGATGGCCCAGGGTGCATCCCAAGACTCTAAAGTCGTGTCCTCTTCTCATCTCCTCTCTCCCTCATCTACAGCTTGCTCTGAAAACAGAGTAGGGGTGAAGTGATATGGTGGATGACGACCTGGAATTTGCGCTTGCCCGTCTTGTTCTCTCACACCAGTACAGATGAAAGAGAGCTGTTGAGGACAGGAAGCTCCATTAGAGTAGTGAGAAGGAGAGGAAGCTTCATTCGAGTAATGAGGAGAGGAAGCTCCATTACAGTAGTGAGAAGCAGCGAGGACACGAGAGGAGAGGGAGCTCCATTAGATTAGTGAGAAGGAGAGGAGAAGAATCTACATTAGGTTAGTGAGAAGGAGAGGAGAGGAATCTACATTAGGTTAGTGAGAAAGAGAGAAATCTATATTAGGTTAGTGAGAAGGAGAGGAGAGGAATCTACATTAGGTTAGTGAGAAAGAGAGAAATCTATATTAGGTTAGTGAGAAGGAGAGGAGAGGAATCTACATTAGATTAGTGAGAAGAAGAGGAATCTACATTAGGTTAGTGAGAAGGAGAGGAATCTACATTAGGTTAGTGAGAAGGAGAGGAATCTCCATTAGGTTAGTGAGAAGGAGAGGAATCTCCATTAGGTTAGTGAGAAGAAGAGGAATCTACATTAGGTTAGTGAGAAGAAGAGGAATCTACATTAGATTAGTGAGAAGAAGAGGAATCTACATTAGGTTAGTGAGAAAGAGAGGAGAGGAATCTACATTAGGTTAGTGAGAAGGAGAGGAATCTCCATTAGGTTAGTGAGAAGGAGAGGAATCTCCATTAGGTTAGTGAGAAGAAGAGGAGAGGAATCTACATTAGGTTAGTGAGAAGGAGAGGAATCTCCATTAGGTTAGTGAGAAGGAGAGGAATCTCCATTAGGTTAGTGAGAAGAAGAGGAATCTACATTAGGTTAGTGAGAAGGAGAGGAATCTACATTAGGTTAGTGAGAAGAAGAGGAATCTACATTAGGTTAGTGAGAAGAAGAGGAATCTCCATTAGGTTAGTGAGAAGGAGAGGAATCTCCATTAGGTTAGTGAGAAGGAGAGGAATCTCCATTAGGTTAGTGAGAAGAAGAGGAATCTACATTAGGTTAGTGAGAAGGAGAGGAATCTACATTAGGTTAGTGAGAAGAAGAGGAATCTACATTAGGTTAGTGAGAAGGAGAGGAATCTCCATTAGGTTAGTGAGAAGGAGAGGAATCTCCATTAGGTTAGTGAGAAGAAGAGGAATCTACATTAGGTTAGTGAGAAGAAGAGGAATCTACATTAGATTAGTGAGAAGAAGAGGAATCTACATTAGGTTAGTGAGAAAGAGAGGAGAGGAATCTACATTAGGTTAGTGAGAAGGAGAGGAATCTCCATTAGGTTAGTGAGAAGGAGAGGAATCTCCATTAGGTTAGTGAGAAGAAGAGGAGAGGAATCTACATTAGGTTAGTGAGAAGGAGAGGAATCTCCATTAGGTTAGTGAGAAGAAGAGGAGAGGAATCTCCATTAGGTTAGTGAGAAGGAGAGGAATCTCCATTAGGTTAGTGAGAAGGAGAGGAATCTCCATTAGGTTAGTGAGAAGAAGAGGAATCTACATTAGGTTAGTGAGAAGGAGAGGAATCTACATTAGGTTAGTGAGAAGAAGAGGAATCTACATTAGGTTAGTGAGAAGAAGAGGAATCTACATTAGGTTAGTGAGAAGAAGAGGAATCTACATTAGGTTAGTGAGAAGGAGAGGAGAGGAATCTACATTAGGTTAGTGAGAAGAAGAGGAATCTACATTAGGTTAGTGAGAAGAAGAGGAATCTACATTAGGTTAGTGAGAAGAAGAGGAATCTACATTAGGTTAGTGAGAAGGAGAGGAATCTACATTAGGTTAGTGAGAAGAAGAGGAGAGGAATCTACATTAGGTTAGTGAGAAGGAGAGGAATCTACATTAGGTTAGTGAGAAGGAGAGGAATCTACATTAGGTTAGTGAGAAGGAGAGGAGAGGAATCTACATTAGGTTAGTGAGAAGAAGAGGAGGAATCTACATTAGGTTAGTGTGAAGGAGAGGAGAGGAATCTACATTAGGTTAGTGAGAAGAAGAGGAATCTACATTAGGTTAGTGAGAAGGAGAGGAATCTACATTAGATTAGTGAGAAGGAGAGGAATCTACATTAGGTTAGTGAGAAGAAGAGGAGAGGAATCTACATTAGGTTAGTGAGAAGGAGAGGAATCTACATTAGGTTAGTGAGAAGGAGAGGAATCTACATTAGGTTAGTGAGAAGGAGAGGAGAGGAATCTACATTAGGTTAGTGAGAAGAAGAGGAGGAATCTACATTAGGTTAGTGAGAAGAAGAGGAGAGGAATCTACATTAGGTTAGTGAGAAGGAGAGGAATCTACATTAGGTTAGTGAGGAAGAGGAGAGGAATCTACATTAGATTAGTGAGAAGAAGAGGAATCTACATTAGGTTAGTGAGAAGGAGAGGAATCTACATTAGGTTAGTGAGAAGAAGAGGAGAGGAATCTACATTAGGTTAGTGAGAAGAAGAGGAGAGGAATCTCCATTAGGTTAGTGAGAAGGAGAGGAGAGGAATCTACATTAGGTTAGTGAGAAGAAGAGGAATCTACATTAGGTTAGTGAGAAGGAGAGGAATCTACATTAGATTAGTGAGAAGGAGAGGAATCTACATTAGGTTAGTGAGAAGAAGAGGAGAGGAATCTACATTAGGTTAGTGAGAAGGAGAGGAATCTACATTAGGTTAGTGAGAAGGAGAGGAATCTACATTAGGTTAGTGAGAAGGAGAGGAGAGGAATCTACATTAGGTTAGTGAGAAGAAGAGGAGGAATCTACATTAGGTTAGTGAGAAGAAGAGGAGAGGAATCTACATTAGGTTAGTGAGAAGGAGAGGAATCTACATTAGGTTAGTGAGGAAGAGGAGAGGAATCTACATTAGATTAGTGAGAAGAAGAGGAATCTACATTAGGTTAGTGAGAAGGAGAGGAATCTACATTAGGTTAGTGAGAAGAAGAGGAGAGGAATCTACATTAGGTTAGTGAGAAGAAGAGGAGAGGAATCTCCATTAGGTTAGTGAGAAGGAGAGGAATCTACATTAGGTTAGTGAGAAGGAGAGGAATCTACATTAGGTTAGTGAGAAGGAGAGGAATCTACATTAGGTTAGTGAGAAGGAGAGGAATCTACATTAGGTTAGTGAGAAGGAAAGGAGAGGAATCTACATTAGGTTAGTGAGAAGGAGAGGAATCTACATTAGGTTAGTGAGAAGAAGAGGAGAGGAATCTACATTAGGTTAGTGAGAAGAAGAGGAGAGGAATCTACATTAGGTTAGTGAGAAGAAGAGGAGAGGAATCTACATTAGGTTAGTGAGAAGAAGAGAAATCGACATTAGGTTAGTGAGAAGAAGAGGAGAGGAATCTACATTAGGTTAGTGAGGAAGAGGAGAGGCATCTACATTAGGTTAGTGAGAAGGAGAGGAGAGGAATCTACATTAGGTTAGTGAGGAAGAGGAGAGGCATCTACATTAGGTTAGTGAGAAAGAGAGGTTAGTGAGAAGAAGAGAAATCTACATTAGGTACACAGTGTGTGTGCGCGTGCGTGAGTGTGGCGAGGGTGTGCTTAGCAGCTTTCAAGACCTTCTCTGATTTCTAAACTCATTTGGGATGGGGTATTGACCTGTCTAAGCCTCCATAGCAGGGTGGGTGAGGGCTAGCAACCTGGTGTGTTCTATTTTCCCCTATACATCTCATATGACTGGACCAGTTATTGCAGTCCTTTTATGGATGGCCCAGGGTGCATCCCAAGACTCTAAAGTCGTGTCCTCTTCTCATCTCCTCTCTCCCTCATCTACAGCTTGCTCTGAAAACAGAGTAGGGGTGAAGTGATATGGTGGATGACGACCTGGAATTTGCGCTTGCCCGTCTTGTTCTCTCACACCAGTACAGATGAAAGAGAGCTGTTGAGGACAGGAAGCTCCATTAGAGTAGTGAGAAGGAGAGGAAGCTTCATTCGAGTAATGAGGAGAGGAAGCTCCATTACAGTAGTGAGAAGCAGCGAGGACACGAGAGGAGAGGGAGCTCCATTAGATTAGTGAGAAGGAGAGGAGAAGGATCTACATTAGGTTAGTGAGAAGGAGAGGAGAGGAATCTACATTAGGTTAGTGAGAAGAAGAGGAATCTATATTAGGTTAGTGAGAAGAAGAGGAATCTATATTAGGTTAGTGAGAAGGAGAGGAGAGGAATCTACATTAGATTAGTGAGAAAGAGAGAAATCTATATTAGGTTAGTGAGAAGGAGAGGAGAGGAATCTACATTAGATTAGTGAGAATAAGAGGAATCTACATTAGGTTAGTGAGAAGGAGAGGAATCTACATTAGGTTAGTGAGAAGAAGAGGAATCTACATTAGGTTAGTGAGAAGGAGAGGAATCTCCATTAGGTTAGTGAGAAGGAGAGGAATCTACATTAGGTTAGTGAGAAGGAGAGGAATCTCCATTAGGTTAGTGAGAAGAAGAGGAATCTACATTAGGTTAGTGAGGAGAGGAATCTACATTAGATTAGTGAGAAGGAGAGGAATCTACATTAGGTTAGTGAGAAGAAGAGGAATCTACATTAGGTTAGTGAGAAGGAGAGGAGAGGAATCTACATTAGGTTAGTGAGAAGAAGAGGAGAGGCATCTACATTAGGTTAGTGAGAAGGAGAGGAATCTACATTAGGTTAGTGAGAAGGAGAGGAATCTACATTAGGTTAGTGAGAAGGAGAGGAGAGGAATCTACATTAGGTTAGTGAGAAGGAGAGGAGAGGAATCTACATTAGGTTAGTGAGAAGAAGAGGAATCTATATTAGGTTAGTGAGAAGAAGAGGAATCTATATTAGGTTAGTGAGAAGGAGAGGAGAGGAATCTACATTAGATTAGTGAGAAAGAGAGAAATCTATATTAGGTTAGTGAGAAGGAGAGGAGAGGAATCTACATTAGATTAGTGAGAATAAGAGGAATCTACATTAGGTTAGTGAGAAGGAGAGGAATCTACATTAGGTTAGTGAGAAGAAGAGGAATCTACATTAGGTTAGTGAGAAGGAGAGGAATCTCCATTAGGTTAGTGAGAAGGAGAGGAATCTACATTAGGTTAGTGAGAAGGAGAGGAATCTCCATTAGGTTAGTGAGAAGAAGAGGAATCTACATTAGGTTAGTGAGAAGGAGAGGAATCTACATTAGATTAGTGAGAAGGAGAGGAATCTACATTAGGTTAGTGAGAAGAAGAGGAATCTACATTAGGTTAGTGAGAAGGAGAGGAGAGGAATCTACATTAGGTTAGTGAGAAGAAGAGGAGAGGCATCTACATTAGGTTAGTGAGAAGGAGAGGAATCTACATTAGGTTAGTGAGAAGGAGAGGAATCTACATTAGGTTAGTGAGAAGGAGAGGAGAGGAATCTACATTAGGTTAGTGAGAAGGAGAGGAGAGGAATCTACATTAGGTTAGTGAGAAGGAGAGGAGAGGCATCTACATTAGGTTAGTTAGAAAGAGAGGAATCTACATTAGGTTAGTGAGAAGGAGAGGAGAGGAATCTACATTAGGTTAGTGAGAAGGAGAGGAATCTACATTAGGTTAGTGAGAAGGAGAGGAATCTACATTAGGTTAGTGAGAAGGAGAGGAGAGGAATCTCCATTAGGTTAGTGAGAAGGAGAGGAGAGGAATCTACATTAGGTTAGTGAGAAGGAGAGGAGAGGAATCTACATTAGATTAGTGAGAAGGAGAGGAATCTACATTAGGTTAGTGAGAAAGAGAGGCATCTACATTAGGTTAGTGAGAAAGAGAGGAATCTACATTAGGTTAGTGAGAAGAAGAGGAATCTCCATTAGGTTAGTGAGAAGGAGAGGAGAGGAATCTACATTAGGTTAGTGAGAAGAAGAGGAGAGGCATCTACATTAGGTTAGTGAGAAGGAGAGGAATCTACATTAGGTTAGTGAGAAGGAGAGGAATCTACATTAGGTTAGTGAGAAGGAGAGGAGAGGAATCTACATTAGGTTAGTGAGAAGGAGAGGAGAGGAATCTACATTAGGTTAGTGAGAAGGAGAGGAGAGGCATCTACATTAGGTTAGTGAGAAAGAGAGGCATCTACATTAGGTTAGTGAGAAAGAGAGGAATCTACATTAGGTTAGTGAGAAGAAGAGGAATCTCCATTAGGTTAGTGAGAAGGAGAGGAGAGGAATCTACATTAGGTTAGTGAGAAGAAGAGGAGAGGCATCTACATTAGGTTAGTGAGAAGGAGAGGAATCTACATTAGGTTAGTGAGAAGGAGAGGAATCTACATTAGGTTAGTGAGAAGGAGAGGAGAGGAATCTACATTAGGTTAGTGAGAAGGAGAGGAGAGGAATCTACATTAGGTTAGTGAGAAGGAGAGGAGAGGCATCTACATTAGGTTAGTTAGAAAGAGAGGAATCTACATTAGGTTAGTGAGAAGGAGAGGAGAGGAATCTACATTAGGTTAGTGAGAAGGAGAGGAATCTACATTAGGTTAGTGAGAAGGAGAGGAATCTACATTAGGTTAGTGAGAAGGAGAGGAGAGGAATCTACATTAGGTTAGTGAGAAGGAGAGGAGAGGAATCTACATTAGGTTAGTGAGAAGGAGAGGAGAGGAATCTACATTAGGTTAGTGAGAAGGAGAGGAGAGGAATCTACATTAGATTAGTGAGAAGGAGAGGAATCTCCATTAGGTTAGTGAGAAGGAGAGGAATCTCCATTAGGTTAGTGAGAAGGAGAGGAGAGGAATCTACATTAGGTTAGTGAGAAGGAGAGGAATCTACATTAGGTTAGTGAGAAGGAGAGGAATCTCCATTAGGTTAGTGAGAAGGAGAGGAGAGGAATCTACATTAGGTTAGTGAGAAGGAGAGGAATCTACATTAGGTTAGTGAGAAGAAGAGGTTAGTGAGAAGGAGAGGAATCTCCATTAGGTTAGTGAGAAGAGGAGAGGAATCTACATTAGATTAGTGAGAAGGAGAGGAATCTACATTAGGTTAGTGAGAAGGAGAGGAATCTCCATTAGGTTAGTTAGAAAGAGGAATCTACATTAGGTTAGTGAGAAGAAGAGGAGAGGAATCTACATTAGGTTAGTGAGAAGGAGAGGAATCTACATTAGGTTAGTGAGAAGAAGAGGAGAGGAATCTACATTAGGTTAGTGAGAAGAAGAGGAGAGGAATCTACATTAGGTTAGTGAGAAGGAGAGGAATCTACATTAGGTTAGTGAGAAGGAGAGGAATCTACATTAGGTTAGTGAGAAGGAGAGGAGAGGAATCTACATTAGATTAGTGAGAAGGAGAGGAGAGGAATCTACATTAGGTTAGTGAGGAAGAGGAGAGGCATCTACATTAGGTTAGTGAGAAAGAGAGGTTAGTGAGAAGAAGAGAAATCTACATTAGGTTAGTGAGGAAGAGGAGAGGCATCTACATTAGGTTAGTGAGAAAGAGAGGTTAGTGAGAAGAAGAGAAATCTCCATTAGGTTAGTGAGGAAGAGGAGAGGCATCTACATTAGGTTAGTGAGAAAGAGAGGTTAGTGAGAAGAAGAGAAATCTCCATTAGGTTAGTGAGAAGGAGAGGAATCTCCATTAGGTTAGTGAGAAGGAGAGGGATCTCCATTAGGTTAGTGAGAAGGAGAGGAATCTACATTAGGTTAGTGAGAAGGAGAGGAATCTACATTAGGTTAGTGAGAAGGAGAGGAGAGGAATCTACATTAGATTAGTGAGAAGGAGAGGAGAGGAATCTACATTAGGTTAGTGAGGAAGAGGAGAGGCATCTACATTAGGTTAGTGAGAAAGAGAGGTTAGTGAGAAGAAGAGAAATCTACATTAGGTTAGTGAGGAAGAGGAGAGGCATCTACATTAGGTTAGTGAGAAAGAGAGGTTAGTGAGAAGAAGAGAAATCTCCATTAGGTTAGTGAGGAAGAGGAGAGGCATCTACATTAGGTTAGTGAGAAAGAGAGGTTAGTGAGAAGAAGAGAAATCTCCATTAGGTTAGTGAGAAGGAGAGGAATCTCCATTAGGTTAGTGAGAAGGAGAGGGATCTCCATTAGGTTAGTGAGAAGGAGAGGAATCTACATTAGGTTAGTGAGAAGGAGAGGAATCTCCATTAGGTTAGTGAGAAGGAGAGGAGAGGAATCTCCATTAGGTTAGTGAGAAGGAGAGGAATCTCCATTAGGTTAGTGAGAAGGAGAGGAATCTCCATTAGGTTAGTGAGAAGGAGAGGAGAGGAATCTCCATTAGGTTAGTGAGAAGGAGAGGAGAGGAATCTCCATTAGGTTAGTGAGAAGAAGAGGAATCTCCATTAGGTTAGTGAGAAGGAGAGGAATCTCCATTAGGTTAGTGAGAAGGAGAGGAATCTCCATTAGGTTAGTGAGAAGGAGAGGAATCTCCATTAGGTTAGTGAGAAGGAGAGGAATCTCCATTAGGTTAGTGAGAAGGAGAGGAATCTACATTAGGTTAGTGAGAAGGAGAGGAATCTACATTAGGTTAGTGAGAAGCAGCCCGAGTGCCTGTACTTCTCTGTGGACGTTCTCGCTGTCTGGGAGAATAAACAGATGTAATGACGTCGCTGATTCAGCTCGGAAAACCTTGTCTTTAAAAGCGGAACTCGCTCCTTCTGCCATGTTTCACTTCTCTCTTCCCCCCCATCCTTCCCTCCCAAGCTCCAAAACCCCAGACACCCATTGCGTAAAAAGGAACCCCTTCTTCCCTCTTCAAAGCTCCTTGGTCAACCTCTCACCCTCTCTCCTGTGCCCTCTCATCCACCTCTCGCAGGTCCTTCACCTCCTCCAGAGGGAAAAGAATGGGGGGATGAGGAGGGCAGGGGCTCTCTGTGATGCTTCATTCTCTCCACCTCTCTGATCTTCACAAAGACCCTGTCCTCTTACGAGAATACGTAGCTCGCCAAACTCTCCAAAAAACCTTCAAGTGTGTGTTGACCTCTGGCTGCATGTTGTACGCTTTGAACTTGCATCTGAAGGAACAGCTAAAACCAGGGCTTTTACAGAGATGTTATGTACTGAATGTGATCAACTTGTGAATAATCATCCACAGAAAGGTGTAAATCAGCCACTGAACAGCCACCCTGCAGGTAGAGCATGGTTGGTAGTGATGGGGGAAAAGAATCCATAGTTACATATCAGGATATTATTTTTGATGATATACTGTATCATATTGTTTTCACAATATCACAATATTATTTTTGTGCTAGTTTGCTGTACCTCCACCAAAACTCAAAGCTTGTTCTCCATATTCTTTTTAAATAGAGAGCCAATTTGTTTTCATGACTCTCTCATCACTCTGCAGCAGACATATGGTTAGCAATATTTTTGCAACATCGAATCGTAATAAATACACAGTATTGAATTGCAATACATTTAGAATCGTGAGAATCAGGGAGGGGGATTCAGATGAACAGCCACCCTGCAGGTGGAGGACCAACATGATTGTTGGGGGTGTAAGATTAACTCCAGATGCTAATATATTTCCTACCACTGCATTTCTGTGAGCGTCATACACTTTTTCAGACTACCGTCAAGCCCCCTCCCTCCCACCTCAACCGCATGATGGCACAATGTGTCCTGGGACTGCACTGGTGGCAGGAAACATGATCCCTTTTGGCTCGCACCCCACCACCATCCTCCAACCCACATCCCCCATCACTCCCCTAACCCTCCCTCCTCTCCATATGCTGTCCCTACCGGCCCCAGGTCTGTAATCTAAACGTCAGTCGATAGACATGATTAAAACATCCTGCTCCACGCATTGCCTAGCCTGCAGGAGACACACACATGGGAGGGAGCGTCGAGTGACAAGGTCATCTAAATGTCAGCGTTTGCTTACAGTGATGGTGGGGGTGGGTGGTGGCCGTATGCATGCACCCACACACACACACAACACGGGGTAGGGAGATGGCAAGGAGGTATAAGAGTGGCCTGGCTTGTGGGTCGATGGGAGGCAGGGGGCAAAGGCACAGTGCTTGCTCTGCAGTTCCTGTTCCCTGCAGGATACCATCTGCCCAAATCAGACATGGAAGACTCACAGAACACACACCCAATACCAATCAACCATTGGCTGGTTACTAGCTATGTCATTCCATTCACAGAGACCCGACCCACTTACGCAAATCTGTCAAGCCTTAGTAATGAAGACAAGAGCTCCAGAGGACTGTAGGATCACACTCACACACACACACACACACACCAGGGCTGTCCCTGACAAGACAAATCTTGGTGACCAAAAGTAATCTGTTCTTTCAACCAATTGATTGGTCGAAATGTTTAAACGTGTATTTTTCCATATATAGACACACCGTATGTGTTTTAATAAAGTCAACTATATATGCATGGAGCTTGTCTGATACTTTAAGCTGACTGTTGAAATAAAACACAAGAGAGAGCCAGATATCTAGATAACCAGAAGAAAGAAAACTTCACCTGACCCAACCATTCTCCTCCTGCTCCTGCTGGCTTTCACAGATTCTGCCATTACTCTCCTGAAGTTGCCGGTAATGGGCTGCACGAGGAGTCGGCAACCTTTCTCATGTGGAATGGCAATTTATTTCACCATTTCTACTGATCTGCGTGCCCGTTATGGTTTTCATCTGCACATTTGTGGAATAGTTTCATTTATTTATAATAACGTCTTCATATCTCAAAATCATTGTCATGTGGTTAATCAAATACTATGAAAATGATACTTTTTAGGTTTGTAACTTCTATTCCCATTGCCAACTATGTAAAAATAGCCTACATAAAGCCAATAAATAAAAACTGCAGCATGCAGGTAGAAAATATCCCGATAAAAATAAATATCCTATAAATCACATTGGCTAAGCATGGCTTGTCTGCAATGAACTTGAATCATTGTATCAACTATTAACTTGGGTCCAGCCAGAAGCTTGCACTAGCGAACTTGTAGCATTGGATAAAATATTCAGGGCCCTCAGAGTTTCCCGCGCCAGTGAGCTTGGGACAGACACAGATGTAGGCTACTTGCGAAAGGGATAAGAAGCAGTGCTTGACTTGGCCAGGAACTCACCAGAGCTGAGTACAGACACCTAATGCGTTTGAGCCAATCAGTTGTGTTGTGACAAGGTAAGGTTGGTATACAGACGATAGCCCTATTTGGTAAAAGACCAAGACAATATTATGGCAAGAACAGCTCAAATAAGCATCATTGCTTTAAAACATGAAGGTCAGTCAACACGGAAAATTTCAATAACGTTGAAGGTTTCTTCAAGTGCAGCCGCAAAAATCATCAAGCTCTACGATGAAACTGGCTCTCATGAGGAACCAGGAGTTCATTAGAGTTGACTGTACCTCAGTTATTGCAGCCCAAATAAATGTTACAAAGTTCAAGTAACAGACACATCTCAACATCAACTGCATGATTTATTTTTTATTTTTTTTATTTCACCTTTATTTAACCAGGTAGGCTAGTTGAGAACAAGTTCTCATTTATAACTGCGACCTGGCCAAGATAAAGCAAAGCAGTGTGACACAGACAACAACACAGAGTTACACATGGAGTAAACAATAAGTCAATGACACAGTAGAAAAAAGGCTATATACAGTGTGTGCAAAAGGCATGAGGAGGTAGGCAATAAATAGGCCATAGGAGGGAATAATTTTCAATTTAGCAGATTAACACTGGAGTGATAAATGAGCATATGATGGCAGCGAACGGTTGAAAATCATGCATTTGGTTTTACTAGCGTTTAAGAACAGTTAGGGCCACAGAAGGAGTGTTGTATTGCATTGAAGCTCGTTTGGAGGTTTGTTAACACAGTGTCCAAGGAAGGGCCAGAAGTATACAGAATGGTGTCGTCTGCATAGAGGTGGATCAGGGAATCGCCCGCAGCAAGAGCGACATCATTGATATATACAGAGAAAAGAGTCGGCCTGAGAATTGAACCCTGTGGTCGTCCCATAGAGACTGCCAGAGGTCTGGACAACATGCCCTCCGATTTGACACATTGAACTCTGTCTGCAAAGTAGTTGGTGAACCAGGCGAGGCAGTCATTAGCAAAACCAAGGCTATTGAGTCTGCCGATAAGAATACGGTGATTGACAGAGTCGAAAGCCTTGGCCAGGACGATGAAGATGGCTGCACAGTACTGTCTTTTATCGATGGTGGTTATGATATCGTTTAGTACCTTGAGCGTGGCTGAGGTGCACCCGTGACCGGCTCGGAAACCGGATTGCACAGCGGAGAAGGTACGGTGGGATTCAAAATGGTCAGTGATCTGTTTATTAACTTGGCTTTCGAAGACTTTAGATAGGTAGGGCAGGATGGAAATAGGTCTAACAGTTTGGATCTAGGGTGTCACCCCCTTTGAAGAGGGGGATGACCGCGGCAGCATTCCAATCTTTAGGGATCTCGGACGATACGAAAGAGAGGTTGAACAGGCTGGTATAGGGGGTTGCAACAATGTCAGGCAATCATGTCATGTCAGGCCATCATGGTTGAATTGCTGCAAAGAAACCACTATACTAAAGGACACCAATAAGAAGAAGAGACTTGTTTTGGCCAAGAAACATGAGCAATGGACATTAGACTGGTGGAAATCTGTCCTTTGGTCTAATGACATTTTAGGTTCCAACCGCCGTGTCTTTGTGAGATGCAGAGTAGATGAACGGAGGATCTCCGCATGTGTGGTTCCCACCGTAAATCACCTACAGTGTCACCAGGAAAGCATTTGATGGTGTGGGTGCTTTGCTGGTGACACTGTTGGTGATTTATTTAGAAATTAGAATTCAAGGCACAATTAAGCCGCATTTCTACCACAGCATTCAGCAGCGATACGCCATCCAATCTGGTTTGCGTTTAGTGGAACTATCATTTGTTTTTCAACAGGACAATGACCCAACACACCTCCAGGCTGTGTAAGGGCTATTTGACCAAGAAGGAGTGTGATGGAGTGTGGCATCAGATGACCTGGCCTCCACATCACTTGACCTCAACCTAATTAAGATGGTTTGGGATGAGTTGGACCGCAGAGTGAAGGAAAAGCAGCCAACAAGTGCTCAGCATATGTGGGAACTCCAAGACTGTTGGAAAAGCATTCCAGGTGAAGCTGTTTGAGAGTATGCCAAGAGTGAACAAAGCTGTCATCAAGGCAAAGGGTGGCTACTTTGAAGAATCTATTTGTTTAACACGTTGTTACTACATGACTCCATATGTGTTATTTCATAGTTTTGATGTCTTCACTATTATTCTACAATGTAGAAAATAGTAAAAATAAAGAAAAACCCATCAATGAGTAGGTGTGTCTAAACTTTTGACTGGTACGTACATAAACTGTGTATGTATGCATGTATGCATGTATGTATGCATGTACGTACGTACGTACATACATATGTAAACTTCCGACTTCAACTGTGTATGTATGTATGTATGTATGTATGTATGTATGTATGTATGTATGTATGTATGTATGTATGTATGTATGTATGTATGTATGTATGTATGTATGTATGTATGTATGTACGTACGTATGTGAATTATAAGTGAAATAATCTGTCTGTAAACAATTGTTGGAGAAAAAAAAACGTACGTACATACATACATACATACACAGTTGAAGTCTGAAGTTTACATACTTCGGTTGGAGTCATTAAAACTCGTTTTTCAACCACTCCACAAATTTCTTGTTAACAAACTATAGTTTTGGCAAGTCGGTTAGGACATCTACTAAAATGACATCTACTAAGTCATTTTTCCAACAATTGTTTACAGACAGATTATTTCACTTAATTCACTGTATCACAATTCCAGTGGGTCAGAAGTTTACATACACTAAGTTGACAATGCCTTTAAACAGATTGGAAAATTCCAGAAAATGATGTCATGGCTTTAGAAGCTTATGATAGGCTAATTGACATCATTTGAGTCAATTGGAGGTGTACCTGTGGATGTATTTCAAGGCCTACCTTCAAACTCAGTGCCTCTTTGCTTGACATCATGGGGAAATCAGAAGAAATCAGCTAAGACCTCAGAAAAAAAATTGTAGACCTCCACAAGTCTGGTTCATCCTTGGGAGCAATTTCCAAATGCCTGAAGGTACCAAGTTCATCTGTACAAACAATAGTACGCAAGTATATACACGATGGGACCACGCAGCCGTCATACCGCTCAGGAAGGAGACGCGTTCTGTCTCCTAGAGATGAACGTACTTTGGTGCGGAAAGTGCAAATGAATTACAGAACAACAGCAAAGGACCTTGAAGATGCCGGAGGAAACAGGTACCAAAGTATCTACATCCACAGGTAAACGAGTCCTATATGGACATAACCTGAAAGGCCGCTCAGCAAGGAAGAAGCCACTGCTCTAAATCCGCAATGAAAATGCCAGACTACGGTTTGCAACTGCACATGGGGCCAAAGATGGTACTTTTCGGAGAAATGTCCTCTGGTTTGATGAAACAAAAATAGAACTGTTTGGCCATAATGACCATTGTTATGTTTGGAGGAAAAAGGGGGAGACTTGCAAGTCGAAGAACACCATCCCAACTGTGAAGCTCGGGGGTGGCAGCATCATGTTATGGGGGTACTTTGCTGCAGGAGGGACTGGTGCACTTTACAAAATAGATGGCATCATGAGGACGGAAAATGATGTGGATATATTGAAGCAACATCTCAAGACATCAGTCAGGAAGTTAAAGCTTGGTCACAAATGGGTCTTCCAAATGGACAATGACCCCAAGCATACTTCCAAAGTTGTGGCAAAATGGCTTAAGGACAACGAAGTCAAGGTATTGGAGTGGCCATCACAAAGCCCTGACCTCAAACCTATAGAAAAATTCTGGGCAGAACTGACAAAGCGTGTGCGAGCAAGGAGGCCTACAAACCTGACTCAGTTACACCAGCTCTGTCAGGAGGAATGGCCAAAAATTCCCCCAACTTATTGTGGGAAACTTGTGGAAAGCTACCAGAAATGTTTGATCCAAGTTACACAATTTAAAGGAAATGCTACCAAATACTAATTCAGTGTTTGCAAACTTCTGACCCCCTTTGAATGTGATGAAAGAAATAAAAGCTGAAATAAATAATTCTATCCACTATTATTCTGACATTTCACTTTCTTAAAATAAAGTGGTGAGCCTAACTGCACTAAGACAGGGAATTTTTACCAGGATTAAATGTCAGGAATTGTGAAAAACTGAGATTAAATGTATTTGGCTAAGGTGTATGTAAACTTCCGACTTCAACTGTACAAACATACAGTTGCTACTGCTCGACTAACAAAATATTGGTCGAACAACAGCCTATCAACCAGTCGACTAATTGGGGTCAGACCTAACAAACACACAAACAGCTGGATCTTTTCTCAGTAAGGGGTGAAACCTATGTTCTTTAAATAAATATAGTCAATATAAAAGTCAATGAAACAAAGAGGTGGAACAAAACATCAACAAAACGCCATCTTGCTGTCCAAGAGGACCATTCATCACTGACTCCTGTAATAATTGATATGTAGGACTTCTGAAAACCTTGCTCTGGAGACTCATCTGCTGTCCTGCTCCAGAAAACATCAGTGTCCTTACCTGTTTGTGTGGTCCTCTGAGGATGTGGGCCCTGGCCCCCTCACACGCCGTCCTCATGGCCTCCAGAGAGGGAGTTCCCAGCAGGTCCGTGATCAGATCCAGCTTCAAGACAGAAGAACACCATGCAGTATGTGTTACTGTACTTGAGACATGCACGCACGAACGAACGCACACACAAACAAGCGCTATGGCACATATGCAGTAAAGGCAAAGTAGTTGAGAGAGGCAGGCTAAGTAAATGACTCCAGGGAGCTGTACTGTATGTATTGTGTGTGTACTGACTTATTGCTCCAGAATGCAATTTTGCAGTGTATTGTGAACATACAGTATCTGTCATTTTAGACACGAGCCATTTGTGTTGATATCAGAAGTGAAAGGGAGTAGTGTGTACTGAGACATAAAACTGCATTCATCCCTCCCCAGCTAACTCAACATGTCATCTGTAATTTCGTTTTTTTTACCCCTTTTTCTTTCCAATTTCGTGATATCCAATTGGCAGTCACAGTCTTGTCCAATCACTGCAACTCCAGTACGGCCCCGAAAGACGACTAAATTCAGCCTGCAGGCGCCTGGCCCACCACAAGAAGTCGCTAGAGCGCAATGAGCCAAGTAAAGCCCCCCTGGCCAAACCCTCCCCTAACCCGGACGACACTGGGCCAATTGTGCGCCTCCTCATGGGTCTCCCAGTGGCAGTCGGCTGGGACACAGCCTGGGATCGAACCCAGGTCTGTAGTGACGCCTCTAGCAATGCGAAAACAGTGCCTTAGACCGCTGTGCCACTCGGGAGGCAACATGTCATCTCTGAAAGGGATGTAAACGAGGCAGGACCAGAGCCCAAGGTCTGGAGAGACACGGACACTAAAGGTTCAAGGAAACTCTGTTCTGTTTTCAAATACAAACTTGATATCTGAAAGCTCTGCTCAAGCTGAAAAAAACCCATCTCAGTGAAGTCTACAGACTAACACAAGGATGGCGAATACCTTTTTGTCTTATAAAATAAGCCCAGAAATGCTCTGCACTGAATACTAGATCAGCAAGTATTCCATGTCAGATCAACATGTCCCCAGTGTTTACAGTATTGGTTACCTGCTGGATGGGGCTTTGGGCCTGGAACAGGATGCGTCGGCCCAGTAGCTCGGCGAAGATGCATCCTATAGACCAAATGTCGATGGCGTTGGAGTAATGGTGGCTGCCCATGAGGATCTCTGGCGCGCGGTAATACTGGGTCACCACCTCCTGAGTCATGTGACGAGACTCGTCCAGCTCCTCCACCCGCGCCAGCCCAAAGTCACAGATCTGGAGAGGGATGAAGGCAGAGAACATGTTCACATTAATACAGCCATCGATACCAATATACAAATAGACTAGTCCTCCCAAACCAACTTAACCCAAGGTTTAGATGCATGCAGCTTCTTGTAAGATACACTATTTATTATTTGGCAGCTTACTGTGACTGTTCTGAGTCAATTGTTACATAACTGAATGAGAACATCGTCTGATACATCTAAAAGACACAAAAGAAAGGAATAGTTGGATCGTTCATAAACGGACTAACGAGCTGCTCTGAAATTCTTTGTTCCCTCATCTCTTTCCCCCCAAACTCTTCAAGGGATGAGCAGCTTTGCAGAAATGCATGGCGCACCACTAATTCTATTTTCCAATGAAAACACTCACTGAAGTTGATTAGCAACCTCTTCTATGGTGTCCCTACAGGAACACACTTCCATCTCGGTCTCCCCCCCACCCTCACCTCCTCCAAAGAAATCTTAGGACAACACAGCTACGTGCTAAAAAAAAAATAAAATTTTTTTTTTTTTTTCAATTTCTTCTTGTTGCTCTGTTAGCTAAATATACATTCTGGTCAGAATGACAGAAAGTGAAGGATTGGGGAGCCACATTAGTGTCGCACTACTCCAGACAATTGCTCCCCATCAGCTTGTACACAACTGAATCAAACTGCTTGAGTAGCTGATGCTGCTGAGGGAGATTTTTGGAAGGGGATGTTTATCATCAGAAATTAAATGACCGCCTCTCTAAAATAATGGCAGACTTGGTAGAGAAGGAACACAGCAATATCATGGGCAGACAGCACCCAATCATATGCAGGGAGCATCACAGAGGCAGGCAGGGATGGGTTTGTCTGAAAATAGTCCAGAATGTGTAGGGAAGGTTTTTGGGAAATGAGAATTAGGAGCTAAATTAGTAAATGTCTGCTAGAGACAATCTGTTCTCCAGAGTCAGCCAGAGAATGAATCTCTCTCTCTCCCTCTCCCCCTCTCCCTCCCAGTTGTCTGTGAGGGGGAGCTAAGGGTAGAATAAACCCAGGCAGGGCCTCCATTATTAGACCCCAGGATGAAGATTTAGGTGTCAGGAGCCCAGCATCATGTACTGTAGAAGTCAGACCCCCAGTAACACAGGCTACAGAGACTCAGGGCGCCAGACAGCGAGTGAGGGCAGGAGTGTGTGTGTGTGTGTGTGTGTGTGTGCGCATTTCAGATACTGTACTTCCACAGAGCAAACTCCAACCCCAAGTTGACCTCATAAATATCATACTGTAGATCTCAGTTGAGTAATACATGTCATCATCACAGGAGGATGGAGATGTTAGATAGCAGGGGACAGTAGATCAACCTTAAGCACACAGTTGCTGTTGACCAGGAGGTTGCCAGGTTTGATGTCTCGATGTAGGATGCCAGCTGAGTGCAGGTACTTCAGTCCTACAGACAAAACACATGCCGGGAAGGATTCAGTTGAACGGTTTTCAAACAGTTCCTTGTGTGAAGGTCCCACCCCGTTTTTTATCATGACGATTCAAACTGATATGTGTGTGAATATCACATTTTAATGTTTGCAATGTGATCTGGGAGTGTGTGAGCATGTCGGAGAGGTCTTACCTCGGAGGATCTGATAGAGAAACACTTTGACGTGGTCTGGGCTGAGGGGCTGAGGTGACACGATGATCTTATGGAGGTCACTCTGCATCAGTTCTGTCACCACATAGCTGGACGAGGAGTGGTCAAGGAAAACAACACCACAAAGACTACACAGATATTCTGCAGAGAAGAGCTAGCTAGGTAGTGAAGAGGGGTTAATGGAAGTAAGTGGGAATGGGTCGAGGAAAGACTATTCACAGTGTCTGTTCTGTTACATTCTAAACTACATAAAATGTTGCCACCCTAAATGGATGTTACTGACAGAGGTTGTTCCAATTCCTCTGCAAGTAGCAGTACGGTATCGATCCATTTTCACAATGGACTACTGCTGAGAGTTTTAATTGACCTCTATGGTGGGGTCTCTATTTCCTTCTTTCGTTCTGCCCCTTTCACACTCTCCTGGGAAAGACATTCAGGCAGCCCTGTTTTGCTCTCCCGCCTCAGTCATTCTGGCAGGGTAGACACAAAATACATTACATGTGGCATACCTGAACCACAGCGCATAGAAACGCCTCTCTGATAGAAACAACTTAATCCTGCCATCTAGCACTGTCAGCAGGCAGGCCAACTCCCAGAGCACACAGGCAGCCCAGCCCACCCCTGTCGTGTGTGTGTGAGAGAGAGTGAGAATGATTAGAGCTGAGTGTGCGACACTGCCTCATCGATCCTCCACAGCTCAGGCAGGGACTTTAACAAAAGTGCGCACGCACGCACACACACACACACACACACACACACTTCAATAAAGATGGAATGAAGCTACTTGTGGCATGATATCAGAAGAAGAACAGAAAAGGCAGTGCACACACACCCCACCAGGAAGGTTGAGGCTACGTACCCGCTCGTGCACACGCCTGAAACACACGCACACACAGCCACAGCCAGTTGGAGAAGGCTGAGGACACTGGGTGCCTTGTGCTCCGTTGGGTCCTCGCCTCCCTGCAGACCCCCCCCATGTCAGCTGCTCAACAACTCCCACTCTTTTACAGCCATTTTTTGTTAGCTGACGCCAATGGCGACAGCTAGACCTCCTGGGGTCTGACACATAAAAAATACATTACAGAAAAAAACAATTTACAATTTACATACCATTTTAAAACAATAACAGACATTACAGACATACACAATTTCAGTGCATTCAGTAAGTATTCAGAGCCCTTCCCTTTTTCCACATTGTTACGATAGACTTTCTAAAATGGATAAATATAAAATGTTCCTCAGCAATCTTCACACAATGCCCCATAACGACAAAGCAAAAACTGTTCTTTAGAAAATTTAGCAAATGTATTAAAAATAAAAAAAACTGATACCGTATTTACATAAGTATTCAAACCCTTTGCTATGAGACCCAATAATTGAGCTCAGGTACATCCTGTTTCCATTGATTATCCTTGATGTTTCTACAACTTGGAGTCCACCTGCGGTACATTCAATTGATTGGACATGATTTGGAAAGGCACACACCTGCCTATATAAAGGTCCCACAGTTGACAGTGCATGTCAGAACAAAAACCAAGTCATGAGGTAGAAGGAATTGTCCGTAGAGCTCCGAGACAGGATTGTGTCAAGGCACAGATCTGGGGAAGGGTAAAAAAAGATTTCTGCAGCATTGAAGGTCCCCAAGAACACAGTGGCCTCCATCATTCTTAAATGGAAGTTTGGAACCACCAAGACTCTTCCTAGAGCTGGCCGCCCGGCCAGACTGAGCAATCGGGAGAGAAGGGCCTTGGTCAGGGAGGTGACCAAGAACCCGATGGTCACTTTGACAGAGCTCCAGAGTTCCTCTGTGGAGATGGGAGAAGGACAACCATCTCTGTAGCACTCCACCAATAAGGCCTTTATGGTAGAGTGCCAGATGTATGCCACTCCTCAGTAAAAGGCACAACAGCCTGTTTGGAGTTTGCCAAAAGACACCTAAAGGACTCTCATACCATGAGAAACAAGATTCTCTGGTCTGATGAAACCAAGATTGAACTCTTTGGCCTGAATGCCAAGCGTCACGTCTGGAGGAAATCTGGCACCATCCCTATGGTGAAGCATAGTGGCGGCAGCATCATGCTGTGGGGATGTTTTTCAGTGGCAGGGACTGGGAGACTAGTCAGGATCGAGAGAAAGATGAACGGAGCAAAGTACAGAGAGATCCTTGATGAAAACCTGCTCCAGAGCGCTCAGGACCTCAGACTGGGCGAAGGTTCACCTTCCAACAGGACAGCGACACTAAGCACACAGCCAAGACAATGCAGGAGTGGCTTCAGGGAAAAATCTTTGAATGTCCTTGACTGGCCCAGCCAGAGCCCAGACTTGAACCCGATCGAACATCTCGAGAGACCTGAATATAGATGTGCAGCGACGCTCCCCATCCAACCTGACATAGCTTGAGAGGAATGGGAGAAACTCCCCAAATACAGGTGTGGCAAGTTTGTAGCGTCATACCCAAGAAGACTCATGGCTGTAATCACTGCCAAACGTGCTTCAACCAAGTACTTAGTAAAGGGTCTGAAAACTTATATAAATGTGATATTTCTAAAAACCTGTTTTTGCTTTGTCATTATGGGGCATTGTGTGTAGATTGATAATAAGATTTTAAAATAAGGCTGTAACGTAACAAAATGTGGAAAAAGTCAAGGGACTGAATACTTTCTGAATGCACTGTACATACATTACTACATGTGCCTTAACGCGTCACCCCTCCCTGTCTTATCACTCGCCTCACACACACACTCCCTCCCTCTATCACAAGGCCTCTCCCTTGCATACTACTATCCCACCCCCTCTCTGCTAGCGTCTCACACACATGGAGAAGTGCCAACCGGCCACACCACAGTGGAGAACACGAGGCCCAGGGGCCAAGGACCCATCTATCTGGCCTCGGCACAGCTCCAGATGCTTCCTTTCTGCTTGATAAAACTAAACGCTTAATTACCACTTAGCGTCTCACCGACAGCATTTTCTGTATTTTATATATACACACTGTGTGCATGTCTTCTTCAGCAAGAGACATGCACGGTTTAGCCTTCAACATTTATTAATAATTCATGTTTTGTTACATTGGTCTAAATTTAGAGCCACGCCAAATTGGGAGCAAATTACATTTCGCTACGCATCCATGTCATCTCAAAGTGACAATGACTAATAACGACAACATATATTTTCCATAATAGTTGTGAAATCCCACGCAATAGGTATTCTGACAATTCATGGATGAAACAACTCATTGCCAATTACAATTTGCTAAATTGTCAGGAAATAACCTAAGCCCAGAAGGAGTCCAATAATTGTATCAGTGACAAGGCAGGGAACAGATTACTTTTGTCCTGCCTCTAATACTGTATAATTATCCTCACGCAAATCATCTGCATGCTTGATTCCTCCACTGAAATGCAAACTACACTCTTTCCTCTGAGGCCCATGCTCGCTCGGTGGTGGTTGACTCTCTCTCTGCTGTGGTGACAATAACAAGGCTCTCTCTTTCTGCGAGTAAAAAGGCATGCCCTGATGGTGGGTGGGTGAGTGAGTGAGTGCGGGAACACCAGCCACTAGGGCTCTGGACACCTCTAGTCATTCAGAGGAGTGATGGAGATGGAGCAGAGAAACGTGTGAAGAGGGGAATGGTTTGGAATCTGGGGATCAGTTCCTGTTATAAGAATGGAGTGCGCAACATATATAAAGGGTAGATCCCTGTGGACTGAGGTAGCTAGTTATATTTTTCTACAATGAAGCTCCAGTATTATTGTGTGTATAGACTTTAGTTGAGTTAGTCTGTGTAGGGTATGGCACCACTGGCCTTCCCACCTGTGAGCATTCATTCTCCTTTTAACCATGTGACCTGGCGCTGAACACATTCCCAGAGGGCTCTGGTTACCTGTTACTATGCCAACCAACGCATCCAAGAAGTGGGAAGTGGCAGAGAGGCACCTGGGGTCTGCTGTATGTCAGGGAGCCAACCCTCCCCCTCCCTGCATGACTAACCCACAGAAGAGAGGATGTGGAGCAAGAGGCAAAGTACTCATGTAAACACACACGTTGACAAGGTGAGGTAAGGGGAAACCTAAGAGACATTTTAAGACCTCTTCTGGTTTTCCCTGTTTAAATGACAGTGGAACATGAGGTAAAGCCCCCCCCTCCCTCCATTAAAGGTCATATTGTAGCAGGACTCAGAAACATGAACCAGGCTCCCTAGTCAGGAAGTCTCAAATCAGCACACACACGACACATCCTCCTACTAAACTCAGCAAAAAAAAGAAACCTCTCTTTTCAGGACCCTGTCTTTCAAAGATAATCCAAATAATTTCACAGACCTTCATTGTAAAGGGTTCAAACACTGTTTCCCATGCTTGTTCAATGAACCAGAAACAATTCATGAACATGCACCTGTGGAACGGTTGTTAAGACACTAACAGCTTACAGACGGTAGGCAAGTAAGGTCACAGTTATGATAACTTAGGACACTAAAGAGGCCTTTCTACTGACTCTGAAAAACA
The DNA here is from genome assembly GCF_965601325.2 of Salmo salar. Lineage (NCBI taxonomy): Eukaryota > Metazoa > Chordata > Actinopteri > Salmoniformes > Salmonidae > Salmo > Salmo salar. The sequence goes on from NC_138299.1 coordinate 143,485,792, forward strand.
CCAAAAGAAAGATGCCCAGGGTCCCTGCTCATCTGCGTGAACGTGCCTTAGGCATGCTGCAAGGAGGCATGAGGACTGCAGATGTGGCCAGGGCAATAAATTGCAATGGCCATACTGTGAGACGCCTAAGACAGAGCTACAGGGAGACAGGATGGACAGCTGATCGTCCTCGCAGTGGCAGACCACATGTAACACCTGCACTGGATCGGTACATCCGAACATCGCACCTGCAGGACAGGTACAGGATGGCAACAACAACTGCCCGAGTTACACCAGGAACGCACAAACCCTCCATCAGTGCTCAGGCTGTCCGCAATAGGCTGAGAGAGGCTGGACTGAGGGCTTGTAGGCCTGTTGTAAGGCAGGTCCTCACAAGACATCACCAGCAACAACAACGTCGCCTATGGGCACAAACCCACCGTCACTGGACCAGACAGGACTGGCAAAAAGTGCTATTCTCTGACGAGTCGCGGTTTTGTCTCACCAGGGGTGATGGTCGGATTCGCGTTTATCGTCAATGGAATGAGCGTTACACCGAGGCCTGTACTCTGGAGAGGGATCGATTTGGAGGTGGAGGGTCCGTCATGGTCTGGGGCAGTGTGTCACAGCATCATCGGACTGACCTTGTTGTCATTGCAGGCAATCTCAATGCTGTGCGTTACAGGGAAAACATCCTCCTCCTTCATGTGGTACCCTTCCTGCAGGTTCATCCTGACATGACCCTCCAGCATGACAATGCCACCAGCCACACTGCTCGTTCTGTGCATGATTTCCTGCAAGACAGGAATGTCAGTGTTCTGCCATGGACAGCGAAGAACCTGGATCTCAATCCTATTGAGCACGTCTGGGACATGTTGGATCGGAGGGTGAGGGCTAGGGCCATTCCCCCCAGAAATGTCCGGGAACTTGCAGGTGCCTTGGTGGAAGAGTGGCGTAACATCTCACAGCAAGAACTGGCAAATCTGGTGCAGTCTGAGGAGGAGATGCACTGCAGTACTTAATGCAGCTAGTGGCCACACCAGATACTTACTTTTAATTTTGACTGCCCCCTTTGTTCAGGGACACTTTATTCCATTTATGTTAGTCACATGTCTGTGGAACTTGTTCAGTTTCTCTCAGTTGTTGAATCTTATGTTCATACAAATATTTACACCTGTTAAGTTTGCTGAAAATAAACGCAGTTGACAGTGAGAGGACATTTCTTTTTTTGTTGAGTTTATATCGCTATGTGCATTGGGATGAGTCATTTTGTTTCATGATGAAAAGTCAAGCACGTCCATCCATTTCATAAAGCACCTGAAATGTCTTCCTAAATCCACATTTACATTTAATCTAATTGCCTGTGAGTGTCCCTCCCTCCCTTATTGTTGCAGTGCATCAGGCTGTAATCATCACGTCTTCCTGTGTCAGGAGCAGTTTAATCATTATCAGGCTGTAATCATCACGTCTTCCTGTGTCAGGAGCAGTTTAATCATTATCAGGCTGTAATCATCACGTCTTCCTGTGTCAGGAGCAGTTTAATCATTATCAGGCTGCACAGGCCTGGCTGTGTGTGTGTTTGTATAGAAGAGTGTATTCACTTTAACATGCTGCCTGATTAAAAACACCCCCTCTACATAATAACCAGCGTGTAGATCTGGGGAGATGACATTCATATTCCTGTTCTGACAGAGCAGACCAAGACGGAGCACACACCAGCCTACAGTGCTCTGCCGTTGGTGCTGAATAAACACACATGCATGCACAAACACATGCACAAACACACACACAAAGACAGAAAGGGTGTCAGACCTCTCGCTCCCTCTCATTCATAAATGCACCCAAGCAACTTCAGTAGAGACCTTAATACTAAAATAGGTACAGTCACTTCCGGAACAGCAAATAACTGACTATATCTGACACATGGATGCAGTCAGTCCTGAGTCAAACACACCACACTACTCCGAGATAGAGAGCCTATTCAGATTAGCCACCCATTCCCAGACTCTGTATTCAGCAGGATAATATAATTTTCCGAGGGGGTATTTATAGGAATTCTAAGAAATAGAAAGAGCAGTGGGCAACCAACCCTAAGCATGGTGATTGTGGAATAGACTCAATATCCAAGTCATTTCCTGACAATGTTTAACTCCCCATAACAGACTTGTGAAAAGCAGACAGGCATGTGGTTGCCCTGAATGTGCTCTCTCTTTCTCTTGGCAGGTTGTGATAGCCCCATGCCATGTCACATTGAGGGCTATATACAGCCTGTTGTTGTGTCAGTAATTCACTAGCCTTCCTTGATGTGTGTGTGTGTGTGTGTGTGTGTGTGTGTGTGTGTGTGTGTGTGTGTGTGTGTGTGTGTGTGTGTGTGTGTGTGTGTGTGTGTGTGTGTGTGGTAATGAACATAGGGGTGCCATGGTAAAGATATGGAGACACGTTGGCTCAGATAACTCTGGAGATTACCCTCAGTGGAAGACAGTGAAGTAGTTGTTTATCAGGACTAGTAGGGGTGTTGGTAGGTGGTAAAATGTTAACCTCTCAAACCAGGCTGGAAAATGAGATGAGGGGAGCTAACCCCCTACAAAAGTACACCCAAGAAAAACAGCATGCACACCAAAACCCACATAGGAAATGCTTACAAGTTAGCAGAGCTACCAGCCTCAACCCCTACCAGGGCTCTAAACTACGACCAATTTGGTTACATTTGTGATTCATTTTTCTGTGCGACCAAGCTCATCACTAAGCTCCGGACCCTGGGATTGAAAACCTCCCTCTGCAACTGGATCCTGGATTTCCTAACGGGCCGCCCCAGGTGGTGAGGGTAGAAAACAACACATCCGCCACGCTGACCTTCAACATGGGGCCTCTCGGGTGCGTTGCTAGTCCCCTCCTGTACTCTCTGTTCACCCACCACCATCATTAAGTTTGCTGACGACACGACGGTGGCAGGCCTGATCACCAATGACGATGAGACAGCCTTCAGGGAGGAGGTCAGTGACTTGGCAGTCTGGTGCCAGGACAATAACCTTTCCCACAACGGCAGCAAGACAACGGAGCTGATCGTGGACTAGAGAGAACGGAGGGCAGAGCACACCCCCATCCACAGGACTGTAGTGGAACGGGACGAGAGCTTCAAGTTCCTCATGTCCACATCACTAAGCATACATGCAATGTCATCAGAGGCTGACGTATGCTGAAAGTGGAACAAGAGAGCTCGGTTGTTTTTGAAAGTTTGTGGGACCACTACTATCTGTCCCGGGATACTGCCAAACCCTAATAACCTGCGGCTTGGTAAAGCGGTTAGCCTATCTGCTCGCTATGAAGCTAGCCAGGTTTCCTTGACAGTTTGAACACCGCCCTCGATACGGTTAGCCCTTGCGGCTGGTACTGCGGATAGTTCCGGGCTTGTGGCTGTATAAATCCCAGCTGTTTGTTGACGTTTCCGTCGGCCCTGAGAGCTGTGCTGGCTGGAACTGCGTTGAGTACCAGCGTTAGCCTACGTTGCTACCATGACAAAGACCAAAGCCTAAAATCTTTGAAATTGTTGCATGTTTAAAAGCCAGTGAGCTCACTGAAATTATAAATAAGGAGTTGGTCAGTATAAAAATAAGGGATAAATAATAAACGGGTCATAAATAGAGAAAACTAAAAGCATTGCATTTGTTTTAAAACATTCTCTAAAACCTAAACCTCAATTGGAATTGTGTAGAAATGGTGTGACCACTGAGCAAGTTGAGTAAGCTAAACTGCTAGGTATAACATTGGATGGTCAATTATCATGGCCAAGTCATATTGACAAAGTTGTTAAGATGGAGAGGGGTATCTGTTAAAATAAACGTTAGGTATTTTTTACACAATTCAACTGTACTAGTTGTTCAGGCTCTGGTCTTGTCCCATCTCGATTACTGTCCACTAATATGGTCAAGTGCAGCAAAGAATGACCTAGCAAAGCTGCAGCTGGTTCAAAACAGAAGCAGCACACCTTGCCATTAATTACACATACAGAACTAACATCAACAACATGCATGCCAGTCTTTCCTGGCTGAGGGTTGACGAGAGACTAACTGCAGCAAATCTTGTTTATGTGATAAATATTATTAAATTCACATTTCCAAACTGTCTGTATAATCAACTTACATATAGCTCTGAAAGACATACTTACCCTACCAGACATGCCGCTGGGAGTCTCTTCACAGTCCCCAAATCCAGAACGAATTCAAGGCAACGCACAGTATTATATAGAGCCCTGATCACATGGAACTCAATTCCATCTGAAATTACTCAAGCAATTGCAAAATTTGCTTTAAAAAAAACAAATAACACACCTCACCTAGTTGTAATGGCTATGTTAATGATTTAAATGTATCTAAATTGTAAAGTGTATTTTTCTTTCTGCATTGTTGGGAAGGGCCATAAATAAGCATTTCCCTGTTTGACTACACCTGTTGTTTATGAAGCATGTGACAAATACATTTGATTTGATCATAATTGTTGTAATGATAAGGCTTCACTGTACTGTTATTTCCAGTGGTGGAAAAAGTACTCAAATGTCATACTGTAGTAAAAGTAAAACATACCTTAACAGAAAATGACTCGAGTGAAAGTAACCCAGTGAAATACTATTTGAGTAAAATTCTAAAAGTAATATAAATAGTAAAGTGCAGATACCCCAAAAACGACTTATGTAGTACTTTAAAGTATTTTTACTTATGTACTTCACACCACTGGTTATTTCCAAGCGCCAAAAAGATATGCCCCATTAATATAGCAAAAACGGTTTTCTTCTAGCCCAACCAGGTCAAAAGATCTGACCCATATTACCGGGGCAAGGTTTTTGTCTTCCTATAGTGGATCGCCGGGACTGCATTTTACATTCATAAACCATGCCGTGGGCCATTCTAAAACTACTTGCGCGTATTCAGTGACGTTGCCTGGTTTTGTACCGGAAGGCCTGCCGACTTCAAGTGCTTCCTACTGGGTATCACGGTCGGTAGCTAACGTGGCCTACATAAGAAATAATTAATATTGACAGCCATCTAGATGTCAACTTGATACATAGCCTAAATACAGACTACTACTCAATGGGGAGAGCATGAATCGCAGCACCGGGAAACAGTGCCCTTGACAAGCACTACTGTCCGGTAACGGAGTGGCATGTAGCTACCTAGTAGCCAATATCAAGGTAACCGTCACAGTAAGCACACGCATAAAACGCACGAAGCAACAGTACACCCATAATAAATACTTTTAATCCAAAATAAACAATTGTCCGTTTTATAACTGAAAATGTACAATTATTTGTGTAAAACAAACAGTGAAATACGACTCAGACTCATCCTCTGGTTTAAAAACAGAAGTCCAAACTCTCGCGGTACGGTCGCTCAACGTACGGTAATTGCGTGGTAGGAAATAATTTCCCTTTATCCGGTTTACAACCTCACTGCCAGTTAATTGAAAATGGAACCTTTTTCAAAATATCACCCTTTCTAAAACAAGCCATATACAGCTGGTTGCAAATCCATTTTCACCCTCCAGAAAAGACAGAACAAATATTACAACAAATAATGGTTAAAATTAAATATAATATTTTTTATAGCAATTAGTGTATGAAAAAAATGAATTATCTTTGGTAATGATATTATGAATGGGAAAGGTGGAGTTATGTCACGTGTAGTTAACAAACATATATGGAAATGTTTACTCTATCCAAAATTACAACCAACAGATTGCAGCATTACCGCAAAAATGGAGAAGGCAAGTGCCCTTAATTTATTGACCAAAATTGGCAACCAGTTTAACTTGAGGACCAGAATGTTGACCGCGGCGCCACACAAGTGGCAAAATAGTTGGCAAGAGATTTTTTTATGTGCCAATTCTGTGGCACGTGGTTTTTGAACCGACACATAAAACAACGCTTGCGAGTTTTTCAATTTAAATTATTATACAAATTTCTTGCCACAAACAGAATGTTATGTATTTGGGGCATACAACCATCTCAGCTCTGCAGATTTTGCTACGAAGAGACAGAATCATTAGATCCCTTATTTTGGTATTGCCCCTATGTAGCTTGTTTCTGGTCACAGGTTCAGGAATGGCTGAAAAATCACAACATTTATCTCAAATTAACCCTACAAATAGCACTGTTGAGAGATTTGGAAAACCATAATCAATCAATCAACAATATAACAATAGTTTTAGTAAAAATATTTATCTTTAACTTACAATCTGTAGATACTATGTAATTAGTCAGGTTCAGAATTTCTGTGAAACAGCACAGTTGAAAAATATATGGCACATGGAAATCATAAGAGGGCAGTTTACAGAGATAGGTGTGATGGACTAAGAGTAGCTGAGGGGTGGGTTTACAGAGATAGGTGGGATGGACAGAGTAGCTGAGGGGTGGGTTTACGGAGATAGGTGGGATGGACTAAGAGTAGCTGAGGGGTGATAATGAAACCGAAGAAAAAGAACACAGCTTAATCAACACCGTCCAACCTATAGCAGAGCGCTTTCCACACACCCACTACTTTCCACACGCCCACTACTTACCTTTTCGACACACCCACTTGCCCATACTCAGGTCGCTTAATTGGGATGCAGCTAACGCCTTCTCCATCTCAACTGGAAAATTGTGCTTTTACACAATGTACAAACCTTATATTCTGCTAATTACTTTGTAATTTCAATGACAGGTATTCGATCAACATTTTCGTTTTTCTAATAAATTAACGTCTTTACGGTATTACATATTAGTTTCTAGGGCACAACAATATAGGCTGTATCTAAATCAATAAAAAATAGTATTTTCTGATGCTCCTAAATTTCATGTGGTGCTCCTAACTGTTTTAAGTTGGGAACACCAGTGCTACCAATTATTTCATTTTTTAAAATTTAGAGCCCTGACCCCGACACACACATGCATCTGTAATGGCAGCCTTCTTCCTTCGCAGGATGCAAGCAGCAGCAAAGTAGTGTGTGTGTGTGTCAGTGAAGGCTCCTCAGAGGAGGAAGGGGACAACCATGCTCCTCAGTGAATTTCATAAAACATTTAAAAAGTTCACCTTTTTAGATAAAACTATACTAAATATATTCACGTCACCAGTAGCCTCAACAGCACTACGTAGGGTAGCACCATGATGGAGCCGGAGGACAGCTAGCTTCCATCCTCCTCTGAGTACATTGACTTTAATACAAAACTTAGGAGGCTCATGGTTCTCACCCCTTTCCATGGACTAACACAGTAATTATGACAACTTCCGGAGGACATCCTCCAACCTTTCAGAGCTCTTGCAGCATGAACTGACATGTTGTGCATCCAATCAAAGGATTAAATGAATCAATCTAGTACTGAAAGCATAAGTTATAGCTAGCTAGCACTGCAGTGCATAAAATGTGATGAGTAGTTGACTCAGAGAGAGAAAGACAATAGTTGAACAGTTTTAAACAAATACATTTCGTATTTTTTTTTTCACTTTCAGTTTCACTTACTTAGCTAGCAAATGCAGTTAGCTAGTTTAGCCTACTCAAACACCCTGCTCAAAAAGAGGGATGCTATGTTAGCTAGCTGGATATGACTATCCAACAACACAAAAAAAGCTTCCAAGCGAAGGTAAGCGTTTGGTTTTACAAATGTATTGCCACCAAGGCCCGCCGGTGTTAGTTCTAAAATGCCTACTGACTGTATACTGTAACGTTACTGCATGATTGTAGCGGGTTTACTAACACGTTATTTCTATTAGCTATGTTGACTATGCCATTACTTTATCAGATATGGTGACAACGATGTAGGCTGTGTGTAGCGGTTATGATATGGTTTGGCTTGGAAAGTTTTTTTCGCCTGGTCACATACAGCTGATGTGTTGTGCATTGAAGTTCACAAGCGAAGGGAAAAGGTGAGAGGAGGAGAGCGCATAGATACGAGAAGGAATATAACGTGGCAGCTATGAAAGTGAACTGTGTTTACAGGTGATCAGGGTTGTATTCATTCTGCCTATTAAGTTGAAAAACATTTCTTAAACAGAATGAAGTGGGGATAAACATATCTGAATTTGTCCAATAGAAACTCTTGTTTGCAACTGTTGGACTAATGATTACACCCTAGATCAGCTAGCTGCAGGCAAGAGTGTGCCAGGCGGTATTGAATGTGTCACTGTCTGTCCATGTGTTACTGTCTGTCCCCTCAAATTTTTCTCGCGACATGTGTGCATCTAGGTTGTAAACGTTCATTCATAGACTAGGTTCTAGCATCATCATGATTGCTATAGAGAAAATTTGAGTATCATGTAAACCTATCGCTGTTACATTGAACTGGGTGAATGGAATATGAATGACAGTCATCCAATATGCTGTATTAATAACAAGGCAATGCTCATGGAAAAAAAATAATTGTCCTCCCTCATCTTAAACAGAAACGGGACCGACCGCCACTGGTGTGTGTGTGTACATGTGTGTGTGCCCCCCAGGATATACACAGAACAGGATAGTTATATCACAGAGGCCCAAGCTCCAACCACTACGCCTGAAGGACTCATTCTATCAACGACACTCTGATTTATTCATAGCTTTAGTGTTACGCTACTAAACAAAAACATGAATGTCGTTTCTCACTCAAAAAATATATATAAACACAGAAAAATACAATTGAATTGGATTCATAGTGGAAAATCTACATCAGCAAAGTGGAGAAAAATTCCTGGTTTCCCTGCCTTCAAATAGACCGATGCCTGAGTTCAATATGCCACCACTCACCCACTCTCAAAGGCACAAATTGTCATGCACGTGAGAGCACAGCATATATTCCAGTTGTTGTTGTTTATTCTATTATCAAAAAGCACACAGAGAAATCCTGCTATACAGTACACTCATTAGGGCCTTCCATTGTGTGCTTTAAAGCGAGTCCAAAAGCAGCAGAATGTCACACAATTTAGAGTAAAGTGAATAATCACTCTGCCGAATGAGTAACAGCTAAAAATACAGAGGGAAATAAATCTCTCAGCTAAGTGGCTTTTGTTTCTTTATTAATGAGAGATCAATTTCTCTCATAATTCACTAGAAAGACTGCCAAGACAGAACTAAAGAAAGCCCACTTGGTTTAGAGAGATCTAAACTAGAAATAAAGAAATGTAGTGAAGGGTTTATAAGAGCATATGGAGTGACCGGGAGCCAGTTTAATACAAGGGAGCAACGTGTCATTTGTATGATTAAATTATATGCTAGATTACTGAGAAAGCTCGGAAAGCCTCAAGCCTCATTCCTCCCAATTCCAGCCCATAAAGGAAATATTAGAAATAAGAATGGAAACTAAATGGGACATCTCAGCATTTTACACTCCCTCCCTCCTTACCTCCCTCCTCATCCTCCTACATCCAAAAATAAACCATTAGGCAGTTATGTGCTGGGGCGCCAAGGAAAAGAGAACTAAAAGGTGTCGGTGAGAGGCTTGTGCCTTTCCCTTCACACTGAACATGCAGAATGGGAGCAGGCTCAACTTATTTTTCCAAAGCTACAGTATTCAGTCAGTCACTAGACACCAACTGATGGTGCTGTTGACTGATGAGGACCAATATGGGGGATAGCAGTGGGTAAACAAACAGCCAAATGACCCCCCTCCATCCAAACCACCTGTAAGAGTGAAAACATAAAGACTGAGAAAGAGGTACACGCTACCTGCCAGTAGATCACCCACCCATCTATCTCCCACTGAATCAGCAAGCTCAGCTCCTTTCCTCCGGTCTCCTCCCACGCCCCAATCGTCACTCCTAGAAGCAAAATAATGTCAATGAGACAGGTCAGTAAAAATCTCACCATTTTAACAACCCCAGCAGACATAGACTTCCCTGGGGATAGGCGATAGAGAGAGAGAGTTTCTAAATCTGATAGGGGCCTTCCAGCAGGTAGCATAAGACTGGATCTGGACTGACTCCATACAGGCTGAGCCCACTTAGCAGCAATGACACAACACATCCCATCTAAACAACGCAATGCAAACAGATCAGATTTAATCTACAGCAGACAAGTCTGTCCACTTTAATCTGTGGAAGGAACCAGCAGCCGGGGAGATTCACTGATAGCTAAGATAGTTGCTTAAACAAAATTGCATGGAATATGTGTAAGAAGTGGTTTTAAACTCCTACGATTGTGAGACTGGAAGGAAGGGGTTTGATGAATACAGGCCACAGACTGGCCACTGTGTTATCATTTAAGGATACATTTCCTCAAAGTAGTCGATGTGTGGAGGCTGTAGGATGTCGAGAGCCGAGAGCACCTGTGGAGAGGAGAGGAGGTCAGGCACATCCGCAGGGAGGGGATGGAGAGGGATCAGAGAGAGAGAGTAAAGAGAGAAAGAATCGGAAAGGACAGAGAGGAAGAGATGAGGGTGGGAGGTGACAGGGGGAAGAGAAAAAGAGGAACCAAGAGAGGGGAGGGAGGCTAGCCATCCACTCACGTTATCATGTTTGAAGAAGCACAGCATCTTCAGCTCGCGGAAGACCCTCTTACAGGAGACGAGGTTCTGGAAGACGTTGGGCATCTTTTTGAGGGCGACTCGCTTTCCATCCCGGGGGTCCGTCACTGACCTGGAGTGGGGGGAGAGGATCAGAGAATGAGACGAGACCCTCACAGACAGCACACAGCAAGCTCCTGTCATAGCCCTGTAGTTGATACCCAGCCACATATTCAGAGTGAGTGGCAACACAGTAAATTATTAAAAACATGAAAAACATAGCATGAAAAAACAAGCAGTCTAAGAAATTATCAATATTAACAGTGCTAAGAGAGAAATAAGTGCAATTCAGGTTAAACACTGCTTTGGTTACGCTAGTGAAGCTACTATCATCTAAACAGGGGTGCGATTTGGTCACACTACTAAGGTACTATCATCTTAGCAGGGGTGAAGTAACTGTAAACCCAGAAATACAAATACATCTCACACCAGGAAGTTCACATTCAGTGGTGTTCCTGTATTGAATAACAATATTTATTTACATTTTCCTTAAAAGGAAATGTCTTCATAACAACCACCTAACCCCAGCCTTAAGAGGAAGATTAGTCCAGAGCATTTTACAATTCCCATTAGCAGAAAACAGAAAGGTCGTGAAATAGAGGTTATTTATTTTCACTGAGACGGTGGTCATTGAGGCACACTGTGTAGTTTGTCAACATGCATCTAATGTAACACGGACCAGAACAACCTGAACCCTTGACACACACAATTAAGTATGTACAGTACCAGTCAAAAGTTTGGACACAACTACTCATTCAAGGGTTTTCTTTATTTTTACTATTTTCTACATTGTGTAATAAGAGTGAAGACATCAAAACTATGAAGTAACACATACGGAATCATGTAGTAACCAAAAAAAGTGTTAAACAAATCAAAATATGTTATATTTCAAATTCTTCAAAGTAGCCACCCTTTGCACACTCTTGGCATTCTCTCAACCAGCTTCATGAGGTAGTCACCTGGAATGTTTTTCAATTAACATGTGTGCCTTGTTAAAATGCTTTTGAGCCAATCAGTTGTGTTGTGACAAGGTAGGGGTGGTATACAGAAGATAGCCCTATTTGGTAAAAGACAGAGTCCATATTATGGCAAGAATAGCTCAAATAAGCAAATAGAAATGACAGTCCATCATTACTTTAAGACATGAAGGCCAGTCAATCTGTAAAACCATCAAGCGCTATGACGAAACCTCCACAGAAATGGAAGACCCAGAATTACCTCTGCTGCAGTTACCAGCCTCAGAAATTGCAGCCCAAATAAATGCTTCATCAAGGTGACCCGATCCTGTAGGTTCATGCTCTACAACATTCGCAGAGTACGACCCTGCCTTACACAGGAAGCGGCGCAGGTCCAAATCCAGGCACTTGTCATCTCCCGTCTGGATTACTGCAACTCGCTGCTGGCAGGGCTCTCTGCCTGTGCCATTAAACCCCTACAACTCATCCAGAACGCCGCAGCCCGTCTGGTGTTCAACCTTCCCAAATTCTCTCACGTCACCCCGCTCCTCCGCACACTCCACTGGCTTCCAGTTGAAGCTCGCATCTGCTACAAGACCATGGTGCTTGCCTACGGAGCTGTGAGGGGAACGGCACCTCCATACCTTCAAGCTCTGATCAGTCCCTACACCCAAAGAAGGGCACGTAAGTTCAAGTAACAGAGACATCAACTGTTCAGAGGAGACTGCATGAATCAAGCCTTCATGGTCAAATTGCTGCACTACTAAAGGACACCAATAATAAGAAGAGACTTGCTTGGGCAAAGAAACACGAGCAATGGACATTAGACCTATGGAAATTTGGCCTTTGGTCTGATGAGTCCAAATTTGAGATTTTTTGTTCCAACCGTTGTGTCTTTGTGAGACGCAGAGTAGGTAAACGGATGATCTCAACATGTGTGGTTCCCACCATGAAGGAGGTGTAGGGGTGCTTTGCTTGTGTCAGTGATTTATTTAGAATTCAAGGCACACTTAACCAGCATGGCTACCACAGCATTCTGCAGTGATATGCCATCCCATCTGGTTTGCGCTTAGTGGGAATATAATTTGTTTTTCAACAGGACAATGACCCAACACACCTCCAGGCTGTGTAAGGGCCATTTGACCAAGAAGTAGAGTGATGGAGTGCTGCATCAGATGACCTGGCCTCCACAATCACCTGACCTCAACCCAAATGAGATGAGTTAGACCACAGAGTGAAGGAAAAGCAGCAAACAAGTGCTCAGCATATGTGGGAACTCCTTCAAGGCTGTTGGAAAAGCATTCCAGGTAAAACTGGTTGAGAGAATGCCAAGAGCGTGTAAATCTGTCATCAAGGCAAAGGGTGGCTATTTTGAAGAATCTAAAATATATTTTGATTTGTTTAACACTTTGTTACTACATGATTCCATGTGTTATTTCATAGTTTTGATGTCTTCACTATTATTCTACAATGTAGTAAAAATAAAGAAAAACCCATCAATGAGTAGGTGTGTCTAAACTTTTGACCTACCCACATAATCACTCAAATTATGTTTCAAAGGTAATGGTAATAAAAGTTATTAACAAAGTGTGGAGACAAGAAGAAAGTGTGATCTGATAGAGAGAATATGGTAAATGGTTAACTGGATGAAGTATTTGTTTAATTTATCATGCCTGCATTGATGCCGCAGATGGATCACTAGCAGACAGAGCAGAAAGCCATGTGAGTCAGACAGGCCAGACCACCCTTGGAACCCACATCTCACTTAAAGGACACACACACACACACACACACACACACACACACACACACACACACACACACACACATTTACTTACGCACACTACAGCACCTCGCACAGTCGCACACAAACTCACATTCACCAACATACCCATGAACCCTCTCACTCAGACACACACACACTTCCAGGCCGAGAGATGAGAAGCAGTAACCACCTTGAGGATCTCGCAGACCCTCACAGTTTTTAATCAGCAAGCCTTTTAGAGATGAAACGCTTTTCCAAAATAATATTATCCCCCACTTCAAACAGGAAAAATAAACCCTAAAACCATAAGAGTTTAATCTAAGAAGAAAAGCCTGGTTCCACATTCTATTTCCTTCCCGAATGGCCAGGAGTGAAAAATGTATCCATCAATTGTGGTTTGATTCAAACCTACAGCCAGATACCATGCAGCAAGCCTTTGATGTGGGTCGAAATGGTACCTGCTGATCAGGGCATCACTGGGAGAGTACAAGGAGGCGTGGGCCTGATGCGATTTTTCACTTGGACGGCCGTCTACGCACTGACTCACAGCGACAAGTTCAGAAGAGAGCAAAGGGAACCCCAGTTAGAACTCAGGGCTGAAGCCTGTCTGACCAACCAGATCTTGTCATAAATACAACATACAGAGGACACCGCTGCTGAAACAGTCTGCATCTCTGGCAGAACATTGATCCGTGTGGTTGAGACCTGTGTGCTGTGCCGCCTGCTATCCACTGCCCAAATCATGCAAGAATCCAATTCGATACTGGATTCAATACTGGATTACGCTAGTGAGCGTAACATGTTTTTATAATTGGCATTTTTAGGACAATACCTATGAATATTTGAAATGTACCATATTGCTTTCGCGGGGGTATTGTGCTGCATAAATTTGCTAATGCAATATCCACACCTCCGCGGAGTAACCTACACACCTCCGCGGAGTAACCTACACACCTCCGCGGAGTAACCTACACACCTCCGCGGAGTAACCTACACACCTCCGCGGAGTAACCTACACACCTCCTTGGTTTCCTGTTGAAAATATATTTGGAGATATAGGTTTTAACACCAGCCTGGGCTCTCTCATGCGTCAGCCTTATGGGGAATGTACTAGCTAATGTGCCACAGTTCCTCTTGTCCCATCGCTACATTACAACAACTACAGTAGGGCCATCCCCGACTACAATAAAATATTGGTTCGACCAATTGACTGGTCGAAATGTTAAAACATGTATTTTTCCATATACAGACACACCTTATGTATTTTAATAAAATCAACTACATGTAGGCTACTGAGATTGTCTGATGCTTTAAGCACACTGTGAATTAAATAATTAAGACACACAAATGACTCAAGAGGGAGCCAGAGATCGAGATAGCTTAAACAGAAGAAAAAAAAAAATGTTCCCGAACCACCACCTCCTGCTGCTGGCCTTCCCAGATTCTGCCATTACACTCCCGAAGTAGCTGATAATAGGCTACACTAGGGGTCAGCAACCTTTTCCATTTAGAGTGCCAAATTTATCTTACCATTTCTACCGATCTGCGTGCCAATTATGATCTTCATCTGGACATGTTTGTGGAACAATTTCATTTATAATATAGTCTTCATATCTCATAATCATTGTCATGTGATTATTAAGAATTCTATCTAAATTAAAATTATACCAAATCTAAAAGTAACTTCTATTGCCATTGCCAACTTGGGAAATATAGCCTACATAAAGCCAACGAATAAAAACAATGCAGCTTGTAGTTACAAAATATCCTGATAAAAATAAATCACATTGGCTTTGCATGGCCTTTCTGCAAGGAACTTGAAACATTGTATCAACTATCAACTATCAGCCCCTAGTTTGCTCTAACAAACTTGCAACATTGTATAAAATACTCTGGCCCATCAGTTTCCCAAGCCAGTGAGATCCAGACAGACACAGCTGTAGGCTATTTGCGCAAGGTATAAGAAGTAAATAAGGTAGGCCTACTTTATGACCTTTCCACCTGATAAAAGCATGATAGTTTTTCCCTTTCACGAGAGTGGTTATAGAAAGGGAGCTGGAAAGATTTTTCAAATAGGCTACATTGAGGAACTATTGTCACTCTCAATGGATGTACAGTACCAGTCAAAAGTTTGGACACACCTACTCAAGGGTTTTTCTTTATTTTTACTCTTTTCTACATTGTGGAACAATAGTGAAGACATCAAAACTATAAAATAACACATATGGAATCATGTAGTAACCAAAAAAAAAGTGTTAAACAAATCAAAATTTGACATTCTTCAAAGTAGCCACCCTTTGCCTTGATAACAGCTTTTCACACTCTTTGCATTCTCTCAACTAGCTTCATGAAGTAGTCACCTGGAATGCATTTCAATTAACAGGTGTGCCTTGTTAGCAGTGAATTTATTTCCTTCTTAATGCTTTTGAGCCAATCAGTTGTGTTGTGACAAGGTAGGGGAGGTATACAGAAGATAGCCCTACTTTGTAAAATATAATAATATGGCAAGAACAGCTCAAATAAGCAAAGAGAAATGACACTCCATCATTACTTTAAGACATGAACTTCAGTCAATACGGATAATTTCAAGAACTTTGAACGTTTCTTCAAGTGCAGTCGCAAAAACCATCAAGTGCAATGATGAAACTGTCTCTCGTGAGGACCTCCACAGGAAAGGAAGACCCAGAGTTACCTCTGCTGCAGAGGATAAATTCATTAGAGTTAACTGCACCTCAGATTATAGCCCCAAAACATGCTTCAAAGTTCAAGTAAGACATCTTAACATCAACAGTTCAGAGGAGACTGCATGAATCAGGCCTTCATGGTCAAATCGCTACTAAAAGGACACCAATAAGAAGAAAAGACTTGCTTGCGCCAAGAAACACGAGCAATGGACATTAGACCGGTGGAAATGTGCTTTGGTCTGATGAGTCCAAATTTGAGATTTTTGGTTCCAACCGCCCCATGTCTTTGTGAAACACAGAGTAGGTGAACAGATGATCTCCGCATGTGTGGTTCCCACCGTGAAACATGGAGGTGTGATGGTGTTGGGGTGCTTTGCTGGTGTCACTGTTGGTGATCAATGGATGTAAAAAAAGACTTTGTTTACTTTCTGTTTGAGGTGAAGACATTTTTTATTTGAGAAGCTTCACAGCTCATTAGTGGTGGTGAGTTAAGCCAATCAGAAATACTATCAGATCCCCAAATGGGCACATTCATACGCCTCCATTTGTGCGCAGGACAGGTAACCTAGGCCTACTTCTATGCGTAATCAGCTGCGCGTCCTTACTCAACATTGACAGAGCACTTCAAACAAAACACAATGAATAAATTGACAACTCGTAAATGAAATGAACCACAAGTGTAGCCTAGGTTTTGCGCTCTGCAAACAACGTGTCCACTCTGACAATGAGAACTGTAAAAGGCCGTAATAGTAATATATTGAATGCACTAACAGAAATTACGTTAACCAAACAAACATTGTACATGACAAATTATGACCAAACAATCGACCAGTCGACAAAATGGGGTCAGCCCTAAACTAGTGTCATATTTAGAAGATTCAAACAAAGGTATGTTTGAAATGTCAATAATCATGTTATATTTTGCCTCACACGGCAGGCGGTCTGGTGAGTTTACTGACAGAAACAAGCCTTCTTTCCACCACAAGGTTAATGCATCATAATGCATTTTTTAGAAGGTGTATTTTAGATCCAAAAAAGGGGAGGCGGAAGGAAGAAGCGGAATGTATCTCATCTGTTTATTATTAATAGATGGTGTGTTTCAGGCAGCTAGTGAAGGATCTGCAGTCACAGCAGCAACATTCTGTGGTTTCTAGGCCCTCTGTCTCCCCTATAGAGCAGCACAGACCGCAGCTGCCTGCCTGCCTCTCCCCCAGCCTGTATGCTCATCATGACCAGTGTCGCTCTCTCTCTTCACAAACACAGGAATGCTTTTATTATTGTTGCTGTCGTGTCCTGGCCAGGAGGAAGGGAGGGACAGGTAAAAACCTCTCTGAATAAACCAATGTTAGGCCTCACCTGACCTGTCACTGGCCACAATGCAGTCCACAGCTACACATCACACTCATAGTGGATCTGGTTCCACCCCGGCACGGGCAGCTTAGAAGAACAGGCACAAGTTACTCCACAAACCACTCAAACATTGGAAGGTTTCACACTCCTCATTAATCAAAAGCAGAAGTGTTGAGTAACTGATCAGTCAACAGTGGGAAGTCAGCTTTGCCCCTTGATTACATTCCACCTAGCAGATGCATGGTTTAAATCACTATGATGGAAACCATGTTCATACATACATCCACCCCACACACCCATCATTTTCCATATACTTGTTACTGGCCATGGGAGGGTGATTGTTGCAGAAACCCCACAGGTGGGTATTAGGTCAATGCCCTGACGACCAGGGCTGGGCGGTATACCGTATTTTACTATATACCAGTATTGATGCATGGACCGGTTTGGGTTTTTACTTTACCTTCTATAACGGTATTTGAATGTTTGGTTTGTTAAATGTGATATGCCGTGTGTAACGTCCCATTTTTATAGTTTACTCCGCTACTTGAGTCATCCCTCTCCGCTCTCTCTCCCTCTCTCCACACAGACAAAGTCCCACCTCCTGTCACTCAAGGAGCGCATTTGTTGTTGCTTGACCACGAGACACTTTCGTTCGGTCTACATGGTCAATGCAGCACATGCAACAATGTTGATGACAACGATGTGGTTTCCAATTTGATCTTGATATAAATCCACAAGCGTTCTATTATTACAATATTAGTTCGTGTTTCTTACATCTGCAAACAGCTAGTTTGTATTTTCTTAGCAAGTTAAGCTAAATCGTGTTAGCCACTAATGCTAATCGCGAGTTATCAAATAAAAGTACTGAGTCAGAGCAATCGTAGCTAGCTAATACAGCCTGATACCAGTACTGGTGGAGGCCTAAATCAGCATGTTGTTTGTGCAGCAGTATCTTCTAAATCAAAGAGGAATAGGCGAAGCATGAATGTGTTGGCTATATGAATAAAGATATAACGTAGCCAAAGATTATATGGTCCCCTAGGAAACACAGAACATTACATTGGTTCCTCAGAACCTGCCACTATAACTCGACCATGGCATTTTCATTCGTTGTCATGTCAAACAACACTGTATTCAAAGTGCCCACTATTATTTATATTCTAACTATAGAATTATAATAAACATTCTATTTCCATGATTCCAAAAGTTCACCCAAGTGTTTTGATCTAAATCTCAATTGCAACATTTGGTTAAAAATACTGTAGCAGTGTGGAAAGGATCTCAAATAAGTGCAGGAAATGCAGAAATTGATGGAAATGCAGGAAATGATTTTAGGTTGAAGTTGAATTGAACAGTATAAAACAATCAGAATGGAGAAAGACCCATTGAAATCGTTTAGAATATATGTGTTGTCACGCTAGGGTCACGCACTACTCATGAAGCAAATGTAGAACTTTTATTAAATCAAAAACATCAAATACCATCATACTGCCAATTTTATTTTTAAAACATATGATATTTTGGCCATAGACTCCAGCAGCTAATGGAAAAATTGTGGGGGTTATGAAACCTTTTATTTTTTTACTTAACCTTTATTTAACTAGGCAAATCAGTCAATAACAAATTCATATTTACAATGATGCCCTAGGAACAGTGGGTTAACTGCCTTGTTCAGGGGCAGAACGACAGATGTTTACCTTGGCAGCTTGGGGATTCGGTCTAGCAACCTTTCGGTAACTGGCCCAACGCTCTAACCACTAGGCTGCCTGCCGCCCCAAACATGTGACAACAACAAACACTATATAACACCAGCACAGAGAACACCAGTCGTGCTCTACAGGCAGGAACAGTTTGTCCCAACTTTTGTTAAAGAGAAGAATAGCAAGTTTAGTCCCACAATAGCCACAAAACAAATGCCTGTTTGTGTAATGTGCTACTCAGATAAAAGGCAGTAGTTTAGATTAGAGGTCGACCAATTAAATCGGCATGGCCGATTAATTAGGGTCGATTTCAAGTTTTCATAACAATCGGTAATCTGACTTTTGGGATGCCGATTATGGCCGATTACATTGTAATCCACAAGGAAAATGCGTGGCAGGCTGACCACCTGTTATGCGAGTGCAGCGTCAAAAGGACCTTGTGGCTGCAAGGAGACAAGGTAAGTTGCTAGCTAGCATTAAACTTATCTTATAAAAAACAATCAATCTTCACAATCATTAGTTAACTACACATGGTTGATGATATTACTAGGTTAACTAGCTTATTCTGCGTTGTATATAATCAATGCGGTACCTGTTAATTTATCATCGAATCACAGCCTACTTCAACTTCGCCAAACGGGTGATGATTTAACAAAAGCGAATTTGCAAAAAAAGCACAATCGTTGCACAAATGTACCTAACCATAAACATCAATGCCTTTCTTAAAATCAATACACAGAAGTATATTTTTTTAAACCTGCATATTTAGTTACATTTCTTTTATGTTAGCAGGCAATATTAACTAGGGAAATTGTGTCACTTCTCTTGCGTTCAGTGCAAGCAGAGTCAGAGTATATGCAACAGTTTGGGCCGCCTGGCTCGTTGCGAACTGTGTGAAGAGCATTTCTTCCTAACAAAGACCATCATTAATTTGCCAGAATTGTACATAATTATGACATAACATTGAAGGTTGTGCAATGTAACAGCAATATTTAGACTTAGGGATGCCACCCGCTCGATAAAATACGGAACGGCTCCGTATTTCACTGAAAGAATAAACGTTTTGTTTTCGAAATGATAGTTTCTGGATTTGACCATATTAATGAATCTATGACTTGATATTTGATAGAGCAGTCTGACTGAGCAGTGGTAGGTAGCAGCAGGCTCGTAAGCATTCATTCAAACAGCACTTTACTGTGTTTGCCAGCAGCTCTTAGCAATGCTTGAGGCACAGCGCTGTTAATGACTTCAAGCCTATCAACTCCCGAGATTAGGCTGGCAATACTAAAGTGCCTATAAGAACATCCAATAGTCAAAGGCATATGAAATACAAATGGTATAGAGAGAAATAGTCGATGCATCATAATTCCTATAATAACTACAACCTAAAACTTCTGAACTGGGGATATTGAAGAACTGGGAATATTGAACCACCAGCTTTCATATGTTCTCATGTTCTGAGCAAGGAACTTAAACGTTAGCTTTTTTACATGGCACATACTGCACTTTTATTTTCTTCTCCAACACTGTGTTTTTGAATTATTTAAACATGTTTCATTATTTATTTGTGACTAAATAGATTTTATTTATTTATTATATTAAGTTAAAATAAGTGTTCATTGTTTATTCAGTATTGTTGTAATTGTTATATATATATATATATAAAAAATCGTCCGATTAATCGGTATCGGCTTTTCTTGGGTCCTCCAATAAATTGGTATCGGCGTTGAAATATCATAATCGGTCGACCTCTAGTTAGATTACTGTAGATTACTGACGGATTTAGATTAAATTACTGTAGATTATGGACGTATTTAGATTACTGACCTATTTAGATTAAAGTTTGCGTTCAGTGCTGAGTCGTCAAGCAGTGTTTCCCCTATACTCAGTTTTAGTTTTGTTTGAGTCACTCAGATAGCATAAGAACACAGCATAAACTATGGCAAAATGAGTTGCAGGAAAATAGCTTTAAAACTAAAATGTTCTTACCCCTTTTTGCCACTGCTGCTGAGAAAAATCCTAGGGGAAACACTGTCTAGTCAAGCAGAACAAAGCAACTGCTAACTTTGCCTGGAACATTTCTATCCCTACTTATTTAAAACAACCCTTTTTTTGTAAGAATAAGTATGTGCTAGAATATATCCCAAATGGTATGAATCAACACATAAACTAAACAGGGCTAGGGCTTGGAGTCTGGTAGCTGCAGGCCTGGTACTGTGAGGTGGACCACAAAAAGCAGCCCCTTTCAAAGTGAAGCCTGAGAGGACACAGAGGCAGTACTGTGCTGGCACTGGCATCTAGTTAGCCATTTTCCCGGCCTCTTTCATTTCCCTAATTAAGCAACAAAGCCTGGCCTCCTCACCCATCCTCCTTCCCCAACACACGCTCCTCCTTCAACCCAGGGACCAAGGCACTCACCTCAGGAAACTTCACAACAGTAGACACATGCCTGTTGGGCCCAGCCTGCTCCACGTACCGCCTGGCTCCTGGGAGTCTCAGAGAGGGGGGTCACCAGGTGTTACCAGGTGTCGGCCGGGATGGACGTGTGAGTTTGGTCGGTATGAGTCACACTCATAAGTAGGCTTGGCCGGTATACCATATATACCTTATACCGGTGTATTTGGCAACAGCCACGGGATGGTTTTTCAATACCGTCAATACTGATGAAACTATTTATTTTGAAAGTATTTTTTTTAATACATTTGAATATTTGTAGATACTTTTTAAATGAATCGCTGCAGTCATCTTGTGGAGGTAAAGCAGATCGTGGTCTTCATTTCACCTGTCACATCATTTATGATGATGCTTACCGGTAGTCCCCAGTCACGTGGTGTTGGTTTATGAGCACACAACAAGTCACTGTTGTGCAGCACACACCAGGTGATCTAGTTACAGTACGGAATTCACAACTAAATGTTTGCCAGCTAGATATCTTCTAACTATTAAGTTAACTGTCTACATTTTTCAAAATGCTCTGCAGTTGCGTATTTGGTTTGCTAATTTAGTAGGTAGTTATCTAAGTGGTTAGCTTCTTGCAAAATCAAGCTTCTCTTGGTAACAGCAGAGAATCCCCTTCTGGGTTAAGAGCCTTGCTGTCTAATATTTGTTTTGTGAGTGCAGCAAAACTGAGTAGCATTCTTTTGTTACTTGTATAACTTTATGAGCTGGGGGTGTCTGTCCTGCTAATAGTTTGTCAGAGATGTTCGCAACGTGCTCATTAGCATTTAGCTGGCATTCGCTATGGGATTGTACATGTACTTGTTAGCATTGCTAACTTTCAGATTAGAGAGGCTCAGTGGGGTTTGAAAATAGCTCTCCTTGTGTTCAGTGCCAGTATTACTGAATATCCCAAGATGGCACAAGGTTGGTATGACAATCTGGATACCTCCCAAGCCTAATTACAAGGACTGATTCTTTCTGTTAAAAAGCTCAAACCTCACCACAGGAATCTGGTTAAATTAATTGTTTTTATTGATCTTTTTACAGGTAGTCAATGCTGAGACCAAGGTCTCTATTCCAGATGAGACCTGTTTTGCAAAATAAAACATATCAAAATACAATATACACATTAAATTACACATCCAAATACACAACAATAGTATGGGGAAGAATTAGCATATGCTTGCATGGCAGCAGTGAGGGGTGTTGGGGACAGCATGTGAGGCCCCTCTCGTTCACATAACACACTTTCACGTCTACCTCTTACTAATCTGGGAACCCAGAACCAAAACTAGCTAGCGCTGGCCAGCTCGACTGTTACGAGAGACTAACCTCCTACAATCACAATATCCAGAAACAGTTATTGTGCTGCAAACAGCAGCATCTGCTGTAGCCATTAGCAACCTCTCCAACAATTAGCTGACAAATGAAGAAGAGTGCTGCAGGGATGGCACCAGAGAGAGAGAGAGAGAGAGAGAGAGACTACACATTATGGCCAGCCATTCATTGTCTGCTAACTTAATCCCATTTGCCTGACTGGAGAAGTAGGGCTCTAACACTTTTATTCACATCTAACCTAAAGTGCCTGTGAGAAACAGATATTTATTGAGGAGCCCTACTTCAAAGTTCTTAACAGCTATGAGACAGAAATGGGGTGCATGGCTTTTTCATAGTTTACCTTGGGTTTCAATTATATTTCTGGATGATAGAATGTAGTAGTTGAATTAATAGTAGAACAACATATCCCATTGGGTTCACATCACAATCATTTTTTTTTTTTTACTTTTGAATTAGTCTCTATGGGGGAAGAACACATCAATGCTAAATTGGCAGAAACAGTAGTAACAGACATAATAGTAAGCCCTTTAAAGAGGTTCAGCACAGCCTACTGTAGTGGTCGTGCTCCCATGCATGTGTTAGTGTCAAACAACCTATGGCTGTTCTAACAGGGCTTAGAGACGATCTGGTGGCAGCTAGCATAGCGCTCCCTCTGCTTGTTTCAAAGCTCTGCAGAGGTGTCAACGACCTAGTTATTTTAAAAAAGTGTTATAGTTATTCTTAAAAAGTGTAATTACAGTCACAGATGCACAACGGAAGCATTTTTAACATGCCCAGGGCAGAGAAGAACATGGAGGATGAAAAGTGACAGACGCGAGAAGGTTTTAAGAAATTGTTTTAAGGAGAGAGACACAGATCACAGCACCACCGGGTCACTTTCTCCAGTCTAATTTCGCCAGATAATCAGATTGGGAGGAGTTGGTGACAGCAAGAGAATAGGAAGATGATTGAATGTCTGTGGTGAGAAAGAGAGTGGCCTACGACATGTCTTGATTATTTTTGTGTCAATGCCAATTGCATCATGTAGTCCATTTAGTTTATCTCACCAGAAAGATTGAGACACAAAAAATGGTGTGATTTGAATTAACAAAGAGGAGACAAAGGTCTGTGAGACATGGGTTTGATTTTAGACACATGAAAAGTGGGATGTATATGGAGGGTACGGGGCAACAGAAGACGAACAGTAGAGTGGCTAATGACTTTGGAGATCGGGAAAGGGCAGATCCCGGGTGGACAGCCATACCCTCTGCCCGAGCCGATACCGGGGAGCCTGGGTCCGGTGACAGTCCGCTTGTCGTTGATACCTGGAGGTGGTCTTGAGAAGGGCTGACTGGGCTCTCTTCCAGGTACGATGACAGCAGCGGACAAACATCTGAGCCGACAGTATGCCAATCTCTTCCTCTTGCTCAGGGAAGAGCGGGGGCTGATAGCCCAGAGAACACTCAAAAGGGCAAGAGACCCGTGGGGTGTATTTGACCCACACTAGTTGCTGGCTCCAGGTGGTGGGGTTGGCGGACACCAGGCAGCGAAGAGCCATTTCCAAGTCTTGGTTGGCTCGGAACCCGGAAGACAGGCTGGCCGACGACCCAATGCGTGTGCAGAACGCCTTCCAGAACTGAGGACCCTGGTCGGAGACAGTGTCCACCGGGAGTCCATGGATCCGGAAGACGTGCTGCACCATGAACTGGGCTGTCTTTTTGGCATAGGGTAGCTTGGGGAGAGGAATGAAGTAGGTGGCTTTGGAAAACCAGTCCACTACTGTCAGGATGGTGGTGTTGCCATCAGACGGGGGAAGACCCGTGACAAAGTCCAGGGATATGTGAGACCAGGGACAGTGAGGGACAGGCAGTGGTTGAAGAAGACCAGCCGGCGCTTGCCAAGTAGTCTTGTTCTGCACACAGACCATGCAGGCAGTGATGAACGCGGAGACGTCCGGGACCATGATAGGCCACCAAAAGCGTTGTCGCACAAAGGCCAGGGTCCGACGGGAGCCTGGGTGGCAGGCAAGCCTGGAGGAGTGGGCCCACTCCAGGACTGAGGAGCGGACACCATCAGGCACAGACATCCGGTTATCTGGGGCCCCTCCTTGGTTTGGCTGGGAACGCTGTGCCTCACGGACCTGCTTCCCTATTCCCCAGCTGAGTGCCATCGCCAGACACGAGTTGGGAAGGATGGTATCGGGGTGCGAGGGTGTAGCAGCGGGGCTATAGCAGCGAGACAGGACATCTGGCTTAATGTTCTTGGATCCTGGTCGGTAGGAGAGGGATAAGTTGAACCGGGTGAAGAGCAGGGCTCACCGAGCTTGCCTGGAATTGAGACGCTTGGCGGTGCGGAGATATTCCAGGTTCTTGTGGTCGGTCCACATAACGAACAGATTTTCCGCACCCTCCAGCCAGTGCCTCCACTCCTCCAACACCATCTTCACCGCGAGAAACTCATGATTACCCAAATTGTAGTTCCTCTCCGTGGGGATGAGAGAAGGTGGCACAAGGATGTAGCTTGAGGTCCAGGTACTCCGTGGGAATTAAAGAGATCCGGGGCAACATCCGAGCCCACAGGAAGACATCCCGGACAGGATATGCTGACTTCAGACAATGGGCGTGGCAGAACGGGTTCCAGCCCATAATGGCACCAGCAGTCCAGTCAATAATGGGATTGTGTCGCTTAGAGCCAAGGGAATTCCAATACCACGGAACCTGAGGAGACTTAATCAGCATAAATTGGATTGCCTCGCTGTGGTTCCCTGACACTTGTAGGTTGATGGGAGTGGTATTGTGAGTGACCTGGCCTATAGAGCTCCCGTCCAGAGATCTAACGTCTAACGCTGAGTGGAGATGCCCAGCTCGGACGCCAGGATAGCTTCCAGAAATAACTCTCATCAGCTCCAGAGTCAATGAGTAACCGGAGAGATTTTGACTGGTTCCCCCACAGCAGGATGGCAAGGAAAGGGGTGCGAGTAAGGGGAGAGGAAAAGTTATCCATAAGGCCCACCAGAGTACTCACCCCTTCTTGATGAGCCTGGTATTTTAACCTGTTAGGGCTAGGGGGCAGTATTGACACGGCCGGATAAAAAACGTACCCGATTTAATCTGGTTACTACTCCTGCCCAGTAACTAGAATATGCATATAATTATTGGCTTTGGATAGAAAACACCCTAAAGTTTCTAAAACTGTTTGATCGGTGTCTGTGAGTATAACAGAACTCAAATGGCAGGCCAAAACCTGAGAAGATTCCATGCAGGAAGTGGCCTGTCTGACAAGTTGTGTTTCATCTTGGCTCTTTTTATTGAAGACTGAGGATCTTTGCTCTAACGTGACACTTCCTACGGCTCCCATAGGCTCTCAGAGCCCGGGAAAAAGTTGAACGATATCGAGGCAGCCTCTGGCTGAAACACATTATCGCTTTTGGCAAGTGGCCGATCAGAGTACTATGGGCTTAGGCGCGTGCCCGAGTCGACCCCATGCTTTATTTTCTTTCGTCTGTTTACCTAAACGCAGATTCCCGGTCGGAATATTATCGCTTTTTTATGAGAAAAATGGCATAAAAATTGATTTTAAACAGCGGTTGACATGCTTCGAAATACGGTAATGGAATATTTATAATTTTTTTGTCACGAATTGCGCCATGCTCGTCACCCTTATTTACCCTTTCGGATAGTGTCTTGAACGCACGAACAAAACGCCGCTGTTTGGATATAACTATGGATTATTTTGAACCAAACCAACATTTGTTATTGAAGTAGAAGTCCTGGGAGTGCATTCTGACGAAGACAGCAAAGGTAATAACATTTTTCTTATAGTAAATCTGACTTTGGTGAGTGCTAAACTTGCTGGGTGTCTAAATAGCTAGCCCTGTGATGCCGGGCTATCTACTGAGAATATTGCAAAATGTGCTTTCACCGAAAAGCTATTTTAAAATCGGACATATCGAGTGCATAGAGGAGTTCTGTATCTATAATTCTTAAAATAATTGTTATGCTTTTTGTGAACGTTTATCGTGAGTAATTTAATAAATTCACCGGCAGTGTTCGGTGGGAATGCTAGTCACATGCTAATGTAAAAAGCTGGTTTTTGATATAAATATGAACTTGATTGAACAAAACATGCATGTATTGTATAACATAATGTCCTAGGGTTGTCATCTGATGAAGATCATCAAAGGTTAGTGCTGCATTTAGCTGTGGTTTGGGTTTATGTGACATTATATGCTAGCTTGAAAAATGGGTGTCTGATTATTTCTGGCTGGGTACTCTGCTGACATAATCTAATGTTTTGCTTTCGTTGTAAAGCCTTTTTGAAATCGGACAGTGTGGTTAGATTAACGAGAGTCTTGTCTTTAAAATGGTGTAAAATAGTCATATGTTTGAAAAATTGAAGTTTTTGCATTTGAGGTTTTTGAATAATGCGCCACGGGATTACACTGGCTGTTACGTAGGTGGGACGATTTCGTCCCACATACCCTAGAGAGGTTAATAGGCAGGTAGCTACGAAATGACCCATAGCTCCACAATATAGACAGGTCTGGGTGTGGAGTTGGAGTCAATCTACACCTGCCCAGGTGCCTGGACTCCGTAGGAGGTGAGCCGGCAGCCCTCGTGATTCCCAAGAGAACTCAGGTGACGTCGGGTTCACTCGGACATGTAAACTTCGGGAGTCTCCGGGATTCTTCGGAGGCGAGGTGGGAATCTAGGGTGACATGGCACAGATTACCTCTCCCTCGTACGTTCTCGAAGCCACCCATCGAGCCGGATGGTCAAGGCTATGAGGGAGTCAAGGTCCATGGGCAGCTCCCAGGCTGCAAGCTCATCTTTGACCACCTACAATCATCCGTGAAGGAACATGTCGAACAATGCTTCCGGTTTCCAGGCACTTTCAGCCGCCGACGTGGAAAAATCCAATGCGTAGTTTGCCACACTATGTGAGTTTTGACATAGCTGGAGCAGCTTACAAGTAGCCGCTCTCCCAGACAACGGAGAATCAAACACCTTCCAAACTTCTGCAACTAACTCCTCTAGACTGAGGCAAACAATTGCCACCACACCGCCGTAGTCCAGTCGAGTGCCCTCCCGGACATCACCGTTTATGATGTACGCTGTCCTTGAGCGGTCTGAGGGGAACGAAGAAGGGTGCAGCTCGAAAATGAGGGAGCACTGGGAGAGAAAAGCCTGGCAGGTTCCGGAATCTCCAGCGTAGCACTCTAGAAGAGGGAAGCGGGGTTCTCAGGACAATGGGGTAGGCTTCGAGATTACGGGTGTGACCCGCTGCCCAGTGGGGAATCCGCGTAATTGCTCCAGCAAAGTCTCGAACGCCTGGTCATGGCGTTCTGCCAGGGTATGGAGTCCCTCCATAAGACATTGCAGTAAACTCCTTGTGACATTCAATGGTGGCTCCTTGCAGGGAAACACCATTATGGAGCTGGTCTGAGTCTGCTGGGTCAGTCAGGGCCAGTTTGTACTATCATGTTTTAGAGAAGACCCAGATGCAGACAGTGTCAAAGTAACAAAAGTTTATTACTAGAATGGGGCAGGCAAACCGACAGGTCAAGGGCAGGAAGAGGTCAGTAATCCAGATCAGAATCAAAAGGTACCGAAAGGCAGGCAGTCTCAGGGTCAGGGCAGGCAGAGGTAAATAATCCAGGGCGGTGTGACAAGGAACAGAACGGCAGGCAGGCTCAGGGCAGGCAGAAGGATAAAAACCGTGAAAACAGGAACTACAGAAATAGACAGGCGCAAGGGGAAAAAACGCTGGTAGGCTTGACGGACAAAACGAACTGGCAACAGACAAACAGAACACAGGTATAAATACACAGGGGATAATGAGGAGATGGGAGACACCTGGTGGGTGGTGGAGACAAGCACCACGACAGGTGAAATAGATCAGGGTGTGGCACAACAAGTAGATCCTTATACGCCTCCATAAGGTAAGTCTGAATACCAACTACTGAGAAGTACATAGGAAAGGCTTGCATACTTGTTTTGGTCCTGACGTCAGAGTGTGCAGCTGAATACACTCGGTTTGTTATTTTAACTAAAACATAACCAATCTTTTGTTTAAACATAAATACTGAACTTGTTTTTGCATGGACTCCACGACGCAGTTAGCTTTTTACAGCTAGGACTGCTATTTCTTGTCCCAGAATCCCACTTAACTGTTAGAACGGACGAGCCGCTAACCTAGCTAAGCTGCTAACGTTAGCCATCAAGATCCTAAATTAGTTTTCCAATGGAACCCTCTGTCTGGATAACTAAATGAACGGTTCCAGCGGAGTAGCTGTATCTACTCCGCTTTGTTTCGGGACAAACTGGATCAATGGTTCCAATGCGGCAATTGTTTGCTTGCCGAGGATTATAGGCTTAAGGTGGCTTCCTTGATCATGCAGGTAGCCAGACTACGTAAGAAACTGGGGAAAACGCAGAGTGGAATGTTTTTGACCTTTTCTATGCCGGTGGCTAGACGGCATTCACGCATGATGGATGCATCTCTGTCTCGTCATTTGTCGTTATCCGAATGACCGGTGTTGCCTGGAGTTCGTTCGCCAGGGGAGCCATCTCCTGCCTCTCCTCCCCCATCTGATAGCGGAGTCGAAGGAGCACAGCAAGAGGAGCATGTCAAGCAATGATGGTCGCGTGTCACGAGCTGTGGAAGCCGAAGACAGCGTCCTCCCGTAAAGCAGTCTACATTCCCAATGAAAGGCCCGGAGCGGATACAAACAACGAATAGTTTTGGCGCCCTGGAGCCTTATCTTCCTGCACGTTCGTCACTGGGGGTACCTGTGTCTGCAGCCACTGTGCATACTCCTACTCTATCCCCTACGATTTCGAAGTCGACGTCGGCAACCTTCCGTCCCTGCTCTGGATTGAGCGGGGCTTCTCTATCTGTCAGAGGCCTGCACCATCCTGTGAAGCGTGGGAGTGGACGGATTTCCTTGTCCTTCTCGCCAGCCGTGATTTTGGGCAGCTCAATGGTAAGAAATGTGACTGTTCCTGGTGCAAAAACAATGTCCTATCCCGGAGCTCGAGTAAATTACATTACTAAGCTGCTCACGAATGTACAACGCTAGGACATGGACATCGATTCTATCGTAGTCCATATGGGTTTTAATGACATTATGAAGGGCATCTCTGAACAGTTGAAACTGGATTTCAAAGAGCTGATTGACTCTCTGCTAGACACTACTAAAATACCCATCATATCTGGCCCTGTGCCCTCTCTGAATCGTGGCATTGAATGCTTTAGCAGGATTCTCTCTCTTCACAACTGGCTACGTGATTATTGCAGCTCAACCTTTTGGAAACAAAACACGTTTTATAAGAAGGATAGGATCCACCCAAATCATTTGGGTTCCTGGGTCCTTTCACAGCATTATAAGGCTGCATTGAGATAATGACTTATCAATGACCCAAGCCCAGCTCAGTTAATCCCTACTATTGTGTCAGTGAGTCATCATAATGCTTTAGCAAATGTACATTATACCAGGGGCATTGGTAGACACAATGTAAGTAACCTAATCTATGTCCCTCTAACTGCCCTGAATGCCTCTGCTGATCCTACAGCTATTGTATGCAGCAATCATGTGCCTATGAACCAGATTTATGCTGGAGGCACTGAGGCAGTGTGCCCTAGTAGGAAGTTCAGTGTGCAGCTCACCCTGCACTAACATGAATAACATGAGATTATCTACTTCTGCTAAGCTTCCCAGCAAAACAATGAAAACAAGCAAGCATTCCAGAAAAGTGCTCAAAATAGCCCATGTTAACATATGTAGCTTAACCTCTCTAGGGAAGGTGGGACGAAATCGTCCCACCTACGTAACAGCCAGTGGAATCCTGTGGCGCGTTATTCAAATACCTTAGAAATGCTATTACTTCAATTTCTCAAACACATGACTATTTTACACCATTTTAAAGACAAGACTCTCGTTAATCTAACCACACTGTCCGATTTCAAAAAGGCTTTACAACGAAAGCAAAACATTAGATTATGTCAGCAGAGTACCAAGCCAGAAATAATCAGTCACCCATTTTTCAAGCTAGCATATAATGTCACATAAACCCAAACCACAGCTAAATGCAGCACTAACCTTTGATGATCTTCATCAGAAGACACGCCTAGGACATTATGTTATACAATACATGCATGTTTTGTTCAATCAAGTTCATATTTATATCAAAAACCAGCTTTTTACATTAGCATGTGACGTTCAGAACTAGCATACTTCCGCAAACTTCCGGTGAATTTACTAAATTACTCACGATAAACGTTCACAAAAAACATAATTATTTTAAGAATTATAGATACAGAACTCCTCTATGCACTCGCTATATCCGATTTTAAAATAGCTTTTCGGTGAAAGCACATTTTGCAATATTCTAAGTAGATAGCCCGGCATCACAGGGCTAGCTATTTAGACAACCACCAAGTTTGGCACTCACCAAAGTCAGATTTACTATAAGAAAAATGTTATTACCTTTGCTGTTCTTCGTCAGAATGCACTCCCAGGACTTCTACTTCATTAACAAATGTTGGTTTGGTTCAAAATAATCCATAGTTATGTTCAAATATCCTCTGTTTTGTTCGTGCGTTCAAGACATTATCCAAAGTGTAAAGAAGGGTGACGCGCCCGACGCGTTTCGTGACAAAAAAATTATAAATATTCCATTACCGTACTTCGAAGCATGTCAACCGCTGTTTAACCTCTTACATCTAGACGTTCCGCTAGCGCAACACCTGCTCCAATATCCAATGATAGGCGTGGCGCGAATTACAAATTCCTCAAAAATACAAAAACTTCAATTTTTCAAACATATGACTATTTCACAGCATTTTAAAGACAAGACTCTCCTTTATCTAACCACACTGTCCGATTTCAAAAAGGCTTTACAGCGAAAGCAAAACATTAGATTATGTCAGCAGAGTACCAAGCCAGAAATAATCAGACACCCATTTTTCAAGCTAGCATATAATGTCACAAAAACCCAGAAGACAGCTAAATGCAGCACTAACCTTTGATGATCTTCATCAGATGACACACCTAGGACATTATGTTATACAATACATGCATGTTTTGTTCAATCAAGTTCATATTTGTATCAAAAAACAGCTTTTTACATTAGCATGTGACGTTCAGAACTAGCATACCCCCCGCAAATATCCGGAGGAATTTGCTAACAATTTACTAAATTACTCACGGTAAACGTTCACAAAAAGCATAACAATTATTTTAAGAATTATAGATACAGAACTCCTCTATGCACTCGATATGTCCGATTTTAAAATAGCTTTTTGGTGAAAGCACATTTTGCAATATTCTAAGTACATAGCCCAGGCATCACGGGCTAGCTATTTAGACACCCGGCAAGTTTAGCACTCACCAATATCAGATTTGCTATTATAAAAGTTTGATTACCTTTTGTTGTCTTCGTCAGAATGCACTCCCAGGACTGCCACTTCAATAACAAATGTTGGGTTGGTCCAAAATAATCCATCGTTATATCCGAATAGCGACGTTTTGTTCGTGCGTCCCAGACACGATCCGAATGGTAAAGAAGGGTCGCGCGCATGACGCAATTCGTGACAAAAAAATTCTAAATATTCCATTACCGTACTTCAAAGCATGTCAACCGCTGTTTAAAATCAATTTTTATGCCATTTTTCTCGTAGAAAAGCGATAATATTCCGACCGGGAATCTCCTTTTCGGCAAACAGAGGAAAAAAATCTCAAAGACGGGGGCGGCCAGGTCAAGCGCCTAAGCCCACAGTCCCTTGATCGGCCACTTGAGAAAGGCGATAATGTGTTTCAGCCTGGGGCTGGGATGACGACATTCAGGTTTTTCCCGGGCTCTGAGCGCCTATGGACGACGTAGGAAGTGTCACGTTAGAGCAGAGATCCTTTGTAAAAGATAGAGATGGCAAAGAAGTTCCAGAAATGGTCAGACAGGCCACTTCCTGTAAAGGAATCTCTCAGGTTTTGACCTGCCATTTGAGTTCTGTTATACTCACAGACACCATTCAAACAGTATTAGAAACTTTAGGGTGTTTTCTATCCATATATAATAAGTATATGCATATTCTAGTTACTGGGTAGGATTAGTAACCAGATTAAATCGGGTACGTTTTTTATCCAGCCGTGAAAATACTGCCCCCTAGCCATAAGAGGTTAAAATCATTTTTTATGCCATTTTTCTCGTAAAAAAAGCGATAATATTCCGACCGGGAATCTGTGTTTTAGTACAAAGAGAGAGAAAATAAAAACATGGGGTCGCCTCGTGCACGCGCCTCAGTCTCATTGTCCTCTGATAGACCACTTACCAAAGGCGCTAATGTTTTTCAGCCAGGGGCTGCCTCGACATCATTCAGCTTTTTCCCGGGTTCTGAGAGCCTATGGGAGCCGTAGGAAGTGTCACGTTACAGCAAAGATCCTAAGTTTTCAATAAAAAGAGTCAAGAAGCCCAAGGAATGGTCAGAGAGGGCACTTCCTGTACAGAATCTTCTCAGGTTTTTGCCTGCCATATGAGTTCTGTTATACTCACAGACACCATTCAAACAGTTTTAGAAACTTTAGGGTGTTTTCTATCCAAAGCCAATAATTATATGCATATTCTAGTTTCTGGGCAGTAGTAATAACCAGATTAAATCGGGTACGTTTTTTATCCGGTCGTGCAAATACTGCGCCCTAGCCCTAACAGGTTAACCTGTTGGGGATAGGGGGCAGTATTTGCACGGCCGGATAAAAAAAACGTACCCGATTTCATCTGGTTACTACTCCTGCCCAGTAACTAGAATATGCATATAATTATTGGCTTTGGATAGAAAACACCCTAAAGTTTCTAAAACTGTTTGAATGGTGTCTGTGAGTATAACAGAACTCAAATGGCAGGCCAAAACCTGAGAAGATTCCATGCAGGAAGTGGCCTGTCTGACAAGTTGTGTTTCAAAACCCTGAGACAAATCCTAACAGGAAATGGAAATCTGATGTGTGGAATCACTTCAAACCTTTGCCATTGAAACACACAGGGACTTATTAATCATTTAGCACTTCCTAAGGCTTCCACTAGATGTCTCCAGTCTTTACAAAGTGGTTTGAGTCTTCTATGGTAGAAACTGACCCAAAGAGAGGCTTGGGAAGTTGGTCACAGGGGGAGGGCTATTACTACTATGACACGGGCGCCCATGGGAACCATTTTGTTCCGAAACGTTTAGTAAGACAATGCAATCGTCTGCCTTGAATATTATTGAAGCTCTGGTTGAAAAAGGCCCTAAAGATTTGTGTTATACAACGTTTGACATGTTTGAACGGACGTAAATATATATTTTTTGCACATTCGTGACGACAAGTCCCGCGCGCTTCAGTACATTATGAGTAGCCTTCGGAACGCGCTAACAAGAAGGAACTATTGGTACATAAATTATTAACTTTTTCGAACAAAACTACATTTGTTGTGGACCTGGTATTCCTGGAAGTGCCTTCTGATGAAGATAATCAAAGGTAAGGGAATATTTAAAATAGTATATTGATTTTAGATGGTTCCAAGATGGCGCTAACATGTATCGCCTAGCCTATTTCTCTGAGCATACCACGTTGTTTATTGCAAAGTGTGATTTCCCAGTAAAGTTATTTTTAAATCTGGCAATGCGGTTGCATTCACGAGATGTTAATCTATAATTCTTTGAATGACAATATTACATTTTAATAATGTTTTCGAATAGTAATTTTGTAAATTGTAGCGCTGATTCACCGGAAGCATTTGAGGGAAAATATTTTCTGAACGTCACGCGCCGATGTAAAATGCTGTTTTTATATATAAATATGAACTTTATCGAACAAAAAATGCATGTATTGTATAACATTATGTCCTAGGAGTGTCATCTGATGTAGATCAAAGGTTAGTGCTGCATTTAGTTGTGTTTTGGGTATTTGTGATGCATGTAGTTGCTTTGAAAATGGCAGTGAGATTGTTTTTGACAGGGTACTCTCCTAACATAATGTAATGTTTTGCTTTTGCTGTAAAGCCTTTTTGATATCGGACAACGTGGTTCGATTCAGGAGAGGTCCATCTATAAAATGGTGTAAAATAGTCATATGTTTGAGAAATTGAAGTTACAGCATTTGAGGTTTTGTATTTCGCGTGACGCGATTCCACTGGCTGTTGACTAGGGTGGGACACAAGCGTCCCACGTTCCCAGACAGGTTAAATAATATGGCTACAGGTTCATCTGCCTCACCTAAAGCACATTCTTGTGTGAACTGGTATAAATACCAAGTGCTAACAGTCAGTATCTGGATAAAAATGTGTGAAATACTTGATAATGTATGTGATATCAACAGAGGTATATTTTCCTGGGTGATTTTAAATATTGTCTGGCTTTCATCAAGCTGCCCACTCAAGAAAAATCTTCAAATATGTAACCAGTACCTGCAACCTGGTGTGGTTATCAGTCAACTTACCAGGGTAGTTGCAAACAGCACAGGAATGAAATCAACAACATGTATAGATCACATCTTTACTAATGCTGCAGAAATGTGCTTGAAAGCAGTATTCAGATCCATTGGATGTAGTGATCACAAAATAGTAGCCATATCTTGGAAACCTAAGATTCCAAAGGTTGAGCCTAATATCAAATCAAATGTATTTATATAGCCCTTCGTACATCAGCTGATATCTCAAAGTGCTGTACAGAAACCCACCCTAAAACCCCAAACAGCAAGCAATGCATGTGAAAGAAGCACGGTGGCTAGGAAAAACTCCCTAGGAAAAACTCCCTAGAAAGGCCAAAACCTAGGAAGAAACCTAGAGAGGAACCAGGCTATGAGGGGTGGCCAGTCATCTTCTGGCTGTGCCGGGTGGATATTATAACAGAACATGGTCAAGATGTTAAAATGTTCATAAATAAATAGTGTATAAGAGGTCTAATATAGTGTATAAGAGGTCATACAATAAGTCTTGTAGTGATTCATATGTTGTTGATGTAAAGAATGTGTTGGTCCATGGTGTGTAATGAGGAGCAAACGGATGTTGCACTTGACACATTTATGAATTTGCTTATCCCAGTTACTAATAAGCAAGCACCCATTAAGAAAATGACTGTAAAAACTGTTAAATCCCCGTGGATTGATAAGGAATTGAACAATTGCATGGTTGAGAGTGACGAGGCAAATGAAATGGCAAATAAGTCTGACTGTACAACCGATTGGCAAACATACTGCAAATTGAGAAATCATGTGACTAAACTGAATAAAAAGAAGAAACTAAACTATGAAACAAAGATAAATGATATAAAGAATGATAGTAAAGCGCTTTGGAGCACCTTCAATTACATTTTGGGAAAAAAGGCAAACTCAGCTCCATCATTCATTGAATCAGATAGCTCATTCATTACAAAACCATCTGATATTGCCAACTAC
The DNA here is from genome assembly GCF_965601325.2 of Salmo salar. NCBI lineage: Eukaryota > Metazoa > Chordata > Actinopteri > Salmoniformes > Salmonidae > Salmo > Salmo salar. The sequence goes on from NC_138299.1 coordinate 143,521,909, forward strand.
TTTAATGATTTTTTCATTGGCAAGATTAGCAAACTTAGGCATGATATGCCAGCAACAAATGCTGACACTACACATCCAAGTATATCTGACCAAATTATGAAAGACAAGAATTTGAGTAAAGCCAGTGTGTCCATGTATGCGGATGACTCAACACTATACACGTCAGCTACTACAGTGACTGAAATGACTGCAACACTTAAAGAGCTGCAGTTAGTTTCAGAATGGGTAGAAAGGAATAACCTAGTCCTAAATATTTCAAAAACTAAAAGCATTGTATTTGGGACAAATCATTCACTAAACCCTATATCTCCAGTAAATATTGTAATAAATAATATGGAAACTGAGCAAGTTGAGGTGACTAACTGCTTGGAGTAACCCTTGATTATAAACTGTCATGGTCAAAACATATTGATACAACAGTAGCTAAAATGGGGAGAAGTCTGTCCATAATAAAGCGCTCCTTTAACAACACTATCAACAAGGCAGGTCCTACAGGCTCTAGTTTTGTCGCACCTGGATTACTGTTCAGTCGTGTGGCCAGGTGCCACAAAGAGGGACTTAGGAAAATTGCAATTGGCTCAGAACAGGACAGCACGGCTGGCCCTTAAACGTACACAGAGAGCATGTAATGACATGCATGTCAACCTCGCATGGCTCAAAGTGGAGGAGAGATTGACTTCATCACTACTTGTATTTGTGAGAAGTATTGACTGTTTTATGTCCGTTTTATCTTTATTAAACTACTAGCACACAGCTCAGTCACCCATGCATACCCCACAAGACATGCCACCAGAGGTCTCTTCACTGTCCCCAAGTCCAGAACAGACTATGGGAGGCGCACAGTACTACATAGAGCCATGACTACATGGAACTCTATTCCACATCAGGTAACTGATGCAAGCAGTAGAATCAGATTTAAAAAACCAAAATACACTTTATGGAACAGCTGGGACTGAAGCAACATAGGCGCACACACACACACACACACACGTACACATGGATTTTGTGTTGTATGTGGTAGTGGAGTAGGGGCCTGAGGGCACACAGTGTGTTGTGAAATCTGTTATAAAGATATTGTAATGTTACTGCCTTAATTTTGCCGGACCCAGTAAGAGTAGCTGATCCATAATAAATACAAGAATAATTGGGGAGGGGGGGGCGTGTGCCGTGAGGTGTTGCTTAATTCGTTTTTTTTAAACCAGGTTTGCTGTTCACTTGCACTATATGGGATGGAAGGGAGTTTGGTTGTTCGGTAGCAGGAACATGCCTTCAAACCTACAACCTATTCTACTGCATTATGGACTTGTGTAATGTAAAACCTTCACACAGACAAACCATTATATTCCCTCCAAGAGTTGAAAGGTAAAATGTCTTACTGGCAATGGCAACATACTGTATTACAGCAGATTTCCAGGAAGAGCTGTGAGCGTACAATACCGTTCAAAAGTTTTAGAACACCTACAGTCCCCCGACCTCAACCAAATTGAGATGGTTTGGGATGAGTTGGACCGCAGAGTGAAGGAAAAGCAGCCAACAAGTGCTCAGCATATGTGGGAACTCCTTCAAGACTGTTGGAAAAGCATCCAGGTGAAGCTGGTTGAGAGTATTCCAAGAGTGTGCAAAGCTGTCATCAAGGCAAAGGGTGGCTATTTAAAAATATAGATTTTGATTTGTTTAACACTTTTTTTGGTTACTACATGATTCCATATGTGTTATTTCATAGTTTTAAATGTCTTCACTATTATTCTACAATGTAGAAAATAGTAAAAATAAAGAAAACCCCTTCAATGAGTAGGTGTTCTAAAACTTTTGACCGGGTAGTGTACGTGTGTGTGTGTGTGCATGCTTGTGTTTGTGTGGGGTCAGTAGAAGAAATGGGCTGTGTCTGTCAAACCTCAGAACTTTATTACTGTGTTCCAGGCAGTAGCCTGGTTGTTTGAGCATGTTAGCAGCACTAACATGGATCAGGGGTTGGATCAGGGGTTGTTGATAGCACACAGCAATTACATATTATAAAAAGGCCTCCAATCCCCTGCCTAATTCATATTGGCTCTGCCACTATCAGTGAGGATGCATGGCTGCTCTGGCCTGGGCTAGCCTGGAAGGCATGGGGGTAAGGGATGGCAGGGGGGTGGACATGGTACAATTGAAACTGTATGTGCTGCAAATATGTGCTAAACAAAAAGCCCTCTCTTATTAAAGAAGTTCAGAGATCACCGTGAGAGGCATTATACAACTGACTAGTTCTTAATGAATTTTCATACATATGAACCTTCCACCGTACTAGGGAGAAATATTCCCTCTAAACTGCATGCTATGCAGAAGAATTGCCAGCCCGCGCAGAGACGCACAAGACTGAATTTCTCTAAAATGTACACTATCTTTCTGGCTTTAAACAGATCATATTTTACCTCTACTGTGGAAATTGGTATTGAATCAACATAACAGTCCCTTTCAACGCAACAAACCAAATCTCACTTCAAGACTGAGTTGGTGATTTTGTAGTAGGCTGAGGAGCGCGTCGGAGTATGCGCTAGCAGCTTGGTCGATCCAGCATCTGCATTGGCAGTACAGCATTTACTGTGATGCCGCCTCTGCAGAAGTCGGGGCATTCATACTTCTTGCACTTCGCGGAGCATAGCAGAGCTGTTGTGAAGGAAGTTATCAAGGAAGGGAGTTTGTGTTTATACAGGATGTACCGCCCCCACCTACAGTCAACAGATCATGTCAGTGCGGACCTATAGAGTTATATGGAGCCCTCCGCATTGTTACAAAATTTGGAAGGCACACGGCATCTTCGTACAGAGCTTAAATTTGGCCTCCGCAGACCTCCGGAGACTCCGATTGCGTCACCCGCACAGAGCCTCAGAACCGCATTAAAGGATCAACCATAAATTGGCTTTTATTCTATTTACATTTACGTCATTTAGCAGACGCTCTTATCCAGAGCGACTTACAAATTGGTGCATTCACCTTATGATATCCAGTGGAACAACCACTTTACAATAGTAGTATTATATTTCACAGGCGTTTTGGGGGTTTCGGGGAGAGAAGCCTATATGCGCACTTGAGATCACTAACCAGAGTTGTGTGTAGCCGTGTGTGCACATTTGTTGATATTCTTTACTAGTCAGTGAGTTACTACCCAGTTTATAGCTTAATTTGGGCAGCAATGCGGGAGTGATTGCTTCCTACAAGAGCACAAAACTTGTACATATTGTACAGTGCATTTGTGAAGTATTCAGATCCCTTCACTTCTTCTACATTTTGTTACGTTACAGCCTTATTCTAAAATTGATTAAATAAAAATATTCCTCAATCTACACACCATACCCCATAATGACACATTTTATTAAAAACAAAAAACAGAAATAACTTATTTACATCAGTAGTCAGACCTTTTGCTATGAGACTTGAAATTGAGCTCAGGTGCATCCTGTTTCCATTGAACATCCATGAGATGATTCTACAACGTGATTGGAGTCCGCCTGTGGTAAATTCAAATGATTTGGAAAAGCACACACACACACACACACACACACACACACACACACACACACACACACACACCGTCTATATAAAGGTCCCACAATTGACAGGCCATGAGGTTGAAGGAACTGTCTGTAGAGCTCGGAGACAGGATTGTGTCAAGGCACTGATCTGGGCAAGGGTTACAAAACATTTCTGCAGCATTGAAGGTCCCCAAGAACACAGTGGCCTCCATCATTCTTAAATTAAAGAAGTTTGGAATCACCAAGACTCATCCTAGAGCTGGCCGCCCAGCCAAACTGAGCAATCGGGGGGAAAGAGCCTTCGTCAGGGATGTGACCAAGAACCCGATGGTCCCTCTGACAGAGCTCCAGAGTTCCTCTGTGGAGATGGGAGAACCTTCCAGAAGGACAACCATTTCTGCAGCACTCCACCAATCAGGCTTTTATGGTAGAGTGGCCAGACGGATGCCACTCCTCAGTAAAAGGCACATGACAGCCCGCTTGGAGCTTCCTAAAAGGCATCTTAGACCATGAGAAACAACATTTTCTGGTCTGATGAAACCAAGATTTAACTCTTTGGCCTGAATGCCAAGCCTCACATCTAGAGGAAACCTGGCCCCATCCCTACGATGAAGCATGGTGGTGGCAGCATCATGCTGTCCAACCTGAAAGAGCTTGAGAGGATCTGTAGAGAAAAATGGGAAAAACTCCCCAAATACAGGTGTGCAAAGCGTGTAGTGGCATACCCTGTAATCGCTGCCAAAGGTGCTTCAACAAAGTACTGAGTAAAGGGTCTGAATACTTATGTAATTTTGATATGTTTTTTTTTTTTTTTTTTACATTTACAAACATTTCTAAAAAACAGTTTTTGCTTTGTCATTATGGGGTATTGTGTGAAGATTGATAAGGGAAAAAAAGAAAAAAACTATTTAATCAATTTTAGAATAACGCTGTAAAATAAAAAAAGTGGAAAAAGTCAAGGGTCTGAATACTTTCCAAATGCATCCATGTGGAAATGTTATGGAATTTGCTTCATTGGTTTTGTTGATAGGTCACTCTGATAGGCCTACATTATGCTTAAATAGCCACAATAGCCTATTGACCCCTGTCTGAAACTAACAAAGTGAGTACAGCCTCAGTGTTCACAGTTAATAATGCGCGCCGGAAGTCGCACAGAATGCTCGCAAAATACAGTGCCCACTCAGTAGCAGACCTGAAATTTGCTTTGCCACATTTTATTTTTTACATTGCTAAGGGGTGACACCAACTGCTGTTTCAAAAGAGAAAATGACTGATTGGATGTCATGTTTTCCCTAAGCTGGGACAACTATACTGACAGCTGTTCTGATGGACAGCAAGATCAACATCTACAGTCTCTCTGCTTGTTACTGGACTTCCCCTCACAACACCCATGACCCATATTCATGTTTGAACACCAGTCTCAAGGTATTTCTTTTCCCTTGGACAAGCAGCATGTTATAAATGTTAGCTGGGTTTCATCTTTTGACCAGTTCACAGTGTCCCTGGTTCTTTTCAATTATGGGATCCAGGTTGATTGGATGACGATTGATTTAAAGAACCATACAATGCGTATGGCAGCCATCTTATGCCACATTGGGTTCCCATTTGCTGGGTGTTAAACAAGGTCAGTTCATTTCCGTTGACAAATTGATGTGTTCATGCTATCACAGTCCCAAAGAAGCCACTTGAATTTGAGAGGCTTGAAATGGACTGAGGGCATTTTGTTATGTAATTGGATTCGATGTTCAAGTGAGAGGACTGTGAGGTAAACTCTCATGTTTTTGTTGCTATTCTCCCACTGTTGCGTCGCTCACCTTCTAATAAATCAAATGCCTGTGACATCCCCTTGTTCATCCCAAAAATAATGGAGTTGTGTTAATTAGAAATGTTAATGATCGTACAGGCTAATATTAGAAAAAGCCTCCAGGCACGAAACACTGAAGAACAGGGGCTACACACACACACAGTTTTGTACAGCTAACCTTGTGGGGACACACAATTCAGTCCCATTCAAAATCCTAATTTCCCTAAACCGTACTCTTAACTTAACCCTAACCCAAAAACATAAACCTAGCTCCTAACCCTAACTCTAACCCTAAACCCCCTAAAAATAGAATTTGACCTTGTGGGGACTAACAAAATGTCCCCAGTTGGTCAAATATTTGTTTACTATTCTTGTGGGGACTTCTGGTCCCCAGAAGAATAGTTAAACACACACACACACACAGAATATTGAACATAACTACACTCTCTTATACATTCACACACACTGACTCACAAATAATCACAGAATAATAAATGCAGATACCAGTGCACACATTTTAACACACACAGTGCATTGCAGTAGCTATGTCAGGATCAATCAGCCATAGACAGTGGAGGCCCAGGGGAAAGATGGCAGATAATGGTTTATAGCACAACTCGTGTCCCTCCAGGCTCACACAGTCAAAAACACAGGCACACAGTGGAGCGCCAGCCTGCCTGTATGCTGCAAAGTGTGTGTGTGTGTCTGTAAAGTGGATGATTCTCTATATCCGCTTCTTTTCTCTTCCAACAGAAATCAAATATTTTATTTCATCTCTCTTCAAAGTACAATAGAGGAAGAAAACACAAGACATTTGTGTAGTTCCCTATAGACACAGAGGTTTGAGCGCCTGCCTCTTCCCTCTGTCCTGCTCCCTCTGTACTGCTACACACCCAGCACAGTACATTCAGCCTGGCTTCTCCTGCCTTCTTTACCTGGCCTCTGACATAGAAGAGGCTCTTGGTCCTGTAGGAATAAGAGGCCCCATTAACTGTACTGCATGGTATTGTGGTGGGAATAGAGTTTAAAAAGCTGGATGTGTCAGTCCTGCTTTCTAGCTAGCAAGGGCCAATGGGGCTCAACCAGCCGAGGCCCTATGAGGTGAAGAGGTTGCTGTAGCTCAGTACAGCCAGGGGCAGAAGGGCAGGCCTGGGGCATTAGCAGAGAGCAGCCCTCTCAGCCAGCTCACACACACACACACACACACACACACACACCACTACCCCCCATGGTAAACCCTTTCAAATAGGATCAGGGAGCCAACCATATGGTTGCCGCCTAACAAAGGAGGATGATTGGGAGAGGGATGTGCTTGGCTGGCTAGGAAGGACATAAGCTTGTCAGTAATACTGAAGGAAACTAGGTAGCAGCCACGAGAAAAACTATGCCCAATACAAGGAAAACAAAATCAACATTAAATGGCAGAAAAGGAACCATTACATCCAGTGCAGCTGCTGCTCTGAAGGACATGATTGATTAGTGTGTTAGTTGCAGAGACCCCGAGTCAGCAAAAACCTGGTTGAAGAAGCTCTGGAGGGAACACACACACACTAACTGAAAGTTAGCCGGGCTAATTGAGAGCGAGATACCGGTCCATGCAGTTCACTGTGTGATCTCTCCAGGGCAGCCCTTTACTTGACGTCAGCAGGTGGTGGTGAGTGGCAGCCTGGACTGTGCCAAGAGGAAGGTGTTACACACAGATAGCACGGCCTACAGCAGCACAGACACACCCAAGGTCCCCCCCTTACCACCCCACAAGCCAAGCCAGCCCTTACATCTCAGGCTAGCCACCCAGAAAAACAGCTTTCCCACTCTACGGAAAACAAGTCACGGTAAATGCTAGCCATCTGCTGCATGGGTGTCACAACCTCTGGCTGTTGAGGACACTACCTTGCAGATTAGGTGAAAGGAAACTACATCAAACCATTGGATGGTTCCTCATGGTTTATCAACAGTAGAGGAAAGGGTTCAGGATTAGTCTGGAATACTGATTGACTTATTTTATTTTCTGGGTGGGAAAGATGCACTGAGTACTACACTGGGGATAACATGTTAAAGTGAAATTCACTTGTTTTGAACATGGGCCCCTGGTTTTGGGACCATCCTGCCATGCTGCCAAAACACAAAGAATAGATTCTCAAAGGACACGATTCTCTGATATCCACAGTTCTGATTGGTCTAGGCCATTCAGGCTAGGAGAAACTCCCCCTCCTTGATTTGTGGCCTTCCTCTGAAATATCCACATGCACTTTACTGCATCACCATTAGTTTCAACACGCAATTTAAAGTAGGAAAATTCAACTTTAAATCACATAAAGCAATACAATTAGAATTAATTTACTTTGACAACTGAACATAGAATTTGTCACACAAATTATTGGAAACACCAGTTATTAAATGCATTTTAAAGTACCATATTATTAGCAAATGTTATGCTAGTGATTTTTTGACCGTTATCGCAACATAAGCTACAGTAATTTTAGTTATGCAAATGGTATAAGTAGCAGTCACTGTTCCTGTTGTAACAAAAATGCAATTACTAAAGTTCTGTATAACAATATGTTAATACTACAATGTTACTGCACAGTTATAATAAAAACTTCAAGCCCAAGTGTTACCCATTCTTCTTTCAATGTGTCAATAAAAAGCTATTTTTGAGTTTTTTATTTTATTTTTACAGGGACAGTGCACATTAATCAACGTTTCAGTAAAAGTGCCGGTTTTAGCCAGCCGGCTAATTTTCAACCACAGTCCCTGGGCAGGTTATTAAAAACAATTACAATACAGACAATCAATGAGCAGTGAGCACACGCAGAGCAACATAGGACAAGCAAGACGTAGCATACAGACAGAACAAAAAGCAACAAGACAAAATCCATAAAAGAAACAAAGTTCAATGAGCACACAACTCATATGCAGGAAGTATTGCCCAACTGGCACTTCAAGAATAATAGACCTTCACTAGTAGCACAGTGGACATTATTAACTGCCAGTTGGTCTCAATTGACAAACACTAGCTAACGTGGCCTATTGCTACAGAGAATTGAGCAGAATTGTTTAGAGCTTCATTCAGATTCAATACTTATTTTTTTAAAACACTGTTAAATTAATGACTATTTGCACCGTCTCCTGTATTGAGCCACTTATGGAGCCAGATAATGCTTTAAAAAAAATTGGTCCGCGCCGCCCCGGGAGGGACTGTAGTGGTAGAAGCGGGAACAGTAATGGAGGACGACAACACATGGTTTTCCTGCTCCCTGTCAGAGATGCAATCAAACGCTGTCACGCAGGGGTCTAGGGGGAGGTTCTACTGAGAATGCCTGCAAACATCTTTATCTTCATAGACAACTCCCCTCTCTGCTCTGAGAGGACAGGAAAAAAACATGTGCAGTGTGTGTGTGTTTATGGAAAAGGGGGTTAGAAAGTTTTGGTAATTTAAGGTGCTTTCAGACAATTTCTGTGAACTTTGTGCGGTTGGCTTAATTTTTTGTGCAGTGTGAACACCCCCAAAAGGAACTCAGACTGCTCAACACAGCCCCTGAAGCAAACCGAACTGAGGCCTCCCGAAGAGGTGGTCTGAGGTTGATTTGCTTGATGTCCGTAGTCCGATTACCTTTTAGTGCTACGTGAACACAAAGCTCTCCAGGATCGCTTGCCATTATTCCAGCACCACACACTAGCCTACTGCAACACTGTTTCCTTGCCATAACCCTTAGCATTGGTGCCACAAACGAGGGAAGATGCGCAGGCAGGTTGGCATAAAAAACATGTGCTGTTTTTGGACATTGAGTAGCGACTGTCAAGGATGCACAGAAATTTCAAAAAAGGTTTGTACTGACACAATGTTTTGATTATTTGTTTGCGACATGTGATCTATAGGCTACGAAGGAGCTTCATCGGCTATTTATTTGATTGTGGGGTTTAAATAATGTGAGAAAACGACAACATATTTGGTGAGAATCACATCATAGGGGTACAAAATTAATGCAAGCTCTTAAAGGTGTAATAGCCTACATTGAGAGTACTTTTCAATTATAGCATTATTCAATCTGCAATTTTTCTTCTGCTATTTATCCTGTTACAAGTACTATTTACATGTCAATATTATATTTGGATTATAATTATGTATTATCTTAAGTAAATACAATCTACTAGCTTTCTAAATGGTATGACTTGGCCAACATTTTCTTAAAGTGAACTGGCAAAAGAGATGAGTCCTCATTCAAAGGAAAGGGTAGTGTGAATACAAAGAGAGCCGAGTTATTTGGCTTTTTTTTCACCCCAGAGTTCACTTTAAAGAGGACTGATTGGTTATTTTAAAAGAGGACTATATGTGAAGACACCGTTAGACGCTAGGCTCCCCTCTCCCTCCCCTTTTCTCTCTTCCTGTTCCTCATAGCCTTCTAAATTGATGGCCTTATCTGCCCATCTCCCACATTTCCTCAGGATGCTGTAATGAGTAAAGTCTACCTCTCCCTCCCTCCGTCCAGTGGGCCAATATCCAGGGATATAAGTATTACTTTAGCTCTAGCATGCATGGATCACAGAGCACACTGGGCTAAGCTGGCACGTTAGTTGTGGGCATTCCTGGCCCTCCTCCATGGCAATTCCACAAGTGTCAACCAAACACTGAGTCACACCAGCTGGTCACCAGAGGTTCCCACAGGTGGTACGTCTTGCTGTATGTGAAGACAGGTTAATGTGTGGAAGAGTCTAGAGTGACTACAAGAGGGCCATATGGGGCACGGAGGACCCGTCTGTAACAAACCAGTAAGAACAGTTGATTTGCAGGTAAATATGAGTCCCTAGAGCCCTATTCTCAGCATAGGAGTCCTGAGGAGGCTGATGGGAAATGTGCTCACAATCAAATGCAGTGACTACTAGAGAAGCTAAAAATAAACATGAGGAATGTGTTAAGTGCCAGGCCTTTAAATCAAGATGTCGTCTTTGGCAGTGCGTTTTTAATTAACATGTGAATTTTCCCAGGATGAGAGGGACATTGTGTCAAGTATTTGTTATCCCTGCTTTAGCAAAGCTAGAGACTCTCTGATTTAGTATTTTAACAGTCATTTAAGTTCTGCCTCATCCTCAACAATGACATTTTTTTTTAAATACGATCTAGGGCCGACCAATTGCTCCGATTACAAAACATTCACACAACAACTGACATCAGACAGTGTGTTCTCTCTGTTGTGAGGCTTCTTTCTCTTCGTCCGTTTCTCAGCCAAGATCTGCTAAACTAAGCAAACATGGAGAGTTTCTTTTAAATTTGATTTGAGCGGCATGTTGTTTATAGAAGCCAAACCCCCTAGTTACATGACCACCGCAATCTGGACCCCCTCTGCCCTACGAGGAACATTCTGAAACAGATGTTGATTGCTGTTATGAAGTATGGAGCTGTGGACAGGGTCAACGAGGTCGGGGATAAGCTGCCAGCCGCAGGTGACTGTAGGGTTAAACAAGCATACATCCATAACAGTATTTCCCTCCATCCACCCCAGCAGTACTTCAAAAGGTAAGCCCTGCGCTCGCCGCTGTTCTCAGTCTGTGCATCTGCCAAACGCAGGCCTCGTAAGAGCTGCTTCTGACTGCCACGGCTGCTGCTACTGTAGAGAGAACAGGCTGTCTGGGAGCCTTTCATGCTCAAGGTACTAAAAGCCTCAGGCAGCCAGTCTACAGGCTTCATAATTATCCCAAAAAACAAAGACATTACAGTGAATGAGGCTGGCAAGTCAATGGCTAACGTAGGTCATCTGTAAGGGGAAAGGGGTGTTTTGTTTTTGACTAGGACACAACACGATACACACAACCTTTGAAATGATGCTGTGTTGGTGAACTTTAAAGTTGATACTGAGCTGCAGGTATGGTGGTGTGCTGTGCAAGGTTCATTGTGAGTAACAGAAGGTCAAAGGTCACCGTAAACGCAGCACTCTCTTCATGTCAGCCCTTGAATCAGCGACGTAGGATAACGTGTGGATTACCAGAAGCCCAGTCAGAGACTAGCTACACAGTGTGTCCTGAATAAGGTAGCTTTTACTATGAAATAACTAACTGCAGGCAAGACTAGCTTTCTCTTAAAAGGTTGATGTAAGAAGGTTTCCAACAATGTATTCGTTTGTTGTTCTAATATTTTGATATACTTAAAGTCTCTTATTTACCCAGGTATTGTACCTGAAGGTTAACAATTAAACAGCTAAATGAACTGATGTCATCCTTAATCCTACATTGATTGTCATTCACCTCCTAATGCTTCTCTTAAACTCATTCAACAGCGTTTGTAGGTTAAACCTATATCACCTGCCCTGCAAAGACTTCTGGGAGAGTGATCTGACCCGTGTTTGATCATCATCTCACTGCAGGTCACAGAGGCCAATGAGTCTGACACGGGGTAAGGCAAGAGAAAACACACACACCTGAACGTTTCCTCACTTCTTGACCCTTTAAAAAAAAACTACTGGAATAAAGAAGATCAGGTCAAACATGTAGAGGGCAAACGAGAACAACCAGCCTCTTTTCAACCAATAAACCAGAAGGATATAATCCTTCTGGTTTATTGGTATGCATGTGTGTGAGAGGGCTATTAGGTGGATGGGGCTACTCTTAACACCTCAAACCCCACTCGTCTCTCTGCGACCACACAAACACATCCCACACAAGGATCAAACCACAGCTGCCAGCATGGAAACCAACTACTTAAAGGGATAGTTCACCCAAATTACACATGGGTTTCCTTACCTTGTAAGCAGTCTATGGACAAGGTATGACAGCAATCCATGCTTTGATTTTATTTCCATGGCACTGTTCCAAATGCTAACGTTTTAGCATTTGAGGCACAAATCCCATGATTTGAACATGATGCACGAAAAATGCTAATATCGGTCCCATAACTTGAATGGGATTTGTGCCACAAATGCTCAATTCTAAATAAGGTTGTGTGCCACAAAATGCATTTGGAAACATAGGGCCCTATAAAATCTGCATTGTGGAGAACAAGGACTGATTCACGGAATCCAGACATTCAAATGGAATTCAACAATATTCAAAAGGTATTAAACTTAGTAGGAAGTCACCTAAATGTATTGAACTTATTCGAAAATTCATAAAATTTGCCCAAGTTAATCATAAGACATGAACACAAAGCATCAGTGGTTAGCTATTTCCCTGCAACTTTCTGAAACGGCACAGGAAGGCCCATGGGGCAGCAGGTAGCCTAGTGGTTAGAGCGTTGGGCCAGTAACCGAAAGGAAACATTACAGAAACATTGCTAACCAAACAACAGTCTCTTGATTTAATAAGCAATGAAACGACAAAGGACATTCCTAACAAACAGCACCTCCTGCACAAAATGTGAAGACAGACATGTTCTAAAAGCTCTACTGTCCTTTGTTTAGTCACAAAAAACATGATTTTATTCAAAATGTTACGGGTTACCAATGTCTAATGCTCCTTACAACTGTGTTATTCACAGAAGCAAATTGTATGGTTTTGTAATGGCTTTGATAACAACAAATCCCCGTAGGTCTTTAGAGTAAAGTTTGGTTGAGAAGTGGAGAGATGAGCTGGGTCCAGTACACTCCTGGAGCAGACAGAGAAGTAATCAGAGTGGAGCCAGCTTCTCAACAGGTGTTGTTGTATAGGCTGCTATCCTAATCTCCTTTTGTACACTGATCTGAAAACACAGGATGGGTGAAAGAAAGGTGGTTGATAACTACTGGGATTTTGATTTCCAAAGGGATGAATACATTATTTTTTTCTTCAAATAAAATGTTCTCCCTTTTCTAGAGTCAAAAGAACACAGGCAGTGAATGAGTTTAAAATTAATTTCTAAATAAAGATTTTACCGATCATCTCCGTGAAGTCGGCCCGGCCCCACTTTACAATAACCTCTCCATCACCCACCACAAATAATCATTCCCAACCATTATGTAACTAAGATTCTTTGCTTCCAAATCTACTGGACAACTATTGGAAAAGAGATTTGACTCTCCATCATGTGTTGCTGATGACCTTTACGTTGTTATTCTAAATTCATTTCTGCATCCGCCCATATGAATCATTGTTTTTCATTACTGATATTTCCATGACATTTATAAACCATCTATAAGTCTTTTCATGACTTTAGAATTCATGAAAGTAATGATCATGTTTGGCCAAAATACTTGATGAAGTTTGCAACATGCATGAGTCATGACATGAATAACCTAACTAATGGATAAACACTCAATGCAAGACAAAATACCCTCCTTGCCCGTAGGAAGAGATTAGCTGCACTGCCATGTGCTGTTAGTTTTAGAGCCCTTGGCTTAAGCGTACAGTTAATGAGAGATAGCCAAAGGAATTAAAATTTAACCTGAGAAGCCAAATTCCATCTGGACTGTATGCAGTTGAGCACATGACACAAGCTCTCTATGCCAGGGCAAAGCCAATTTACTCCACGTATCACAGCTGCACGCATCGCTGAGCACTTACTGCACTGGAGGGCACTCCAAGAGAGATGGTCCACTGATAACTAATAGCCCCCCTCTGCAGGTTTCCTGCCCCGTATTTTGGCACGGGTCTGGAATGGATAGCCATGCAGTTATTTATGCCTTTAACTAACTCCACAACATGAGCCAGACTTGTAACATGGTGTTGAAGGGAGCCACCACTGCTTCGGGATATCCCCGATCATGTGCCTGCCAGACCAGCGCTGGTGTTGGTCTGCTCACATGCAGCCTATATAGTCAGTTTCTATAGATTTTTAGGACAAGTAAAACATAAATAAACACTACCATTCCTTGAACACCTGGCTGGAAAACTGTCATAGTGCAATGATTCATTAATAATTGGAATTTCACCAATAGAAAACCATTAAATTGCTGACGTTTGCCTGTTCAAACTAAACCTCACACCAAGCTTTGAAAACACCCTCCTCATTCTGAAGCTGTATTTTCAAGATTCATATTTAGTACTGAAACCACATTGGACTGAGTCTGAGTGGAAGTTTGTTTTTCAAACGAGAGGCCTAGAGAGCTCTCAGCTGGATGGGTCTCTGGGAGGGAGTGGCGAGCTCCTGAAAACCTCTGTGCCTTCAGTGAGTGCAGAGCTATAAATATCCAGGCGGGCAGCAGCGGTGCAGATTAAAATCAGACAATGAGCAACAGGAAGTGATTTTGAGGAAAGGTCAGGCTAAGATTACAGAGGCAGTCGTAGCGGGGTGGGTCTGGTGTTGCTGGGGATGCGCAGAAGAGGAGGAGCAGGAAAAGGAGGAAGATGGTGACCCTGACCAATGGTGTGCGCAGCAAAAAGAATACAACAAGCAGACATCCTCACCCTGCGACTCCAAACATAAACCCAGCCAGAGACACTGTATATGCCCAGTCCCTTTATCACTTTATTGTTTTCAGATCTGATGAGAGTAAGCAATAGGGTGAAAGGTTCTCTAAGGCCATTGGAAGACTAGGTTGCCAACAACATATTGCTTAAATACCTATAGGACGATTCCATGCCAGAATAAAAGATTTTTGGTATCTCAGATTATTCAGGCAATTCTCACATAGAAACTTAATTGGGAGGAAGGATGTTTGAATTGCTTTTTACATTTCTACCACACATTTTATTTTTAAAATCATGATGAAAGTGGCCCTTTAGACATATACACTGAGTGTACAAAACATTAGGAACGCCTGTTCTTTCCATGACATTGACTGACCAGGTGAAAGCTATGATCCCTTACTGATGTCACTAGTTAAATCCACTTCAATCAGTGTAGATGATGGGGATGAGACAAGTTAAAGAAGGATTTTAAAGCATTGAGACAATTTGGATTGTGTATGTGTGCCATTCAGAGGGTGAATGGGCAAGACTAAATATTTAAGTGCCTTTGAACAGGGTATGGTAGTAGGAGCCAGGCGCACCGGTTTGAGTGTCTCAAGAACTACAATGCTGCTGGGTTTTTCAAGCTCAACAGTTTCAAGAATGTATCAAGAATGGTCCACCACCCAAAGGACATCCAGCCAACTTGACACAACTGTGGGAAGTATTGGAGTCAACATGGGCCAGCATCCCTGTGGAACACTTGACACCTTGTAGAGTCCATGCCCCAACAAATTGAGGCTGTTCTGAGGGCAAAACGGGGTTCAACTCAATATTAGGAAGGTGTTTTGTACACTCAGTGTACATGCCTCCGGTAAGAACTTATGATCCGTGAACCATACATGACAGACAACATCTTGGTATAATTATAGTTTGCTCTAACATATGGATTATGTCTAGATTCTGAAATACACATTTACATTCAATTATTCAACATTAAGACTATTAACATGAGTATCTGAAAACTCCCCTTTTTGATTTTGCTTATTTTTTTTTTTAGACATTATTTGGAACAATATACTCTTCAAAACACATACAATTTCCAGAGTGGGTTCTCTGGTACTTTTAATGATATGACCCATTTTATAGATAGAAATTGACATTATAGATCATTAACCAATCACAACCATCCCTTAGGATTGCACATTCAGCAAATCACCAGAAGAGAGAGTTCCCTTTAAATACATTTACCATTCACTGTGTTGGTGGTGCTCATTGATCAGAATTTCAGAATTGGCAGAGCCCACTCTGGAAATGTGATGTACTTGTAGAGTATACTGTTCCAAACAATAGGTTTTAAAATGAACAAAATCAAAAATGGTTGTTTTGAGATATTCATATTAATATTTGTAATGTTTAATAAATTGATGTGAAAATGTGTATTTGAATCTAGACATGATCCATATGTTAAAGGACACTATAAGGACTATAACGACACCAAGACGTTGTCTGTATCATGTATGATTTACGGGTCATAAGGTCTTACAGGAGGCACGTATAGGTCTAAAAAGGGCCTAAAATGGCCACTCATCATTATTCAAACATTTAAAGCATGTCAAACATTTTTATGTGAGAATTGCCAGAACAATCTGGGATCCCAAAATTATTTTCCACTCCCACTGGCATGGAATCACCCTATATAGCCCCTTGAGATGTGCAAATACCGAAGGGGTAGCTTAAGGAAGTGTATGGGTTGTTTTTAGAGGGGAGAAAAGAAAAAGGCAGGTAGAGTTTGACTGACCACTGACTGTTCGGAGACACACAGGACATTTGCTGAGTGATAACAGTGCTACTGCAATACTGTTGTAGTAATAACGATGTTTTGCACAGGTAGCAACTTCAAGGCCCACCAGAATTCACATGTGCTCTGTACTTCAAAGAAGTGAAGAGCACAATGTGGTAATATAGGCCAACTAATCTATTTCCAAAACGAAGGCACTTGAACATGGTCAGGTTGAGAGCCCTGGCCCCTTGATGAGAGCCCAGAAACAGATGAAAGCCTAATCCCAAATCGAGTCTGTGGATGTTACCCCCAGGACAGATCCCTGGAGCAGAGAGCTGTGTATCAAAAGCCATTTAACCCCCCACCTTCACTCACATTTTGCACCTCAACTTTAGAAAATAAATAGGCTTCATAAACTCCTACAGTACATAAAGATAACTCAGTTTTGAGGATTGACAGAGATAGGGGAGGTGAGTTAGGTCTCACTTCTGAAGATTTTTGGCCTGTGCGTCCACCTCATGGGAAACCAAAATGTTGAATAACTAACTGTTACTGACATAATCACAACATAGGCCTACATACTTATTCATATCTAACTTTGTAGCCTACTAAACAAGGTCAGTACACGTGCACACGGCCAGTTTATTGAGAGCGCACGGCATCATATTCTTAGACTAATCCAGCAGGGAGGTAAACATATTTGTAACACTTACCAGACCACCCCAAAAGCGCCATAGCCGATGGGTCTGTCGGGCTCTATGTCCAGCTGCGGCTGTAAGTGGTGTGAGTGTTGATGGTGGTGGTGAGCTTTGACAGCCGCAGCTTGAACTTGGGCAGGTGCGGCAGCCGCTGCCGGACCGGGGGCTTGTCCAGGAGCTGGCGAGGGAAAGTATGGTTGCTGCTGGCTCGGGTTCAACATTACCGCTGCAGCTGTAGAAGCGTGCTGTTGTACAGGGTGAACAGCGGCGGCAGAGCCGGGGTGTTGCAAGTGATGTTGGCCCGGGTGGTGATGGTGGTGGAGATGGGGAGGTGGGAGATGCGGTAGTTGGTGGTGATGGTGCGGGTGATGGCCAGCAACTGCCGAGGCGCCACCGTTGTATGCAGCCATCATTTTTGCGGCATTGGCTGCCGTTGTTCCGCACAGAGCCATTCACTCAATAACAATCAAAAATAAAGGAAAAGGAGGGAAATATGGGTAAAATTGGCCGTTTATTTTACGAGGAAATAATACCCCAGGTGAAGATATGCTGTGGGATTGGGCAGATGGTTTTTAACTGATCATTTGGTTGTGACCCGATGCATGAAATCAAAAACTCTTGAAACGGTTTGAATTAAATAAACATGTCAGCTATAATTCTGAGAGCAACCTCACTCTACCTAACAGCCTCATCATTACACGGATCTGACCTACTTATTGTAATGGAATTTATTTCCGCATGCACTGACAACAGATACGCTACTAAACTAACAATAATTAATATGTAAATGCAGTGCACCTTGTAAAAAATGTTCAATAAAAATGCGACAGAAAATAACCCGTACCCCCCACAATAAATAAATGATCGCGGCCCTAGATCTCCCTCATGTTGGAAGTGGCGGCCCCCTCTCCACTGACGAAACTCTCAATTTCCCCTAATTGATATGAAAAGAGAAACCGATATGTATCACATGGGAAATAGCACAGCATTCATCTTTCAAATGTACTCAAGTTTTCCATATTGTCTGGTCCACCACCGCTGTTGTTCCCACAGCCTTTGCAGAAGTTATTCGGCTTTTAGGTCAAGCTACAGTTGCTAGCTTGATAGCCACTTGTATTCGGCGTTGCAAGAACAGTATGGGATACTTCAAATGTTCCGCATATAACAACAATTCCCATATTATGTAGCAGTAGACTGCGAGAACAAATAGACCCAATCAAAGCGAGAACGCGAACGAGAGGTGTGATACAATGTAGCCGTCTTGTAGAAATGGGATATGGACCGTTGTCCTCCCTCAGATGTCACAATTCCCGTAACCCCACACTCCAGAAATCCAAATCATGTTGGTAAAATTAGCTATCTTTTTTTCCTGGAACGAGGAAAACAAATTATTCCGAGAGCACAGTCAACTTCTTTTCCCCATTGGATCCAGTGTGTTCAGTTTGTTCCGCACACTATCTCCTTACGCAGCACACACATACAGCCATTAAAGGAAAATATGAATAAAAACTAAAAATATGAAAAAGTCCCTTGTATTTAGAAAACAAGCTGCCAGTGTTGACTCCCTCAAGCCGGATGGTGCTGCCCGGACCGAAGCAGAAACAAGATCAGCCAGAGTCCCCGACCAGTCGGTGATGGAAGGATGTCCAATCAAAACACGAGTCTGGCGTTTTTTATGTTGTTCAGCCAATCAGTTGGATCCAGATAGCAACCGAGGAATTACCACACAAGTCAAAGCCTGTGACACTAGAAACTATCGCCATTGTGGAGATCTAGACTTGTAGGTCGCAGTGAAATATGAATGGAACAGTTGAACCCGAATGGAGAACACGAGCTCCAGTTGCTCACAGAGATTACGCGAGGAGCGCGACCCAATCATTATCCTCTCAACACGAACGTCCCCTATAACGCACAGTGATAGACATGGGATGTAACCAATAACTCCTTACGTCTCTTCATATATCGCAAGGGCTATGAAAAGGGCATTCAGTAGCCTAGCTATGCTATCTATGTATACTCCACAAAAAATCATTCATTATTTCGTAGCCTATTTGTTGTGATTATAGACTTACTAACAGTATTACACGACAAAATGACAGTCACACAAAACACATTTGTCCATGACTCCCCCTGATACAACATTATCAATAAATAAATACAAATCGCAGCACCACTACCACCAAACTACTTCCCATGGCTATAACTATAATCTCTCTGTGTGTCTGGGGAGTAGGTTTACTATATTCTCTCTCTCTCTGTGTCTGGGGAGTAGGTTTACTATATTCTCTCTCTCTCTGTGTCTGGGGAGTAGGTTTACTATAATCTCTCTCTCTCTGTGTCTGGGGAGTAGGTTTACTATATTCTCTCACTCTGTGTGTGTCTGGGGAGTAGGTTTCCTATATTCCCTCTCTCTCTGTGTCTGGGGAGTAGGTTTACTATATTCTCTCTCTCTCTGTCTTTGGAGTAGGTTTACTATAGACTCTCTCTCTGTGTCTGGGGAGTAGGTTTACTATATTCCCTCTCTCTCTGTGTCTGGGGAGTAGGTTTACTATATTCTCTCTCTCTCTGTCTTTGGAGTAGGTTTACTATATTCTCTCTCTCTGTGTCTGGGGAGTAGGTTTACTATATTCTCTCTGTCTCTCTGTGTCTGGGGAGTAGGTTTACTATAGTCTCTCTCTCTCTGTGTCTGGGGAGTAGGTTTACTATATCTCTCTCTCTCTCCTGTGTCTGGGGAGTAGGTTTACTATAGTCTCTCTCTCTCTGTGTCTGGGGAGTAGGTTTACTATATTCTCTCTCTCTCTGTCTTTGGAGTAGGTTTACTATATTCTCTCTCTCTGTGTCTGGGGAGTAGGTTTACTATATTCTCTCTCTCTCTGTGTGTCTGGGGAGTAGGTTTACTATATTCTCTCTCTCTCTGTGTGTCTGGGGAGTAGGTTTACTATATTCTCTCTCTCTCTGTGTGTCTGGGGAGTAGGTTTACTATATTCCCTCTCTCTCTGTGTCTGGGGAGTAGGTTTACTATATTCTCTCTCTCTCTGTGTCTGGGGAGTAGGTTTACTATATTCTCTCTCTCTCTCTGTGTCTGGGGAGTAGGTTTACTATATTCTCTCTCTCTGTGTCTGGGGAGTAGGTTTACTATATTCTCTCTCTCTCTCTCTGTGTGTCTGGGGAGTAGGTTTACTATATTCTCTCTCTCTGTCTGGGGAGTAGGTTTACTATATTCTCTCTCTCTGTGTCTGGGGAGTAGGTTTACTATATTCTCTCTCTCTGTGTCTGGGGAGTAGGTTTACTATATTCTCTCTCTCGGTGTCTGGGGAGTAGGTTTACTATAGTCTCTCTCTCTCTGTGTCTGGGGAGTAGGTTTACTATATCTCTCTCTCTGTGTCTGGGGAGTAGGTTTACTATATTCTCTCTCTCTCTGTGTCTGGGGAGTAGGTTTACTATATTCTCTCTCTCTGTGTCTGGGGAGTAGGTTTACTATATTCTCTCTCTCTGTGTCTGGGGAGTAGGTTTACTATATTCTCTCTCTCTGTGTCTGGGGAGTAGGTTTACTATATTCTCTCTCTCTCTCTGTCTGGGGAGTAGGTTGACTATATTCTCTCTCTCTCTGTGTCTGGGGAGTAGGTTGACTATATTCTCTCTCTCTCTGTGTCTGGGGAGTAGGTTTACTATATTCTCTCTCTCTGTGTCTGGGGAGTAGGTTTACTATATTCTCTCTCTCTGTGTCTGGGGAGTAGGTTAACTATATTCTCTCTCTCTGTGTCTGGGGAGTAGGTTTACTATATTCTCTCTCTCTGTGTCTGGGGAGTAGGTTTACTATATTCTCTCTCTCTGTGTCTGGGGAGTAGGTTTACTATATTCTCTCTCTCTGTGTCTGGGGAGTAGGTTTACTATATTCTCTCTCTCTGTGTCTGGGGAGTAGGTTTACTATATTCTCTCTCTCTGTGTCTGGGGAGTAGGTTTACTATATTCTCTCTCTCTGTGTCTGGGGAGTAGGTTTACTATATTCTCTCTCTCTCTCTGTCTGGGGAGTAGGTTGACTATATTCTCTCTCTCTCTGTGTCTGGGGAGTAGGTTGACTATATTCTCTCTCTCTCTGTGTCTGGGGAGTAGGTTTACTATATTCTCTCTCTCTGTGTCTGGGGAGTAGGTTTACTATATTCTCTCTCTCTGTGTCTGGGGAGTAGGTTAACTATATTCTGTCTCTCTCTGTGTCTGGGGAGTAGGTTGCTAACCCCCGGTCGGGGAGTAGGTTCTCTCTCTCTCTCTGTGTCTGGGGAGTAGGTTTACTATATTCTCTCTCTCTCTGTCTGGGGAGTAGGTTGACTATATTTTCTCTCTCTCTGTGTCTGGGGAGTAGGTTTACTATATTCTCTCTCTCTGTGTCTGGGGAGTAGGTTTACTATATTCTCTCTCTCTGTGTATGGGGAGTAGGTTTACTATATTCTCTCTCTCTCTGTGTCTGGGGAGTAGGTTTACTATATTCTCTCTCTCTGTGTCTGGGGAGTAGGTTTACTATATTCTCTCTCTCTCTGTGTCTGGGGAGTAGGTTTACTATATTCTGTCTCTCTCTGTGTCTGGGGAGTAGGTTTCCTATATTCTCTCTCTCTCTGTTTCTGGGGAGTAGGTTGACTATATTTTCTCTCTCTCTCTGTTTCTGGGGAGTAGGTTTACTATATTCTCTCTCTCTGTGTCTGGGGAGTAGGTTTACTATAGTCTCTCTCTCTCTGTTTCTGGGGAGTAGGTTGACTATATTTTCTCTCTCTCTCTGTTTCTGGGGAGTAGGTTGACTATATTTTCTCTCTCTCTCTGTTTCTGGGGAGTAGGTTTACTATATTCTCTCTCTCTGTGTCTGGGGAGTAGGTTTACTATAGTCTCTCTCTCTCTCTCTCTCTCTCTCTCTCTGTGTCTGGGGAGTAGGTTTACTATATTCTCACTCTCTGTGTCTGGGGAGTAGGTTTCCTATATTCTCTCTCTCTCTGTTTCTGGGGAGTAGGTGTACTATATTCTCTCTCTCTCTGTGTCTGGGGAGTAGGTTTACTATATTCTCTCTCTCTGTTTCTGGGGAGTAGGTTTACTATATTCTCTCTCTCTGTGTCTGGGGAGTAGGTTTACTATATTCTCTCTCTCTCTGTGTCTGGGGAGTAGGTTTACTATATTCTCTCTCTCTGTGTCTGGGGAGTAGGTTTACTATATTCTCTCTCTGTGTGTCTGGGGAGTAGGTTTACTATATTCTCTCTCTCTATGTGTCTGGGGAGTAGGTTTACTATATCTCTCTCTCTCTCTGTGTGTCTGGGGAGTAGGTTGACTATATTCTCTCTCTCTCTGTCTGGGGAGTAGGTTGACTATATTTTCTCTCTCTCTGTGTCTGGGGAGTAGGTTTACTATATTCTCTCTCTCTGTGTCTGGGGAGTAGGTTTACTATATTCTCTCTCTCTCTGTGTCTGGGGAGTAGGTTTACTATATTCTCTCTCTCTGTGTCTGGGGAGTAGGTTTACTATATTCTCTCTCTCTCTGTGTCTGGGGAGTAGGTTGACTATATTTTCTCTCTCTCTCTGTCTGGGGAGTAGGTTTACTATATTCTCTCTCTCTGTGTCTGGGGAGTAGGTTTACTATATTCTCTCTCTCTGTGTCTGGGGAGTAGGTTTACTATATTCTCTCTCTCTGTGTCTGGGGAGTAGGTTTACTATATTCTCTCTCTCTGTGTCTGGGGAGTAGGTTTACTATATTCTGTCTCTCTCTGTGTCTGGGGAGTAGGTTTACTATATTCTCTCTCTCTCTGTGTCTGGGGAGTAGGTTGACTATATTTTCTCTCTCTCTCTGTTTCTGGGGAGTAGGTTTACTATATTCTCTCTCTCTGTGTCTGGGGAGTAGGTTTACTATACTCTCTCTCTCTCTCTCTCTCTCTCTGTGTCTGGGGAGTAGGTTTACTATATTCTCACTCTCTGTGTCTGGGGAGTAGGTTTACTATATTCTCTCTCTCTCTGTGTCTGGGGAGTAGGTTTACTATATTCTCTCTCTCTCTGTGTCTGGGGAGTAGGTTTACTATATTCTCTCTCTCTGTGTCTGGGGAGTAGGTTTACTATATTCTCTCTCTCTGTGTCTGGGGAGTAGGTTTACTATATTCTCTCTCTCTCTGTGTCTGGGGAGTAGGTTTACTATATTCTCCTCTCTGTGTCTGGGGAGTAGGTTTACTATATTCTCTCTCTGTGTGTCTGGGGAGTAGGTTTACTATATTCTCTCTCTCTATGTGTCTGGGGAGTAGGTTTACTATATTCTCTCTCTCTCTCTGTGTCTGGGGAGTAGGTTTACTATATTCTCTCTCTCTCTCTGTGTCTGGGGAGTAGGTTTACTATATTCTCTCTCTCTGTGTCTGGGGAGTAGGTTTACTATATTCTCTCTCTCTCTGTGTCTGGGGAGTAGGTTTACTATATTCTCTCTCTCTCTGTGTCTGGGGAGTAGGTTTACTATATTCTCTCTCTCTGTGTCTGGGGAGTAGGTTTACTATAGTTCTCTCTCTCTGTGTCTTTGGAGTAGGTTTACTATATTCTCTCTCTCTGTGTCTGGGGAGTAGGTTTACTATAGTCTCTCTCTCTCTGTGTCTGGGGAGTAGGTTTACTATATTTTCTCTCTCTCTGTGTCTGGGGAGTAGGTTTACTATATTCTCTCTCTCTGTGTCTGGGGAGTAGGTTTACTATATTCTCTCTCTCTGTGTCTGGGGAGTAGGTTTACTATATTCTCTCTCTCTCTGTGTCTGGGGAGTAGGTTTACTATATTCTCTCTCTCTGTGTCTGGGGAGTAGGTTTACTATATTCTCTCTCTCTCTGTGTCTGGGGAGTAGGTTTACTATATTCTGTCTCTCTCTGTGTCTGGGGAGTAGGTTTACTATATTCTCTCTCTCTCTGTGTCTGGGGAGTAGGTTTACTATATTCTCTCTCTCTCTGTGTCTGGGGAGTAGGTTTACTATATTCTCTCTCTCTGTGTCTGGGGAGTAGGTTTACTATAGTCTCTCTCTCTCTGTTTCTGGGGAGTAGGTTTACTATATTTCTCTCTCTCTCTGTGTCTGGGGAGTAGGTTGACTATATTTTCTCTCTCTCTCTGTGTCTGGGGAGTAGGTTTACTATATTCTCTCTCTCTGTGTCTGGGGAGTAGGTTTACTATAGTCTCTCTCTCTCTCTCTCTCTTCTCTCTCTCTGTGTCTGGGGAGTAGGTTTACTATATTCTCTCTCTCTGTGTCTGGGGAGTAGGTTTCCTATATTCTCTCTCTCTCTGTGTCTGGGGAGTAGGTTTACTATATCTCTCTCTCTCTGTGTCTGGGGAGTAGGTTTACTATATTCTCTCTCTCTGTGTCTGGGGAGTAGGTTTACTATATTCTCTCTCTCTGTGTCTGGGGAGTAGGTTTACTATATTCTCTCTCTCTCTGTGTCTGGGGAGTAGGTTTACTATATTCTCCTCTCTGTGTCTGGGGAGTAGGTTTACTATATTCTCTCTCTCTGTGTCTGGGGAGTAGGTTTACTATATTCTCTCTCTCTCTGTGTCTGGGGAGTAGGTTTACTATATTCTCTCTCTCTCTCGTGTCTGGGGAGTAGGTTGACTATATTCTCTCTCTCTCTGTGTCTGGGGAGTAGGTTTACTATATTCTCTCTCTCTCTGTGTCTGGGGAGTAGGTTTACTATATTCTCTCTCTCTGTGTCTGGGGAGTAGGTTTACTATATTCTCTCTCTCTGTGTCTGGGGAGTAGGTTTACTATATTCTCTCTCTCTCTGTGTCTGGGGAGTAGGTTTACTATATTCTCTCTCTCTGTGTCTGGGGAGTAGGTTTACTATATTCTCTCTCTCTGTGTCTGGGGAGTAGGTTTACTATATTCTCTCTCTCTCTGTGTCTGGGGAGTAGGTTGACTATATTTTCTCTCTCTCTCTGTCTGGGGAGTAGGTTTACTATATTCTCTCTCTCTGTGTCTGGGGAGTAGGTTTACTATATTCTCTCTCTCTCTGTGTCTGGGGAGTAGGTTTACTATATTCTCTCTCTCTGTGTGTCTGGGGAGTAGGTTTACTATATTCTCTCTCTCTGTGTCTGGGGAGTAGGTTTACTATATTCTCTCTCTCTGTGTCTGGGGAGTAGGTTTACTATATTCTCTCTCTCTCTGTGTCTGGGGAGTAGGTTTACTATATTCTCTCTCTCTGTGTCTGGGGAGTAGGTTTACTATATCTCTCTCTCTCTGTGTCTGGGGAGTAGGTTTACTATATTCTCTCTCTCTCTGTGTCTGGGGAGTAGGTTTACTATATTCTCTCTCTCTCTGTGTGTCTGGGGAGTAGGTTTACTATATTCTCTCTCTCTCTGTGTGTCTGGGGAGTAGGTTTACTATATTCTCTCTCTCTCTGTGTCTGGGGAGTAGGTTTACTATATTCTCTCTCTCTCTGTGTCTGGGGAGTAGGTTTACTATATTCTCTCTCTCTCTGTGTCTGGGGAGTAGGTTTACTATATTCTCTCTCTCTGTGTCTGGGGAGTAGGTTTACTATAGTCTCTCTCTCTGTGTCTGGGGAGTAGGTTTACTATATTCTCTCTCTCTGTGTCTGGGGAGCAGGTTTACTATGTCCTCTCTCTCTGTGTCTGGGGAGTAGGTTTACTATATCTCTCTCTGTGTCTGGGGAGTAGGTTTCCTATATTCTCTCTCTCTCTGTGTGTCTGGGGAGTAGGTTTACTATATTCTCTCTCTCTCTGTGTGTCTGGGGAGTAGGTTTACTATATTCTCTCTCTCTCTGTGTTTCTGGGGAGTAGGTTTACTATATTCTCTCTCTCTCTCTGTGTCTGGGGAGTAGGTTTACTATATTCTCTCTCTCTCTGTGTGTCTGGGGAGTAGGTTTACTATATTCTCTCTCTCTGTGTGTCTGGGGAGTAGGTTTACTATATTCTCTCTCTCTCGTGTGTCTGGGGAGTAGGTTTACTATATTCTCTCTCTCTGTGTGTCTGGGGAGTAGGTTTACTATATTCTCTCTCTCTCTGTGTGTCTGGGGAGTAGGTTTACTATAGTCTCTCTCTCTGTGTCTGGGGAGTAGGTTTACTATATTCTCTCTCTCTGTGTCTGGGGAGTAGGTTTACTATATTCTCTCTCTCTGTGTGTCTGGGGAGTAGGTTTACTATATTCTCTCTCTCTGTGTCTGGGGAGTAGGTTTACTATGTTCTCTCTCTCTCTGTGTCTGGGGAGTAGGTTTACTATAATCTCTCTCTCTGTGTCTGGGGAGTAGGTTTACTATACTCTCTCTCTCTGTGTCTGGGGAGTAGGTTTACTATATTCTCACTCTCTGTGTCTGGGGAGTAGGTTTACTATATTCTCTCTCTCTGTGTCTGGGGAGTAGGTTTACTATATTCTCTCTCCCTGTGTCTGGGGAGTAGGTTTACTATATTCTCTCTCTCTGTGTCTGGGGAGTAGGTTTACTATATTCTCTCTCTCTCTGTCTGGGGAGTAGGTTTACTATATTCTGTCTCTCTCTGTGTCTGGGGAGTAGGTTTACTATATTCTCTCTCTCTCTGTGTCTGGGGAGTAGGTTTACTATATTCTCTCTGTCTGTGTCTGGGGAGTAGGTTTACTATATTCTCCTCTCTTGTCTGGGGAGTAGGTTTACTATATTCTCTCTCTCTGTGTCTGGGGAGTAGGTTTACTATATTCTCTCTCTCTGTGTCTGGGGAGTAGGTTTACTATATTCTCTCTCTCTGTGTCTGGGGAGTAGGTTTACTATATTCTCTCTCTCTGTGTCTGGGGAGTAGGTTTACTATATTCTCTCTCTCTGTGTCTGGGGAGTAGGTTTACTATATTCTCTCTCTCTCTGTGTCTGGGGAGTAGGTTTACTATATTCTCTCTCTCTCTCGTGTCTGGGGAGTAGGTTTACTATATTCTCTCTCTCTGTGTCTGGGGAGTAGGTTTACTATATTCTCTCTCTCTGTGTGTCTGGGGAGTAGGTTTACTATATTCTCTCTCTCTCTGTCTGGGGAGTAGGTTTACTATATTCTCTCTCTCTGTGTCTGGGGAGTAGGTTTACTATATTCTCTCTCTCTCTGTGTCTGGGGAGTAGGTTTACTATATTCTCTCTCTCTCTGTGTCTGGGGAGTAGGTTTACTATATTCTCTCTCTCTGTGTCTGGGGAGTAGGTTTACTATATTCTCTCTCTCTGTGTCTGGGGAGTAGGTTTACTATATTCTCTCTCTCTGTGTCTGGGGAGTAGGTTTACTATATTCTCTCTCTCTGTGTCTGGGGAGCAGGTTTACTATCTCTCTCTCTCTCTCTGTGTCTGGGGAGTAGGTTTACTATATTCTCTCTCTCTCTGTGTCTGGGGAGTAGGTTTACTATATTCTCTCTCTCTCTGTGTGTCTGGGGAGTAGGTTTACTATATTCTCTCTCTCTCTGTGTCTGGGGAGTAGGTTTACTATATTCTCTCTCTCTGTGTGTCTGGGGAGTAGGTTTACTATATTCTCTCTCTCTGTGTCTGGGGAGTAGGTTTACTATATTCTCTCTCTCTCTGTGTCTGGGGAGTAGGTTTACTATATTCTCTCTCTCTGTGTCTGGGGAGTAGGTTTACTATATCTCTCTCTCTGTGTGTCTGGGGAGTAGGTTTACTATATTCTCTCTCTCTCTGTGTCTGGGGAGTAGGTTTACTATATTCTCTCTCTCTCTCGTGTCTGGGGAGTAGGTTTACTATATTCTCTCTCTCTGTGTCTGGGGAGTAGGTTTACTATATTCTCTCTCTCTGTGTCTGGGGAGTAGGTTTACTATATTCTCTCTCTCTCTGTGTCTGGGGAGTAGGTTTACTATATTCTCTCTCTCTCTGTGTCTGGGGAGTAGGTTTACTATATTCTCTCTCTCTCTGTGTCTGGGGAGTAGGTTTACTATAGTCTCTCTCTCTGTGTCTGGGAGTAGGTTTACTATATTCTCTCTCTCTGTGTCTGGGGAGTAGGTTTACTATAGTCTCTCTCTCTCTGTGTCTGGGGAGTAGGTTTACTATAGTCTCTCTCTCTCTGTGTCTGGGGAGTAGGTTTACTATATTCTCTCTCTCTCTTGTGTCTGGGGAGTAGGTTTACTATATTCTCTCTCTCTCTGTGTCTGGGGAGTAGGTTTACTATATTCTCTCTCTCTGTGTCTGGGGAGTAGGTTTACTATATTCTCTCTCTCTTGTGTCTGGGGAGTAGGTTTACTATATTCTCTCTCTCTCTGTGTCTGGGGAGTAGGTTTACTATAGTCTCTCTCTCTCTGTGTCTGGGGAGTAGGTTTACTATATTCTCTCTCTCTCTGTGTCTGGGGAGTAGGTTTACTATATTCTCTCTCTCTCTGTGTCTGGGGAGTAGGTTTACTATATTCTCTCTCTCTCTGTGTCTGGGGAGTAGGTTTACTATATTCTCTCTCTCTCTCTGTGTCTGGGGAGTAGGTTTACTATATTCTCTCTCTCTGTGTCTGGGGAGTAGGTTTACTATATCTCTCTCTCTCTGTGTCTGGGGAGTAGGTTTACTATATTCTCTCTCTCTGTGTCTGGGGAGTAGGTTTACTATATTCTCTCTCTCTGTGTCTGGGGAGTAGGTTTACTATATTCTCTCTCTCTCTGTGTCTGGGGAGTAGGTTTACTATATTCTCTCTCTCTGTGTCTGGGGAGTAGGTTTACTATATTCTCTCTCTCTCTGTGTCTGGGGAGTAGGTTTACTATATTCTCTCTCTCTCTGTGTCTGGGGAGTAGGTTTACTATATTCTCTCTCTCTGTGTCTGGGGAGTAGGTTTACTATATCTCTCTCTCTCTGTGTCTGGGGAGTAGGTTTACTATATTCTCTCTCTCTGTGTCTGGGGAGTAGGTTTACTATATTCTCTCTCTCTCTGTGTCTGGGGAGTAGGTTTACTATATTCTCTCTCTCTCTGTGTCTGGGGAGTAGGTTTACTATATTCTCTCTCTCTCTGTGTCTGGGGAGTAGGTTTACTATATTCTCTCTCTCTGTGTCTGGGGAGTAGGTTTACTATATTCTCTCTCTCTGTGTCTGGGGAGTAGGTTTACTATATTCTCTCTCTCTGTGTCTGGGGAGTAGGTTTACTATATTCTCTCTCTCTCTGTGTCTGGGGAGTAGGTTTACTATATTCTCTCTCTCTGTGTCTGGGGAGTAGGTTTACTATATTCTCTCTCTCTCTCGTGTCTGGGGAGTAGGTTTACTATATTCTCTCTCTCTCTGTGTCTGGGGAGTAGGTTTACTATATTCTCTCTCTCTCTGTGTCTGGGGAGTAGGTTTACTATATTCTCTCTCTCTCTGTGTCTGGGGAGTAGGTTTACTATATTCTCTCTCCTCTGTGTCTGGGGAGTAGGTTTACTATATTCTCTCTCTCTCTGTGTCTGGGGAGTAGGTTTACTATATTCTCTCTCTCTGTGTCTGGGGAGTAGGTTTACTATATTCTCTCTCTCTCTGTGTCTGGGGAGTAGGTTTACTATATTCTCTCTCTCTGTGTCTGGGGAGTAGGTTTACTATATTCTCTCTCTCTGTGTCTGGGGAGTAGGTTTACTATATTCTCTCTCTCTGTGTCTGGGGAGTAGGTTTACTATATTCTCTCTCTCTGTGTCTGGGGAGTAGGTTTACTATATCTCTCTCTCTCTGTGTCTGGGGAGTAGGTTTACTATATTCTCTCTCTCTGTGTCTGGGGAGTAGGTTTACTATATTCCTCTCTCTCTGTGTCTGGGGAGTAGGTTTACTATATTCTCTCTCTCTGTGTCTGGGGAGTAGGTTTACTATATTCTCTCTCTCTGTGTCTGGGGAGTAGGTTTACTATATTCTCTCTCTCTGTGTCTGGGGAGTAGGTTTACTATATTCTCTCTCTCTCTGTGTCTGGGGAGTAGGTTTACTATATTCTCTCTCTCTCTGTGTCTGGGGAGTAGGTTTACTATATTCTCTCTCTCTGTGTCTGGGGAGTAGGTTTACTATATTCTCTCTCTCTGTGTCTGGGGAGTAGGTTTACTATATTCTCTCTCTCTGTGTCTGGGGAGTAGGTTTACTATATTCTCTCTCTCTCTGTGTCTGGGGAGTAGGTTTACTATATTCTCTCTCTCTGTGTCTGGGGAGTAGGTTTACTATATCTCTCTCTCTCTGTGTCTGGGGAGTAGGTTTACTATATTCTCTCTCTCTGTGTCTGGGGAGTAGGTTTACTATATTCTCTCTCTCTCTGTGTCTGGGGAGTAGGTTTACTATATCTCTCTCTCTCTGTGTCTGGGGAGTAGGTTTACTATATTCTCTCTCTCTGTGTCTGGGGAGTAGGTTTACTATATTCTCTCTCTCTCTGTGTCTGGGGAGTAGGTTTACTATATCTCTCTCTCTCTGTGTCTGGGGAGTAGGTTTACTATATTCTCTCTCTCTCTGTGTCTGGGGAGTAGGTTTACTATATTCTCTCTCTCTGTGTCTGGGGAGTAGGTTTACTATATTCTCTCTCTCTCTGTGTCTGGGGAGTAGGTTTACTATATTCTCTCTCTCTGTGTCTGGGGAGTAGGTTTACTATATTCTCTCTCTCTCTGTGTCTGGGGAGTAGGTTTACTATATTCTCTCTCTCTGTGTCTGGGGAGTAGGTTTACTATATTCTCTCTCTCTGTGTCTGGGGAGTAGGTTTACTATATTCTCTCTCTCTCTGTGTCTGGGGAGTAGGTTTACTATATTCTCTCTCTCTCTGTGTCTGGGGAGTAGGTTTACTATATTCTCTCTCTCTGTGTCTGGGGAGTAGGTTTACTATATTCTCTCTCTCTGTGTCTGGGGAGTAGGTTTACTATATTCTCTCTCTCTCTGTGTCTGGGGAGTAGGTTTACTATATTCTCTCTCTCTCTGTGTCTGGGGAGTAGGTTTACTATATTCTCTCTCTCTCTGTGTCTGGGGAGTAGGTTTACTATATTCTCTCTCTCTGTGTCTGGGGAGTAGGTTTACTATATTCTCTCTCTCTCGTGTCTGGGGAGTAGGTTTACTATATTCTCTCTCTCTGTGTCTGGGGAGTAGGTTTACTATATTCTCTCTCTCTCTGTGTCTGGGGAGTAGGTTGACTATATTTCTCTCTCTCTGTGTCTGGGGAGTAGGTTTACTATATTCTCTCTCTCTGTGTCTGGGGAGTAGGTTTACTATATTCTCTCTCTCTGTGTCTGGGGAGTAGGTTTACTATATTCTCTCTCTCTGTGTCTGGGGAGTAGGTTTACTATATTCTCTCTCTCTCTGTGTCTGGGGAGTAGGTTTACTATATTCTCTCTCTCTGTGTCTGGGGAGTAGGTTTACTATATTCTCTCTCTCTGTGTCTGGGGAGTAGGTTTACTATATTCTCTCTCTCTCTGTGTCTGGGGAGTAGGTTTACTATATTCTCTCTCTCTGTGTCTGGGGAGTAGGTTTACTATATTCTCTCTCTCTGTGTCTGGGGAGTAGGTTTACTATATTCTCTCTCTCTGTGTCTGGGGAGTAGGTTTACTATATTCTCTCTCTCTCTGTGTGTCTGGGGAGTAGGTTTACTATATTCTCTCTCTCTCTGTTGTCTGGGGAGTAGGTTTACTATATTCTCTCTCTCTCTGTGTCTGGGGAGTAGGTTTACTATATTCTCTCTCTCTCTCGTGTCTGGGGAGTAGGTTTACTATATTCTCTCTCTCTCTGTGTCTGGGGAGTAGGTTTACTATATTCTCTCTCTCTCTGTGTCTGGGGAGTAGGTTTACTATATTCTCTCTCTCTGTGTCTGGGGAGTAGGTTTACTATATTCTCTCTCTCTGTGTCTGGGGAGTAGGTTTACTATATTCTCTCTCTCTCTGTGTCTGGGGAGTAGGTTTACTATATTCTCTCTCTCTCTTGTGTCTGGGGAGTAGGTTTACTATATTCTCTCTCTCTCTGTGTCTGGGGAGTAGGTTTACTATATTCTCTCTCTCTCTGTGTCTGGGGAGTAGGTTTACTATATTCTCTCTCTCTGTGTCTGGGGAGTAGGTTTACTATATTCTCTCTCTCTCTGTGTCTGGGGAGTAGGTTTACTATATTCTCTCTCTCTGTGTCTGGGGAGTAGGTTTACTATATTCTCTCTCTCTCTGTGTCTGGGGAGTAGGTTTACTATATTCTCTCTCTCTGTGTCTGGGGAGTAGGTTTACTATATTCTCTCTCTCTGTGTCTGGGGAGTAGGTTTACTATATTCTCTCTCTCTGTGTCTGGGGAGTAGGTTTACTATATTCTCTCTCTCTGTGTCTGGGGAGTAGGTTTACTATATTCTCTCTCTCTCTGTGTCTGGGGAGTAGGTTTACTATATCTCTCTCTCTCTGTGTCTGGGGAGTAGGTTTACTATATTCTCTCTCTCTCTGTGTCTGGGGAGTAGGTTTACTATATT
Source organism: Salmo salar (assembly GCF_965601325.2). Taxonomy (NCBI): domain Eukaryota; kingdom Metazoa; phylum Chordata; class Actinopteri; order Salmoniformes; family Salmonidae; genus Salmo; species Salmo salar. The sequence continues at coordinate 143,554,343 of NC_138299.1, forward strand.
CTCTCTCTCTCTGTGTCTGGGGAGTAGGTTTACTATATTCTCTCTCTCTTGTGTCTGGGGAGTAGGTTTACTATATTCTCTCTCTCTGTGTCTGGGGAGTAGGTTTACTATATTCTCTCTCTCTCTGTGTCTGGGGAGTAGGTTTACTATATTCTCTCTCTCTCTGTGTCTGGGGAGTAGGTTTACTATAGTCTCTCTCTCTCTGTGTCTGGGGAGTAGGTTTACTATATTCTCTCTCTCTGTGTCTGGGGAGTAGGTTTACTATATTCTCTCTCTCTGTGTCTGGGGAGTAGGTTTACTATATTCTCTCTCTCTGTGTCTGGGGAGTAGGTTTACTATATTCTCTCTCTCTGTGTCTGGGGAGTAGGTTTACTATATCTCTCTCTCTCTGTGTCTGGGGAGTAGGTTTACTATATTCTCTCTCTCTCTGTGTCTGGGGAGTAGGTTTACTATAGTCTCTCTCTCTCTGTGTCTGGGGAGTAGGTTTACTATATTCTCTCTCTCTGTGTCTGGGGAGTAGGTTTACTATATTCTCTCTCTCTGTGTCTGGGGAGTAGGTTTACTATATTCTCTCTCTCTGTGTCTGGGGAGTAGGTTTACTATATTCTCTCTCTCTCTGTGTCTGGGGAGTAGGTTTACTATATCTCTCTCTCTCTGTGTCTGGGGAGTAGGTTTACTATATCTCTCTCTCTCTGTGTCTGGGGAGTAGGTTTACTATATTCTCTCTCTCTCTGTGTCTGGGGAGTAGGTTTACTATATTCTCTCTCTCTCTGTGTCTGGGGAGTAGGTTTACTATATTCTCTCTCTCTGTGTCTGGGGAGTAGGTTTACTATATTCTCTCTCTCTCTGTGTCTGGGGAGTAGGTTTACTATATTCTCTCTCTCTCTGTGTCTGGGGAGTAGGTTTACTATATTCTCTCTCTCTCTGTGTCTGGGGAGTAGGTTTACTATATTCTCTCTCTCTCTGTCTGGGGAGTAGGTTTACTATATTCTCTCTCTCTGTGTCTGGGGAGTAGGTTTACTATATTCTCTCTCTCTCTGTGTCTGGGGAGTAGGTTTACTATATTCTCTCTCTCTCTGTGTCTGGGGAGTAGGTTTACTATATTCTCTCTCTCTCGTGTCTGGGGAGTAGGTTTACTATATTCTCTCTCTCTGTGTCTGGGGAGTAGGTTTACTATATTCTCTCTCTCTGTGTCTGGGGAGTAGGTTTACTATATTCTCTCTCTCTCTGTCTGGGGAGTAGGTTTACTATATTTCTCTCTCTCTGTGTCTGGGGAGTAGGTTTACTATATTCTCTCTCTCTGTGTCTGGGGAGTAGGTTTACTATATTCTCTCTCTCTGTGTCTGGGGAGTAGGTTTACTATATTCTCTCTCTCTCTGTGTCTGGGGAGTAGGTTTACTATATTCTCTCTCTCTGTGTCTGGGGAGTAGGTTTACTATATTCTCTCTCTCTCTGTGTCTGGGGAGTAGGTTTACTATATTCTCTCTCTCTCTGTGTCTGGGGAGTAGGTTTACTATATTCTCTCTCTCTCTGTGTCTGGGGAGTAGGTTTACTATATTCTCTCTCTCTCTCTGTCTGGGGAGTAGGTTGACTATATTTCTCTCTCTCTGTGTCTGGGGAGTAGGTTTACTATATTCTCTCTCTCTGTGTCTGGGGAGTAGGTTTACTATATTCTTCTCTCTCTGTGTCTGGGGAGTAGGTTTACTATATTCTCTCTCTCTCTGTGTCTGGGGAGTAGGTTTACTATATTTCTCTCTCTCTCTGTTTCTGGGGAGTAGGTTTACTATATTCTCTCTCTCTGTGTCTGGGGAGTAGGTTTACTATATTCTCTCTCTCTCTGTGTCTGGGGAGTAGGTTACTATATTCTCTCTCTCTGTGTCTGGGGAGTAGGTTTACTATATTCTCTCTCTCTGTGTCTGGGGAGTAGGTTTACTATATTCTCTCTCTCTCTGTGTCTGGGGAGTAGGTTTACTATATTCTCTCTCTCTCTGTGTCTGGGGAGTAGGTTTACTATATTCTCTCTCTCTCTGTCTGGGGAGTAGGTTTACTATATTCTCTCTCTCTGTGTCTGGGGAGTAGGTTTACTATATTCTCTCTCTCTGTGTCTGGGGAGTAGGTTTACTATATTCTCTCTCTCTGTGTCTGGGGAGTAGGTTTACTATATTCTCTCTCTCTCGTGTCTGGGGAGTAGGTTTACTATATTCTCTCTCTCTCTGTGTCTGGGGAGTAGGTTTACTATATTCTCTCTCTCTGTGTCTGGGGAGTAGGTTTACTATATTCTCTCTCTCTCTGTTCTGGGGAGTAGGTTTACTATATTCTCTCTCTCTCTGTGTCTGGGGAGTAGGTTTACTATATTCTCTCTCTCTGTGTCTGGGGAGTAGGTTTACTATATTCTCTCTCTCTCTGTGTCTGGGGAGTAGGTTTACTATATTCTCTCTCTCTCTGTGTCTGGGGAGTAGGTTTACTATATTCTCTCTCTCTCTGTGTCTGGGGAGTAGGTTTACTATATTCTCTCTCTCTGTGTCTGGGGAGTAGGTTTACTATATTCTCTCTCTCTGTGTCTGGGGAGTAGGTTTACTATATTCTCTCTCTCTCTGTGTCTGGGGAGTAGGTTTACTATATCTCTCTTCTCTCTGTGTCTGGGGAGTAGGTTTACTATATCTCTCTCTCTCTGTGTCTGGGGAGTAGGTTTACTATATCTCTCTCTCTCTCTGTGTCTGGGGAGTAGGTTTACTATATTCTCTCTCTCTGTGTCTGGGAGTAGGTTTACTATATTCTCTCTCTCTGTTCTGGGAGTAGGTTTACTATATTCTCTCTCTCGTGTCTGGGGAGTAGGTTTACTATATCTCTCTCTCTCTGTGTCTGGGGAGTAGGTTTACTATATTCTCTCTCTCTCTGTGTCTGGGGAGTAGGTTTACTATATTCTCTCTCTCTGTGTGTCTGGGGAGTAGGTTTACTATAGTCTCTCTCTCTCTGTGTCTGGGGAGTAGGTTTACTATATTCTCTCTCTCTGTGTCTGGGGAGTAGGTTTACTATATTTCTCTCTCTCTGTGTCTGGGGAGTAGGTTTACTATATTCTCTCTCTCTCTCTGTGTCTGGGGAGTAGGTTTACTATATTCTCTCTCTCTCTGTGTCTGGGGAGTAGGTTTACTATATTCTCTCTCTCTGTGTCTGGGGAGTAGGTTTACTATATTCTCTCTCTCTGTGTCTGGGGAGTAGGTTTACTATATTCTCTCTCTCTGTGTCTGGGGAGTAGGTTTACTATAGTCTCTCTCTCTCTCTCTCTCTCTCTCTCTCTCTCTCTGTCTGGGGAGTAGGTTTACTATATTCTCTCTCTCTGTGTCTGGGGAGTAGGTTTACTATATTCTCTCTCTCTGTGTCTGGGGAGTAGGTTTACTATATTCTCTCTCTCTGTGTCTGGGGAGTAGGTTTACTATATTCTCTCTCTCTGTGTCTGGGGAGTAGGTTTACTATAGTCTCTCTCTCTCTGTGTCTGGGGAGTAGGTTTACTATATTCTCTCTCTCTGTGTCTGGGGAGTAGGTTTACTATATTCTCTCTCTCTCTGTGTCTGGGGAGTAGGTTTACTATATTCTCTCTCTCTGTGTCTGGGGAGTAGGTTTACTATATTCTCTCTCTCTCTGTGTCTGGGGAGTAGGTTTACTATATTCTCTCTCTCTGTGTCTGGGGAGTAGGTTTACTATATTCTCTCTCTCTCTGTGTCTGGGGAGTAGGTTTACTATATTCTCTCTCTCTCTCTGTCTGGGGAGTAGGTTTACTATATTCTCTCTCTCTGTGTCTGGGGAGTAGGTTTACTATATTCTCTCTCTCTCTGTGTCTGGGGAGTAGGTTTACTATATTCTCTCTCTCTCGTGTCTGGGGAGTAGGTTTACTATATTCTCTCTCTCTCTGTGTCTGGGGAGTAGGTTTACTATATTCTCTCTCTCTCTGTGTCTGGGGAGTAGGTTTACTATATTCTCTCTCTCTCTGTGTCTGGGGAGTAGGTTTACTATATTCTCTCTCTCTCTGTCTGGGGAGTAGGTTTACTATATTCTCTCTCTCTGTGTCTGGGGAGTAGGTTTACTATATTCTCTCTCTCTCTGTGTCTGGGGAGTAGGTTTACTATATTCTCTCTCTCTCTTGTGTCTGGGGAGTAGGTTTACTATATTCTCTCTCTCTCTGTGTCTGGGGAGTAGGTTTACTATATTCTCTCTCTCTCTGTCTGGGGAGTAGGTTTACTATATTCTCTCTCTCTGTGTCTGGGGAGTAGGTTTACTATATTCTCTCTCTCTGTGTCTGGGGAGTAGGTTTACTATATTCTCTCTCTCTGTGTCTGGGGAGTAGGTTTACTATATTCTCTCTCTCTCTGTGTCTGGGGAGTAGGTTTACTATATTCTCTCTCTCTCGTGTCTGGGGAGTAGGTTTACTATATTTCTCTCTCTCTGTGTCTGGGGAGTAGGTTTACTATATTCTCTCTCTCTCTGTGTCTGGGGAGTAGGTTTACTATATTTCTCTCTCTCTCTGTCTGGGGAGTAGGTTTACTATATTCTCTCTCTCTGTGTCTGGGGAGTAGGTTTACTATATTCTCTCTCTCTGTGTCTGGGGAGTAGGTTTACTATATTCTCTCTCTCTGTGTCTGGGGAGTAGGTTTACTATATTCTCTCTCTCTCTGTGTCTGGGGAGTAGGTTGACTATATTTTCTCTCTCTCTCTGTCTGGGGAGTAGGTTTACTATATCTCTCTCTCTCTGTGTCTGGGGAGTAGGTTTACTATATTCTCTCTCTCTGTGTCTGGGGAGTAGGTTTACTATATTCTCTCTCTCTGTGTCTGGGGAGTAGGTTTACTATATTCTCTCTCTCTCGTGTCTGGGGAGTAGGTTTACTATATTCTCTCTCTCTGTGTCTGGGGAGTAGGTTTACTATATTCTCTCTCTCTCGTGTGTCTGGGGAGTAGGTTTACTATATTTCTCTCTCTCTCTGTGTCTGGGGAGTAGGTTTACTATATTCTCTCTCTCTGTGTCTGGGGAGTAGGTTTACTATATTCTCTCTCTCTCTGTGTCTGGGGAGTAGGTTTACTATATTCTCTCTCTCTCTGTCTGGGGAGTAGGTTTACTATATTCTCTCTCTCTGTGTCTGGGGAGTAGGTTTACTATAGTCTCTCTCTCTGTGTCTGGGGAGTAGGTTTACTATATTCTCTCTCTCTCTGTGTCTGGGGAGTAGGTTTACTATATCTCTCTCTCTCTGTGTCTGGGGAGTAGGTTTACTATATTCTCTCTCTCTCTGTGTCTGGGGAGTAGGTTTACTATATTCTCTCTCTCTCTCTGTGTCTGGGGAGTAGGTTTACTATATTCTCTCTCTCTGTGTCTGGGGAGTAGGTTTACTATATTCTCTCTCTCTCTCGTGTCTGGGGAGTAGGTTTACTATATTCTCTCTCTCTGTGTCTGGGGAGTAGGTTTACTATATTCTCTCTCTCTCTGTGTCTGGGGAGTAGGTTTACTATATTCTCTCTCTCTCTGTGTCTGGGGAGTAGGTTTACTATATTCTCTCTCTCTCTGTCTGGGGAGTAGGTTTACTATATTCTCTCTCTCTGTGTCTGGGGAGTAGGTTTACTATATTCTCTCTCTCTGTGTCTGGGGAGTAGGTTTACTATATTCTCTCTCTCTCTGTGTCTGGGGAGTAGGTTTACTATATTCTCTCTCTCTGTGTCTGGGGAGTAGGTTTACTATATTCTCTCTCTCTCTGTGTCTGGGGAGTAGGTTTACTATATTCTCTCTCTCTCTGTGTGTCTGGGGAGTAGGTTTACTATATTCTCTCTCTCTCTGTGTGTCTGGGGAGTAGGTTTACTATATTCTCTCTCTCTCTCTGTGTCTGGGGAGTAGGTTTACTATATTCTCTCTCTCTCTGTGTCTGGGGAGTAGGTTTACTATATTCTCTCTCTCTCTGTGTCTGGGGAGTAGGTTTACTATATTCTCTCTCTCTGTGTCTGGGGAGTAGGTTTACTATATTCTCTCTCTCTGTGTCTGGGGAGTAGGTTTACTATATTCTCTCTCTCTCTGTGTCTGGGGAGTAGGTTTACTATATTCTCTCTCTCTCGTGTCTGGGGAGTAGGTTTACTATATTCTCTCTCTCTCTGTGTCTGGGGAGTAGGTTTACTATATTCTCTCTCTCTCTCTCTGTGTCCGGGGAGTAGGTTTACTATATTCTCTCTCTCTGTGTCTGGGGAGTAGGTTTACTATATTCTCTCTCTCTCTGTGTCTGGGGAGTAGGTTTACTATATTCTCTCTCTCTGTGTCTGGGGAGTAGGTTTACTATAATCTCTCTCTCGGGAGTAGGTTTACTATATTCTCTCTCTCTGTGTCTGGGGAGTAGGTTTACTATATTCTCTCTCTCTGTGTCTGGGGAGTAGGTTTACTATATTCTCTCTCTCTGTGTCTGGGGAGTAGGTTTACTATATTCTCTCTCCCTGTGTCTGGGGAGTAGGTTTACTATATTCTCTCTCCCTGTGTCTGGGGAGTAGGTTTACTATATTCTCTCTCTGTCTGGGGAGTAGGTTTAATATATTCTGTCTCTCTCTGTGTCTGGGGAGTAGGTTTACTATATTCTCTCTCTCTCTGTGTCTGGGGAGTAGGTTTACTATATTCTCTCTCTCTGTGTCTGGGGAGTAGGTTTCCTATAGTCTCTCTCTCTGTGTCTGGGGAGTAGGTTTACTATATTCTCTCTCTCTCTCTCTCTCTCTGTGTCTGGGGAGTAGGTTTACTATATTCTCTCTCTCTGTGTCTGGGGAGTAGGTTTACTATATTCTCTCTCTCTGTGTCTGGGGAGTAGGTTTACTATATTCTCTCTCTCTGTGTCTGGGGAGTAGGTTTACTATATTCTCTCTCTCTGTGTCTGGGGAGTAGGTTTACTATATTCTCTCTCTCTGTGTCTGGGGAGTAGGTTTACTATATTCTCTCTCTCTGTGTCTGGGGAGTAGGTTTACTATCTTCTCTCTCTCTGTGTCTGGGGAGTAGGTTTACTATATTCTCTCTCTCTCTGTGTCTGGGGAGTAGGTTTACTATATTCTCTCTCTCTGTGTCTGGGGAGTAGGTTTACTATATTCTCTCTCTCTCTGTGTCTGGGGAGTAGGTTGACTATATTTTCTCTCTCTCTCTGTCTGGGGAGTAGGTTTACTATATTCTGTCTCTCTCTGTGTCTGGGGAGTAGGTTTACTATATTCTCTCTCTCTCTCTCTCTCTCTCTCTCTGTGTGTCTGGGGAGTAGGTTTACTATATTTTCTCTCTCTCTGTCTGGGGAGTAGGTTTACTATATTCCTCTCTCTCTGTGTCTGGGGAGTAGGTTTACTATATTCTCTCTCTCTCTGTGTCTGGGGAGTAGGTTGACTATATTTTCTCTCTCTCTCTGTCTGGGGAGTAGGTTTACTATATTCTCTCTCTCTGTGTCTGGGGAGTAGGTTTACTATATTCTCTCTCTCTGTGTCTGGGGAGTAGGTTTACTATATTCTCACTCTCTGTGTCTGGGGAGTAGGTTTACTATATTCTCTCTCTCTCTGTGTCTGGGGAGTAGGTTTACTATATTCTCTCTCTCTGTGTCTGGGGAGCAGGTATACTATATCCTCTCTCTCTCTCTCTCTGGGGCGTCGGTCTACTCTCTCTCTTTCTCTCTGTATGTCTGGGGAGTAGGTTTCCTATATTCTCTCTCTCTCTGTGTGTCTGGGGAGTAGGTTTACTATATTCTCTCTCTCTCTGTGTGTCTGGGGAGTAGGTTTACTATATTCTCTCTCTCTCTGTGTCTGGGGAGTAGGTTTACTATATTCTCTCTCTCTCTGTGTCTGGGGAGTAGGTTTACTATATTCTCTCTCTCTGTGTCTGGGGAGTAGGTTTACTATATTCTCTCTCTCTGTGTCTTTCGTGTAGGTTTACTATAGTCTCTCTCTCTGTGTCTGGGGAGTAGGTTTACTATATTCTCTCTCTCTGTGTCTGGGGAGTAGGTTTACTATAGTCTCTCTCTCTCTGTGTCTGGGGAGTAGGTTTACTATATTCTCTCTCTCTGTGTCTGGGGAGCAGGTTTACTATATTCTCTCTCTCTCTGTGTTTCTGGGGAGTAGGTTTACTATATTCTCTCTCTCTCTGTGTGTCTGGGGAGTAGGTTTACTATATTCTCTCTCTCTCTGTGTGTCTGGGGAGTAGGTTTACTATATTCTCTCTCTCTCTGTGTGTCTGGGGAGTAGGTTTACTATATTCTCTCTCTCTCTCTCTCTGTCTGGGGAGTAGGTTTACTATATTCTCTCTCTCTCTGTGTCTGGGGAGTAGGTTTACTATATTCTCTCTCTCTCTGTGTTCTGGGGAGTAGGTTTACTATATTCTCTCTCTCTGTGTCTGGGGAGTAGGTTTACTATATTCTCTCTCTCTGTGTCTGGGGAGTAGGTTTACTATATTTTCTCTCTCTCTGTGTCTGGGGAGTAGGTTTACTATATTCTCTCTCTCTCTCTGTGTCCGGGGAGTAGGTTTACTATATTCTCTCTCTCTGTGTCTGGGGAGTAGGTTTACTATATTCTCTCTCTCTCTGTGTCTGGGGAGTAGGTTTACTATATTCTCTCTCTCTGTGTCTGGGGAGTAGGTTTACTATGTGCTCTCTCTCTCTGTGTCTGGGGAGTAGGTTTACTATATTCTCTCTCTCTGTGTCTGGGGAGTAGGTTTACTATATTCTCTCTCTCTGTGTCTGGGGAGTAGGTTTACTATATTCTCTCTCTCTGTGTCTGGGGAGTAGGTTTACTATATTCTCTCTCTCTGTGTCTGGGGAGTAGGTTTACTATAGTCTCTCTTCTCTCTGTGTCTGGGGAGTAGGTTTACTATATTCTCTCTCTCTCTGTGTCTGGGGAGTAGGTTTACTATATTCTCTCTCTCTCTCGTGTCTGGGGAGTAGGTTTACTATAGTCTGTCTCTCTCTCTCTCTGTGTCTGGGGAGTAGGTTTACTATATTCTCTCTCTCTCTGTGTCTGGGGAGTAGGTTTACTATATTCTCTCTCTCTGTGTGTCTGGGGAGTAGGTTTACTATATTCTCTCTCTCTGTGTGTCTGGGGAGTAGGTTTACTATAGTCTCTCTCTCTCTGTGTCTGGGGAGTAGGTTTACTATATTCTCTCTCTCTGTGTCTGGGGAGTAGGTTTACTATATTTCTCTCTCTCTGTGTCTGGGGAGTAGGTTTACTATATTCTCTCTCTCTCTGTGTCTGGGGAGTAGGTTTACTATATTTCTCTCTCTCTGTGTCTGGGGAGTAGGTTTACTATATTCTCTCTCTCTCTGTGTCTGGGGAGTAGGTTTACTATATTCTCTCTCTCTGTGTCTGGGGAGTAGGTTTACTATATTCTCTCTCCCTGTGTCTGGGGAGTAGGTTTACTATATTCTCTCTCTCTGTCTGGGGAGTAGGTTTACTATATTCTGTCTCTCTCTGTGTCTGGGGAGTAGGTTTACTATATTCTCTCTCTCTCTGTGTCTGGGGAGTAGGTTGACTATATTCTCTCTCTCTGTGTCTGGGGAGTAGGTTTACTATATTCTCTCTCTCTGTGTCTGGGGAGTAGGTTTACTATATTCTCTCTCTCTGTGTCTGGGGAGTAGGTTTACTATAGTCTCTCTCTCTGTCTTTGGAGTAGGTTTACTATATTCTCTCTCTCTGTGTCTGGGGAGTAGGTTTACTATAGTCTCTCTGTCTCTCTGTGTCTGGGGAGTAGGTTTACTATAGTCTCTCTCTCTCTGTGTCTGGGGAGTAGGTTTACTATATTCTCTCTCTCTCTCTGTGTCTGGGGAGTAGGTTTACTATATTCTCTATCTCTCTGTGTGTCTGGGGAGTAGGTTTACTATATTCTCTCTCTCTGTGTGTCTGGGGAGTAGGTTTACTATATTCTCTCTCTCTCTGTATGTCTGGGGAGTAGGTTTACTATATTCTCTCTCTCTGTGTGTCTGGGGAGTAGGTTTACTATATTCTCTCTCTCTCTGTGTCTGGGGAGTAGGTTGACTATATTTTCTCTCTCTCTCTGTCTGGGGAGTAGGTTTACTATATTCTCTCTCTCTGTGTCTGGGGAGTAGATTTACTATATTCTGTCTCTCTCTGTGTCTGGGGAGTAGGTTTACTATATTCTCTCTCTCTCTCTCTCTCTCTCTCTCTCTCTCTGTGTGTCTGGGGAGTAGGTTTACTATATTTTATCTCTCTCTGTCTGGGGAGTAGGTTTACTATATTCTCTCTCTCTTGTGTCTGGGGAGTAGGTTTACTATATTCTCTCTCTCTCTGTGTCTGGGGAGTAGGTTGACTATATTTTCTCTCTCTCTCTGTCTGGGGAGTAGGTTTACTATATTCTCTCTCTCTGTGTCTGGGGAGTAGGTTTACTATATTCTCTCTCTCTGTGTCTGGGGAGTAGGTTTACTATATTCTCACTCTCTGTGTCTGGGGAGTAGGTTTACTATATTCTCTCTCTCTCTGTGTCTGGGGAGTAGGTTTACTATATTCTCTCTCTCTGAGTCTGGGGAGCAGGTATACTATATCCTCTCTCTCTCTCTCTCTTTCTCTCTGTATGTCTGGGGAGTAGGTTTCCTATATTCTCTCTCTCTCTGTGTGTCTGGGGAGTAGGTTTACTATATTCTCTCTCTCTCTGTGTGTCTGGGGAGTAGGTTTACTATATTCTCTCTCTCTCTCTCTGTGTCTGGGGAGTAGGTTTACTATATTCTCTCTCTCTCTGTGTCTGGGGAGTAGGTTTACTATATTCTCTCTCTCTCTGTGTCTGTCGTGTAGGTTTACTATAGTCTCTCTCTCTCTGTGTGTCTGGGGAGTAGGTTTACTATATTCTCTCTCTCTCTCGTGTCTGGGGAGTAGGTTTACTATATCTCTCTCTCTCTGTGTCTGGGGAGTAGGTTTACTATATTCTCTCTCTCTCTGTGTCTGGCGAGTAGGTTTACTATATTCTCTCTCTCTGTGTCTGGGGAGTAGGTTTACTATATTCTCTCTCTCTGTGTCTGGGGAGTAGGTTTACTATATTCTCTCTCTCTCTGTCTGGGGAGTAGGTTTACTATATTCTCTCTCTCTGTGTCTGGGGAGCAGGTTTACTATATCCTCTCTCTCTCTCTCTCTTTCTCTCTGTGTGTCTGGGGAGTAGGTTTACTATATTCTCTCTCTCTCTCTGTGTCTGGGGAGTAGGTTTACTATATTCTCTCTCTCTCTGTGTCTGGGGAGTAGGTTTACTATATTCTCTCTCTCTCGTGTGTCTGGGGAGTAGGTTTACTATATTCTCTATCTCTCTGTGTGTCTGGGGAGTAGGTTTACTATATTCTCTCTCTCTCTGTGTGTCTGGGGAGTAGGTTTACTATATTCTCTCTCTCTCTGTGTGTCTGGGGAGTAGGTTTACTATATCTCTCTCTCTCTGTGTGTCTGGGGAGTAGGTTTACTATATTCTCTCTCTCTCTCGCTGTGTCTGGGGAGTAGGTTTACTATATTCTCTCTCTCTCTGTGTTTTTCTTGTAGGTTTACTATAGTCTCTCTCTCTGTGTCTGGGGAGTAGGTTTACTATATTCTCTCTCTCTGTGTCTGGGGAGTAGGTTTACTTTTTTCTCTCTCTCTCTGTGTCTGGGGAGTAGGTTTACTATATTCTCTCTCTCTCTCTGTGTCCGGGGAGTAGGTTTACTATATTCTCTCTCTATGTGTCTGGGGAGTAGGTTTACTATATTCTCTCTCTCTCTGTGTCTGGGGAGTAGGTTTACTATATTCTCTCTCTCTGTGTCTGGGGAGTAGGTTTACTATGTGCTCTCTCTCTCTGTGTCTGGGGAGTAGGTTTACTATATTCTCTCTCTCTCTCTCTCTCTCTCTCTCTCTCTCTCTCTCTCTGTGTCTGGGGAGTAGGTTTACTATATTCTCACTCTCTGTGTCTGGGGAGTAGGTTTACTATATTCTCTCTCTCTGTGTCTGGGGAGTAGGTTTACTATATTCTCTCTCCCTGTGTCTGGGGAGTAGGTTTACTATATTCTCTCTCTCTTGTCTGGGGAGTAGGTTTACTATATTCTCTCTCTCTCTGTGTCTGGGGAGTAGGTTTACTATATTCTCTCTCTCTCTGTGTCTGGGGAGTAGGTTTACTATATTCTCTCTCTCTGTGTCTGGGGAGTAGGTTTACTATATTCTCTCTCTCTGTGTCTGGGGAGTAGGTTTACTATAGTCTCTCTCCTCTGTCTTTGGAGTAGGTTTACTATATTCTCTCTCTCTGTGTCTGGGGAGTAGGTTTACTATAGTCTCTCTGTCTCTCTGTGTCTGGGGAGTAGGTTTACTATAGTCTCTCTCTCTCTGTGTCTGGGGAGTAGGTTTACTATATTCTCTCTCTCTCTCTGTGTCTGGGGAGTAGGTTTACTGTAGTCTGGCGCGCGTAGGTTTACTATACTCTCTCTCTGTGTGTCTGGGGAGTAGGTTTACTATATTCTCTCTCTCTCTCTGTGTCTGGGGAGTAGGTTTACTATATTCTCTCTCTCTGTGTGTCTGGGGAGTAGGTTTACTATATTCTCTCTCTCTCTGTGTCTGGGGAGTAGGTTTACTATATCTCTCTCTCTCTGTGTCTGGGGAGTAGGTTTACTATATTCTCTCTCTCTGTGTCTGGGGAGTAGGTTTACTATATTCTCTCTCTCTCTGTGTCTGGGGAGTAGGTTTACTATATTCTCTCTCTCTCTGTGTCTCTCGCTCTCTGTGTCTGGGGAGTAGGTTTACTATAGTCTCTCTCTCTCTCTCTCTGTGTCTGTGTCTGGGGAGTAGGTTTACTATATTCTCTCTCTCTGTGTCTGGGGAGAAGGTTTACTATAGTCTCTCTCTCTCTCTCTCTCTCTCTCTCTCTCTCTGTATCTGGGGAGTAGGTTTACTATATTCTCTCTCTCTGTGTCTGGGGAGTAGGTTTACTATATTCTCTCTCTCTGTGTCTGGGGAGTAGGTTTACTATATTCTCTCTCTCTGTGTCTGGGGAGTAGGTTTACTATATTCTCTCTCTCTGTGTCTGGGGAGTAGGTTTACTATATTCTCTCTCTCTGTGTCTGGGGAGTAGGTTTACTATATTCTCTCTCTCTGTGTCTGGGGAGTAGGTTTACTATATTCTCTCTCTCTGTGTCTGGGGAGTAGGTTTACTATATTCTGTCTCTCTCTGTGTCTGGGGAGTAGGTTTACTATATTCTCTCTCTCTCTCTGTGTCTGGGGAGTGGGTTTACTATATTCTCTCTCTCTCTCTGTGTCTGGGGAGTGGGTTTACTATATTCTCTCTCTCTGTGTCTGGGGAGTAGGTTTACTATATTCTCTCTCTCTGTGTCTGGGGAGTAGGTTTACTATATTCTCTCTCTCTGTGTCTGGGGAGTAGGTTTACTATATTCTCTCTCTCTGTGTCTGGGGAGTAGGTTTACTATATTCTCTCTCTCTGTGTCTGGGGAGTAGGTTTACTATATTCTCTCTCTCTGTGTCTGGGGAGTAGGTTTACTATATTCTCTCTCTGTGTCTGGGGAGTAGGTTTACTATATTCTCTCTCTCTCTCTCTCTCTTTCTCTCTGTGTGTCTGGGGAGTAGGTTTCCTATATTCTCTCTCTCTCTGTGTGCTGGGGAGTAGGTTTACTATATTCTCTCTCTCTCTCTGTGTCTGGGGAGTAGGTTTACTATATTCTCTCTCTCTCTGTGTCTGGGGAGTAGGTTTACTATATTCTCTCTCTCTCTGTGTCTGGGGAGTAGGTTTACTATATTCTCTCTCTCTGTGTCTGGGGAGTAGGTTTACTATATTCTCTCTCTCTGTGTCTGGGGAGTAGGTTTACTATATTCTCTCTCTCTCTGTGTCTGGGGAGTAGGTTTACTATATTCTCTCTCTCTCTGTGTCTGGGGAGTAGGTTTACTATATTCTCTCTCTCTGTGTCTGGGGAGTAGGTTTACTATATTCTCTCTCTCTGTGTCTGGGGAGTAGGTTTACTATATTCTCTCTCTCTGTGTCTGGGGAGTAGGTTTACTATATTCTCTCTCTCTGTGTCTGGGGAGTAGGTTTACTATATTCTCTCTCTCTCTGTGTCTGGGGAGTAGGTTTACTATATTCTCTCTCTCTCTGTCTGGGGAGTAGGTTTACTATATTCTCTCTCTCTCTGTGTCTGGGGAGTAGGTTTACTATATTCTCTCTCTCTCGTGTCTGGGGAGTAGGTTTACTATATTCTCTCTCTCTGTGTCTGGGGAGTAGGTTTACTATATTCTCTCTCTCTGTGTCTGGGGAGTAGGTTTACTATATTCTCTCTCTCTGTGTCTGGGGAGTAGGTTTACTATATTCTCTCTCTCGTGTCTGGGGAGTAGGTTTACTATATTCTCTCTCTGTGTCTGGGGAGTAGGTTTACTATATTCTCTCTCTCTCTGTGTCTGGGGAGTAGGTTTCCTATATTCTCTCTCTCTGTGTCTGGGGAGTAGGTTTACTATATTCTCTCTCTCTCTGTGTGTCTGGGGAGTAGGTTTACTATATTCTCTCTCTCTCTCTGTGTCTGGGGAGTAGGTTTACTATATTCTCTCTCTCTCTGTGTCTGGGGAGTAGGTTTACTATATTCTCTTCTCTCTGTGTCTGGGGAGTAGGTTTACTATATTCTCTCTCTCTCTGTGTCTGGGGAGTAGGTTTACTATATTCTCTCTCTCTTGTGTCTGGGGAGTAGGTTTACTATATTCTCTCTCTCTCGTGTGTCTGGGGAGTAGGTTTACTATATTCTCTCTCTCTCTGTGTCTGGGGAGTAGGTTTACTATATTCTCTCTCTCTGTGTCTGGGGAGTAGGTTTACTATATTCTCTCTCTCTCTGTGTCTGGGGAGTAGGTTTACTATATTCTCTCTCTCTGTGTCTGGGGAGTAGGTTTACTATATTCTCTCTCTCTCTGTGTCTGGGGAGTAGGTTTACTATATTCTCTCTCTCTGTGTCTGGGGAGTAGGTTTACTATATCTCTCTCTCTCTGTGTCTGGGGAGTAGGTTTACTATATTCTCTCTCTCTCTGTGTCTGGGGAGTAGGTTTACTATATTCTCTCTCTCTGTGTCTGGGGAGTAGGTTTACTATATTCTCTCTCCTCTGTGTCTGGGGAGTAGGTTTACTATATTCTCTCTCTCTGTGTCTGGGGAGTAGGTTTACTATATTCTCTCTCTCTGTGTCTGGGGAGTAGGTTTACTATATTCTCTCTCTCTCTGTGTCTGGGGAGTAGGTTTACTATATTCTCTCTCTCTCTGTGTCTGGGGAGTAGGTTTACTATATTCTCTCTCTCTCTGTGTCTGGGGAGTAGGTTTACTATATTCTCTCTCTCTCTCTGTTTCTGCTGGAGTAGGTTTACTATATTCTCTCTCTCTGTGTCTGGGGAGTAGGTTTACTATATTCTCTCTCTCTGTGTCTGGGGAGTAGGTTTACTATATTCTCTCTCTCTGTGTCTGGGGAGTAGGTTTACTATATTCTCTCTCTCTGTGTCTGGGGAGTAGGTTTACTATATTCTCTCTCTCTCTGTGTCTGGGGAGTAGGTTTACTATATTCTCTCTCTCTGTGTCTGGGGAGTAGGTTTACTATATCTCTCTCTCTCTGTGTCTGGGGAGTAGGTTTACTATATTCTCTCTCTCTGTGTGTCTGGGGAGTAGGTTTACTATATTCTCTCTCTCTCTGTGTCTGGGGAGTAGGTTTACTATATTCTCTCTCTCTCTGTGTCTGGGGAGTAGGTTTACTATATCTCTCTCTCTCTGTGTCTGGGGAGTAGGTTTACTATAGTCTCTCTCTCTGTGTCTGGGGAGTAGGTTTACTATATTCTCTCTCTCTGTGTCTGGGGAGTAGGTTTACTATATTCTCTCTCTCTGTGTCTGGGGAGTAGGTTTACTATAGTCTCTCTCTCGTGTCTGGGGAGTAGGTTTACTATATTCTCTTCTCTCTGTGTGTCTGGGGAGTAGGTTTACTATATTCTCTCTCTCTCTGTGTGTCTGGGGAGTAGGTTTACTATATTCTCTCTCTCTCTGTGTGTCTGGGGAGTAGGTTTACTATATTCTCTCTCTCTCTGTGTGTCTGGGGAGTAGGTTTACTATATTCTCTCTCTCTCTCGTGTGTCTGGGGAGTAGGTTTACTATATTCTCTCTCTCTCTGTGTGTCTGGGGAGTAGGTTTACTATATTCTCTCTCTCTGTGTGTCTGGGGAGTAGGTTTACTATATTCTCTCTCTCTCTGTGTGTCTGGGGAGTAGGTTTACTATATTCTCTCTCTCTCTGTGTCTGGGGAGTAGGTTTACTATATTCTCTCTCTCTCTCTGTGTGTCTGGGGAGTAGGTTTACTATATTCTCTCTCTCTCTCTGTGTCCGGGTAGTAGGTTTACTATATTCTCTCTCTCTCTGTGTCTGGGGAGTAGGTTTACTATATTCTCTCTCTCTTTGTCTGGGGAGTAGGTTTACTATATTCTCTCTCTCTGTGTGTCTGGGGAGTAGGTTTACTATATTCTCTCTCTCTCTGTGTTTTTCTTGTAGGTTTACTATAGTCTCTCTCTCTGTGTCTGGGGAGTAGGTTTACTATATTCTCTCTCTCTGTGTCTGGGGAGTAGGTTTACTATAGTCTCTCTCTCTGTGTCTGGGGAGTAGGTTTACTATATTCTCTCTCTATGTGTCTGGGGAGTAGGTTTAATATATTCTCTCTCTCTCTGTGTGTCTGGGGAGTAGGTTTACTATATTCTCTCTCTCTGTGTGTCTGGGGAGTAGGTTTACTATATTCTCTCTCTCTCTGTGTCTGGGGAGTAGGTTTACTATATTCTCTCTCTCTGTGTCTGGGGAGTAGGTTTACTATATTCTCTCTCTCTGTGTCTGGGGAGTAGGTTTACTATAGTCTCTCTCTCTCTGTGTCTGGGGAGTAGGTTTACTATATTCTCTCTCTCTCTGTGTCTGGGGAGTAGGTTTACTATATTCTCTCTCTCTCTCTCTGTGTGTATCTGGGGAGTAGGTTTACTATATTCTCACTCTCTGTGTCTGGGGAGTAGGTTTACTATATTCTCTCTCTCTGTGTCTGGGGAGTAGGTTTACTATATTCTCTCTCCCTGTGTCTGGGGAGTAGGTTTACTATATTCTCTCTCTGTGTCTGGGGAGTAGGTTTAATATATTCTGTCTCTCTCTGTGTCTGGGGAGTAGGTTTACTATATTCTCTCTCTCTCTCTGTGTCTGGGGAGTAGGTTTACTATATTCTCTCTCTCTCTGTGTCTGGGGAGTAGGTTTACTATATTCTCTCTCTCTTGTCTGGGGAGTAGGTTTACTATATTCTCTCTCTCTGTGTCTGGGGAGTAGGTTTACTATATTCTCTCTCTCTGTGTCTGGGGAGTAGGTTTACTATATTCTCTCTCTCTCTCTGTGTCTGGGGAGTAGGTTTACTATATTCTCTCTCTGTGTCTGGGGAGTAGGTTTACTATATTCTCTCTCTGTGTCTGGGGAGTAGGTTTACTATATTCTGTCTCTCTCTGTGTCTGGGGAGTAGGTTTACTATATTCTCTCTCTCTCTCTGTGTCTGGGGAGTGGGTTTACTATATTCTCTCTCTCTGTGTCTGGGGAGTAGGTTTACTATATTCTCTCTCTCTGTGTCCGGGGAGTAGGTTTACTATATTCTCTCTCTCTGTGTCTGGGGAGTAGGTTTACTATATTCTCTCTCTCTGTGTCTGGGGAGTAGGTTTACTATATTCTCTCTCTGTGTCTGGGGAGTAGGTTTACTATATTCTCTCTCTCTCTCTCTCTCTTTCTCTCTGTGTGTCTGGGGAGTAGGTTTCCTATATTCTCTCTCTCTCTGTGTGTCTGGGGAGTAGGTTTACTATATTCTCTCTCTCTCTCTGTGTCCGGGGAGTAGGTTTACTATATTCTCTCTCTCTCTGTGTCTGGGGAGTAGGTTTACTATATTCTCTCTCTCTCTGTGTCTGGGAGTAGGTTTACTATAGTCTCTCTCTCTGTGTCTGGGGAGTAGGTTTACTATATCTCTCTCTCTCTGTGTCTGGGGAGTAGGTTTACTTTTTATCTCTCTCTCTGTGTCTGGGGAGTAGGTTTACTATATTCTCTCTCTCTGTGTCTGGGGAGTAGGTTTACTATATTCTCTCTCTCTCTCTGTCTGGGGAGTAGGTTTACTATATTCTCTCTCTCTGTGTCTGGGGAGTAGGTTTACTATATTCTCTCTCTCTGTGTCTGGGGAGTAGGTTTACTATATTCTCTCTCTCTGTGTCTGGGGAGTAGGTTTAATATATTCTCTCTCTCTGTGTCTGGGGAGTAGGTTTACTATATTCTCTCTCTGTCTGGGGAGTAGGTTTACTATATTCTCTCTCTGTCTGGGGAGTAGGTTTACTATATTCTCTCTCTCTCTGTCTGGGGAGTAGGTTTAATATATTCTGTCTCTCTCTGTGTCTGGGGAGTAGGTTTACTATATTCTCTCTCTCTCTGTGTCTGGGGAGTAGGTTTACTATATTCTCTCTCTCTGTGTCTGGGGAGTAGGTTTACTATATTCTCTCTCTCTGTGTCCGGGGAGTAGGTTTCCTATATTCTCTCTCTCTGTGTCTGGGGAGTAGGTTTACTATATTCTCTCTCTCTGTGTCTGGGGAGTAGGTTTACTATATTCTCTCTCTGTGTCTGGGGAGTAGGTTTACTATATTCTCTCTCTCTCTCTCTCTCTCTCTCTCTCTCTCTCTCTGTGTGTCTGGGGAGTAGGTTTCCTATATTCTCTCTCTCTCTGTGTGTCTGGGGAGTAGGTTTACTATATTCTCTCTCTCTCTGTGTCTGGGGAGTAGGTTTACTATATTCTCTCTCTCTGTGTCTGAGGAGTAGGTTTACTATATTCTCTCTCTCTCTGTGTCTGGGAGTAGGTTTACTATAGTCTCTCTCTCTGTGTCTGGGGAGTAGGTTTACTATATTCTCTCTCTCTGTGTCTCTCTCTCTCTGTGTCTGGGGAGTAGGTTTACTATATTCTCTCTCTCTGTGTCTGAGGAGTAGGTTGACTATATTCTCTCTCTCTCTGTGTCTGGGGAGTAGGTTTACTATATTCTCTCTCTCTGTGTCTGGGGAGTAGGTTTACTATATTCTCTCTCTCTGTGTCTGGGGAGTAGGTTTACTATATTCTCTCTCTCTGTGTCTGGGGAGTAGGTTTACTATATTCTCTCTCTCTGTGTCTGGGGAGTAGGTTTACTATATTCTCTCTCTCTCTGTGTCTGGGGAGTAGGTTTACTATATTCTCTCTCTCTGTGTCTGGGGAGCAGGTATACTATATCCTCTCTCTCTCTCTCTCTTTCTCTCTGTGTGTCTGGGGAGTAGGTTTCCTATATTCTCTCTCTCTCTGTGTGTCTGGGGAGTAGGTTTACTATATTCTCTCTCTCTCTGTGTGTCTGGGGAGTAGGTTTACTATATTCTCTCTCTCTCTCTGTGTCTGGGGAGTAGGTTTACTATATTCTCTCTCTCTCTGTGTCTGGGGAGTAGGTTTACTATATTCTCTCTCTCTCTGTGTTTTTCTTGTAGGTTTACTATAGTCTCTCTCTCTGTGTCTGGGGAGTAGGTTTACTATATTCTCTCTCTCTGTGTCTGGGGAGTAGGTTTACTATAGTCTCTCTCTCTGTGTCTGGGGAGTAGGTTTACTATATTCTCTCTCTCTGTGTCTGGGGAGCAGGTTTACTATGTCCTCTCTCTCTCTCTGTGTGTCTGGGGAGTAGGTTTCCTATATTCTCTCTCTCTCTGTGTGTCTGGGGAGTAGGTTTCCTATATTCTCTCTCTCTCTGTGTGTCTGGGGAGTAGGTTTACTATATTCTCTCTCTCTCTGTGTTTCTGGGGAGTAGGTTTACTATATTCTCTCTCTCTCTCTCGTGTCTGGGGAGTAGGTTTACTATATTCTCTCTCTCTCTGTGTGTCTGGGGAGTAGGTTTACTATATTCTCTATCTCTCTGTGTGTCTGGGGAGTAGGTTTACTATATTCTCTCTCTCTCTGTGTGTCTGGGGAGTAGGTTTACTATATTCTCTCTCTCTGTGTGTCTGGGGAGTAGGTTTACTATATTCTCTCTCTCTCTGTGTGTCTGGGGAGTAGGTTTACTATAGTCTCTCTCTCTGTGTCTGGGGAGTAGGTTTACTATATTCTCTCTCTCTCTGTGTCTGGGGAGTAGGTTTACTATATTCTCTCTCTCTCTCTGTGTCCGGGGAGTAGGTTTACTATATTCTCTCTCTATGTGTCTGGGGAGTAGGTTTACTATATTCTCTCTCTCTCTGTGTGTCTGGGGAGTAGGTTTACTATATTCTCTCTCTCTGTGTCTGGGGAGTAGGTTTACTATATTCTCTCTCTCTCTGTGTCTGGGGAGTAGGTTTACTATATTCTCTCTCTCTGTGTCTGGGGAGTAGGTTTACTATATTCTCTCTCTCCTGTGTCTGGGGAGTAGGTTTACTATATCTCTCTCTCTGTCTGGGGAGTAGGTTTAATATATTCTGTCTCTCTCTGTGTCTGAGGAGTAGGTTTACTATATTCTCTCTCTCTCTGTGTCTGGGGAGTAGGTTTACTATATTCTCTCTCTCTGTGTCTGGGGAGTAGGTTTACTATATTCTCTCTCTCTGTGTCTGGGGAGTAGGTTTACTATACCCCCTCTCTCTCTCTCTGTGTCTGGGGAGTAGGTTTACTATATTCTCTCTCTCTCTGTGTCTGGGGAGTAGGTTTACTATATTCTCTCTCTCTGTGTCTGGGGAGTAGGTTTACTATATTCTCTCTCTCTCTGTGTCTGGGGAGTAGGTTGACTATATTTTCTCTCTCTCTCTGTCTGGGGAGTAGGTTTACTATATTCTCTCTCTCTGTGTCTGGGGAGTAGGTTTACTATATTCTCTCTCTCTGTGTCTGGGGAGTAGGTTTACTATATTCTCACTCTCTGTGTCTGGGGAGTAGGTTTACTATATTCTCTCTCTCTCTGTGTCTGGGGAGTAGGTTTACTATATTCTCTCTCTCTGTGTCTGGGGAGCAGGTATACTATATCCTCTCTCTCTCTCTCTCTTTCTCTCTGTGTGTCTGGGGAGTAGGTTTCCTATATTCTCTCTCTCTCTGTGTGTCTGGGGAGTAGGTTTACTATATTCTCTCTCTCTCTGTGTGTCTGGGGAGTAGGTTTACTATATTCTCTCTCTCTCTCTGTGTCTGGGGAGTAGGTTTACTATATTCTCTCTCTCTCTGTGTCTGGGGAGTAGGTTTACTATATTCTCTCTCTCTCTGTGTTTTTCTTGTAGGTTTACTATAGTCTCTCTCTCTGTGTCTGGGGAGTAGGTTTACTATATTCTCTCTCTCTGTGTCTGGGGAGTAGGTTTACTATAGTCTCTCTCTCTGTGTCTGGGGAGTAGGTTTACTATATTCTCTCTCTCTGTGTCTGGGGAGCAGGTTTACTATGTCCTCTCTCTCTCTCTCTCTCTTTCTCTCTGTGTGTCTGGGGAGTAGGTTTCCTATATTCTCTCTCTCTCTGTGTGTCTGGGGAGTAGGTTTACTATATTCTCTCTCTCTCTGTGTGTCTGGGGAGTAGGTTTACTATATTCTCTCTCTCTCTGTGTGTCTGGGGAGTAGGTTTACTATATTCTCTCTCTCTCTCTGTGTGTCTGGGGAGTAGGTTTACTATATTCTCTATCTCTCTGTGTGTCTGGGGAGTAGGTTTACTATATTCTCTATCTCTCTGTGTGTCTGGGGAGTAGGTTTACTATATTCTCTCTCTCTCTGTGTGTCTGGGGAGTAGGTTTACTATATTCTCTCTCTCTGTGTGTCTGGGGAGTAGGTTTACTATATTCTCTCTCTCTCGTGTGTCTGGGGAGTAGGTTTACTATATTCTCTCTCTCTCTGTGTTTTTCTTGTAGGTTTACTATAGTCTCTCTCTCTGTGTCTGGGGAGTAGGTTTACTATATTCTCTCTCTCTGTGTCTGGGGAGTAGGTTTACTTTTTTCTCTCTCTCTCTGTGTCTGGGGAGTAGGTTTACTATATCTCTCTCTCTCTGTGTCTGGGGAGTAGGTTTACTATATTCTCTCTCTCTCTGTGTCTGGGGAGTAGGTTTACTATATTCTCTCTCTCTGTGTCTGGGGAGTAGGTTTACTATATTCTCTCTCTCTCTCTGTGTCTGGGGAGTAGGTTTACTATATTCTCTCTCTCTCTGTGTCTGGGGAGTAGGTTTACTATATTCTCTCTCTCTGTGTCTGGGGAGTAGGTTTACTATATTCTCTCTCTCTGTGTCTGGGGAGTAGGTTTACTATATTCTCACTCTCTGTGTCTGGGGAGTAGGTTTACTATATTCTCTCTCTCTCTGTGTCTGGGGAGTAGGTTTACTATATTCTCTCTCTCTGTGTCTGGGGAGCAGGTATACTATATCCTCTCTCTCTCTCTCTCTTTCTCTCTGTGTGTCTGGGGAGTAGGTTTCCTATATTCTCTCTCTCTCTGTGTGTCTGGGGAGTAGGTTTACTATATTCTCTCTCTCTCTGTGTGTCTGGGGAGTAGGTTTACTATATTCTCTCTCTCTCTCTGTGTGTCTGGGGAGTAGGTTTACTATATTCTCTCTCTCTCTGTGTGTCTGGGGAGTAGGTTTACTATATTCTCTCCTCTCTGTGTCTGGGGAGTAGGTTTACTATATTCTCTCTCTCTCTGTGTTTTTCTTGTAGGTTTACTATAGTCTCTCTCTCTGTGTCTGGGGAGTAGGTTTACTATAGTCTCTCTCTGTGTGTCTGGGGAGTAGGTTTACTATATTCTCTCTCTCTGTGTCTGGGGAGTAGGTTTACTTTTTTCTCTCTCTCTCTGTGTCTGGGGAGTAGGTTTACTATATTCTCTCTCTCTCTCTGTGTCCGGGTAGTAGGTTTACTATATTCTCTCTCTCTCTGTGTCTGGGGAGTAGGTTTACTATATTCTCTCTCTCTTTGTCTGGGGAGTAGGTTTACTATATTCTCTCTCTCTGTGTGTCTGGGGAGTAGGTTTACTATATTCTCTCTCTCTCTGTGTTTTTCTTGTAGGTTTACTATAGTCTCTCTCTCTGTGTCTGGGGAGTAGGTTTACTATATTCTCTCTCTCTGTGTCTGGGGAGTTCTCTCTCTCTGTGTCTGGGGAGTAGGTTTACTATATTCTCTCTCTCTGTGTCTGGGGAGTAGGTTAACTATATTCTCTCTCTCTCTGTGTCTGGGGAGTAGGTTTACTATATTCTCTCTCTATGTGTCTGGGGAGTAGGTTTAATATATTCTCTCTCTCTCTGTGTGTCTGGGGAGTAGGTTTACTATATTCTCTCTCTCTGTGTGTCTGGGGAGTAGGTTTACTATATTCTCTCTCTCTCTGTGTCTGGGGAGTAGGTTTACTATATTCTCTCTCTCTGTGTCTGGGGAGTAGGTTTACTATATTCTCTCTCTCTGTGTCTGGGGACTAGGTTTACTATAGTCTCTCTCTCTCTGTGTCTGGGGAGTAGGTTTACTATATTCTCTCTCTCTCTGTGTCTGGGGAGTAGGTTTACTATATTCTCTCTCTCTCTCTCTGTGTGTATCTGGGGAGTAGGTTTACTATATTCTCACTCTCTGTGTCTGGGGAGTAGGTTTACTATATTCTCTCTCTCTGTGTCTGGGGAGTAGGTTTACTATATTCTCTCTCCCTGTGTCTGGGGAGTAGGTTTACTATATTCTCTCTCTGTGTCTGGGGAGTAGGTTTAATATATTCTGTCTCTCTCTGTGTCTGGGGAGTAGGTTTACTATATTCTCTCTCTCTCTCTGTGTCTGGGGAGTGGGTTTACTATATTCTCTCTCTCTGTGTCTGGGGAGTAGGTTTACTATATTCTCTCTCTCTGTGTCCGGGGAGTAGGTTTACTATATTCTCTCTCTCTGTGTCTGGGGAGTAGGTTTACTATATTCTCTCTCTCTGTGTCTGGGGAGTAGGTTTACTATATTCTCTCTCTGTGTCTGGGGAGTAGGTTTACTATATTCTCTCTCTCTCTCTCTCTCTCTCTCTCTCTTTCTCTCTGTGTGTCTGGGGAGTAGGTTTCCTATATTCTCTCTCTCTCTGTGTGTCTGGGGAGTAGGTTTACTATATTCTCTCTCTCTGTGTCTGGGGAGTAGGTTTACTATATTCTCTCTCTCTCTCTGTGTCCGGGGAGTAGGTTTACTATATTCTCTCTCTCTCTGTGTCTGGGGAGTAGGTTTACTATATTCTCTCTCTCTCTGTGTCTGGGAGTAGGTTTACTATAGTCTCTCTCTCTGTGTCTGGGGAGTAGGTTTAAAATATTCTCTCTCTCTGTGTCTGGGGAGTAGGTTTAAAATTTTCTCTCTCTCTCTGTCTGGGGAGTAGGTTTACTATATTCTCTCTCTCTGTGTCTGGGGAGTAGGTTTACTATATTCTCTCTCTCTCTCTGTCTGGGGAGTAGGTTTACTATATTCTCTCTCTCTGTGTCTGGGGAGTAGGTTTACTATATTCTCTCTCTCTGTGTCTGGGGAGTAGGTTTACTATATTCTCTCTCTCTGTGTCTGGGGAGTAGGTTTAATATATTCTCTCTCTCTGTGTCTGGGGAGTAGGTTTACTATATTCTCTCTCTGTCTGGGGAGTAGGTTTACTATATTCTCTCTCTGTCTGGGGAGTAGGTTTACTATATTCTCTCTCTCTCTGTCTGGGGAGTAGGTTTAATATATTCTGTCTCTCTCTGTGTCTGGGGAGTAGGTTTACTATATTCTCTCTCTCTCTGTGTCTGGGGAGTAGGTTTACTATATTCTCTCTCTCTGTGTCTGGGGAGTAGGTTTACTATATTCTCTCTCTCTGTGTCCGGGGAGTAGGTTTCCTATATTCTCTCTCTCTGTGTCTGGGGAGTAGGTTTACTATATTCTCTCTCTCTGTGTCTGGGGAGTAGGTTTACTATATTCTCTCTCTGTGTCTGGGGAGTAGGTTTACTATATTCTCTCTCTCTCTCTCTCTCTCTCTCTCTCTTTCTCTCTGTGTGTCTGGGGAGTAGGTTTCCTATATTCTCTCTCTCTCTGTGTGTCTGGGGAGTAGGTTTACTATATTCTCTCTCTCTCTGTGTCCGGGGAGTAGGTTTACTATATTCTCTCTCTCTCTGTGTCTGGGGAGTAGGTTTACTATATTCTCTCTCTCTGTGTCTGAGGAGTAGGTTTACTATATTCTCTCTCTCTGTGTCTGGGAGTAGGTTTACTATAGTCTCTCTCTCTGTGTCTGGGGAGTAGGTTTACTATATTCTCTCTCTCTCTGTGTCTGGGGAGTAGGTTTACTATATTCTCTCTCTCTGTGTCTGAGGAGTAGGTTGACTATATTCTCTCTCTCTCTGTGTCTGGGGAGTGGGTTTACTATATTCTCTCTCTCGTGTGTCTGGGGAGTAGGTTTACTATATTCTCTCTCTCTCTGTGTGTCTGGGGAGTAGGTTTACTATATTCTCTCTCTCTGTGTCTGGGGAGTAGGTTTACTATATTCTCTCTCTCTCTGTGTCTGGGGAGTAGGTTGACTATATTTTCTCTCTCTCTCTGTCTGGGGAGTAGGTTTACTATATTCTCTCTCTCTGTGTCTGGGGAGTAGGTTTACTATATTCTCTCTCTCTGTGTCTGGGGAGTAGGTTTACTATATTCTCACTCTCTGTGTCTGGGGAGTAGGTTTACTATATTCTCTCTCTCTCTGTGTCTGGGGAGTAGGTTTACTATATTCTCTCTCTCTGTGTCTGGGGAGCAGGTATACTATATCCTCTCTCTCTCTCTCTCTTTCTCTCTGTGTGTCTGGGGAGTAGGTTTACTATATTCTCTCTCTCTCTGTGTCTGGGGAGTAGGTTTACTATATTCTCTCTCTCTCTGTGTCTGGGGAGTAGGTTTACTATATTCTCTCTCTCTCTGTGTCTGGGGAGTAGGTTTACTATATTCTCTCTCTCTCTGTGTCTGGGGAGTAGGTTTACTATATTCTCTCTCTCTCTGTGTCTGGGGAGTAGGTTTACTATATTCTCTCTCTCTCTGTGTCTGGGGAGTAGGTTTACTATATTCTCTCTCTCTCTGTGTCTGGGGAGTAGGTTTACTATAGTCTCTCTCTCTGTGTCTGGGGAGTAGGTTTACTATATTCTCTCTCTCTGTGTCTGGGGAGTAGGTTTACTATATCTCTCTCTCTGTGTCTGTCTTTCTCTCTGTGTGTCTGGGGAGTAGGTTTACTATATTCTCTCTCTCTCTGTGTCTGGGGAGTAGGTTTACTATATTCTCTCTCTCTCTGTGTGTCTGGGGAGTAGGTTTACTATATTCTCTCTCTCTCTCTGTGTGTCTGGGGAGTAGGTTTACTATATTCTCTATCTCTCTGTGTGTCTGGGGAGTAGGTTTACTATATTCTCTATCGCTCTGTGTGTCTGGGGAGTAGGTTTACTATATTCTCTCTCTCTCTGTGTGTCTGGGGAGAAGGTTTACTAAATTCTCTCTCTCTGTGTGTCTGGGGAGTAGGTTTACTATATTCTCTCTCTCTCTCTGTGTGTCTGGGGAGTAGGTTTACTATATTCTCTCTCTCTCTGTGTTTTTCTTGTAGGTTTACTATAGTCTCTCTCTCTGTGTCTGGGGAGTAGGTTTACTATATTCTCTCTCTCTGTGTCTGGGGAGTAGGTTTACTTTTTTCTCTCTCTCTCTGTGTCTGGGGAGTAGGTTTACTATATTCTCTCTCTCTCTCTGTGTCTGGGGAGTAGGTTTACTATAGTCTCTCTCTCTGTGTCTGGGAGTAGGTTTACTATATTCTCTCTCTCTGTGTCTGGGGAGTAGGTTTACTATATTCTCTCTCTCTCTGTGTCTGGGGAGTAGGTTTACTATATTCTCTCTCTCTGTGTCTGGGGAGTAGGTTTACTATATTCTCTCTCTCTGTGTCTGGGGAGTAGGTTTACTATATTCTCTCTCTCTGTGTCTGGGGAGTAGGTTTACTATATTCTCTCTCTCTCTGTGTCTGGGGAGTAGGTTTACTATAGTCTCTCTCTCTGTGTCTGGGGAGTAGGTTTACTATATTCTCTCTCTCTGTGTCTGGGGAGTAGGTTTACTATAGTCTCTCTCTCTGTGTCTGGGGAGTAGGTTTACTATATTCTCTCTCTATGTGTCTGGGGAGTAGGTTTAATATATTCTCTCTCTCTCTGTGTGTCTGGGGAGTAGGTTTACTATATTCTCTCTCTCTGTGTGTCTGGGGAGTAGGTTTACTATATTCTCTCTCTCTCTGTGTCTGGGGAGTAGGTTTACTATATTCTCTCTCTCTGTGTCTGGGGAGTAGGTTTACTATATTCTCTCTCTCTGTGTCTGGGGAGTAGGTTTACTATAGTCTCTCTCTCTCTGTGTCTGGGGAGTAGGTTTACTATATTCTCTCTCTCTCTGTGTCTGGGGAGTAGGTTTACTATATTCTCTCTCTCTCGTGTGTCTGGGGAGTAGGTTTACTATATTCTCACTCTCTGTGTCTGGGGAGTAGGTTTACTATATTCTCTCTCTCTGTGTCTGGGGAGTAGGTTTACTATATTCTCTCTCCCTGTGTCTGGGGAGTAGGTTTACTATATTCTCTCTCTCTGTGTCTGGGGAGTAGGTTTACTATATTCTCTCTCTCTCTGTGTCTGGGGAGTAGGTTTACTATATTCTCTCTCTCTCTCTGTGTCTGGGGAGTAGGTTTACTATATTCTCTCTCTCTGTGTCTGGGGAGTAGGTTTACTATATTCTCTCTCTCTGTGTCTGGGGAGTAGGTTTACTATATTCTCTCTCTCTGTGTCTGGGGAGTAGGTTTACTATATTCTCTCTCTCTGTGTCTGGGGAGTAGGTTTACTATATTCTCTCTCTGTGTCTGGGGAGTAGGTTTACTATATTCTCTCTCTCTCTGTGTCTGGGGAGTAGGTTTACTATATTTCTCTCTCTGTGTCTGGGGAGTAGGTTTCCTATATTCTCTCTCTCTCTGTGTGTCTGGGGAGTAGGTTTACTATATTCTCTCTCTCTCTGTGTGTCTGGGGAGTAGGTTTACTATATTCTCTCTCTCTCTGTGTCTGGGGAGTAGGTTTACTATATTCTCTCTCTCTCTGTGTCTGGGAGTAGGTTTACTATAGTCTCTCTCTCTGTGTCTGGGGAGTAGGTTTAAAATATTCTCTCTCTCTGTGTCTGGGGAGTAGGTTTAAAATTTTCTCTCTCTCTCTGTCTGGGGAGTAGGTTTACTATATTCTCTCTCTCTGTGTCTGGGGAGTAGGTTTACTATATTCTCTCTCTCTCTGTGTCTGGGGAGTAGGTTTACTATATTCTCTCTCTCTGTGTCTGGGGAGTAGGTTTACTATATTCTCTCTCTCTGTGTCTGGGGAGTAGGTTTACTATATTCTCTCTCTCTGTGTCTGGGGAGTAGGTTTAATATATTCTCTCTCTCTGTGTCTGGGGAGTAGGTTTACTATATTCTCTCTCTCTCTGTGTCTGGGGAGTAGGTTTACTATATTCTCTCTCTCTGTGTCTGGGGAGTAGGTTTACTATATTCTCTCTCTCTCTCTCTCTCTCTCTCTCTCTCTCTCTCTCTGTGTGTCTGGGGAGTAGGTTTCCTATATTCTCTCTCTCTCTGTGTGTCTGGGGAGTAGGTTTACTATATTCTCTCTCTCTCTGTGTCCGGGGAGTAGGTTTACTATATTCTCTCTCTCTCTGTGTCTGGGGAGTAGGTTTACTATATTCTCTCTCTCTGTGTCTGAGGAGTAGGTTTACTATATTCTCTCTCTCTCTGTGTCTGGGAGTAGGTTTACTATAGTCTCTCTCTCTGTGTCTGGGGAGTAGGTTTACTATATTCTCTCTCTCTGTGTCTGGGGAGTAGGTTTACTTTTTTCTCTCTCTCTCTGTGTCTGGGGAGTAGGTTTACTATATTCTCTCTCTCTCTCTGTGTCTGGGGAGTAGGTTTACTATATTCTCTCTCTCTCTGTGTCTGGGGAGTAGGTTTACTATATTCTCTCTCTCTTTGTCTGGGGAGTAGGTTTACTATATTCTCTCTCTCTGTGTCTGGGGAGTAGGTTTACTATATTCTCTCTCTCTGTGTCTGGGGAGTAGGTTTACTATATTCTCTCTCTCTCTGTGTTTGGGGAGTAGGTTTACTATAGTCTCTCTCTCTGTGTCTGGGGAGTAGGTTTACTATATTCTCTCTCTCTGTGTCTGGGGAGTAGGTTTACTATATTCTCTCCTCTCTGTGTCTGGGGAGTAGGTTTACTATATTCTCTCTCTATGTGTCTGGGGAGTAGGTTTAATATATTCTCTCTCTCTCTGTGTGTCTGGGGAGTAGGTTTACTATATTCTCTCTCTCTGTGTGTCTGGGGAGTAGGTTTACTATATTCTCTCTCTCTCTGTGTCTGGGGAGTAGGTTTACTATATTCTCTCTCTCTGTGTCTGGGGAGTAGGTTTACTATATTCTCTCTCTCTGTGTCTGGGGACTAGGTTTACTATAGTCTCTCTCTCTCTGTGTCTGGGGAGTAGGTTTACTATATTCTCTCTCTCTCTGTGTCTGGGGAGTAGGTTTACTATATTCTCTCTCTCTCTGTGTGTCTGGGGAGTAGGTTTACTATATTCTCTCTCTCTGTGTCTGGGGAGTAGGTTTACTATATTCTCTCTCTCTGTGTCTGGGGAGTAGGTTTACTATATTCTCTCTCCCTGTGTCTGGGGAGTAGGTTTACTATATTCTCTCTCTCTGTGTCTGGGGAGTAGGTTTAATATATTCTGTCTCTCTCTGTGTCTGGGGAGTAGGTTTACTATATTCTCTCTCTCTCTCTGTGTCTGGGGAGTGGGTTTACTATATTCTCTCTCTCTGTGTCTGGGGAGTAGGTTTACTATATTCTCTCTCTCTGTGTCCGGGGAGTAGGTTTACTATATTCTCTCTCTCTGTGTCTGGGGAGTAGGTTTACTATATTCTCTCTCTCTGTGTCTGGGGAGTAGGTTTACTATATTCTCTCTCTGTGTCTGGGGAGTAGGTTTACTATATTCTCTCTCTCTCGTCTCTCTCTCTCTCTCTCTTTCTCTCTGTGTGTCTGGGGAGTAGGTTTCCTATATTCTCTCTCTCTCTGTGTGTCTGGGGAGTAGGTTTACTATATTCTCTCTCTCTCTCTGTGTCTGGGGAGTAGGTTTACTATATTCTCTCTCTCTCTGTGTCTGGGGAGTAGGTTTACTATATTCTCTCTCTCTCTGTGTCTGGGAGTAGGTTTACTATAGTCTCTCTCTCTGTGTCTGGGGAGTAGGTTTAAAATATTCTCTCTCTCTGTGTCTGGGGAGTAGGTTTACAATTTTCTCTCTCTCTCTGTCTGGGGAGTAGGTTTACTATATTCTCTCTCTCTGTGTCTGGGGAGTAGGTTTACTATATTCTCTCTCTCTCTCTGTCTGGGGAGTAGGTTTACTATATTCTCTCTCTCTGTGTCTGGGGAGTAGGTTTACTATATTCTCTCTCTCTGTGTCTGGGGAGTAGGTTTACTATATTCTCTCTCTCTGTGTCTGGGGAGTAGGTTTACTATATTCTCTCTCTCTGTGTCTGGGGAGTAGGTTTACTATATTCTCTCTCTCTGTGTCTGGGGAGTAGGTTTACTATATCTCTCTCTCTGTGTCTGGGGAGTAGGTTTACTATATTCTCTCTCTCTGTGTCTGGGGAGTAGGTTTAATATATTCTGTCTCTCTCTGTGTCTGGGGAGTAGGTTTACTATATTCTCTCTCTGTGTCTGGGGAGTAGGTTTACTATATTCTCTCTCTCTCTCTCTCTCTCTTTCTCTCTGTGTGTCTGGGGAGTAGGTTTCCTATATTCTCTCTCTCTGTGTGTCTGGGGAGTAGGTTTACTATATTCTCTCTCTCTGTGTGTCTGGGGAGTAGGTTTACTATATTCTCTCTCTCTCTGTGTCTGGGGAGTAGGTTTACTATATTCTCTCTCTCTCTGTGTCTGGGGAGTAGGTTTACTATATTCTCTCTCTCTGTGTCTGGGGAGTAGGTTTACTATATTCTCTCTCTCTGTGTCTGGGGAGTAGGTTTACTATATTCTCTCTCTCTGTGTCTGGGGAGTAGGTTTACTTTTTTCTCTCTCTCTCTGTGTCTGGGGAGTAGGTTTACTATATCTCTCTCTCTCTGTGTCTGGGGAGTAGGTTTACTATATTCTCTCTCTCTCTGTGTCTGGGGAGTAGGTTTACTATATTCTCTCTCTCTCTGTGTCTGGGGAGTAGGTTTACTATATTCTCTCTCTCTCTGTGTCTGGGGAGTAGGTTTACTATATTCTCTCTCTCTGTGTCTGGGGAGTAGGTTTACTATATTCTCTCTCTCTGTGTCTGGGGAGTAGGTTTACTATATTCTCTCTCTCTGTGTCTGGGGAGTAGGTTTACTATATTCTCTCTCTCTGTGTCTGGGGAGTAGGTTTACTATATTCTCTCTCTCTGTGTCTGGGGAGTAGGTTTACTATATTCTCTCTCTCTGTGTCTGGGGAGTAGGTTTACTATATTCTCTCTCTCTCTGTGTCTGGGGAGTAGGTTTACTATATTCTCTCTCTCTGTGTCTGGGGAGCAGGTATACTATATCCTCTCTCTCTCTCTCTCTTTCTCTCTGTGTGTCTGGGGAGTAGGTTTCCTATATTCTCTCTCTCTCTGTGTGTCTGGGGAGTAGGTTTACTATATTCTCTCTCTCTCTGTGTGTCTGGGGAGTAGGTTTACTATATTCTCTCTCTCTCTCTGTGTCTGGGGAGTAGGTTTACTATATTCTCTCACTCTCTGTGTCTGGGGAGTAGGTTTACTATATTCTCTCTCTCTGTGTCTGGGGAGTAGGTTTACTATAGTCTCTCTCTCTGTGTCTGGGGAGTAGGTTTACTATATTCTCTCTCTCTGTGTCTGGGGAGTAGGTTTACTATAGTCTCTCTCTCTGTGTCTGGGGAGTAGGTTTACTATATTCTCTCTCTCTGTGTCTGGGGAGCAGGTTTACTATATTCTCTCTCTCTCTGTGTGTCTGGGGAGTAGGTTTACTATATTCTCTCTCTCTCTGTGTGTCTGGGGAGTAGGTTTACTATATTCTCTCTCTCTCTGTGTGTCTGGGGAGTAGGTTTACTATATTCTCTCTCTCTCTGTGTGTCTGGGGAGTAGGTTTACTATATTCTCTCTCTCTCTGTGTGTCTGGGGAGTAGGTTTACTATATTCTCTCTCTCTCTGTGTGTCTGGGGAGTAGGTTTACTATATTCTCTCTCTCTCTGTGTCTGGGGAGTAGGTTTACTATATTCTCTCTCTCTCTGTGTGTCTGGGGAGTAGGTTTACTATATTCTCTCTCTCTCTCTGTGTCTGGGGAGTAGGTTTACTATATTCTCTCTCTCTCTGTGTGTCTGGGGAGTAGGTTTACTATATTCTCTCTCTCTCTCTGTGTCTGGGGAGTAGGTTTACTATATTCTCTCACTCTCTGTGTCTGGGGAGTAGGTTTACTATATTCTCTCTCTCTGTGTGTTTTTCTTGTAGGTTTACTATAGTCTCTCTCTCTGTGTCTGGGTAGTAGGTTTACTATATTCTCTCTCTCTGTGTCTGGGGAGTAGGTTTACTATAGTCTCTCTCTCTGTGTCTGGGGAGTAGGTTTACTATATTCTCTCTCTCTGTGTCTGGGGAGCAGGTTTACTATGTCCTCTCTCTCTCTCTCTCTCTCTCTTTCTCTCTGTGTGTCTGGGGAGTAGGATTCCTATATTCTCTCTCTCTCTGTGTGTCTGGGGAGTAGGTTTACTATATTCTCTCTCTCTCTGTGTGTCTGGGGAGTAGGTTTACTATATTCTCTCTCTCTCTGTGTGTCTGGGGAGTAGGTTTACTATATCTCTCTCTCTCTTGTGTCTGGGGAGTAGGTTTACTATATTCTCTCTCTCTCTTGTGTCTGGGAGTAGGTTTACTATAGTCTCTCTCTCTCTCTGTGTCTGGGGAGTAGGTTTACTATATTCTCTCTCTCTGTGTGTCTGGGGAGTAGGTTTACTATATTCTCTCTCTCTCTGTGTGTCTGGGGAGTAGGTTTACTATTGTCTCTCTCTCTGTGTCTGGGGAGTAGGTTTACTATATTCTCTCTCTCTCTGTGTTTTTCTTGTAGGTTTACTATAGTCTCTCTCTCTGTGTCTGGGGAGTAGGTTTACTATATTCTCTCTCTGTGTGTCTGGGGAGTAGGTTTCCTATATTCTCTCTCTCTCTGTGTCCGGGGAGTAGGTTTACTATATTCTCTCTCTCTCTGTGTCTGGGGAGTAGGTTTACTATATTCTCTCTCTCTGTGTCTGGGGAGTAGGTTTACTATATTCTCTCTCTCTGTGTCTGGGGAGTAGGTTTACTATATTCTCTCTCTCTGTGTCTGGGGAGTAGGTTTACTATATTCTCTCTCTCTGTGTGTCTGGGAGTAGGTTTACTATAGTCTCTCTCTCTGTGTCTGGGGAGTAGGTTTACTATATTCTCTCTCTCTGTGTTTGGGGAGTAGGTTTACTTTTTTTATCTCTCTCTCTGTGTCTGGGGAGTAGGTTTACTATATTCTCTCTCTCTGTGTCTGGGGAGTAGGTTTACTATATTCTCTCTCTCTGTGTCTGGGGAGTAGGTTAACTATATTCTCTCTCTCTCTGTGTCTGGGGAGTAGGTTTACTATATTCTCTCTCTCTGTGTCTGGGGAGTAGGTTTACTATATTCTCTCTCTCTCTGTGTCTGGGGAGTAGGTTGACTATATTTTCTCTCTCTCTCTGTCTGGGGAGTAGGTTTACTATATTCTCTCTCTCTGTGTCTGGGGAGTAGGTTTACTATATTCTCTCTCTCTGTGTCTGGGGAGTAGGTTTACTATATTCTCACTCTCTGTGTCTGGGGAGTAGGTTTACTATATTCTCTCTCTCTCTGTGTCTGGGGAGCAGGTATACTATATCCTCTCTCTCTCTCTCTCTTTCTCTCTGTGTGTCTGGGGAGTAGGTTTCCTATATTCTCTCTCTCTCTGTGTGTCTGGGGAGTAGGTTTACTATATTCTCTCTCTCTCTGTGTGTCTGGGGAGTAGGTTTACTATATTCTCTCTCTCTCTCTGTGTCTGGGGAGTAGGTTTACTATATTCTCTCACTCTGTGTCTGGGGAGTAGGTTTACTATATTCTCTCTCTCTGTGTGTTTTTCTTGTAGGTTTACTATATTCTCTCTCTCTCTCTGTGTCTGGGGAGTAGGTTTACTATATTCTCTCTCTCTCTGTGTCTGGGGAGCAGGTATACTATATCCTCTCTCTCTCTCTCTCTTTCTCTCTGTGTGTCTGGGGAGTAGGTTTCCTATATTCTCTCTCTCTCTGTGTGTCTGGGGAGTAGGTTTACTATATTCTCTCTCTCTCTGTGTGTCTGGGGAGTAGGTTTACTATATTCTCTCTCTCTCTCTGTGTCTGGGGAGTAGGTTTACTATATTCTCTCTCTCTGTGTCTGGGGAGTAGGTTTACTATATTCTCTCTCTCTGTGTCTGGGGAGTAGGTTTACTATAGTCTCTCTCTCTGTGTCTGGGGAGTAGGTTTACTATATTCTCTCTCTCTGTGTCTGGGGAGCAGGTTTACTATGTCCTCTCTCTCTCTCTCTCTTTCTCTCTGTGTGTCTGGGGAGTAGGATTCCTATATTCTCTCTCTCTCTGTGTGTCTGGGGAGTAGGTTTACTATATTCTCTCTCTCTCTGTGTGTCTGGGGAGTAGGTTTACTATATTCTCTCTCTCTCTGTGTGTCTGGGGAGTAGGTTTACTATATTCTCTCTCTCTCTGTGTGTCTGGGGAGTAGGTTTACTATATTCTCTATCTCTCTGTGTGTCTGGGGAGTAGGTTTACTATATTCTCTCTCTCTCTGTGTGTCTGGGGAGTAGGTTTACTATATTCTCTCTCTCTGTGTGTCTGGGGAGTAGGTTTACTATATTCTCTCTCTCTCTGTGTGTCTGGGGAGTAGGTTTACTATAGTCTCTCTCTCTGTGTCTGGGGAGTAGGTTTACTATATTCTCTCTCTCTCTGTGTTTTTCTTGTAGGTTTACTATAGTCTCTCTCTCTGTGTCTGGGGAGTAGGTTTACTATATTCTCTCTCTCTGTGTCTGGGGAGTAGGTTTACTTTTTTCTCTCTCTCTCTGTGTCTGGGGAGTAGGTTTACTATATTCTCTCTCTCTCTCTGTGTCCGGGGAGTAGGTTTACTATATTCTCTCTCTCTCTGTGTCTGGGGAGTAGGTTTACTATATTCTCTCTCTCTGTGTCTGGGGAGTAGGTTTACTATATTCTCTCTCTCTCTGTGTCTGGGGAGTAGGTTTACTATATTCTCTCTCACTCTGTGTTTTTCTTGTAGGTTTACTATATTCTCTCTCTCTGTGTCTGGGGAGTAGGTTTACTATATTCTCTCTCTCTGTGTCTGGGGAGTAGGTTTACTTTTTTATCTCACTCTCTGTGTCTGGGGAGTAGGTTTACTATATTCTCTCTCTATGTGTCTGGGGAGTAGGTTTAATATATTCTCTCTCTCTCTGTGTGTCTGGGGAGTAGGTTTACTATATTCTCTCTCTCTGTGTGTCTGGGGAGTAGGTTTACTATATTCTCTCTCTCTCTGTGTCTGGGGAGTAGGTTTACTATATTCTCTCTCTCTGTGTCTGGGGAGTAGGTTTACTATATTCTCTCTCTCTGTGTCTGTGGAGTAGGTTTACTATAGTCTCTCTCTCTCTGTGTCTGGGGAGTAGGTTTACTATATTCTCTCTCTCTCTGTGTCTGGGGATTAGGTTTACTATATTCTCTCTCTCTCTCTCTCTGTGTCTGGGGAGTAGGTTTACTATATTCTCACTCTCTGTGTCTGGGGAGTAGGTTTACTATATTCTCTCTCTCTGTGTCTGGGGAGTACGTTTACTATATTCTCTCTCTCTGTGTCTGGGGAGTAGGTTTACTATATTCTCTCTCTCTGTGTCTGGGGAGTAGGTTTACTATATTCTCTCTCTGTGTCTGGGGAGTAGGTTTACTATATTCTCTCTCTCTCTCTCTCTCTCTCTCTCTTTCTCTCTGTGTGTCTGGGGAGTAGGTTTCCTATATTCTCTCTCTCTCTGTGTGTCTGGGGAGTAGGTTTACTATATTCTCTCTCTCTCTCTGTGTCCGGGGAGTAGGTTTACTATATTCTCTCTCTCTGTGTGTCTGGGGAGTAGGTTTACTATATTCTCTCTCTCTGTGTCTGGGGAGTAGGTTTACTATATTCTCTCTCTCTGTGTCCGGGGAGTAGGTTTACTATATTCTCTCTCTCTCTGTCTTTGGAGTAGGTTTACTATATTCTCTCTCTGTGTCTGGGGAGTAGGTTTACTATATTCTCTCTCTCTCTGTCTTTGGAGTAGGTTTACTATATTCTCTCTCTGTGTCTTTGGAGTAGGTTTACTATATTCTCTCTCTGTGTCTGGGGAGTAGGTTTACTATATTCTCTCTCTGTGTCCGGGGAGTAGGTTTACTATATTCTCTCTCTCTCTGTCTTTGGAGTAGGTTTACTATATTCTCTCTCTGTGTCTTTGGAGTAGGTTTACTATATTCTCTCTCTGTGTCTGGGGAGTAGGTTTACTATATTCTCTCTCTGTGTCCGGGGAGTAGGTTTACTATATTCTCTCTCTCTCTGTCTTTGGAGTAGGTTTACTATATTCTCTCTCTGTGTCTGGGGAGTAGGTTTACTATAGTCTCTCTCTCTCTCTGTGTCTGGGGAGTAGGTTTACTATAGTCTCTCTCTCTCTTGGGGAGTAGGTTTTTAGTCTCTCTCTCTCTGTGTCTGGGGAGTAGGTTTACTATATTCTCTCTCTCTCTGTGTCTGGGGAGTAGGTTTACTATAGTCTCTCTCTCTGTGTCTGGAGAGTAGGTTTACCATAGTCTCTCTCTCTCTCTCTCTCTCTCTGTGTCTGGGGAGTAGGTTTACTATAGTCTCTCTCTCTCTCTGTGTCTGGGGAGTAGGTTTACTTTAGTCTCTCTCTCTCTCTGTGTCTGGGGAGTAGGTTTACTATGTTCTCTCTCTCTCTGTGTCTGGGGAGTAGGTTTACTATGTTCTCTCTCTCTTTGTGTCTGGAGAGTAGGTTTACTATAGTCTCTCTCTCTCTCTGTGTCTGGGGAGTAGGTTTACTTTAGTCTCTCTCTCTCTCTGTGTCTGGGGAGTAGGTTTACTATGTTCTCTCTCTCTCTGTGTCTGGAGAGTAGGTTTACTATAGTCTCTCTCTCTCTCTCTCTCTGTGTCTGGGGAGTAGGTTTACTATAGTCTCTCTCTCTCTCTGTGTCTGGGGAGTAGGTTTACTATAGTCTCTCTCTCTCTCTGTGTCTGGGGAGTAGGTTTACTATAGTCTCTCTCTCTCTCTGTGTCTGGGGAGTAGGTTTACTATGTTCTCTCTCTCTCTGTGTCTGGGGAGTAGGTTTACTATGTTCTCTCTCTCTTTGTGTCTGGGGAGTAGGTTTACTATAGTCTCTCTCTCCTTGTCTGGGGAGTAGGTTTACTATAGTCTCTCTCTCTCTCTCTCTGTGTCTGGGGAGTAGGTTTACTATAGTCTCTCTCTCTGTGTCTGGGGAGTAGGTTTACTATAGTCTCTCTCTCCTTGTCTGGGGAGTAGGTTTACTATAGTCTCTCTCTCTCTCTCTCTCTGTGTCTGGGGAGTAGGTTTACTATAGTCTCTCTCTCTCTGTGTCTGGGGAGTAGGTTTACTATAGTCTCTCTCTCACTCTCTCTCTCTCTGTGTCTGGGGAGTAGGTTTACTATAGTCTCTCTCTCTCTCTCTGTGTCTGGGGAGTTGGTTTACTATAGTCTCTCTCTCTCTCTCTCTCTCTGTGTGTCTGGGGAGTAGGTTTACTTTAGTCTTTCTCTCTCTCTGTGTCTGGGGAGTAGGTTTACTTTAGTCTCTCTCTCTCTGTGTCTGGGGAGTAGGCTTACAATAGTCTTTCTCTCTCTCTGTGTCTGGGGAGTAGGCTTACTATAGTCTCTCTTTGTCTGTGGTGTAGGCTTACTATAGGCTCCTTCTCAAGACTGGATAATCCCTCTGACAGAAAAATACCCTACAAGGATGTTCCACCCAGATTATTCATTAACTTCATTTTATTGACACCGGGAAAATAATCAAAGATCCATGAAGATAGCAACCGGAGAGTTAGCAACTGAAGATTTAGGTTTGTTTACGTGGCTAGAGTGTCAATAGGCCTATTGCAAATGACGCTCAGTCGTTCAGTATCTCTCACCTCAATGCAGGGTCTCTATGTCTGGCTGGGCCCAATTAAGAAATAGATTTCTTAGATTTTCTAAACCTGAACTCACATGACAAAAGTATTACATAATTATTGAAATCAGTCTCCAGCTATATTTTTATGGTGGGGATGTCCTCTGTCCTCTACAACAGAGCAGAATGACCCAGCTATGATGACTCTAATGGGGAGCAACCACCCAATTAGTTTTCAACATGGACAGACAGTGCTGCTGGAGGCACAGGAGTGGAGAGGTTGGGGTTCACAGCACAGGAATGCTGGGGGGAATGTGCCTTGGAGAGTTTGTAATTGGAGCAGAAAACAGATGGTCAGCAGCACACACATCATGATAAAAATGAAATATTGGAGAAGATGGCAAAAGGAGACACAAATATGCCTCATTGTTGACCACTCCAATAAATCAACTTTCAGTTATATTAGTGCTGTCTTTCGGCATTAGGTAATGCTGCTCTAATTTAGACTTACCACACACAGCTCTGATAAAAAGTTACAATTGTGAAAATTGATATACTGTACTTTATAAAAAAAGGAACTGTACAGATGCCATATCTTAATTTGATCACTCAGCTGTTAAGAATTTTCCTGTGCTGAAATTCAAATGAGCCTCTTGATTTACATACGATTTACATACATTTTCTCACTCGCTCAAATGCGAAAGCACCAGACAGACTAAATGTCCCACTACTGTAGGTCCTATTACTGCGACATTCAAATGTACAAAAATGTATCTGAAATGCCGCAATACACATCAACAACCATCGTTTTATACACAGTTGAAGTCGGAAGTTTACATACACTTAGGTTGGAGTCATTAAAACTCATTTTTCAACCACCCCACAAATTTCTTGTTAACAAACTATAGTTTTGGCAAGTCGGTTAGGACATCTACTTTGTGCATGACACAAGTAATTTTTCCAACAATTGTTTACAGACAGATTCTTTCACTTATAATTCACTGTATCACAATTCCAGTGGGTCAGAAGTTGACATACACTAAGTTGACTGTGCCTTTAAAACTAAGTTGACTGTGCCTTTAAACATCTTGGAAAATTCCAGAAAATGATGTCATGGCTTTAGAAGCTTCTGATAGGCTAATTGACATCATTTGAGTCAATTGGAGGTGTACCTGTGGATGTATTTCAAGGCCTACCTTCAAACTCAGTGCATCTTTGCTTGACATCATTGGAAAATCAAAAATCAGCCAAGACCTCAGATTTTTTTTTTTTTTTAGACCTCTTCAAGTCTGGTTCATCCTTGGGAGCAATTTCCAAACGCCTGAAGGTACCACGTTCATCTGTACAAACAATAATACACAAGTATAAATACCATGGGACCACGCAGCCGCCATACCGCTCAGGAAGGAATGTTGGTACTAGTCTTTAAAAATGTAATAAAATGTATGCACTCTACTGTAAGTCGCTCTGGATAAGAGCGTCTGCTAAATGACTAAAATGTAAATGTAAAATGAAGGAGACGTGTTCCGTCTCCTAGAGATGAACGTACTTTGGTGCGAAAAGTGCAAATCAATCCCAGAACAAAAGCAAAGGACCTTGTGAAGATGCTGGAGGAAACGGGTAGCAAAGTATCTATATCCACAGTAAAACAAATCCTATATCGACATAACCTAAAAGGCCGCTCAGCAAGGAAGAAGCCACTACTCCAAAACTGCCATAAAAAAGCCAGACTACGGTTTGCAACTGCACATGGGGACAAAGATCGTACTTTTTGGAGAAATGTCCTCTGGTCTGATGAAACAAAAATAGAACTGTTTGGCCATAATGACCATCGTTATGTTTGAAGGAAAAAGGGGAAGAACACCAAGCCGAAGAACACCATACCAACCGTGAAGCACGGGGGTGGCAGCATCATGTTGTGGGGGTGCTTTGCTGCAGGAGGGACTGGTGCACTTCACAAAATAGATGGCATCATGTGGTAGGAAAATTATGTGGATATATTGAAGCAACATCTCAAGACATCAGTCAGGAAGTTAAAGCTTGGTCACAAATGGGTCTTCCAAATGGACAATGACCCCAAGCATACTTCCAAAGTTGTGGCAAAATGGCTTAAGGACAGAAAAGGTATTGGAGTGGCCATCACAAAGCCCTGACCTCAAGCCTACAGAAGATTTGTGGGCAGAACTGACAAAGCGTGTGCGAGCAAGGAGGCCTACAAACCTGAGTCAGTTACACCAGCTCTGTCAGGAGGAATGGGCCAAAATGCACCCAACTTATTGTGGAAGGCTACACGAAACGTTTGACCCAAGTTAAACAATTTCAAGGCAATGCTTCCGTATACTGATTGAGTGTATACTGATGTAAACTTCTGACCCGCTGGGAATGTGATGAAAGAAATTAAAGCTGAAACAAATCATTCTCTCTAATATTATTCTGACATTTCACATTCCTAAAATAAAGTGGTGATCCTAACTGAACTAAGACAGGGAAATTTTATTAGGATTAAATGTCAGGAATTGTGAAATACTGAGTTTAATGTATTTGGCTAAGGTGTATGTAAACTTCCGACTTCAACTGTAGCTTAATAACACAGAAAATATATTGGTCTCCGCTATGACATACAAGTGTATCCGAAATGCAGACGTAGGCTACACTATAGCTTCCTGTAGCCTACCAAAACTAATTTCCCATTAGAAATTCTCATTTTTTTACTCCTGCAACGAAACTGGTCAAATTAAGAAACATTTACGTAATTTAGAACTTACATTTAGCGACTTACAGGAGCAATGAGGGTTAAGTGCCTTGCTCTAGGACACACTAGCATATTGTTCACCTAGTCAGTCAGGGGATTCAAACCAGTGACCTTTCGCTTACTGGGCCAATGCTCTTGTTAACCACTAGGCTACTCGCCGATCGCAGACCTGTATATCAATAAACAAGATATGACATTATAAAATCCTATATACTACAAAGTAAAATATGTGCATTGCTATGAAGACTAGTACCAACATTACTTTCAGAGTTAATGGGGTACATTGGCAGAGTTTCACCGTTCCCCTGTCTTCTCTCTGTCTCTCTCTGTGGAAGGCAGGTCTATTTAAAGCAGCAGGTCATTTCCGTCCGAGTCTGTTTTTAGAAGCTTGCTTTCTTAAGAGAATTCACAGGAGAGGAAATTAGATATAAAACACGTCCAAATTATGACAAAATCTATCACCGTGGAAAATCAGAAGCTCCCCTGTCGCCCATTTCATTTATTAGACAAGTCAGTCACAGTGCCACACTGAAAGTGAATTTTTATGGAAAGTGGGGAAATGGTGGATGCTCATTAATAGCAGGCTGTATGTGGAAAATATTTGCTGAGGTGTGACTCCATATCTGTATGTGGAAAAGATTTGCTGAGGTGTGACTCCATATCTGTATGTGGACTAGCTTTCCTGAGGTGTGACTCCATATCTGTATGTGGACTAGATTTCCTGAGGTGTGACTCCATATCTGTATGTGGACTAGATTTTCTGAGGTGTGACTCCATATCTGTATGTGGACTAGCTTTCCTGAGGTGTGACTCCATATCTGTATGTGGACTAGATTTCCTGAGGTGTGACTCCATATCTGTATGTGGACTAGATTTCCTGAGGTGTGACTCCATATCTGTATGTGGGCAAGCTTTGCTGACGTCTGACTACAGTCCATATCTGTACTGCTCAACTCTTTATCATTTAAAGGTTCTCAGAAGAGAAGAGTATCTCGGCCGCAAGCTCTGGGAGTCTGCGACATTGATCCATTCATCACTAATACATTTCAGAGCACTCTCTCCTGATGCATGGAGTACTAGTATGAGCAGAAGCATCGGCCACTGAATGTTTTATAGTAGGATAGCATGCTATACTTTTGAGATTCAAAAATTGTAAGGCCACGGTAGACTATTGGCTATCTATAGCATGAGCTTCCTAGATAAATGTGAAGAAAAACATCCATCATTTGTGCAATGTACATCAAGTAAATATTAACATTTACAATATGAAGAGTCATCAGCTAAGGAACTTTAAAGGGGCAGTCTTAACAATAATTTGGGTGAGTGTTGAATTCAGAGAGAATTCACATTTTGTATGCATTTAAAAGGAATTCAAAGTTATTAAAACAGACACCTGTGAAAAGAAAAAGGATGGAATTTCTTGCAAAATTAAACTTCAAAGGATTTACATATAAAATGCAGATTATGGGTGTGAATGGTTTGCATAAAATCACTAACCTCATTTGTGTCACACCTGCCAGGCTGTCCAGCACTTCGCACTCCTGCCACCATCATTACGCACATCTGCTTCCCTCGTCACGCGCATCAGCGATCATTTGGACTCACCTGGACTCAATCACCTGCCATCATTACCTCCCCTATATCTGTTTGTTCACCAGCTCTGCTCCCCGCTTCAGCATATTGTCTTCATGTCGTTTTGTTTCCCCTGTTCTGACGCTGTTCCATGTCCGTTCATTAAATGTTCAACTCCCTGTAACTGCTTCTCATCTCCAGCGTTGGTCCTTACAATTTTACTAACAAATCAGCGGCAGACATTATTTTATATTGAAATCAACATGTTCTCCAAAGCAGACACACAAATCAGTTCATTGCCCTAGACTTATGCAAAATATTTTCTTTGTGGATATAAAAATAACTAATATAACAACACTGAGCGCATTCTAAAATATCAGTCTTTAAAAAACATGATTTATACTAATTCTCATAAAAGTGGGATTGGCAAGCTGCATAACCTACATTAATAAGCTCCCACTTAACAGTACTCAAGGACATGCTCAAACAATATAAACCAACATGCACACTTTAATCACCACACTTTGACCTAAGTCATCCTGAGAATTTCTAAAAGCACAGCTGGAGGGCAGGGTCTTTTCCTGTTCAGAGCCCCTTCATCATGGAACAGCTTGCCAGTCCGTGCCCCGGTTTCTGCCTCAGTCTCCATTTTTTAAATCAGGAAAATCATGTTGAGCTATGGGTAGTGTATAGGTTAATCTCCCACTTTCTTGTCACCCTATAACCCCAGATAGAACAATGAGACAGATATTTCACCAGATGTATGAATGTGAAGCATTCGCTTGGCGTTTCCACTCAAAACCAATTATGGTAGTGAGAGGAATCCCAGTGTCCGGCAGAAGGAGAAGATGGAACGAGATTGATTTTGGCCGAGATTCTGCAAAAATTCTCATCGATTAAGCATTTTATCTCAATACAGTTTTCTGTTCCCAAAACTACAATATGTCATGAACAGAATGAACTAAGTTTTGTAGACTTTACCCTTTGCTTTGTTTAAAAGGAGTGCAAAGGCGAATTTAGTTATTACACACGCGCACTTCAGAGTGGGCGTTCCCTAACGGAAATATGCAAATGTCGGCTAGAACCTGACAAAAGGATCTCGTTAGCTCGTGCTTGCCTCTGCCCACCTACTTGCTTGTTCTTCCCACTATGACTCATTTGTTCCCATTTAAAATGACAGGCTGTGATCTATCTTGGTTTAGTTATAAAAAATCTTTGCTATAACTCCCTGTTTTTGAAAGATGGCGGCAGCTTTACACTATTGCGTTGTTTCAGTGTCTTTTCCCCCACCTACTGGTAGGTTAGATTTATTACATTATTCTGGGTACGTAATATCCAGACAATCCACTTACCACATTTACTCTCCTCCACTCTTTGCAATACTGAGGTCAGAAGAGGCATAGTAGCTGAGGCCGTCAAACGTGTGTCCTGGAAAGCAAGTAGGACTTGTGAGATTGAACCTCGGAAACTATGGTATAAGTGACCGGTGGAATGCTCCATGTATTAGCAGTAGTGACTTTAGGTGTTTAACACCTTGAAACTTTGTGGGGAGGACAGTAACAGGGACCCGAGTTCGAGTCCCAATTCAATACATTTGTGTCAAAAGTGGGATGGATGGCGTGTCAGTGATGCCATTGTTCCATTAGATGCCTCCTGGGACAACATTTAGGTAGATCTAAAGTACCTACAGGTATCTATAGTGCCTATTTGTTCTGAATGGAGTCCTTGGGATAAGAACAACACCAAGCAAAACCCAGTGGCGGTATTAGACTTCTGCAGTTGAAGAGAATGGATGAAATACTTTAGAAAAGGCCCCCCCGAGTGGCACAGTGGTCTAAGGCACTGCATTTCAGTGCTTGAGTCGTCACTACAGACCTGGGTTTGATCCCAGGCTTTACTTGGCTCATCGCGCTCTAGCGACTCCTTGTGGCGGGCCGGGTACTGGACAGGCTGACTTCGGTCGTCAGCTGATCAGTGTTTCCTCCTCCGGTTAAGCAGATGGGTGTTATTGAGCAGATTTTGGAGGACGCATGACTCAACCTTCACCTTTCCCGAGCCCGTTGGGGAGTTGCAGCGATGAGACAAGTTTGTAAT
The DNA here is from genome assembly GCF_965601325.2 of Salmo salar. NCBI lineage: Eukaryota > Metazoa > Chordata > Actinopteri > Salmoniformes > Salmonidae > Salmo > Salmo salar. The sequence continues at coordinate 143,598,831 of NC_138299.1, forward strand.
TGGACATCACGAAATTGGGGAGAAAAAGGGGGTAAAACAAATATGATAAAATTAAGATAACCTCAACGGGGCTACCAATGCTGTCACAGACACCATAATGGCACAGAAACAAAGATAAGTCCCCTAACTCTATGCTTTCTAGAGGATGATGGTAAATATATGTCCTTAAATATAGGGGTTGCTGTTGAGACTACAGTAGCAGACCAGTGCAAACAGTCTGGATATACAGTGCATTCTGAATGTATTTCAGAGCCCTTAACTTTTTCCACATTTTATTGCGTTACAGATTTGTTCTAAAAGCTTTGAGTCTTCTTGGGTATAACACTACAAGCTTGGCACACCTGTATTTGAGTTTCTCCCATTCCTCTCTGCAGATCCAAGCTCTGTCAGGTTGGATGGGGAGCGTCGCTGCACAGCTATTTTCAGGTCTCTCCAGAGATGTTCGATCGGGTTTAAGTCCAGCCTCTGGCTGGGCATCTCAAGGACATTTAAAGACTTGTCCCAAAGCCACTCCTGTGTTGTCTTGGCAGTGTGCTTAGGGTCATTGTCCTGTTGGAAGATGAGTGTCCTGGAGCAGGTTTTCATCAAGGATCTCTCTGTACTTTGCTCTGTTCATCTTTCCCTCGCTCCTCACTAGTCTCCCAGTCCCTGCCGCTGAAAAACATCCCCACTGCATGATGCTGCCACCACCATGCTTCACCGTAGAGATGGTATTGGCCAGGTGATGAGCAGTGCCTGTTTTTTTTCAGATGTGATGCTTGGCATTCAGGCCAAAGAGTTCAATCTTGGTTTCATCAGTCCAGAGAATCTTGTTTCACGGTCTGAGAGTCCTTTAGGTGCATTTTGGCAAACTCCAAGCAGGCTGTCATGTGCCTTTTACTGGAGTGGCTTCAGTCTGGCCACTCTACCATAAAGGCCTGATTGGTGGAGTGCTGCAGTGATGGTTGTCCTTCTGGAAGGTTCTCCCATCTCCACAGAGGAACTCTGAAGCTGTCAGAGTGACCATTGGGTTCTTGGACCTTCAATGCTGCAGACATTTTTTGGTACCCTTCCCCAGATCTGTGCCTCGACAGAATCCTGTCTCAGAGCTTTACGGACAATTCCTTCAATCTCATGGCTTGGTTTTTGCTCTGACATGCACTGTCAACTGTGGGACCTTTCCAAATCATGTTCAATCAAAAGTTACCACAGGTGGACTACAATCAAGTTGTAGAAACATCTCAAGGATGATAAATGGCAACAGGATGCACTTGAGCTCAATTTCAAGTCTCATAGCGAAGTATCTGAAAAGTTATGTAAATAAGGTATTTCTGTTTTTGTTTTTTTATATACAGTACCAGTCAAAAGTTTGGACACACCTACTCATTCAAGGGTTTTTATTTCATTTTACTATTTTCTTCATTGTAGAATAATAGTGAAGACATCGAAAATATTAAATAACACATATTAAACCATGTAGTAAACAAAAGTGTTAAATAAATCAAAATATATTTTATATTTGAGATTCTTCAAAGTAGCCAACCTTTGCCTTGATGACAAATCTGCACACTCTTGGCATTCTCTCAACCAGCTTCATTAGGTAGTAATCTGGAATGCATTTCAATGAACATGTGTGCCTTGTTAAAAGTTAATTTGTAGAATTTCTTTCCTTCTTGTGTGTTTTAGCCAATCAGTTGTGTTGTGACAAGGTAGGGGTGGTATACAGAAGATAACCCTATTTGGTAAAAGACCAAGTCCATATTATGGCAAGAACAACTCAAATAAGCAAAGAGAAATGACAGTCCATGAAGGCCAGTCAATGAAGCCCAATCAATCTGGAAAACCATCAAGCTGGCTCTCATGAGAACTGCCACAGGAAAGGAAGACCGAGAGTTACCTCTGCTGCAGAGGATAAGTTCATTAGTTACCAGCCTCAGAAATTGCAGCCCAAATAAATGCTTCACAGAGTTCAAGTAACAGACACATCAACATCAACTGTTCAGAGGAGACTGTGTGAATCAGGCCTTCATGGTCAAATTGCTGCAAAGAAATCACTACTAAAGGGACACCAGTAAGAAGAAGAGACTTGCCTGGGCCAAGAAACATAAACAATGGACATTAGACGAGTGGAAATCTGTCCTTTGGTCTGATGAGTCCAAATTTGAGATTTTTGGCTCCAACTGACGTGTCTTTATGAGACGCAGAGTAGGTGAATGGATGATCTCCACAGGTGTGGTTCCCACCGTGAAGCATGGAGGAGGAGGTGTGATGGTGCTTTGCTGGAGACACTGTCAATGATTTATTTAGAATTCAAGGCACACTTAACCAGTATGGCTACCACAGCATTCCGCAGTGATACGCCCTCCCATCTGGTTTGCATTTAGTGGGACTATCATTTGTTTTTCAACTGGACAATGACCCAACACACCTCCAGTCTGTGTAAGGGCTATTTGACCAAGAAGGAGAGTGATGGAGTGCTGCATCAGATGACCTGGCCTCAACAATCAACCGACCTCAACCCAATTGAGATGGTTTGGGATGAGTTGGACTGCAGAGTGAAGGAAAAGCAGCCAACAAGTACTGGGAACTCCTTCAAGACTGTTGGGAAAACATTCCAGGTGAAGCTGGTTGAGAGAATGCCAAGAGTGTGCAAAGCTGTCATCAAGGCCAAGGGTGGCTACTTTGAAGAATATATTTTGATTTGTTTAACACTTTTTTGGTTACTACATGATACCGTATGTGTAGAAAATAGTAAAATAAAGAAAAACCGTCGAATGAGTAGGTGTCCAAACCTTTGACTGGTGCTGTACATTTGCAAACATTTCTAAAAACCTGTTTTGCTTTGTCATTAATGGGGTATTTTTATTAAATCAATTTTAGAATAAGGTTGTAAGGTAACAAAATGTGGAACAAGTGAAGGGCTCTGAAATACACTGCTCAAAAAAATTAAGGGAACACTTAAACAACACAATGTAACTCCAAGTCAATCACACTTCTGTGAAATCAAACTGTCCACTTAGGAAGCAACACTGATTGACAATACATTTCACATGCTGTTGTGCAAATGGAATAGACAACAGATGGAAATTATAGGCAATTAGCAAGACACCCCCAATAAAGGAGTGGTTCTACAGGTGGGGACCACAGACCACTTCTCAGTTCCTATACTTCCTGGCTGATGTTTTGGTCACTTTTGAATGCTGGCGGTGCTTTCACTCTAGTGGTAGAATGAGACGGAGTCTACAACCCACACAAGTGGCTCAGGTAGTGCAGCTCATCCAGGATGGCACATCAATGCGAGCTGTGTCAAGAAGGTTTGCTGTGTCTGTCAGCGTAGTGTCCAGAGCATGGAGGCGCTACCAGGAGACAGGCCAGTACATCAGGAGACGTGGAGGAGGCCGTAGGAGGGCAACAACCCAGCAGCAGGACCGCTACCTCCGCCTTTGTGCAAGGAGGAGCAGGAGAAGCACTGCCAGATCCCTGCAAAATGACCTCCAGCAGGCCACAAATGTGCATGTGTCTGCTCAAACGGTCAGAAACAGACTCCATGAGGGTGGTATGAGGGCCCGACGTCCACAGGTGGGGGTTGTGCTTACAGCCCAACACCGTGCAGGACGTTTGGCATTTGCCAGAGAACACCAAGATTGGCAAATTCGTCACTGGCGCCCTATGCTCTTCACAGATGAAAGCAGGTTCACACTGAGCACGTGACAGACGTGACAGAGTCTGGAGACGCCGTGGAGAACGTTCTGCTGCCTGCAACATCCTCCAGCATGACCGGTTTGGTGGTGGGTCAGTCATGGTGTGGGGTGGCATTTCTTTGGGGGGCCGCACAGCCCTCCATGTGCTCGCCAGAGGTAGCCTGACTGCCATTAGGTACCGAGATGAGATCCTCAGACCCCTTGTGAGACCATATGCTGGTGCGGTTGGCCCTGGGTTCCTCCTAATGCAAGACAATGCTAGACCTCATGTGGCTGGAGTGTGTCAGCAGTTCCTGCAAGAGGAAGGCATTGATGCTATGGACTGGCCTGCCCGTTCCCCAGACCTGAATCCAATTGAGCACATCTGGGACATCATGTCTCGCTCCATCCACCAACGCCACGTTGCACACCACAGACTGTCCAGGAGTTGGCGGATGCTTTAGTCCAGGTCTGGAAGGAGATCCCTCAGGAGACCATCAGCCACCTCATCAGGAGCATGCCCAGGCGTTGTAGGGAGGTCATACAGGCACGTGGAGGCCACACACACTACTGAGCCTCATTTTGACTTGTTTTAAGGACATTACATCAAAGTTGGATCAGCCTGTAGTGTGGTTTTCCACATTAATTTTGAGTGTGACTCCAAATCCAGACCTCCATGGGTTGATAAATTGGATTTCCATTGATTATTTTTGTGTGATTTTGTTGTCAGCACATTCAACTATGTAAAGAAAAAAGTATTTAATAAGATTATTTCTTTCATTCAGATCTAGGATGTGTTGTTTAAGTGTTCCCTTTATTTTTTTGAGCAGTGTACTTTCTGAATGCACTGTATATCCGGAAAGTTTGCAATGGTCTACTACTATAGTCTCAACAGCAACCCCTATATTTAAGGACATATATTTACTGTCGTCCTCTAGCTCAATTCACTTCACCAAAGAGGAAGAGGCGAAGACTTCACCACATAATTTTCAAATCATCTTTGACTTTAATGATGGTAAATAAAAAATAAAAAAAATTATATGATGTAGCTCAGGGGAGAGTGAACAGATTACCAATCAGATATCTTGTAATAGCATACCAAACATCAGGAACACCTCCCTAATATTGAGTTGCTACACATTGGAGCATGCACTTCCAGTAATGTTATGTGAATAATGATTGGTTTTTACATAGATCATTTGTTTTCTTCTATGCTTCAAACCACAACTTGCAACCTCACTTGGGCAGCTCGTGCTGCAAAGCAACAACTAGACGAAAGTCGAGTGTAATCGAAGGAGGTGCATCTAGCACACCCGAAAGTCGGACACTTACAGTATATGGTTTTCCAACAGCAAGGCTAGATCAATATGGCAGTTTTGCCATTGTTTAAAAAAAGTTGTTCTTTATCATGTTGAAATAAACGTGTTCCAAACCCCATAGCACACACTCACAAACTGAAATCATACTTGTGTAGATTGTACAATCAATCAGTGAAAGAGAGCATCAAATATCACATACATTTGTATGTATCCAACATATAAATGAATCGCAGGAAAAAGTTGGTTCTTGTTTGTCATGTCTTTGGTCACGTTCGCGTGGGTCAAACAAAAACATCCTTATGATAGGATGAAGTTGGGATAGAGAAACTTGCAGTCAAGGGCTTCCAAAAATTTCAAAAGACACACCCTCTCCCCTCAGCCCTCAAATTAAGTGGACACTTCTGATGACGTCTGACAAGTTGACACTTGCAGGGAGAGGGAAGAATTAATTATTTTTAAAATGGGCCGCTCTTGCCCGGAAATGTGTCAGTTGTCCGTCCCATGGTTGTGTTTTCAGTCATAATGGAACCACCATTAGTTGTTGTGTGTGCTTTATATGTGCTTACAGTCAATTATGATTGCATTTCATATCTTGGCTAGAAGACAACGCATCCGCAGACATCGAATATTAGCTATCCGACCATATCAGGTAAATCAAAAATTACGATGTATAAGTGTGATGTCAGGGAAAGTTGTAAGCGCAAGCTAATATTTTCAAAGGCAAACCAAACAAAAACATAATTACTTTTATGAGATGTGTTTGAGCCGTCATGTGCATTGGTAGCACCATTGTTTTTACTTATTTACATTTGTTTTTACTTACACTTGTATGTTGACTTCTCCATATCAATGTTTATTTTAAGTTTTTGTGGACTTTTCTTAGTGGATGTACAATCATTGCGAATTGAATTGTGGCGCAGCGGTCTAAGGCACTGCATCTCAGTGCTAGAGGCATCCCTACAGACCCTGGTTCGTTTCCAGCTGTGATTGGGAGTCCCATAGGGTGGCGCACAATTGGCCCAGTGTCGTCTGGGTTAGGCTGGTGTAGGCCGCCATTATAAATATGAATTTGTTCTTAACTGACTTGCCTACTTAAATAAAAATTGGGTGTTTCAGGCCCTGGAGGGAACATAATTGAACACTTAAACCCTACCAAAAAAGGCAAGGGTAAGTGGGGAGGTTATGTATTTTATGTGTTTAAAACGCAGCCAGAACTTCATGACATTTGATCACATGATTTTTGTAAAAACATGTAGGCGCAAGTCGTATAATTGTTCAACCTAATGCAACACACTGAAAGACGGTGACCTATGCTAGTGACTGACTTGAGAAAATTGATCGACTCGAACAAGCCCAACGGCATTCACGAAATGAAGTCATGGGCGTTGATTGGGCAGGCCGAATGTTTCCTCTATGCCACTGGCTAGCTAGTTAGCTTACTAGGGGAGGCAGCCTTCGTGGATTTGCATTACACTTCAATGGATGACCGGCACGATGGACGGGTGTCTGAGGGATGTTTGAAGCATGTAGACGAGAGTCGGCCCGGTCCACCGAACACATGGGTAGAAGATGATCAACACCAGTACGAGGACGCGCAGACGGAGAAAACGGGTCCGAATGTCCCTCCATAATCTATTAGCAACAAACTTTTGAGCATTCACTAGCCATCTTGCTGCTAGGTGACTAGCTAGCTATTATATCAAACATGAACTAGCTCGTTGGCCAATTATGGGCTTTTTTGAGAACGTTGTTAGGGAGTGTCTTGTTCGTGCTTAGTTAGCTAACAGTAGCTAAAGATTGGTAAGGTTAGTGAACGTTGGCTAGTCGTTAGCTAGCTAACGCGACATGATTCGCGGGACATTGACCTTGTTCACTGGCTAATAACCAGCCAGCTAGTTAACTAGCTACTCAGTTAGCAGCAGTGCCAGCCAGAAATTCCTTTAGGATATGTACCAGCCAACAAGTACGATGTAATTACGTGAAACTAACGTTAGTCAGCTGAGTGGCACTTTTGCAAACGTTATCCTTTGTGAATGTAGCTATCTCAACACGTACCGGCTTCTCTGGAATGTTCCGCTAAACGTTTGCTAGTTAACTATTAACTAGTTACGGTACACAACGTATACTTTTTTTCCCGGTCCGCCAGAAATGGTTTATTTCTGTAATTGTAATAGTTATGGTCTGAGTGTTGACATAAATAGTAATCGTTAGCTAGCGAAAAGCTATCGTTATTTTTGGGCCTGTTGCTCGTGTCACTAACTCGAGTCTACTTTGGCATAGCCAGCAGATTTGACCCACCTGCTTACAGCTGTACTAGGGTCAGAAAGGATTCCTCTGTATATTAAGACACCAAGGAGCCGGCAAAAGATATGGCTCAGAAAACGTACCTCAAACCAGGGATGAGAAATACGTTTTACATAGTTGTCCCATTATCCCTAAAATTACACAGAGAAGGTTGAACGGCTGCTAGTTTTTTGCAGTCATTTAATCTTGTTGGAGTAACAGTTGGGATAATGGGACAATTTGGCGTACAAGGCATTTTTCATCCTGAATTGAGGTACGTTTTCTGAGCCATATCTTGTGCCGGCTCCTTGGTGTCTAATTATACACAGAAATGTTGTCCGACCTTAGTACAGCTGTAAGCAAGTGGGTCGGATCTGCTGGCTAGCATTGGCAATGACATGTATCTAGTTATGTGAGAGGGCCTTACTGTCTCTTTCGAATGTATTCACGTTTAAAGTTTAAAATGAACACCATTTCGATATCAGATTTTGCATTGTCTGCAGGAAATATGGCAGGCGCATCAGAGTTTATCCATATGACTTCATTGGATAGCCTGTATCGTTATGGACAGAAGAAACAGGCGTGTATTCAGTTGCGTGATGCTAGTTAAACAAATCTAGGCCTACTCTATGCAATACACTGTGTGTGATTGTAGTTTTCTTGTCATGTCATCAGGTAATGGAAAAATAAATGAAACCCCAGTGGAGCGAGAGGACACCCCTTCTGCCCCTATTCCTGTGGCTGCCCTTCATTACTCGAGCAGCAGGCAACTTGAAACTTCTAACTTGAAACCAAAACCTCCTGGGAAGCTCCTCGCCATTCACATAAAAGGCAGTAGCAATAGCCATTTTAAGAACAGAATGAACTGCAAAAATGACACGCCTTCAGAGTTGAAAACACGTGATAGCAAGAGCAAGTCCATTACTTTACCAAATGGCGTTGTGCTCCTCAACCCTGGTCTGTATGCTAACGGCTACCCCAGCAAGCCTGGACCAGACAGTGGTGGCAGTGGTTCTGAGAGTGGATACATCACTCCCAAGAAACGCTGGGCTCAACGGAGTGCAATGGCTGAGGAGAGTGTGACTGCTGGGCAGGAGAAGGCTGTTCTACAGGCAGTTATGGTCCCTAACAAACATGAGACGGAGCCTCACACTCCAGAGGCTGCCAAAACAGCTGCAGGCTCTCTGTCTCCCACCTCCATCAAAGGTGTCTCACCTGTGGCACAGGCCCCTGTGGATCAGGTTGTTGAACTACAGTGTAGGACCTCTGAGGAAAAGGCTGCAGCAGGCTCTGTTAAAAAGCTTGAAGACAGGCTGGGCAAAGCCAAGCTTACCTCCAATAAAGAGGACTCATGGACCCTCTTTAAACCACCCCCTGTCTTTCCTGTGGACAATAGTAGTGCCAAGACAGTGCCCAAGATTAGTTATGCAAGTAAAGTGAAAGAGAATCTAAACAAAGCAGCAGTCCAAGCTGCAGGTGACTCCTTACCTCCCCAGTCCCAGGTGCCCACCAGACTCTCCCAAGTCCCCATGTCTGCTGTCAAAACCATCACCTCCCCTAGCTTCACCAATGGACCCCTATCTGGAGAGGGGAATAGCTGCCCCCTCCCTGCGCCCCTTTTTACCTCTACTGTTTTCACTGCCCCAATGCCTGTCTCCCTTGCCCGCAAGTGGGAGAGTGAAGCATCCTTGTCCAGCAACGGCACTGATATGTCAGGCACCCCCTCCATGACTACTAGAGAACTGAGAAAGGCCAGTCTTCTTGTTTATCCCCTGGGCACTTCAAATATGCAACCCGCCCTCTCCAGCGCATGCCATGTGGACTCACTTGCCGCTAAGACAAATCCCAAAGCTCTGGTGGACATTTTCCAGAACCAGTGGGGACTGTCGTTCATCAACGAGCCCAGTGGAGGGCCTGGGGTGGGGCCGGCAGTAGTGGGTCAGCCAGCCCGGAAAGGCCAGATCGTGGAGATCACCTTTCAGGGAGGCGGCCCTGCAGCTTTGCCTCTACAAGTCTCTGCTACCTCCACTCTGAGAACCGACAAACCCCTCTTCCCAAAGGCGTACGAGCAGGACAGACTGACTATCTCCCAAGCCCCTAGCAGTGTTGGGAAATCAGGCCCTCCCTTGGCTCCTGGCCCTGATGCTGGGCTGGGAGGCCAAGCCCCTGGCCCAGACCCTCTGAGGGGTGAGGCTGGGAGTAGAGGTGCCATAATGTCCTCTTTTAAGCACCCTGGTACTGAGCTGCCTCTTGCCTCCCCTGCTCAACCTGTGTCTGTTCTGGCCAAGGAGCCCAGCCACCCCAAGGGTTGCGACCCAGGATCTTGCTGGGGGGCGTTTGATCTAAAAGCTGCTGTTATTTATCACACTAAAGGTAGGTAGCTGTTCCATTCAACGTTCATTCACAAAGTTAAATAATTGACCTGCTATGGCTGGTCTTTAGAACAGAAAGAGAATGGTGCATGTAATACTACTGTATTATGAATCTCACACTACTAAACGCGTTTTTATATTTTTACAGAAATTGAATATATTCAGAATTTACAAAAACAAGGTAAGTTAGATTGTAGAGAACCCGAAAAGCCTCATCTTTTATATTGGTATAGTATGTCTTGGCTAAGCAAATCTGACGTGTCCTACTTCCCTCCCTCTAGATTCAAAAGGAGTTGTGTTCTATGATCAGTCCAAGGATGGGCCTGTTCAGTTAAGTCATGACTGAGCGCTACACCCTCTCCTGGCTGCTGCCTCATGAAACGGTGCCCTGGAGGAACTGCTCCCTCTCCTATCTTAGATTCATGTTGCAGGACTCCTTTGATGTGAGCGGCTTGTGCCGTAGAAGGGACACAGTACAGCAGCACCACAGACAGACCACACTGAGCCTCTTACAGGGATGCTGTCATTCGGGAGATTACGGGATGGTTGAACAATAGGGGAACAAGCTTTTTGACGGGAAACGTGTCCACACGAGTGACTCCTACATTTCTCCCTCAATTTCCATGTTCAGAGACAGGCTTGTAGAGGACATAATGTGGGATAATCAGTCACCATCTCTGCATTCCCGCCCCATCTTTGGAATCACAGGATACTGGAGAGAGATGGCCCCTCCTCTCTTAGCCTGTCATGGAAGACAGGAATTCAGAATGTTCACATTTGAACTGTAAGGTATCACAGATGCCTAATTTTGTATTCAGACCGAAACAAATGGGAAAGACTTGGAACATTTTAGAATGGTTGCCTTCTAGATGTGAAAACAGTGTGGAAAGATGGGGTTTTCTGCTCAAATTGTAGTTTAGATGAAACCAAATATCATGGAGAGGCTTTTGTAAGCCCATATAAAACAAATGTTTTAATTTTGGATTATGGAGGGGTTGGTTTCCATGTTAACTGAATTACACTAATTAGAAATCCCAGGTCATTGGGTGGACAGATGGATGGAACTTATTTGTGTTCAAGGTTCAAATCATGAGAACATGCATCCCTCTCCCATCGAGGCCTAGTCTGTTTGGTGTTTTTGTTGTGTCTCAAGGTACAGTCTCAAGTCTTTAGGCTCGGTTAATACCAGACTCTTTTTTTCTTTTTTTACCAACACTGCACAGAGGCTATACCCTTTTCCCTTATCTTTTCATGTTCTGTTAATCAACCAGTTTATAATTACAGTTGATGCTTTACATGCTACCTCTACTTACCATCTCAATGCTCAAATGAATGCCCTATATTTGCATACCTTTTTCTTTTAAGATTTTGTTTTTAAAAGTTCTGGGAAGTCTTTTCTCTCATTGGTTTTTGCACAGAATAGGCACTTAGGCCGTGTTCACTTTTTTACTGTAGTAATGCTTTAGAATGAGAGATTCATGCAGGGCAGTATTTTATACAGAAATATGCAAATGTTCATGTTACAAGTCTCCTATTGACATCAATGCAGGATTTAGCTGAAACTTAGGACTGACATCTCAAGCCTGTTTCACCTCCAGAGGAGTATTGTTCAATTCATAAGGAAAGGAATTCTTGGCCTCTTTGACCAGGTTAGGCTGCTCCTTTCTGAGACTGTTAGAAGATTTTTTTTCTCTCCCGAGACCCCATACGTGAATTTAATTAGCTTACATTGACTGATCAGCACTTTAAATCTATAGAATTAAAGCATAAAATGTATTGAGTAACAAAATTTAAGTGTCTATTTATCCCAGCTAACTCTTTGGCTCCTAACAATCACTGCAATTTTTAAGTAGGACAGTCTGTTTATGACCTAATATAGTTATTGCCGAAAGTTGTTTGGCAATATTGATCATTAACGTGGCCAAACTAAGCCAGGGGACATCTTTTGAACATTCTGTTTGTCAGGGTTAATGAGAAAATAAGTCTTTATTTTGATAATGGCTAATTTATGGCACCTTAATTCCTTTTTTTTGTCCCTCTTAATTGCAATTAAAATATTGGAAAACAATCAAATATCTCTAACAGTTGCATTGGGCACTAAAATAATACTACAGTGTATTTAAAAGACATCAGCGACCGGCATATTAGAACATACTGAAAAACCCAGTTCAAGGACCGCTGTCTTCTGTTATGACAGACAAATAGCCTGTGTGTATGTATGTGTGTGCGTGTGTGCGCATGCATGCATGATGTGTATCTTCACAAACACGGTCAAGGGTCAACACAAAATACAGGGTGCTTTTTATAACAAGAACATTGGAATTGCATCTGCTTAGTCAAGTATGTCTCTGCCTGCAAGTTGTGCCATGTCTCAACTGTTCATGCTGTCTTGTATTAAGTTATGTTAGTTTGTTCCTCACTTTTCTTTTCCTGCTGTAGTTATGGTAAGAATTTTAACAATCTATTAAAAATTACAGCTCATTTGCTGAAAGTACCTGTATCCTTATGTTATTTAAATGACTTACAGCAGCACACTCAATTAAATCTTTAACTGTCCCTTAAATTAAATCAGTCCGAATCATTCATTTCCATATATTAGTGGTTGTTTGTCAAGTCTGAGGTTTGAATGGATCAAGAGACATACACAGCCAGAAATGTATAGAATAATACTAGTGGACCTAATAGATTCTACACATGCTGTGAGTGCGCGCCTACAGTTGCTAGACAAGGAGGTGGTATATGTGTTTTGAGTCATTGCTCAACACCCCCCTTTACCAATATAATGAGTGTATCTGAGCAGAAAGAGGACAGACATGTCTGAAAAGAGAGATGTGTGCAGTATGTTGACTCAATATAGAGATGAGGTACTACCTCTTTAACCTGTCACTTGAATGCAAAATGTGATGCTTTATTTTCTTGTTTCCTCTTGCTGTCGGTGTCTCCTGTCTCCTGGAGACTAACATGCTGGAAATTGTAGAACTTAACAGGAGATGAAAACAAGGGAAATAATTTGTTCCACATTTGTATTAATAAAACCTTGTGGAAATTATTTGTATGCAGTCAGACATTCTTTTGGTAAGGAAGTGAAATATCAGATCAACATCAGAGATGCGACAATGACCAGACAAAAATAGACCGATTTTATTATGCTATACACAACATTACATATCTGACAATAGAAAAATATATCCACAGCATTCAAAATGTTTTTTTTTACTGGTCGATCAATAACAGAAAACAAAGAAATAAAAACAATCAATATAGTAGTCAAACAGGCTACATAAAATAGTGAGATGTGAAACATGCAGTGGCAACCTGTCATTCAGGGGCCGAGCCCCACCTGTTTTGCATGTTATTTGGTATTTATACGTGTCACATATAAGTTCACAAACAATGATAAAATAAATAATACAATCATTGAGTTAATACAGCAGCAAACAATCTCTTTTTTGCTTTCTTGAGTAAGGCAGCTCCAAAATGCAGATGTTTTAGCCTAGCTCAGTGCTTTCTGTGGTGGTGGGGCAGCCAGCGGAAAATACGGAGCGTAGTAGTTGGTAATGTTCTCTAGTTGCGCCGTGATTGACTCCAGTGTTCTGTCACTCATGGGGACACTACGTCACCGCAAAATCTAAGGGTAGAGCTCGAAAATTCAAGGCTCCGGGAGCTGTTATAGAGTTACATTAGACGTGCCCATCCATGAAGGCTCAAGGTCACTTGCCACAGATAAAATGACGTCAGATCACATTATATCTACAGTAGCTTTGATTGGACTGATCATGTCAGCATCATACTTTCAAAATCTTAGCTAGCAAGCTAGCAGTCATCATCATGAATCAAGTCGACAATCTACTGGTAAATCCTTTTCATATGAAGAGAAATAATTAAAGATAAATTATAGATAAAACGTATCGGTGCTCATTGGCCAATGGACCTGTATCCTTTACACAACAAGTTGGAAAATGCAAATTCAACAATGAGTGGTTTGGAAGGAATCAGTGGCTAACTGCAAGTACTGCAAAGCAATCACTAGCCTGCTATTCAGTGGAGTGGGTGTGTGGTCCCAAGTCTGGGTTCAAGGGTCTCTTTTCCAAGCTTAAAAGGATAAACATTAAACATTGGCCATGCTGTCAAGCCGCACTCAAAACAACTGGAAGCTCGGAGTTGGGAAATCTGACTACAGGGAGTTCAAGACAACTGGGAACTCTGAAAAAAATTAGCTCTGACTGGGAAAATACATTTTGAACGGTCATCCAACTCCGGAATTGCAAGTCGGGAACCCATGCCTCTTTCTAGTACATGCTAAACATATTTCATGTAGTCCTCATTATATCCTGTTTTAGAGAAATGTGTTCATCGAATATTGTGAGAGCTTTCATTGTCTGCTTATTTTCCCCGTTTATTTATCCTACGGTTCTGACTTGGTGTACAGGGAGAATATTGTAAGAACGGACCATGTTCTGAATTCTGTAGCTGTACATTTCAAAAGTGCTGAGCAAATAGTCATATTGACTACTTCCGTCCTAGCTCGCTCATTAATGTCTTACGGATTGCCTCCCATCCGCTCATTGTTCCGATCATCGTTCCCTTATATCTGAGGCTGGTAACTTATCCTCTGCAGCAGAGGTAACTCAGGGTCTTCCATTCCTGTGGTCTTTCATGAGAGCCAGTTTCATCATTGCGCTTGATGGTTTTTGCAACTGCACTTGAAGAAACTTTCAAAGTTCTTGACATTTTCTTTATTGACTGACCTTGTCCCGGTGAAACTGGAGGGCACACAATTCAAATAAATAATCATAAATATTATGGATTTTAAACATTTAGGTACATATAAGTGTCTTATATTGGCTGAAAGCTTTTATTCTTGTTAATCTACCTGCACTGTCTGATTTACAGTAGCTATTACAGCGAAAACATGCCATGCGATTGTTTGAGGACGGCGCCCCACATCAAAATAGTTTTCCACCGGCACAGGTTTCATACATTCACATATAATGATGAAATATTCACTTACTTTTTGAAAATCTTCCTCTGATTTGTCATCCAAAGGGTCCCAGCTATAACATGTAGTGTCATTTTGTTAGATAAATCCTTCTTTATATCCCAAAAAGTCAGTTTAGTTGGCGCCATCGATTTGAGTAATCCACTCGTTCAACTTGCAGAGAAAGGAATCCATAAATATACCCCTAAACTTTGTTTCAACAAGTCATAATACTTTTCTATTTACTCCTCAGATACCCTAAAATGTAATCAAACTATAATACTTCTTTCAGAAAGTTCAATAGGAAACCGATTTTAGCAGGCGCATAATTTCTTCAAGGCGCGCTCAAACACAAATTTCCAAGACTGTGTCCTTCTACTTAAACTGTTATTTCTTATTCATTTTGAAGTTACAAGCCTGAAACCTTGAACATAGACTGCTGACACCCTGTGGAAGCCATAGGAACTACATTCAGGGAGCTAATTTACAATATGACCTTTCTCTTGCATTTGTAAGAGGATGGTCTCTCAACAAACAAAAATTCCGGTTGGTTTTTCTTTGGATTTTCTCCTACCATATCAATTGTGTTATATTCTCCTAAATTTTTTAAACATTTCTACAAACTTCAAAGTGTTTTCTTTCCAGTGGTACCAATCATATGCATATCCTGGCTTCAGGGCCTGAGCTACAGGCAGTTTACTTTGGGCACATCATTCAGACAGGAAATGGAGAAAAAGGGGCCTATACCTAAGAAGTTAAGAGGTTTTTATGGAAGGAGGAGAGATGACAAGCAACACATTCGGTTTACCGTTTTATCTGTGGATTAATTGTTGGAGTTGAGGACCTTGTGCATTTCAGGTAAAATAACAACCCAATGTTTATATGCCAGGACAAATTAGCTAGCAACAGTAAGCTAGCTAGCTAAATTGCCATAAATGTTTAATACTTTTTGACCTGTCCCCAAACTAATATAATTGGTTCAGAGTTTGTTTTGATATTTCAACCTGCGTGTCCTGATCGCTTCTGGTGTGAGTGAACAAAATCAAGTCGGAGCTAGTTTTTTTCAGAGTTCCCAGAGTCTGAGATTTCCCAGTTCCGAGTTTCCAGTTGTTTTGGACATGGCAGAAGTCATGCTGGATTGACAACATGGCCAATGTATTCAATATATTCTGGCCTACGGTGTTGTGTGTGAATGTTTATCCTTTTAAGCTTGGAAAAGAGACCCTTAAACCCAGACTTGGACCACACACCCTTTCCACCGTATAGCAGGGGAAGCAAAATAGTGATTGCTTTGCAACACTTGCGGTTAGCCACTGATTCTTTCAAAACACTCATTGTTGAATTTGTGATTTCCAACTTGTTGTGTAATGTTTATTTCCAATGGCCGATGAGCACCGATATGTTTTATCTATAATTTCTCTTCATATGACAAGGATTGAAAAGGATTTGCTAGTAGATTGTCGACGTGATTCATGATGATGACTGCTTGTCTAGCTTGATTTTGAAGGTATGATGTTGACATGATCAGTCCAACCAAAGCTACGGTAGATATTACGTGATTTGACATCATTTTATCTGTAGCCAGTGACCTTTAGCCTGCTTGGATGGGCACTTCTAATGTAAATCTATGGCAGCACATACAGTGAGGGGAAAAAGTATTTGATCCCCTGCTGATGCTGTACGTTTGCCCACTGACAAAGAATTGATCAGTCTATAATTTTAATGGTAGGTTTATTTGAACAGTGAGAGACAGAATAACAACAAAAATATCCAGAAAAACGCATGTCAAAAATGTTATAAATTGATTTGCATTTTAATGAGGGAAATAAGTATTTGACCCCTCTGCAAAACATGATTTTGGACTTGGTGGCAAAACCCTTGTTGGCAATCACTGCAATCACAATCAATGTTCAAATAAACCTACCATTAAAATTATAGACTGATCAATTCTTTGTCAGTGGGCAAACGTACAATCAAATCATTTTTCCCCCACTGTAAGGGGGCTTGAACTTTCTAGCTCTCCCTGTAGATTTTGTGGTGACGTAGTATCCCCATGAGTGACAGAATCCTGAGCCAATCACGGCGCAACTAGAGGTAGATTACCAACCACTACGCTCTGTATTTTCTGCTGGCTGCCCCACCACCACAGAAAGCACTGAGCTAGGCTGAAACACCTGCAAACACCTGCATTCTGAGACTGCTCTTCTCTGTGTCACGGAGGCTCTCCGCACTGCTAAAGCTAACTCTCTCTCCTCTGCTCTCATCCTCCTAGACCTATCTGCTGCCTTTGATACGGTGAACCATCAGATCCTCCTCTCCACCCTCTCCGAGTTGGGCATCTCCGGCGCTGCCCACGCTTGGATTGCGTCCTACCTGACAGGTCGCTCCTACCAGGTGGCGTGGCGAGAATCTGTCTCCGCACCACGTGCTCTCACCACTGGTGTCCCCCAGGGCTCTGTTCTAGGCCCTCTCCTATTCTCGCTATACACCAAGTCACTTGGCTCTGTCATATCCTCACATGGTCTCTCCTATCATTGCTATGCAGACGACACACAATTAATCTTCTCCTTTCCCCCTTCTGATAACCAGGTGGCGAATCGCATCTCTGCATGTCTGGCAGACATATCAGTGTGGATGACGGATCACCACCTCAAGCTGAACCTCGGCAAGACGGAGCTGCTCTTCCTCCCGGGGAAGTACTGCCCGTTCCATGATCTCGCCATCACGGTTGACAACTCCATTGTGTCCTCCTCCCAGAGTGCTAAGAACCTTGGCGTGACCCTGGACAACACCCTGTCGTTCTCTACTAACATCAAGGCAGTGACCCGATCCTGTAGGTTCATGCTCTACAACATTCGCAGAGTACGACCCTGCCTCACACAGGAAGCGGCGCAGGTCCTAATCCAGGCACTTGTCATCTCCCGTCTGGATTACTGCAACTCGCTGTTGGCTGGGCTCCCTGCCTGTGCCATTAAACCCCTACAACTCATCCAGAACGCCGCAGCCCGTCTGGTGTTCAACCTTCCCAAGTTCTCTCACGTCACCCCGCTCCTCCGCTCTCTCCACTGGCTTCCTGTTGAAGCTCGCATCCACTACAAGACCATGGTGCTTGCCTTCAGAGCTGTGAGGGGAACGGCACCTCCGTACCTTCAGGCTCTGATCAGGCCCTACACCCAAACAAGGGCACTACGTTCATCCACCTCTGGCCTGCTCGCCTCCCTACCTCTGAGGAAGCACAGTTCCCGCTCAGCCCAGTCAAAACTGTTCGCTGCGCTGGCACCCCAATGGTGGAACAAGCTCCCTCACGACGCCAGGACAGCGGAGTCAATCACAACCTTCCGGGGACACCTGAAACCCCACCTCTTTAAGGAATACCTAGGATAGGATAAAGTAATCATTCTAACCCCCCCCCCCCCCCCCCCCCCTTAAAAGATTTAGATGCACTATTGTAAAGTGGTTGTTCCACTGGATATCATAAGGTGAATCCACCAATTTGTAAGTCGCTCTGGATAAGAGCGTCTGCTAAATGACTTAAATGTAAATGTAAATTTTGGAGCTGCCTTACTCAAGAAAGCAAAAAAGAGACCCTGTTTGTATGCGGCTTCATTAACTCAATAATTATTATTTTTTTACATTGTTTGCAAACTGATATGTTACACGTATTAACGCAAAAATAACAGGTGGGGCTCAAAACACTGTGAAGGACGGGTCACCACTGGTTTTCACACTGTCACAGTGGTCTTCACTGGTAAGATCCTCAAAGTGTTATCATGACGAAATATAGGGAAGACTGTCTTTGTGAAAGTGTGTGTGATTGTGTGTATGTGTGTGTTTTCATCAAGGTCAAAGAAAGACAGCTTTCCCTTGTCCCAGTCCAGATGCACTCTCATCATTCGGGGAAAGTGATTCACTTCAAGATGATGTACATCATCCTTCGGGGAAAATTCTAGGAAGTGACTAACACAAGTAGTCCAAATACCCTAGGATTTATATGGAATACTGCTAGATCTAGACCAACTAGATATTTTGGGATTATTTGTGGCCCCACCTACAGCCCAATAGGAACCATCAGAATTCTCTACGTCCCAGCTCTGTGTTCCTGAGTTATAACCCTCAGAACCTCGGTGTGACGCCCTGACCGTAGAGAGCCTTTTTATTTCTCTATTTGGTTAGGTCAGGGTGTGATTTGGGTGGGCATTCTAGATTATGTATATCTATGTTTTGTATTTCTATGTTGGCCTGATATGGTTCCCAATCAGAGGCAGCTGGCTTTCGTTGTCTCTGATTGGGGATCATATTTAGGCAGCCTTTACCCACTGGGTTTTTGTGGGATCTTGTTTTGGTACTGAGCTTATGCCCTACTGAACGTTACGTTTTTGTTTTGTATTTATTTTGGGTTGTTTGTTTTGGTGTTCATCGAATAAATATGATGTACGCTTACCATGCTGCACCTTGGTCTCCTTCTTACGACGAACGTAACACTAGGACACATCCACGAAGCCTCTCTGGGTTGTCAGGGAGCTGTAGTGCTTTATCACAGCTTCTCATGCTGGTCAAGTCCTCGGACAGGATGAGACCTGTGTCTGCAGTGTTGGGATCCAGGATTACAGGAGCTAAGGAGAGAGAATTTAACTTGACCATTTACTCTGTAAATTCACCACAAGTTTCATTGATACTCATATCTAAATTCATATGAGCATTGTTTTGCAATAGTGAAATTCTGCAATTTAACAGTATGGGGGTCACTACTAGATTTAATATGAATTTGACTGATACAGTCCTAGGACTAAGAACAAGGTGCAGACGAAACCTACTGTTTTTTGCTGCAAAACATTACTCAGTAGCTAGGTGTCCATCCAATTTGCGACAGATTTTCATGGAAATATTATAATCACATAAAAAAATCACTCCTTGCTCCAAGCTCCACTCCTCTCCCATACTCTGCACCAGACCAAGGTCGCGTCCCCCGTTCAGACGTTTCATGCATAAACCAATGGTTGCGTACTACGTCATGGACCGTTTTATCGGCTGACAGATTGCTATAACATATGATATGGTTAGCGGATACTTACAATAACTATCCAGCTGTTGTAAGATTTGGCATCCATCAGCAACACCTGGGCAGAGGAACGCCCCCTGACTTTGTTGCGGTTAAAAGGCTGTGCATTATGACCTGCACATAAAAACACTTTTGTGCTTACGTCATATACTGAATAAAAAACACGAGTTTAATGTGTTACCATTGTATTTTCCACTCTACCGATAGTTTTGTCACAAACTGTGGCGATAAATGGCAAACTTGCCCAATCTGGTTTTCGCACATGCTCTCTAGACAACAGTTCGCTGATAAAGTGTACACTGGACAGGTTATATGCTATATGATGAGATGGATAAAAGCAAGATCATTATGTCACTAGCATACAAATAATACCCTACATTTTTATTGGAAAACAGCATCAAGGTCATCACTGTGTACTTTCATCATCCCGTAGCCTAAACTGTGCATGCTTTTCCAAGTCGCATTGGAAGGACCACACAACATAGCATCGCGTGACTACACATTTACCTCCACATGATGGTTGTTCTATCAACAATTGCGCAAGAAATCGTTTCCACCGCAATGTGTCGCATAATACATTTTACAGACACAAAAAGATGCCATCATGTCGAACGAACAAATTGTGGATGGAAACGTATTTACTGTATTGGACCATCCCTTTCATCTTCTCCCTGACTCTTAACTGCAGGTTGCCCAGGTGTTTGGCCATGTCTATCAGCGCTCCAGAAACCCTCTTTGGATCTGGCAGTGTTTGCTTGGCTCTGGAAGAACATTCAGAAGTTTGTGCTGCTGTGGTTTTGGGTATAGAACCACAGAGAGGAGGGAGAAAGGAGGAAGACCATTTACCTTGTCTCTGTGGCCTTGTAGTTCTGAAGAGGACCAATAAAGCAGGTGAAAATCAGTCTTATCAACAAAAGAATCAGTAAATAATCATCACTATATACAATATCTACTCATAAGATCAGCTGTTTACTGTACCTGCAAGAATGAAATGTTGTCAATGCTCAGCTGTTGTTCGGTGGCTTTGATTGTGTATGAAAGTGATGATATCTCTCTGCTCATCTCTGTTATCTTGTGTTTCATCACCTGACTCTTCCATTCTCACTGCATCTATCCATCTATCTTCCTCTTGCAAAAACAGGTACAGCTTTTTAAACTGCTCCTTAATCTGCCTCTCTGTATCCTGGGCTTGGATTTGGAGAGAGTGCAAGGAATACCTCAGACATACTGTATCTCTCCTGTTATAATTCTCTCTGTCACCAATTTAACTTGCTGGTTCTTTCTGTCATTATTCATATTATTTCCTCCCTCATGGCATCCAATCAAAATTGCTTCACCTCAGTCTTCCTGTAGGGCATGATCTTCCCTTAGATTAGAACAGAGTTGACAACAAAGAACACAAATTAGCCAAAATGCATACATTGTTGTTGCATCAATACTTAAATGTCATACCTTAATATGTTTTGCTGTATTATTAAAGAGCCTCAGTTTATCCTTAAGAGGGTTCAATGCAGTCTTGAGTTTAACCTGAAAAGAAAGCAACATGGTATTCACCTGTATGTTACTGTGTGAGATTGCTGTGTAGGAAAGATTTGTTTACGAGTAAAAAAAGAAAAAGATTAGACAGGCCCTATCTTACCACCAACTATTGTAAAGTACCACAAACTGTTGCTAAATGTTCAAAATGATCCACATAGAAACAGCTAACGGAAAAACAATCTATCCAACCTTATGTTCCTGTACAGCTTCCTGTATGGGGATGCAGTCATGCTTTTTATGCTTCCTTGAATCACGACACACCAAACAGATGAGCTCTTTATCCTCTTTATCCTCCAAACAGAAGAGCTTGAATTTCTCACTATGCAGACTGCAAAGAACCTCAGACCCTCCTGAAGCTCTCTTACTTCTTTAAGACAGCCAAGCACAGGTTCTTTAGAGCCCGGTTACAGGAAGGATTACCCATTGAAAATACTTCCCTATCAACTGGACATTCCCGAAATCCTCTCTGTCTACAGCACTCCTGCAGACAGGCTTTACAGAAGCTGTGGCTACATAATAAGATGACAGGATCACTGAAGGTGTTTAAGCATACAGGACAGGAAAGATCCTCTTCTGGGAGAGACAATCTGGAGGCCATTTTCTCTGTCACACTTCTCTCCCTCCTTTGTAATGCCTTAAGGAAGCAGTTTACTTTCACTTTTAAAGACTCACCCTTGTTTTGTAGCAGCTACAAAATACTATAAACTAAAGGATGTCCTCATCTCCTCCAGTAACCCTCTGAAATGTTGATATTAACAAGCAATATAGCTCCTGTGTCATGTACTTTGCCCTTAGTTGATCAGAACAGGCAAATAAACAGAGATTGCAGCGAGAGCAGACTGCTACAGTGTTGTGCTGTGGGTCATTTCCTGTCAAAAGACTTCCTGTATTTTGTGTATTACATGTGTATGAGGAAAGGAACTTTGCAACTACTGTGTGTTTGAAATACACAGATACCACAAAGGTCTGTGCATAATATAGTATTATCATAGCAAACAAATGTATAGTTTCATGTTTCTTGCTTCAATCATTGTGACTACCTCTTAAACTCTGTTAGTGGTAGATGTGTTTTTTTCCAAGGTAACCACTGGAGGGCAGCCAAGGTTTTGCAGAGTTTGTACTTGAAGACACACTTCCCTTACAAGGAATGATTTACACGATTTGTGTACTTTTTGTGTACAAGAACCACATTAATTCCAACACTTATTATTTCAAGTCATCTGTAATTTCAAGTTATCTTATGCCATGATAGGAAACACTCCAAAATATTTACATAATGGGGGAAATGAGCATCGCTAGGATTAAATCATCTGTAAAGTAATATCTCAACAATAAACTCTTTATTTCTCTAGAGAGAATTGTATTTTTGCTTCATGCAATTCTAGCAATTTGATTAGAGATTAGTTTATTCAAAGGTCACATGTTTTTGTAGTTTAATTGCAGGATGTCAACTGCATATTGTCTCAGGGTTGTCCCGTTGTCTACATAGAACCCCCTTCAGAGAGACAAATCAAAATCAAATCAAATTTATTTTTATATAGCCCTTCGTACATCAGCTGATATTCTCAAAGTGCTGTACAGAAACCCAGCCTAAAACCCCAAACAGCAAGCAAAGCATGTGAAAGAAGCACGGTGGCTAGGAAAAACTCCCTAGGAAAAACTCCCTAGAAAGGCCAAAAACCTAGGAAGAAACCTAGAGAGGAACCAGGCTATGAGGGGTGGCCAGTCCTCTTCTGGCTGTGCAGGGTGGATATTATAACAGAACATGGTCAAAATGTTAAAATGTTAAAATGTTCATAAATGACCAGCATGGTCAAATAATAATAATCATAGTAGTTGTCGAGGGTGCAACAAGCACGTCCGGTGAACAGGTCAGGGTTCCATAGCCGCAGGCAGAACAGTTGAAACTGGAGCAGCAGCACGGCCAGGTGGACTGGGGACAGCAAGGAGTCATCATACCAGGTAGTCCTGAGGCATGGTCCTAGGGCTCAGGTCCTCCGAGAGAAAGACAGAAAGAGAGAAAGAGAGAATTAGAGAGAGCATATTTAAATACACACAGGACACCGGATAAGACAAGAGAAATACTCCAGATGTAACAGACTGACCCTAGCCCCCCGACACATAAACTACTGCAGCATAAATACTGGAGGCTGAGACAGGAGGGATCAGAAGACACTGTGGCCCCATCCGATGATACCCCCGGACAGGGCCAAACAGGCAGGATATAACCCCACCCACTTTGCCAAAGCACAGCCCCCACACCACTAGAGGGATGTCTCCAACCACCAACTTACCGTCCTAAGACAAGGCCGAGTATAGCCCACAATGATCTCCGCCATGGCACAACCCAAGGGGGGGCGCCAACCCAGACAGGAAGACCACGTCAGTGACTCAACCCACTCAAGTGACGCACCCCTCCCATGGACGGCATGGAAGAACACCAGTAGGCCAGTGACTCAGCCCCTGTAAAAGGGTTAGAGGCAGAGAATCCCAGTGGAAAGAGGGGAACCGGCAAGGCAGAGACAGCAAGGGCGGTTCGTTGCTCCAGCCTTTCCGTTCACCTTCACACTCCTGGGCCAGACTATACTTAATCATAGGACCTACTGAAGAGATAAGTCTTCAGTAAAGACTTAAAGGTTGAGACTGAGTCTGCATCTCTCACATTGGTAGGCAGACCATTCCATAAAAATGGAGCTCTATAGGAGAAAGCCCTACCTCCAGCCGTTTGCTTAGAAATTCTAGGGACAATTAGGAGGCCTGCGTCTTGTGACCGTAGCGTACGTGTAGGTATGTACGGCAGGACCAAATCGGAAAGATAGGTAGGAGCAAGCCCATGTAATGCTTTGTAGGTTAGCAGTCTCCTAAGTTTCTGTGTGAGAAGAGAACAAGGAGCCCCTGGCCCCTTAACCTTGACCGCCATGTAAGTGTTTGAGGCCATAATGACTACTGTGTGTAATTATGGTGTGAGGCAGGCTGGAATGTGACTTCAAAGCGTCGCCCTACTCTGTCGCCCTACTCTTGTCATGTTGAGGGTGGAGAAATTGGGAAAATATTTCTTTAACATTTCTTTATTATTTAGGTTGTCTTTTTTTCCAATGGGCGGGTCTGCATGTAGAGGCACATTTGTCCAGTGAATCTGGAAGGACATAAAGCACAACTATAGTGGCTTGCGAAAGTATTCACCCCCTTGGTATTTTTCCTATTTTGTTGCCTTACCACCTGGAATTAAAATATATTTTTTGGGGGGGGGTTGTATAATTTGATTTATACAACATGCCTACCAGTTTGAAGATGCAAAATATTTTTATTGTGAAACAAACAAGAAATAACACCAAAAAAACAGAACTTGAGCGTGCATAACTATTCACCCCCCCAAAGTCAATACTTTGTAGAGTCACCTTTTACAGCTGCAAGTCTCTTGGGGTATGCCTCTATAAGCTTGGCACATCTAGCCACTGGGAATTTTGCCCATTCTTCAAGGCAAATCTGCTCCAGCTCCTTCAAGTTGGATGGGTTCCCCTGGTGTACAGCAATCTTTAAGTCATACCACAGCTTTTCAATTGGATTGAGGTCTGGGCTTTGACTGGGCCATTTCAAGACATTTACATGTTTCCCCTTAAACCAATCGAGTGTTGCTTTAGCAGTATGCTTAGGGTTATTATCCTGCTTGGAGATGAACCTCCGTCCCAGTCTCAAATCTCTGGAAGACTGAAACAGGTTTCCCTCAAGAATTTCCCTGTATTTAGCACCATCCATCATTCCTTCAATTTTGACCAGTTTCCCAGTCCCTGCCGATGAAAAACATCCCCACAACATGATGCTGCCACCACCATGCTTCACTGTGGGGATGGTGTTCTCGGGGTGATGAGAGGTGTTGGGTTTGCACCAGACATTGCGTTTTCCTTGATGGCCAAAAAGCTACATTTTAGTCTCATCTGACCAGAGTACCTTCTTCCATATGTTTGGGGAGTCTCCCATATGCCTTTTGGTAAACACCAAACATGTTTGCTTTTTTTTTTTCTTGAAGCAATGGCTTTTTTCTGGCAACTCTTCCGTAAAGCCCAGCTCTGTGAAGTGTATGGCTTAAAGTGGTCCTATGGACAGATACTCCAATCTCCACTGTGGAGCTTTGCAGCTCATTCAGGATTATCTTTGGTCTCTTTGTTGCCTCTCTGATTAATGCCCTCCTTGCCTGGTCCGTGAGTTTTGGTGGGCGGCCCTCTCTTGGCAGGTTTGTTGTGGTGCCATATTCTTTCCATTTTTTAATAATGGATTTAATGGTGCTCTGTGGGATGTTCAAAGTTTTGGATATGTTTTTGTAACCCAACCCTGATCTGTACTTCTCCACAACTTTGTCCCTGACCTGTGTGGCGAGCTCCTTGGTCTTCATAGTGCCACTTGCTTGGTGGTGCCCCTTGCTTAGACTCTGAGGCCTTTCAGAACAGGTGTATATATACTGAGATCATGGCCAGATCATGTGACACTTAAATGAAGTCCATCTGTGTGAATCTAACTAATTATGTGACTTCTGAAGGTAATTGGTTGCACCATATCTTATTTAGGGGCTTCATAGCAAAGGGGGTGAATACATATGCACGCACCACTTTTCCATTTTTTTTTTTTTTTGAATTCTTTTAAACAAGTAGTTTTTAATTTCACTTCACCAATTTGGACTATTTTGTGTATGTCTATTACATGAAATCCAAATATAAATCTATTTAAATTACAGGTTGTAATGAAACAAAATAGGAAAAACACCAAGGGGGTGAATACTTATGCAAGACACTGTACTTCAGAACATTGTCATTAACATAGCTACAGTATCTGCATGTATAGATTCAGTCCTGAACACAAGATTGCTAAATGATTCTATACCTATATTACATTAAAGACTCTATGCCTATATTACATGAAAGATTCTATGTCTATATTACATTAAAGATTCTATGTCTATATTACATTAAAGATTCTATACCTATATTACATTAAAGATTCTATACCTATATTACATTAAAGATTCTATACCTACAGTTGAAGTCGGAAGTTTACATACACTTAGGTTGGAGTCATTAAAACTCGTTTTTCAACCATTCCACAAATTTCTTGTTAACAAACTATAGTTTTGGCAAGTCGGTTAGGACATCTACTTTGTGCATGACACAAGTCATTTTTCCAAGAATTGTTCACAGACAGATTATTTCACTTATAATTCACTGTATCACAATTCCAGTGGGTCAGAAGTTTACATACACTAATTTGACTGTGCCTTTAAACAGCTTGGAAACTTCCAGAAAATTATGTCATGGCTTTAGAAGCTTCTGATAGGCTAATTGACATCATTTGAGTCAATTGGAGGTGTACCTGTGGATGTACAGTGGGGAGAACAAGTATTTGATACACTGCCGATTTTGCAGGTTTTCCTACTTACAAAGCATATAGAGGTCTGTCAATTGTATCATAGGTACACTTCAACTGTGAGAGACGGAATCTAAAACAAAAATCCAGAAAATCACATTGTATGATTTTTAAGTAATTCATTTGCATTTTATTGCATGACATAAGTATTTGATCACCTACCAACCAGTAAGAATTCCGGCTCTCACAGATCTGTTCGTTTTTCTTTAAGAAGCCCTCCTGTTCTCCACTCATTACCTGTATTAACTGCACCTGTTTGAACTCGTTACCTGTATAAAAGACACATGTCCACACACTCAATCAAACAGACTCCAACCTCTCCACAATGGCCAAGACCAGAGAGCTGTGTAAGGACATCAGGGATAAAATTGTAGACCTGCACAAGGCTGGGATGGGCTACAGGACAATAGGTAAGCAGCTTGGTGAGAAGGCAACAACTGTTGGCGCAATTATTAGAAAATGCAAGACGTTCAAGATGACGGTCAATCACCCTCGGTCTGGGGCTCCATGCAAGATCTCACCTCGTGGGGCATCAATGATCATGAGGAAGGTGAGGGATCAGCCCAGAACTACACGGCAGGACCTGGTCAATGACCTGAAGAGATCTGGGACCACAGTCTCAAAGAAAACCATTAGTAACACACTACGCCGTCATGGATTAAAATCCTGCAGCGCACACAAGGTCCCCCTGCTCAAGCCAGCGCATGTCCAGGCCCGTCTGAAGTTTGCCAATGACCATCTGGATGATCCAGAGGAGGAATGGGAGAAGGTCATGTGGTCTGATGAGACACAAATAGAGCTTTTTGGTCTAAACTCCACTCGCCGTGTTTGGAGGAAGAAGAAGGATGAGTACAACCCCAAGAACACCATCCCAACCGTGAAGCATGGAGGTGGAAACATCATTCTTTGGGGATGCTGTTCTGCAAAGGGGACAGGACGACTGCACCGTATTGAGGGGAGGATGGATGGGGCCATGTATCGCGAGATCTTGGCCAACAATCTCCTTCCCTCAGTAAGAGCATTGAAGATGGGTCGTGGCTGGGTCTTCCAGCATGACAACGACCCGAAACACACAGCCAGTGCAACTAAGGAGTGGCTCCGTAAGAAGCATCTCAAGGTCCTGGAGTGGCCTAGCCAGTCTCCAGACCTGAACCCAATAGAAAATCTTTGGAGGGAGCTGAAAGTCTGTATTGCCCAGCAACAGCCCCGAAACCTGAAGGATCTGGAGAATGTCTGTATGGAGGAGTGGGCCAAAATCCCTGCTGCAGTGTGTGCAAACCTGGTCAAGAACTACAGGAAACGTATGATCTCTGTAATTGCAAACAAAGGTTTCTGTACCAAACATTAAGTTCTGCTTTTCTGATGTATCAAATACTTATGTCATGCAATAAAATGCAAATGAATTACTTAAAAATCATACAATGTGATTTTCTGGATTTTTGTTTTAGATTCCGTCTCTCACAATTGAAATGTACCTATGATAAAAATGACAGACCTCTACATGCTTTGTAAGTAGGAAACACTGCCGATTTTGCAGGTTATCAAATACTTGTTCTCCCCACTGTATTTCAAGGCCTACCTTCAAACTCAGTGCCTCTTTGCTTGACATCATGGGAAAA
The DNA here is from genome assembly GCF_965601325.2 of Salmo salar. Lineage (NCBI taxonomy): Eukaryota > Metazoa > Chordata > Actinopteri > Salmoniformes > Salmonidae > Salmo > Salmo salar. The sequence continues at coordinate 143,627,074 of NC_138299.1, forward strand.
TCAAAAGAAACCAGCCAACACCTCCGAAAAAAATTGTAGACCTCCACAAGTCTGGTTCATCCTTGGGAGCAAATTCCAAACGTTTGAAGGTACCACGTTCATCTGTACAAACAATAGTACACAAGTATAAACACCATGGGACCACGCAGCCGTCATACCGCTCAGGAAGGAGACGCGTTCTTTCTCCTAGAGATGAACGTACTTTGGTGCGAAAAGTGCAACTCAATCCCAGAACAACAGCAAAGGACCTTGTGAAGACGCTGGAGGAAACAGGTAGAAAAGTATCTATATCCACAGTAAAACGAGTCCTATATCAACATAACATGAAAGGCCACTCAACAAGGAAGAAGCCACTGCTCCAAAACTGCCATAAAAAAGCCAGACTACGGTTCGCAACTGCATATGGGGACAAAGATTGTGCTTTTTGGAGAAAGGTCCTCTGGTCTGATAAAACAAAATTAGAAATATTTGGCCATAATGACCATCGTTATGTTTGGAGGGAAAAAGGGGGAGGCTTGCAAGCTGAAGAACAACATCCCAACCGTGAAGCATGGGGGTGGCAGCATCATGTTGTGGGGGTGCTTTGCTGCAGGAGGGACTGGTGCACTTCACAAAATAGATGGTATCATGAGGGAGGAAAATTATGTGGATATATTGAAGCAACATCTCAAGACATCAGTCAGGAAGTTAAAGCTTCGTCGCAAATGGGTCTTCCAAATGGACAATGACCCCAAGCATACTTCCAAAGTTGTGGCAAAATGGCTTAAGGACAACAAAGTCAAGGTATTGGAGTGGCCATCACAAAGCCCTGACCTCAATCCTATAGAAAATTTGTGAGCAGAACCGAAAAAGCGTGTGCGAGCAAGGAGGCCTATAAACCTGACTCAGTTACACCAGCTCTGTCAGGAGGAATGGGCCAAAATTCACGCAACTTATTGTGGGAAGCTTGTGGAAGGCTATATGGGGGGGGGGGTGATTAGTGTCGGTGGCGGCTCCAGTGCAGGTCGTATCCCCCACCCAGACCCCGGATCCGGCCATCGCGCCGGGCTGAACACCGTGCCTGGACTGGGCATTGGCACAAAGGAGGACTCTGGCCCTGGAGCTGGGTTGGACACCGTGCCTGGACTGGGCACCGGCGCAGAGGAAGGCTCCCGCCCTGGAGCTGGACTGGACGCTGTGCCTGGACATCGGCGCAGAGGAAGGCTCCGGCCTTGGAGCAGGACTGGACGCCGTGCCTGGACTGGGCATCGGCGCAGAGGAAGGCTCCGGCCTTGGAGCTGGACTGGACACCGTGCCTGGAAATTCCGGACCGTTGACCGTCGCCGGAGGTTCCGGACTGTGGACCGTCGCCAGAAGCTCCGGACCGGGAACCATCGCCGGAAGCTCTGGACTGTGAATGCGCACTGGAGGCTTAGTGCGTGGAGCCGGTACAGGTGGCACCGGACTGGTGACACGCACTTCAGGGCGAGTGCGGGGAATAGGCACAAGACGTACCAGACTGGGGAGGCACACTGGAGGCCTGATGCGTGGAGCCGGTACAGGTGGCACCGGACTGGTGACACGCACTTCAGGGCGAGTGCGGAGAATAGGCACAGGACGTACCAGACTGGGGAGGGGCACTGGAGGCCTGATGCGTGGAGCTGGTACAGGTGGCACCGGACTGGTGACACGCACTTCAGGACGAGTGTGAGGAGCAGGCACAGGACGTACCGGACTGGGGACACGCACTTCAGGGCGAGTGCGAGGAGCAGGCACAGGACATACCGGACTGGGGAGGCACACTGGATGCCAGATGCGTGGAGCCGACACAGGTTTCACCAGACTACTAACCGGATCTTCTGGTCAAATGTTGAGCAGAACACACTTGCACAACATCTTTCTCATCTCTCCCAACTTCTCCATTGCCTCCCTGACAGTCTCTGGCTCTTCCCGCGGCTCAGCCGCCAGCTCCATGTGCCTCCCCCCCCCCCTCCCCCAAACAATCTTGGGGTTTCTGTGGCCGTGGTCTGACGACACGCTCCTCCAGAGTTTGCCATTTGGGCTCTGGCACTCTCCTCGGCTCGACCGGCCACCCCTTGTGCCCCCCCCCCCCCCCAAAAAAAAAATCTTTGGGTTGTCCTTGGGCTTTCTGTGGCCGCAAACCCTGGCATCGCTGTCCTCCATTATTACCTTCCGTCTGCCGCCAAGGAAGGGTTTCGCATCCACCCATCACTTCTTCCCATGTCCAAAACTCCTTTACCTGGTGAACACACTGCTTGGTCCTGGTTTGTTGGGATATTCTGTCACGTTCTTGGAAATGAGCGGACCAAGGCGCAGCGTGAGTATAGTTCCACATATTTATTTAAGTGAAACTAACAAAACAAAATTTACAAAGACCGTGAGGACGTAGTGCCCAAACACACTAACAATCAATCAATATCCCACAAAACACAGCTGGGGAAATAGCTACCTAAATATGATCCCCAATCAGAGGCAACGATAAACAGCTACCTCTAATTGGGAACCATATCAGCACCAACATAGAAATAGACATACTAAATCACCCCCTAGTCACGCCCTGACCTACTACACCATAGAGAACCAAGGGCTCTCTATGGTCAGGGCGTGACAATAGACAGATGAGTCAAAAGTATAACTTTTTGGATGACATTGGTCCCATTATGCCTGGTGAAAACCAAACACTGCATTCCACAGTAAACTTTATACCAATGGTCAACCATGGCAGTTCATGCTTGAAAACCAACAAATATCGCTGACTTAAAGCATTTCTGTATGCAGAGTGGGCCAAAATTCCTCCACAGTGATGTGGGAGACTGGTCAACAACTACAGGATTAATTTGGTTGGCGTCATTGCAGCTAAAGGTGGCACAACCAGTTATTGAGTGTAAGGGAGCAATTACTTTTTCACACAGGGGAATTGGGTGTTGCAAAACTTTGTTAAATAAATAAAATAATTAACTTTTTTGTTGTCATTTGTAACCTCAGGTTCCCTTTATCTAATTGTAGGTTTTGGTTGAAGATCTGATAACATTCAGTATGAAAAATTGAGAAAATCAGACAGGGGGGCAAATACTTTTTCACAGCACTGTAGATGGGGCAGAGAGGGCCAACATTCCTGCACCACTACAGGGGTAAACTACAGGGCATGTCATGTCGTCAGAGCATCTTGCTGTAGTTCCGACAAAGACAAGCTTTTGTCATGGTATCAGTGAAAGCATAAATCACATCAGGGTTCTTATAGTGTCCTTTCAGTGAAAAGCTGCAGGGTTTTAATTGTAGAGCGCTTGAATGGATAATGCTAGACGAGGGATGTGCAATGCTGGAACATAGCTACTGTAGGCCAGTTTGCCTTGAGCGTGGTGCTTCACTCATAACAATACCAGTGGGACACTAGTGATTTAACTCTCCTTGTGTATTGATGACAGACTCTCATGTCAGTGGAAGGTTTGTGTTATTAACAGCTCATATTTCACTCTGCTGGAATGCATGGCTGTCTCATTGAAAGCCCTGGCACAGGAGGCCACCTCTAAAACAGTAGGCTGTAAAGGTAAGTCATTTGTTGGAATGTGAAGGCTTTGGCCAGCCATGTATCACTTTTTTGTATGTTGCATGTAATTAGAAGGTCCTGTCAATACTCTTATTTATCTAATCTCTCAGATCTTTATAACTTTCTTGGTTTGTGTTCTTTTTTTGGCAGATGGGAGTTTGCTGCATGTTCTCACCATGGAAACAGATTCAACAGAAAGACAACAATACAGCTCACAGTGATGACGACTTGGCTCTGTATGTGCACAGACTGATGTGTCATCTAACCTGATGATAGGCAGACAGACAGTTTTAACGGACACTCACTGACGGCCGAATCATAACTTCAGATCTGCGAGCGTTACAAATGTTCGCACAATACTCCCATTGACATGAATGAATGACTGACGATGACAGGGGATTGATGCTGAAGAATTGTAGATACTGCATTTACAGTAGTAGGTTCTAAACTCAGTCCTTTGGGACCATCAATCATTTCATGTATAGTATTGTATAGAATAACTTAATTTTTTATGGAGCACAGAGACCTTTATTGGTGTGTGTGTGTGTGTGTGTGTGTGTGTGTGTGTGTGTGTGTGTGTGTGTGTGTGTGTGTGTGTGTGTGTGTGTGTGTGACTCAGCCCTGTGCCATCGACTTACTCTCTCTTCCCACAGGTAGAGCCCTGCATGCAGACAGACAGCCCCTGGTGGGTGAGTCAGTCTGGTTGAGGAGGCGGGACAGGGAGGGAGGGGGGTTAGAAGAGGTGATCCACCAGCTCCCTCCACAGGGTAAAGATCCTGTCCAAATATGACATCACTGACCTCCTAAAGGCCAAGCAGCTCTGCCAGTGTATGAAGGCAGAGGGTTGGAGCTGGATGGGGAGAGCGTGTATGTTACAGAGGGTTGGAGCTGGATGGGGAGAGCGTGTATGTTACAGAGGGTTGGAGCTGGATGGGGGAGAGCGTGTACCAACAGGGTCCTCCACCTCTACAGGTTGACAGCTGCAGGGACAAAGGGCCAGGGGGCCCCAGACTACCTGGCTGCTATGCTGACTTTATTTCCATCACACCCAGTTGGACTCCCCCTATTTAACAACATCTTACGTGAAGCCCATGGAATAACAAAGAGTAAAAATAACATCTCACTTTTCAGATACATTATTATAAGCGTTGCTGTCGCACTCCGTTTTAAAGAGCACAATTATGTTTTCATTGGTTTGCCTCTTTAATTAAAGCAATAGTAGCAGTACTAAATGTCTTAATTGAAAACTGTTTTTATATCATTGCTAGATTACAAATATTAGTCTAAACCTTCTCATAGGATTGTGAAGATTCAACAACCTCCCTTGCAACTCCCCAGTCAGAAAACTGGACACCAAGTCACTCTGCTTACTTATTATCTCGAATTACCCAAGAAGAAATAGTGTATCTGTAATTTACAAATCTCAGAGCAGAAAGAAATCTTGAGCAGGTTGCTCATGCCGGCCTGCCTTTCAAAATAGTTATGTGGATGGGTGTGAAGTAAAGTTCTTGATTTATTCATGGCGACAGATAATTGCTGGTGTCTTGTCATCTGTCAGAAACACTGGGCCAAGGGATGTTCCAAACTACAGTCAAAGCTTTTTGTGTTCGGACCATAAATCTGTCAAGCTCTGCTGTAAATCTCAGGCCTCTTAGGAAGCCTGTTTGTGCACTATACAGATGTAGGATCTTAAATTGATCACCCTGTTGGATGATAACGTTTCTGCAAAGCAGGACATTTAAAACATGTAGTGTATTTGAGGTTTAAAAAGGCTTCTGAAAATTGTAATTTCCACTTTGAAATTTCCAACATGATTTCTCCTTACGAAAAATGAATCAACCCCTGAAAAAATTCCATTAATTATAATCCACATAAAAAATAAAATGTCCTATTGACGCAGGATTATTTTCCTGCTGTAGCAAACTGGCTCAAATTAAGATCCTACATCTGTAGGACAATAGGCTATGACGCAGCACACTGTGCTGTGCTAGCCCCAAATCCTTTCCGCTACAAATTAATCAAAGACAGTGCTGGACTACCTGGTGCTGTAATTACAGATGAAGGGTGTGACGTGCTGACGGAGGGAATTAGATGCTTCCAATTTCTGATGGAGCAAATGAACACCCCACAGGTGGAGGAGGGAATGGAGATGTGGGTGCAGAGCATTAAACACTGGCTCTGTCTGCTAGTTTGCTTAGAATTTAAGATGGCTTGGGGCAGCAGCTCCGGTGACTATGCTGACAATGCTCATTCTAACCCCTTGTGAAAAATAAAACACTTGATTGACCATAATTTGATTGGAGTCCACTTGAATTGGCAATCTCAATTGGTTTAGATGGCATATATAATGCCATGATTTTAGGTGGAACAATCAAGGTGAAGTGTCTTGCTCAAGGGTACCTCTTTTTAACGGTCAAAAGGCAAGCTTTGGTCAAAGCCAAGGGCACTATGGCTACACAAGCTTCACGTTTTAATTTTTTTTATAAACAGTTGTTGTTGTACACTAAGAAGAGACAAGAGATGTAGAATGTAGAATTAGTATAATTAGACAAGCTTGAAATAGCACCACAACTTACTTCACAAGGTTAGGCTACTGCAAGATGCCTATGTTCTCTCAGACTCCAGAGAGCCAGTCCTGCCAAAACACTGAGCTTCAGTTCCCAGGATCAAAGTCCTCAGCTAGTATTGCATTATCGCCGACTTGTTCATCAGACACTCTACCTGTACAGGTCGTACATCCTCCCTTTTATCGTACATCCTCCCTCTCATCCAATAACTCAGTCAGTCCAGGATGTGGCTAACCAAGTAGATGCTTCAGATTCTCCTGGGATCATTCTGCTAAGATGACATCAAACTAGTGATGGCTGATGACATTAAAAGTTAGGGAGAAATTATGGATGAAAATGATGTTGATAAAAAAAGCTAATATGGTATATATGCAGCAGATATATAGTTTCATTTACAAGGATGATTTTTGAACGTTTCATATGTTTTTATCCCTCCCCTCAGATCTTAGAGGACCATCTTGAGAGGAGCCGTGTCTGCAATCAAACCAAGGGACAAGGGAAATAAATGTGAGAGGGTATAGTCTAACATTGAAGTCATGGTGACTCAGAAGCTCATATTGTTACGGGGATGAATTGATAGAAGATATGAAGACATGGGCAAAATAGTTACTCTTCACTGTTCTTTAGGGAAAGCTCTGACTGGAATTGTCTGGTTGTGACCCACCCACCTTTTCCAAAACCCAACCTATGATTAGCATGGAAAGGTTATGGCTTTTACAACTAATTTCAAATTATAGAGCGAACACCATGTCAGAGTGTGCAGATCTGTGTTTAAGAAACCTAGAAATTACGTCCTAATTGCAGAACAAGAAAAGGAAGGACAATGTTGTAATTCTCTCCTAAACAACTTTTTCCCCCACCAACAATAACTCTCTGCCTTTTACTTTAGCGTTGCAATGACATCGCTCTCACCATGTCAGTGCAGGAAACAAACGTAAAAACACCTTTGCATGACACAAACCTGGACATGGACATTTCTCTTTCAAATTGTTTATTTGACCAACAAGGCATTCTACATTGTAGGCCTCTACAAAATCGATCCAAATTAGCATCCCCAAACTGAAAAGTCAAGCTACGCCTATGACAGCAGCTTAAAGGTTAAACGTTGGAAATTCTATCGCTAAATGAGTGCATCAGCTGCTGAGTGGAGGACAGCTCATAATAATGTCTGGATTGGATCAAATTAAATTTGATACCATTCCACTTATTCCGCTCCAGCCATTACCACGAGGCCGTCCTCCCCAATTAAGGTGCCACCAACCTCCTGTAGTGTGCATAGCCATTTACACCACTTAAGCCAAAGCAGTTAACTGTTGGGAAGGCTCAAAACAAGCACCTTGTACCTCGTAGGCCTAATTGACTTTTTAAGCAGCGCGCTATAAACCCAGGCAGGAAGGAAACAATGTCTTCAATGACCTCTCAATGAGTGTGTGATAAGAGTGATGACCCCCAGCAGCATTTGGGCTGATATGATCAGCAGAGTCCAGTCTGACAGGTGAAGCTACAGAGCCTTAGAGAACAAGTGACGTTGTAAATCTACATTTTTTAAAATGTTTTTGAAAGCATGCACTCAAGCAGTGTAATGACAGTGCCTTGGAAGTTAAAGAAAAAGAAGGTCAATGTTCTTTTAGAGGAGATATATATCATTTGCCAGTGCGTTTGAACCTAAAAAACAAACATTGTAATGGGTATGTTTCATTTTGTAGGTATGTGTATTGCTTGAGGTTTGTCTTGTGATCTGTTTCTCATGCGGTATCATGTTAAGATAAAAAAAAAAAAAATCAGGTTACTCCTTCCTCCAGGAATGGAGACTGATATGGCCATGTGTTGCTTCTACATGTATGGGTCAATTATGTGCCTATACTGTACATGCCGCAGTAAATTATTAGAGGTATGACACATACAGTACACACAGTAACAGACATACAACACAGTTAGTAGCAGTATGGATATTCAGCTAGCGGGATATATGCTGCACCGGCAGGATAGAACAGCACACGAGGGGGGGGAGGTCTGTGCATATTTGTAAACAACAGCTGGGGCACGAAATCTAAGGAAGTCTCTAGATTTTGCTCACCTGAAGTAGAGTATGTTGTGATAAATTGCAGGCCAGACTACTTGCCTAGAGAGTTTTCAGCTATACATTTCATTGCTGTTTATTTACCACCACAGACAGATGCTGGCACTAAGACCACACTCAGTCAGTTGTATAAGGAAATAAGCAAACAGGAAACCACTCACCCAGAGGCGGCGCTCCTAGTGGCCGGAGACTTTAATGCAGGGAAACTTAAATCAGTTCTACCAAATTTGTATCAACATGTTAAATGTGCAACCAGAGGGAAAAAAAATTATAGATCACCTGTACTCCACACACAGCGACGCATACAAAGCTCTCCCTTGCCCTCCATTTGGTAAAGCCGACCACAACTCTATCGTCCTGATTCCAGCTTACAAGCAAAAATGAAAGCAGGAAGCACCAGTGACTCGGTCTATAAAAAAATGGTCAGATGAAGCAGATGCTAAACTACAGGACTGTTTTCCTATCACAGACTGGAACATGTTCCGGGATTCTTCCGATGGCATTGAGTAGTACGCCACATCAGTCACTGGCTTTATCAATAAGTGCATCGAGGACGTCGTCCCCACAGTGACTGTACGTACATACCCCAACCAGAAGCCATGGATTACAGGCAAAATTCGCACTGAGTTAAAGGGTAGAGCTGCCGCTTTCAAGGTGCGGGACTCTAACCCGGAAGTTTACAAGAAATCCTGCTATGCCCTGCGACGAACCATCAAACAGACAAAGCATCAATACAGGGCTAAGACTGAATCCTACTACACCGGCTCCGACGCTCGTCTTATGTGGCAGGGCTTACAAACTATTACAGACTACAAAGGGAAGCACAGCTTCCCAGTGACACGAGCCTACCAGATGAGCTAAATCCCTTCTATGCTCGCTTTGAGGCAAGCAACACTGAGGCATGCATGAGAGCATTAGCTGTTCCGGACGACTGTGTGATCACGCTGTCCATAACCGACGTGAGTAAGACCTTTAAACAGGTCAACATACACAAGGCTGCGGGGCCAGACAGATTACCAAGACGTGTGCTCTGGTCATGTGCTGACCAACTGGCAGGTGTCTTCACTGACATTTTCAACATGCCCCTGATTGACTCTGTAATACCAACATGTTTCAAGCAGACCACCATAGTCCCTGTGCCGAAGAACACAAAGGCAATGTGCCTAAAGACTACAGACCCATAGCACTCACGTCCGTAGCCATGAAATGCTTTGAAAGGTTGGTAATGGCTCACATCAACACCATTATCCCAGAAACCCTAGACCCACTCCAATTTTCATACCGCCCAAACAGATCCACAACAGGAACACTTATGTGAGAATGCTATTCATTGACTACAGCTCAGCGTTCAACACCATAGTACCTTCAAAGCTCATCACTAAGCTAAGGATCCTGGGACTAAACAACTCCCTCTGCAACTGGATCCTGGACTTCCTGACGGGCCACCCCCAGGTGGTAAGGGTAGGTAGCAACACATCTGCCACGCTGATCCTCAACACTGGAGCTCCACAGGGGTGCGTGCTCAGTCCCCTCCTGTACTCCCTGTTCACCCATGACTGCATGGCCAGGCACGACTCCAACACCATCATTAAGTTTGCAGACGACACAACAGTGGTAGGCCTGATCACCGACAACGATGAGACAGCCTATAGGGAGGAGGTCAGAGACCTGGCCGGGTGGTGCCAGAATAACAACCTATCCCTCAATGTAACCAAGACTAAGGAGATGATTGTGGATTACAGTAAAAGGAGGACCGAGCATGCCCCCATTCTCATCGACGGGGCTGTAGTGGAGCAGGTTGAGAGCTTAAAGTTCCTTCGTGTCCACATCAACAACAAACTGGAATGGTCCAAACACACCAAGACAGTCGTGAAGAGGGCACGACAAAGCCTATTCCCCCTCAGGAAACTAAAAAGATTTGTCATGGGTCATGAGATCCTTAAAAGGTTCTACAGCTGCAACATCGAGAGCATCCTGACGGCCTCTGACCGCAAGGCACTACAGAGGGTAGTGCGTACGGCCCAGTACATCACTGGGGCTAAGCTGCCTCCCATCCAGGACCTCCACACCAGGCGGTGTCAGAGGAAGGCTCTAAAAATTGTCAAAGACCCCAGCCATAGACTGTCTTCTCTACTACCACATGGTAAGCGGTACCGGAGTGCCAAGTCTAGGACAAAAAGGCTTCTCAACAGTTTTTACCCCCAAGCCATAAGACTCCTGAACAGGTAATCAAATGGCTACCCGGACTATTTGCATTGTGGGCCCCCCCAACCCCTCTTTTTCCGCAGCTGCTACTCTTTGTTTATCATATATGCATAGTCACTTTAACTATACATTCATGTACATACTACCTCAATTGGGCCAGCCAACCAGTGCTCCAACACATTGGCTAACCGGGCTATCTGCATTGTGTCCCGCCCCCCACCACCTGCCAACCCCTCTTTTACGCTACTGCTACTCTCTGTTCATCATATATGCATAGTCACTTTAACCATATCTACATGTACATACTACCTCAATCAGCCTGACTAACCGGTGTCTGTATGTAGCCTCGCTACTTTTATAGCCTTGCTACTGTATATAACCTGTCTTTTTACTGTTGTTTTATTTCTTTACTTACCTATTGTTCACCTAACACCTTTTTTACACTATTGGTTAGAGCCTGTAAGTAAGCATTTCACTGTAAGGTCTACACGTGTCAAATTCATTGCTTACAAACGTCATCTGCAGGGATATTGATTTATTTGTTGATTATGTTCTTCTACTTGTATGGGATATGTAGAGCAAAACATTGTACAAAATAAGCTATCAGCACAAGAGTGTCAGAGAATGTCGTAAAGAGGTAAGTGGCACCTTGGTGAGAGGAAGAAGATTGCTGCTGCCACTAAATCAAACCATGAAAGTTTCCTATTACAGTATCGTAATTCATTAATTTAGACAAATGGTTCCTCTGCTCACATCAAAACTGTCTTTCACCTCTAACAGAGGAAGGGTTGGGGGACGGGGATGTGGAGGAGGTGGGTAGGCCGTGGAGGAAGAAGGGGGAAACAGGGTAGCAAATAGAGGCCAAGCAGCACTTGAGCCAACAGTGATTACAGGTGATAATTGTTAAATATTTTGTGTTCTTTTCCCCCAGCTTTGAAGTCTTGGCCCTTGTCTGTTCAAGTCCTGTTGGCCACTCAAGCTTGATTTATGACAGTTTCACGCTAGACATCCAAATTACACTGTACCTTTGTCTAGCCATGGCAAGGTAAGAATCACTCAATAGAACGTGGCTAATTGTTGCCGTAGAGATATCTGATGTTCATGTCACATATGATGATAAGTGTTTTTGCTCAATTTTCTCAGCTATAAGGTGTAAAGAGGAGTTTATTGATGTAGCTTACCTGATGAAGTCACTACATGTCAAGCGTGAAACCACAATTAGTCATTATTTTCGCTGAACACCCACGATATTATACTTTAACTGTGACAATAAAATAGTGTGGGTGCGAAATAAGTGAACTTTGATGAAGTGATTCTTTGTAAGGTTCTTTGTAAGGTTGATTTCTAACATTGCCATTTGATGATAGTGTTATAACATCCTGATAGCATTTTATAATATGTATAATATGTATTTCCAGAGCAAGTTTATGTTAATCTCTTTCAACTACTGTGTGTGCGAGACTTAGTGAATCACAACTACTGCAATGCTTTCTCAGTCCTAAAAAAAACTATTCCTGAGATGTAAAAAGTGACTCATTGTTTTTAAGATAGCATTTCTATCTGTCAGGACATTCATACTCAAACATTTGCCTACAGAAATTTCACAATGTCTTCTAAGCACCATTATTTTTAGGGTACTCATTATTTTTGAGATAACATTTCTACTGAAATATTCCAGACATTTCACAAATGTCTTCCCTCCAACAACATACCATGTTTTTTTTCACATTGTTGTAATGCTGCTGGATATCATCACATGTTCATGTTCCATTGTGACACTGATAATGCTAATAATGCATCTCAGAAGTAGAGCAGATCCTGCATGACTGGGGAGGCTGGCGAGAGGAAGGGGTGTGAGTGTCTGAGCAGTTGACTGATCCTTCTCCTGTTTGCCCCCAGGGCCCTCGTAAACACATAATACAACTTTGCTTTTAGGCAAGCCTTCCTACAATGTGACACATACAAAAAGACAAGTCTTTAAAAGCACCTCTCACCTGTCAGAGCCATCCACAGGTATGAACTGACTCACTGGAAGGAGCTAAGAGACAGTAGAAGGATAAATATTTGGAAAGGTGGTATGGCTGAACACTAGCACTGTCTGCCGTTGCATTGGAGTCACGTAGGATAGAACCGGAGCTTGGAACTACCAGCCAAGAGGAGTTTTACTAGTTTTACCTCAGCTTGGAAGGTAAACATCTACCGTGTCTGCAGAAAGAGGCACCAGTGACAGACATGAGCCTGTCTTCTCAGAGTACAGTACACAGGAGGAGTGTGGGCACCAGACCAGCCATGAGCAGCCACGCTATTCTCACCAAGTCAGAGTTCTCTGAGGAGGAGCAAGAGGGGATTCTGCTGGGTTTAGATGAGGAGGAGAAGGACAGTGGCAGCGAGGACAGTGAGGCTGGCTCAAAGAAGTCTTCAGAGTGCAAGGGCAGCACGGCCGGCAGCTGCCCTGATGTGAAGAGACGCAGTCGTCCTGTCCGCTCCAAATCCCGCCGTGTGGCCGCCAACGTTCGCGAGCGAAAACGTATCCTGGACTACAACCAGTCTTTCAATGCACTGCGCATGGTGCTCAAACATGACCTCAACGGCAAGCGACTGTCCAAGATCGCCACTCTGAGACGTGCCATCAACCACATCTCTTCACTGACCGTCTTCCTGCGCTCCCACCCCAGCCCCAGTGCCCTGCCAGGAGGACATCCACCCTGCACCCACACAGAGTGCCTCAGAGGGCAGCCCTCGGCTGGGATTGAGGAGGCCATGCTGGTCCTGGGGAAGGATAGGGAGAGAGAGAAGGGCTTCCAGACCCCGGTGGAGACCTGTCTGCAGCATAAGCCGTTGCATTGGAGTCAACACCACCAGCAGTCCCTGCAGGATCACGATGCCCACAAGGCTCCCATCATTCTGCCTCCAGAGCTCCAGCTCTACACAGACACCCCAGGACGAGGACACCACAGCCCTTCGTGCCTGCCATCCCCATCCTATGCTCACTTCTCCCCCACTGAGACCCAGTTCTACACGCCCTCGCACCCTCACGAGGAGTTGAGCAGCCCCCCGTACCACATCAGCAGCGAGTGGAGTGGGGGGTCAGGATACCCGTTTGGAGTGAAGGCCACCTGTCGCCCGAACCACACTGACAGCTTCTCAGACTCCTCTCCTGCTGTGCCCTTCACATGGCAGCTGGGTTACCTGCAAGGCTCAGCTGGCTACCAACAGTTCCTTACCATGTACTGACTGAATGAACGCAAGACATGAGCTCTAGTGGAGGGCACCAACGTTAAAGTCAACAATGATGTCAAACAGAGGGAAGCTGACGTGTATATGTCTATGTATGTACTGTATGCATGGGATTGCAATGATGGCTTTGGCTATTTGGCTTCGCAAGGGGATTTCTTAGTAATGTCTTACACTTGTTTAAACAGATTGACAAAAGTGTTGATGAAATTAAATGTTACAGCAGAGTACAGTATATGTTTTACCTCCAATAGTCCCTAAAAGCGAAAGGAATGTGTTTTAACATTTTATCATGTGCTCGTAAGGCAGAATATAATGTGCTAAATATAGCTACTGAATGAGCTGTATGAGTTGTTAGTCTTAAAACAGAGCATGAGGGACTAAACACAATATACATCTACATTTTTGTTTACCTGAGCTTTGTATGTTTACATGAGAAAGATGACTGTTTTCTCAATGAGAACCCTAGTGCTTCCTTCCCCTGCAGCACAAACCTCAGAAAAGCAACTTGTAGTAATTCTTAGTCAGAATTGTGCCTATGCAATTTGTATTTTTGTAAGAATTGAAAAATAATGATGTAATAATAAAGAGAATTGAACATGCTCTGAACATTATGCATTGCCCATACTTAAAACTAAATGAATACAGGCTTTGTTACTGTCTGGAATATTTCTAACATAAGATGATTGTTTATACAGTTGGGCTTTATTGAGAATTATTTGCATGGTTTCTTACCCCTGCGTCTCTCCTTTACAACACCCCCCCCTCCCCCTCTTCTCCTAGACACTGAATGTTCCACTCTGTTTCTCATCCTGTAATTAGCATTGCCAACCTCATTGCCTTTAGGTTAATGAAATAATTATGCATGTAGACATCCTTGCAATGTAATTGACCTTGAATTAAGCTGTTTTGAGAAAATCAAATGACGCCGTTTCGGATTCTCACCAGAATATGAAAACAATGTGTGTGGAGGGGGGTTAGAGGGAGTTGTTTATGGTACAGCTATACCGGTCCTTTACATCCCTGATTCAGGAAGGCCTGTGCCATAAAGTCTCTGACCTCTAAGTGCTTGTGAGTAGATGAGCAATTGGCAGCATGCCTTCTCTTGTCACAAAGCAAGAAAACTCACTGGTGAATGAATGCCTGACGTGTGCAAACAGACGAAACGGGCCGCAGGAGAGATATGATCAAGGGCAGGTATAGAGTAGGTCGTAGTCAGGATCATAACAAACTGATTCCAGTAAAAGCAAGACAGATCAGGAAGCTGATAAAGGAGGAGGAACAGAGGTGAAGGGCTTTAGTCTACTAGAGTCAAGGACCATTCTCCCTTACTACTGTAGTTCCCCCCGTTTCCTATGGATGTGAAACACAGTATTTTCCAGACAGAGACAGACAGACCTAAACTGAACTTGTGTGCCCTTTTACATACGAGCTGTAATTAAATATGTCTCCATAACATGACTTGACAAGCATATTAGATACTTACATCATCTCTAGTTCAAAAACCTTATCGACCATTTCGTTTTTACTGTTAGTGTCCTCCAGAGGGCAGTCACATCATTTATACCTTCTACTTGGAAGACACATGTACAGTATGTATAAGTCTGAATCCTGAAAATGTTGTGTAGTGTTAGATACAGATATGGAGGGTGAGGTCTCAATATTACAGTGGTGATTATGAGTAATCTGGTCGGTTGGTTTATTTTTATAGTTCTGCATTGCTGTTGCCCTATCCTCGGCCACCCACCCTGGCTTCACTCACATTAACAGTGCAGCCTTGCTGTTGCCCCATCCTCAGCCACCCACCCACCCAGGCTTCACTCATAACACCACAAGATTTGGAAGGGTGGCTCGCAAGACTACTGTTTCCCCAGAAACCCCCATACCTGTAAGGCTTTATACAACGGGTGGGTCTAATCCTAAATGCTGATTGGGTAAAACTTTGTCTCAGGCCTAACAAACACCCGTGCCATTATATCCTCCAAACACCGGCTTCTCTGCCATTAGAATTGAAAGAAACACTCATACCTGCTGATATTTTGCAACAAAAAAAACACCAGAGTCAAGATCAACAAGGCTTCTGTTTGCAGCAAATGAATCTCAATGAAGCTCAGAATAGAAGTGTGTCACAAAACAAACAATACCTTACAATGATTGTGTGCAAAGAACTGAACTAAATAGTGTGTGATAATGACATACAGGTGTGTGAACAGGTGATCAGAATTCAGGTAATTGGTATCTGGAGAGTGAGCTGCGTTCAGGGGATCTAGGTGTTTGAGAGTGTGAGCTGGAAAGTGAGCTGCATTCAGGGGATCGACGTGTTTGAGAGTGTGAGTTGGAAGCAGACGTTACAGCAAACATGTTGCCAGAGTAACAATTTCAGTTGAATGATTTGAATGAACATTCCAAAATGTTACAGTCAAACATCTAACAGCTACTTTTTGTAAGGATTACTGTGGCTTTTTAGCGACAATATTCAGACTGAAAACGACTTAGCTATTCCTACTAAAAATAGTAGAACTTCTAAAGTACATGGCCACTTGATTATTTTTAGCTGCAGTTTAGAGCCGAAACAGACACTTACTTTCGCCGCACACTATCTTCTCAGACTGTTAGCGAACGGTTGCGGCTAACACAAAACAAATGGAATATGTTAGCTAACTTTAGCGAACTATTTCCATTGTTGAACGCACCTCAGGTTAGAAGCCAGACACAACAGTGCCACAGGGAAAATACCTGGCCAAGTGTTTAATGTGGATTAAGATGGTAAACACCTGTGAGTCAGTCATGTGCCTCCTTGTACCTTGTGACAGCATGCATGCTTAAGCAATGAGGAGTTCACGACTATGGACAATCTTGGGAAAAGCTAACTACAAAACCCTCTGACCAGAACATATCAGACAGATGGGTGAGTCTAGTAAAAACAAAGACTGGACCAAAGACAAGACACCCTCAGGCCGTTCCTGTCAGTTTTAAAATAATACATTTGTCACCACAGGATTAGGTACTTGAGCAGACAAATGAGTGACACTGGCTTTTCCCAGACAACGATGATACTCAGACAAGGACAGATAGTGCTATTGTTTATTATCACTCCTGAGGAAAACAAAGGCAAACAAAAGGGGTGGAAATATTTCATTTAAGATTTCAAACTGAAATATTTAAAAACGAAACTAACTACATTTGAAGTACTCCACATTTTGGTCAAATGCGAATGTTGCTTGATGTGAATTCCAGGCTGAGAAACACAATTTTGGGGTTTTTACCCCTTTTTTCCCCCAATTTCGTGGTATTCAGTTGGGAGTTACAGTCTTGTCCCATCGCTGCAACTCCCGTGCGGCCTCGGGGGAGGCGAAGGTCGAGAGCCATACATCCTCCGAAACAGAACCCAGCCAATACTGCTTCTTGACTTTAACAGTACACTGGTGGTGTCGGACTGTGTCTGTCCTTCCTGCAGCCCACTCAAAGTCACTGCCGTCATTTGCCTCTCTGCAGTGACAGATCAGCAGTTGTGCTGGCTGGCTCCTTGTCACTGTCACTCCCAGCCCTGATTAATGCTGTGGAGTGTGGCAGTTACACAGGGGAAAGTGCAGAAAAATGCCCGTTCCAGACAATTGTCTCATTCTCACTTCAACCATTGCCCGCTCTCCCTGACTCGCTAGTCCAGTCATGACAGGTGGGAGACAGGAGGTGATTTTTCACTGTGCCCTGCAGCGCCCCCCTGCCTGCCTGCCTGCCTGACGGCCACCAACTCCTTCTCTCCCATTCTGAATCCTTCAACTGTGATAAAATGACAGCACAAAGTTGTGGCCGCCCATTGAACCCATTAGCCCTTAGCCAGAACCATAATTCCATGCCATGCCCCCTCTCACAGCCTCACCTAACACAGCATTAGTAGTGCTGTCAGCTCATACTGAACCTAATATAAATATACACAGTAGCGATCTTAGCATGTAAATCTTGGTGGTGCAATCCCCCCCCAAAAAATTCTGATGCATGCCAGCAAAATCACTACACAACACAACACTAAACAATACATTAATTGCACTGTAACGGTGACAAGCGGTGCTCACAAACTGTTAGGGCCTACATAAAGCTGTTCCAACAGCAGAGTCCCAATATCAGTCCCAACACCTTACCACTGCTACACCTGGCTATCAGTGAAGCCTTGTCTGGCAGCGAAAGAGTTCATTCAGCCTCATTTACTGCCTTTAAAAAAAACATAGCTGATATGGCTGACTTGCATAAACAAATGTGGTTTCTACTGACAATTGAGATGTACAAATTATGGCATAAGGGGACGTCAAGCGGATAAGAGGCACTCCGTAATTTCGATTAAGACATTAATGAGCGAGCTAGGACAGACGTAGTCAATATAACCTGTTGTTCAGCACTTTTGAAATGTACAGCGACAGAATTCAGAACATGGGCCGTTCTTACAGTATTCTCCCTGTACACCAAGTCAGAATGATAGGATAAATAAAGTGGGCATATAAGCAGACAATGAAAGCTCTTACAATATTATATTATATTTCTCTAAAACAGGCTATAGGCTACATGTGCACCACCAAGTCAGAACAGTTGGCTAAATTATGAGGGGAAAAGGGACCAAATTATTAGGGTGAGGCACATGGGCTACTAATAGCTTACTACACAACATACACTGAGTATTACTTTCTTAGCTGCAGTATACATATCTCCCTGGCATATTACATAATTCATGCAGCAGCATACAAGACATTTTTGGACTCACCTTGTTGTGCTGTGCTCACTTGAACAGGAAGATGGCACAGCGGTCCTTCATGGTCAAATTTTGTCATCAAACTTTGTCATCAAAGTCTGGCATTCTATAGATTTATGGTGCTTTCAAGACAATTAGGAACTTTGAAAAAAACAAGGTCGAATTATGATGACATCAGTGATCTTCAGATTGGAGCTCTAGAAAGAGGCCCGAGTTCCCAACATGCAATTCCGAGTTGGATCACCGTTAGTATTTTCCCAGTTGGAGCAACAACAAAAAATCTGAGTTCCCAGTTGTTTTGTACTCACTGAAGTCTGAGATTTCCCAGTTCCGAGTTTCCAGTTGTTTTGAGCACGGCAGAAGTCATGCTGGATTGACAGCATGGTCAATGTTTAAAGCTTATCCTTTTAAGCTTGCAAAAGAGACCCTTAAATAGACACTTGGACCACACATCCACTCCACTGAATAGCAGGCTAGTGATTACTTTGCAATGCTCGCAGTTAGCCACTGATTCCTTCCAAACCACTCATTGTTGAATTTGCGATTTCCAACTTGTTGTGTAATGTTTATGTCCAATGGCCGATGAGCACCGATTCGTTTTATCTATAACTTCTCTTCATTATTTCTCTTCATATGACAAGTGTGAGGAATAATTATCTTTATACATCAGCACATGTATCAATATGTTCTATTGTTTTGTTAAGCTACATGCTTGTGTGGCTAAATAGGGGGTAAAACTGTTGAGTCATGCAGAAGGCTGTTTCTCAAACTAGAGTCACATAAGAAACCACTTGATACTGAAATACAAAAACGGGCTCAGAGTGTACAGGAAGTGCGTCACGAGGCTGGGACCAGCCTGCACGCCAGCGATAGGATGAGTAAGTTTAAACCATGCTCATCCTCCCTCTTGACAGGCCAGCAGTGAGCGGGAACTATCTCTGTCAGAGTATATAAGGGAGAACAAAGGATGGGTCAAGCAGTTCTCTGTTTGCCCTGCGTTGTGTTTCAGTGAGCCGTATATACGAACATCATATTTACCATTCAAGTGTTTGCATTAATTAAAGTACAAAGAAATCAGAAGTTACTCTGTGCTGACTATTTTGTTCTGATACCAGATTCGAATTGACACAACCCAACACAAGGGTTCAAAAGGATTTGCCAGTAGATTGTCGACTTGATTTATGATGATGCTTGCTAGCTAAGATTTTGAAAGTATGATGTTGACATCAGTCCAATCAAAGCTACTGTAGATATAACGTGATTTGACTTCATTTTATCTGTGGCCAATGCCCTTGAACCTTCTTGGATGGGCACTTCTAATGTAACTCTATGGCAGCTCACCAGGGGCTTGAATGTTCGAGCTCTACCGTAGATTTAAAATCTGTGCTTAAACCTTGCAAAGGATGATTTCTGTGCAGTGTGAGATGTATCAATATGGACGTTTGCTTGAGAGTTCGAACATTTAAGGCAAGCCATCACCATGCGTACGCACATGTGCCAAGCGGTGAAATGACGGAACTGCTTGTTAAGCGTAGCATGGGGAAATATATACACTGCTCAAAAAAATAAAGGGAACACTTAAACAACACAATGTAACTCCAAGTCAATCACACTTCTGTGAAATCAAACTGTCCACTTAGGAAGCAACACTGATTGACAATAAATTTCACATGCTGTTGTGCAAATGGAATAGACAACAGGTGGAAATTATAGGCAATTAGCAAGACACCCCCAATAAAGGAGTGGTTCTGCAGGTGGGGACCACAGACCACTTCTCAGTTCCTATGCTTCCTGGCTGATGTTTTGGTCACTTTTGAATGCTGGCGGTGCTTTCACTCTAGTGGTAGCATGAGACGGAGTCTACAACCCACACAAGTGGCTCAGGTAGTGCAGCTCATCCAGGATGGCACATCAATGCGAGCTGTGGCAAGAAGGTTTGCTGTGTCTGTCAGCGTAGTGTCCTGAGCATGGAGGCGCTACCAGGAGACAGGCCAGTACATCAGGAGACGTGGAGGAGGCCGTAGGAGGGCAACAACCCAGCAGCAGGACCGCTACCTCCGCCTTTGTGCAAGGAGGAGCACTGCCAGAGCCCTGCAAAATGACCTCCAGCAGGCCACAAATGTGCATGGGTCTGCTCAAACGGTCAGAAACAGACTCCATGAGGGTGGTATGAGGGCCCGACGTCCACAGGTGGGGGTTGTGCCTCCAGCCCAACACCGTGCAGGACGTTCTCTGGCAAATGCCAAACACCAAGATTGGCAAATTCGCCACTGGCGCCCTGTGCTCTTCACAGATGAAAGCAGGTTCACACTGAGCACGTGACAGACGTGACAGAGTCTGGAGATGCCGTGGAGAACGTTCTGCTGCCTGCAACATCCTCCAGCATGACCGGTTTGGCAGTGGGTCAGTCATGGTGTGGGGTGGCATTTCTTTGGGGGGCTGCACAGCCCTCCATGTTCTCGCCAGAGGTAGCCTGACTGCCATTGGGTACTGAGATGAGATCCTCAGACCCCTTGTGAGACCATATGCTGGTGCGGTTGGCCCTGGGTTCCTCCTAATGCAAGACAATGCTAGACCTCATGTGGCTGGAGTGTGTCAGCAGTTCCTGCAAGAGGAAGGCATTGATGCTATGGACTGGCCCGCCCGTTCCCCAGACCTGAATCCAATTGAGCACATCTGGGACATCATGTCTCGCTCCATCCACCAACGCCACGTTGCACCACAAACTGTCCAGGAGTTGGCGGATGCTTTAGTCCAGGTCTGGGAGGAGATCCCTCAGGAGACCATCCGCCACCTCATCAGGAGCATGCCCAGGCGTTGTCGGGAAGTCATACAGGCACGTGGAGGCCACACACACTACTGAGCCTCATTTTGACTTGTTTTAAGGACATTACATCAAAGTTGGATCAGCCTGTAGTGTGGTTTTCCACATTACTTTTGAGTGTGACTCCAAATCCAGACCTCCATGGGTTGATAAATTGGATTTCCATTGATTATTTTTGTGTGATTTTGTTGTCAGCACATTCAACTATGTAAAGAAAAAAGTATTTAATAAGATTATTTCTTTCATTCAGATCTAGGATGTGTTGTTTAAGTGTTCCCTTTATTTTTTTTAGCAGTATATGTTGAAAATCTGTAAAATTGTGATAGTAGGCCTAATAATAAAACATTTTTTATATTGAATTGTATTTCCATTGTGAATTCATGCATGCTATATTGACCCAGGCTATATTTGCCCACAAATGTGCATTTGTTACGATAATAATCTATATAAAGTACAGTAATTGGTTAAATTAGAGTCACATGTGAAAGTGAAACCATTGTTTAAATACTATACTTTTTAAAAAATACTTCGAGGGTTTATGACACACTTTAGAAAGGCAAATACATAGCATTCCTGTGCACATCAAAGGGCTATCCACCCTCGGGTTTTTGGCAACGGGCACTTTTCAGTGGGAGATTGCCGATCGTCATCAAACATCCCTTGATGAGCCAATGTTTTGGATGGAATCATCAGAAAAACGAACTGTAAGATACCATTAACATACACTTTCGCACAAAAGGTTGAAGTCAAGGTGGGTTTATTTTCCATCAATGGGTTACCAAATACACACCTACATCGCCATAAAAGCACCATCCCAGAACGAGTTCAACTATGTGAACAGAAAAGGCTTCCACTCTTAATGT
Source organism: Salmo salar (assembly GCF_965601325.2). Taxonomy (NCBI): domain Eukaryota; kingdom Metazoa; phylum Chordata; class Actinopteri; order Salmoniformes; family Salmonidae; genus Salmo; species Salmo salar. The sequence continues at coordinate 143,649,135 of NC_138299.1, forward strand.
TTAGGTGATAGGTTATGTGATGCGCAAAAACGCTTCTGAACGCACGACTCGTTCATTTGGCAGAACAGAAATGTTGGCCAATACGCAGGGTTGGGGACTGGGGAGTAACGGATTACATGTAAAGGATTACAAAAAAAACGGTAACTGTAATCCGTTACATTACCAGCAAAAATATTGTAATCAGATTACAGATACTTTTGAAAAACTAGATGGTTACTTCGATAATTACTTTAAAATTCAGAAAGGATGCTTGCGAAAAAGGTTTTGACACTTCTCTGTTTTCTCAATGAAATTCAAATCAGCATTGAAAAAAGGCGCTGGTTTAGATTTGTTCCACCTGAGCGAGTCTGACCACATGTCAGAGACCACTATGATGACACACCAAATGTGTTTTATGGATCGCAGGAAAAGAGCAGGAATAGGCTTTTGTAGGCTACAGTCCCAGCTATGTCTTCCAATGGTGCGACTGCTGTCGGCATCCAAAGATTATCCAATTTCAATAAACTCTTGGAGGTAAGGATGACAGTAGTGGTGTCGTCTACGGTGATACGGATATCACGTATCATTGATATCTACATAGCGCATTGCGAATCACACTGCTGCTCTCTCATTTAGCTATTTGCGCCTTACGGATTGTGGTTGTTGTGGATGGCTGTTCACAACTCCAAATGTGTATTTGAACCCAATAAGGGTTGAATTCAATAATTCAAGTTTAAGGTGCCTATCAATCATTGTTTTTGAAACCAGTGGTCAGCCAGTGAAAAATGCGCTCCTGCAACAGCTGCTTAGTGCGGCTCCAAGCCTATGGAATAAAAGTGGGGCTTTTATTGCTCAATTTAATTCATGCTGATACATTTTTTTTGCCCATAGGCCTAATGGACACACGCTCAAACGTGCACTCTTTTGATAGACTTAAAGGGGCAATCTGTAGTTTCAACATTCATTTTTGGATTTATAAATTCTTGAAGAATATAATTTATAAATACCTCATGAGTTTGGATCAACTGTCACACTCTGTCAGAACTCAAAATATAAGCTTGTTTTATTGCAATATTTGTACACATTGTAAATGTAAACAAACACTGTATAGCCTCATAAAATGGTTATAACAATAATTGTATATCATGGATGGTCAGTCCTTGCAACCATAGCTCTGTATGTTAATCTGAGAGTGGTTACATTTCTACAGGCCCATCCCTCCGTTTTTTACCAAAACAGAGGCGGGAATTCCGTTTAGTTATTGTTTCATCTGCGGATTTGCCCATTAAACAGCTGCATATTATCAAGATATCAACGTGTCACCAACAAAAAGGTAAACAATAGGCCTATAGCAAATGCAGCATATGGCATACATTTTTCACATGTAAATAGCACTTTTCAGTGGTGCTCAAAGCATGCCATTCCATGAGTGCAGCATTTCTTTTTCAACGCGAATCAATGAGCCCAATCCTCCATGACAACAAATTCATAAACAACGCGGAGGGGTGGCTAATAAGTCCTTAGTTTTGGGGTCATGCTCAGGCAAAACAATTTGGCTAATCTATAGTTATATATTTCCAAGTCCTGTCTTGATAATCAAGGGGTATAACATTTATTGGAAGTATAGATTATAGAGGTCGATCGATTAATTGGAATGGCCGATTAATTAGGGCCGATTTCAAGTTTTCATAACAATCGGTAATCGGTATTTTTGGCCACCGATTTGCCGATTTAAAAAAATATATATATATTTTTACACCTTTATTTAACTAGGCAAGTCAGATTAAGAACACGTTCTTATTTTCAATGACGGCCTAGGAACGGGGGTTAACTGCCTTGTTCAGGGGGGATTCGGGGATTCGTTTTTGCAACCTTCTGGTTACTAGTCCAACGCTCTAACCACCTACCTTACATTGCACTCCACGAGGAGCCTGCATGCTAGGTTGACTACCAGTTACGCGAGGGCAGCAAGAAGCCAAGGTAAGTTTCTAGCTAGCATTAAACTTATCTTATAAAAAACTATCAATCTTAACATAATCACTAGTTAACTACACATGGTTGATGATATTACTAGTTTATCTAACGTGTCCTGCGTTGCATATAATCGATGCGGTGCCTCTTAATTTCTCATCGAATCACAGCCTACTTCGACAAACGGGTGATGATTTAACAAGCGCATTTGCCAAAAAAGCACTGTCATTGCACCAATGTACCTAACCATAAACATCAATGCCTTTCTTTAAAATCAATACACAAGTATATATTTTTAAACCTGCATATTTAGTTAATATTGCCTGCTAACATGAAATTGTGTCACTGCTCTTGCGTTCATTGCCTGGCTCGTTGCGAACTAATTTGCCAGAATTTTACGTAATTATGACATACCATTGAAGGTTGTGCAATGTAACAGGAATATTTAGACTTAGGGATGCCACCCGTTAGATAAAATACGGACCGGTTCCATATTTCACTGAAAGAAAAAACTTTTTGTTTTCGAGATGATAGTTTCCGGATTCGACCATATTAATGACCTAAGACTCGTATTTCTGTGTGTTTATTATATTATAATTAAGTCTATGATTTGATAGAGCAGTCTGACTGAGCGGTGGTAGGTACCATCAGGCTCGTAAGCATTCATTCAAACAGCACTTTCGTGCATTTTGCCAGCAGCTCTTCGCAATGCATTGCGCTGTTTATGACTTCAAGCCTGTCAACTCCCAAGATTAGGCTGGTGTAACCGATGTGAAATGGCTAGCTAGTTAGCGGGTGCGCGCTAATAGCGTTTCAAACGTCACTCGCTCTGAGACTTGGAGTAGTTGTTCCCCTTGCTCTACATGGGTAACGCTGCTTCGAGGGTGGCTGTTGTCGATGTGTTCCTGGTTCGAGCCCAGGTAGGAGCGAGGAGAGGGACGGAAGCTATACTGTTACACTGGCAATACTAAAATGCCTATAAGAACATCCAATAGTCAAAGGTATATGAAATACAAATCGTATAGAGAGAAATAGTCCTATAATTCCTATAATAACTACAACCTAAAACTTCTTATCTGGGAATATTGAAGACTCATGTTAAAAGGAACCACCAGCTTTCATATGTTCCCATGTTCTGAGCAAGGCACTTAAACGTTAGCTTTTTTACATGGCACATATTGCACTTTTACTGTCTTCTCCAACACTTTGTTTTTGCATTATTTAAACCAAATTGAACATGTTTCATTATTTATTTGAGGCTAAATTGATAATATTTATGTATTATATTATGTTAAAATATGTGTTCATTCAGTATTGTTGTAATTGTCATTATTAAAAGGAAGTAAAAAATTGGCTGATTAATCGGTATCGGCTTTTTTGGTCCTTCAATAATCGGTATAGGCGCTGAAAAATCATAATCGGTCGACCTCTAATAGATTAGCCAAATTGTAAAGTAAAATAAAAAATATACATCCATATATGGCCAGCTATGTAAACTTTAACATTGATTTATCCTGCAATAGATGTTTTTCAATAGGTAACATACATTTTTGTCTTATTTTAATGCTTCTTAAGGGGAAAGTAATCGCAGAAGTAACGGAATGTAATCAGATCACGTTACTAAATTTGGGCAATCCAAAAGTTACATTACTCCCGAGAGGCGCAGCGGTCTAAGGCACCTCATCTCAGTATTAGAGGTGTCACTACAGACCCTGGTTCGATTCCAGGCTTTATCACAACCAGCCATGATTGGGAGTCCCATAGGGTGGCGCACAAATGGCCCAGCGTTGTTAGGGTTTGGCCGTCATTGTAAATAAGAATTTGTTCTTAACTAGTTAAAAAATAGAAATAAATACTCCTACAGGAGGGAGCTGTTGAGGATGGATGGCTTATTGGACCTTTTGGTTGTAGTCAATCTCTGACACTAGCACCTCAATTTCAGGTTTGGAACAATTCTTTTTCTACATTTTTTGGGGGGTTTTGCGCAGTTGTAGGCTATTTCATGATACGGTGTTGTATATTCTCACAGGCTTTAAAGTGTTGATTTTGACCATAATATGGTTAATTAGGGTGTTCCAATTGCAAATAGCCAAGGTCGTGCACAAGCACTAAGGCTGAGAACAATTGGTATTTATCAACGGTTATCTCCTACTACGGTGCCTATGACACTGGTAGGATTGTTTGATAAATCAACATTTTTCTAGGCGTAAGAACCTTCTAAATTCCGTTCTTAAGTAGTATTTTAGAGTAGTTTCTACACAATATTGATCAATGAGGCCCCAGGCTTTTTCAGGAGTGGATCTAACAAGCAGAACAATTACAGAACAATTACAATTACATTATTTCCCTCATTAAAATGCAAATCAATTTATAACATTTTTGACATGCGTTTTTCTGGATTTTTTTGTTGTTATTCTGTCTCTCACTGTTCAAATGAACTTACCATTAAAATTATAGACTGATCAATTCTTTGTCAGTGGGCAAACGTACAAAATCAGCAGGGAATCAAATACTTTTTTCCCCCACTGTACCCCGGCAGTGTCCAACTCAGCAAAGAGAACCAAAGTAGAGCTTTCAGGATGGGATGAAACCCTGTGTCGTTACAGTAATGTTGGAAACAGCTAGGGCAAGATGGTCATTTCTTTTCCTCATAACAATCCACAAGAGATATACACATGATCATATCTGACATCTAACCAACACAAGCCATGCAGTGGTATCACCAGAAGTTGCTGTTGTTCTTCTCTCTTTTACCTTAGGTAGCAGCTACTTTCCATGACAGGGAAGAAAGCAACCCTGGTCTTGTGATGACTCCTGGACCTTTTCCTTAATTTTCTCTCAGGGCATCCCCCCACAGCCTCCCCTCTCTCTCTCTCTCTCCTCTCTCTCTCTCTCAATTCAATTTAAGGGCTTTATTGGCATGGTAAACATATGATATTATGTCATTTCAAATGTCATGATGTCTGTATACAGCGTTGTAATGATGTGCAAATAATTAAAGTACAAAAGGGAAAATAAATAAACATAAATATAGGTTGTATTTACAATGGTGTTTGTTCTTTACTTGCTGCTGTGATGGCACACTGCGGTATTTCACGCAGTAGATATGGGAGTTTATCAAAATTGGATTCGTTTTCAAATTCTTTGTGGGTCTGTGTAATATGAGGGAAATATGTGTCTCTGATATGGTCATACATTTGGCAGGAAATTAGGTTTCCACCTCGTTTTGTAGGCAGTGTGCACATAGCCTTTGAGAGCCAGGTCTGCCTTCGGTGGCCTTTCTCAATACCAAGGCTATGCTCACTGAGTCTGTACATAGTCAAAGATTTCCTTAATTTTGAGTCAGTCACGGTGGTCAGGTATTCTGCCACTGTGTACTCTCTGTTTAGGGCCAAATAGCATTCTAGTTTGCTCAGTTTTTTTGTAAATTCTTTCTAATGTGTCAAGTAATTATGCTTTTGTTTTCTCATGATTTGGTTTGGTCTAATTGTGTTGCTGTCCTGGGGCTCTGTGTGGTCTGTTTGTGAACAGATCCCGAGGACCAGCTTGCTTAGGGGACTCTTCTCCAGGTTTATTTCTCTGTAGGTGATGGCTTTGTTATGGAAGGTTTGGGAATCGCTTCCTTTTAGGTGGTTGTAGAATTTAACGGCTCTTTACTGGATTTTGATCATTTGCGGATATCGGCCTAATTCTGCTCTGCATGCATTATTTGGCGTTTTACGTTGTACACAGAGGATATTTTACCAGAATTCTGCATGCAGAGTCTCAATTTGGTGTTTTTCCCATTTTGTGAATTCTTGGTAGGTGAGCGGACCCCAGACCTCACAACCATAAAGGCCAATGGGTTCTATAACCGATTCAAGTATTTTTAGCCAGATCCTAATTGGTATGTCAAATTTGATGTTCCTTTTGATGGCATAGAAGGCCCTTCTTGCCTTGTCTCTCAGATCATTCACAGTTTTGTGGAAGTTACCTGTGGCGCTGATGTTTAGGCCAAGGTATGTATCGTTTTTTGTGTGCTCTAGGGCAACGGTGTCTGGATGGAATTTGAATTCGTGGTCCTGGCAACTAGACCTTTTTTGGAACACTATTATTTTTGTCTTACTGAGATTTACTGTCAGGGCCCAGGTCTGACAGAATCTGTGCAGAAGATCTAGGTGCTGCTGTAGGCCCTCCTTGGTTGGTGACAGAAGCACCAGCTCATCAGCAAACAGTAGGCATTTGACTTCAGATTCTAGTAGGGTGAGGCTGGGTGCTGCAGACTGTTCTAGTGCCCTCGCCAATTCGATGATATATATGTTGAAGAGGGGGGGGTCTTAAGCTGCATCCCTGTTTCACCCCCCGGCCCTGTGGAAAGAAATGTGTGTGTGTTTTTTTGCCAATTTTAACCACACACTACATGTTTGTATACATTTTATAATGTCGTATGTTTTTCCCCCAACACCACTATCCATCAATTTGTATAGCAGGCCTGTCATGCCAATAAGTGTCCCCCTCTGCGTCACAATGGGATTCGATTAGCTATTAGCCTCCGTTGCTATATCAACGGTGTAATGACCTAATGATTAGAATTTTGGAGATCATTACAGACTAAATTACGTACTTTTCATTATCGCTAGGCAAACAAGGTTGATTTCCACTACAATTTCTCTGTTTAAATAAGTTTTGTTTAGCTAACAAAATGAAAACATTACTTTGAACTACTTTTGGGTACCTTGTTAACATTACAACATGAAATCCATGACTTAAACAATGCTACATTTCAGAAATGGAAAAGAAATGTGTAATCTGCTTGACACATTAAAGTTACTTTTTATTTAACTAGGCAAGTCAATTAAGAACAAATTCTTATTTACGCTGGGCCGATTGTGCGCTGCCCTATGGGACTCCCAATCACGGCCGGTTGTGATACAACCTGGATTCGAACCAGGGTGTCTGTAGTGACACCTCTAGCACTGAGATGCAGTGCCTTAGACTGCTGCGCCACTCAGCTAATTTCCACTCCATTCATATGCAAATCTGTTTGATTCATACACTGCCTTGTCTAGCTGTCATGTTTTTATTTTAACCTGCACTTCCCTTCTCTACACTGAAATAATATAATTTAATTAGTCCTCATTTATGATGCATTTTTTTCTATCTATTGTAGGTTCTAGGATACAACAATTAATAATGTGGAATTTTTTTAAATTTATTTTTATTTATTTCACCTTTATTTAACCAGGTAGGCTAGTTGAGAACAAGTTCTCATTTGCAACTGCGACCTGGCCAAGATAAAGCAAAGCAGTTCGACACATACAACAACACAGTTACACATGGAATAAACAAAACATATAGTCAATAATACAGTAGAAAAATATATATACAGCATGTGCAAATGAGGTAGGATAAGAGAGGTAAGGCAATAAATAGGCCATGGTGGCAAAGTAATTACAATATAGCAATTAAAACACTGGGATGGTAGGATGTGCAGAAGATGAATGTGCAAGTTGAGATACGGGGTGCAAAGGAGCAAGATAAATAAATACAGTATGGGGATGAGGTAGATTGGATGGGCTATTTACAGATGAGCTATGTACAGGTGCAGTGATCTGTGAGCTGCTCTGACAGCTGGTGTTTAAAGCTAGTGAGGGAGGTCTCTAGCTTCAGAGAGTTTTGCAGTTCATTCCAGTCATTGGCAGCAGAGAACTGGAATGAGAGGACTGAAATACCATCAAAGGATACTTTATAACTTACAATAATTAACAACTTGTGAAACAGCTGTGAAAACCAACCTGGCAATATTTAAGATTTGAATACATAAACTTTGTTCTTTTTTGGTACAGTTGTGTCAGTTGTGCTAGTGTTTTTAGTTAATCTGTGTATCTCACATATTATGTGCCCAGTATGATAAAGCAATACAACTTTTTTTAGCAGATAATAACAACATGACAATAACAGTAGCTGTAGATTATGTAATTAAATGTTGGAGGGTGGTTGGTAATGGATGGATCCATGTCTGGGTGTTGGGCAGAACCCCTAGGTCCTGGAGAACAGGAGCAGAGTTAAAGAGCACAGGGTTGGAGACTGATGTAAACAATTAAACACACAGGATATACTTTACTGTGAGAACATTTCATGGATTAGTGCAGTGTTATAAATGGAAGATATGTACTTTTCAACACTTTTGGAAGGTATAGCCTACCTCAAGCTGGTCCCCCTCCGACTCAGAGCACAGATAATCAGACTGATCCGAACTGGTTCTGGTGGATGGGATACCTCCTGGGAGGCTTAGACAGTCGATGGTGCTAAAGTCATTTGGAGAGGTAAATTGAAGAGGACTACCATTTCTTGCTTTCTCAAATGTCAACCAAAAATGTTTTACCTGGTCAAAAACCTCCACATCCGTGCCTGAAGGTGGTCCTCCAAGGCGTTCTGATCTGGTTCCACAACTTCCACCACAACAGGTGGGTTTTCAGTGATCTGAAAGTAAGTTATACAAAAATAGCAATAGACCAACAACAACACTAAGTAAATCACACATTTGAAAGACTACAGTATATGCAATCATTGTATATACAATTGCATTGTTTACCTCAGTCAACAGCTGCGGCTCCCGTCCGTACTCGGTGGAGGCCCGGATGCTGTTATTGTGTGCTAAGAGAATTACCTTTTTCTTCCACCCTTCCTGGTACCAATCAAGGGACTTGCCCATGGCAGTCTTGAGGGTCTGGTTGGTCCATTCACCAAACCTGGAGGAGGGGGCTAGGAAAGTGATATCTATTGACAATGTAAGATATTGAAATATGTCTGATTATGTACCATGGAAAAACAAAAACAAATTGTAAAAATAAATAAAACAAACCATTGGTGACAGAATATAACGTGTAACATCCGTACCAGCGTTCATGACCTCGATCACTCAAGATGAGGAGAACCGTGGGTGTTGAAGATGTCCATCATCGCCTTGGAGGTGGCCTCGCTAGTCTCGTCCTTGATGGGTATCATACAAAACGAAAAACAATTTTTGGTTGCAAGCACCCTTTTTAATGGGTTACAGAATGGAATTTAGAGTTAAGCACATACTCTTCCTTTTACTCACCTTAATGGGTATTGCTTCCACCCACTTGGTAAAATGATTGGTCACCGTTGCCATTCCTGGATTTCGTGAAGGTTCCGATGAGGTCCACCCCTAACATTTAAAGTGTTAGAGAGAAGATTACTGATTTTCATACACACACACACACACACACACACACACACACACACACACACACACACACACACACACACACACACACACACACACACACACACACACACACACACACACACACACACACACATTCTATAATATTGAACTCTGCTGTGGTCAAATAAAGCAACCATTACAAAACAACTTATCAGGGCAAAATTTGAATTGGGACACTTACCGATCAAGTACCATGGTGAAACAACTTTGATGGGCTTCAACTCCGGCGCCACAGTCTTCAGCCTCTCAAACTTCTGGCAGGCTAGACAGGGTACTGACCTTTAATAAGCAAAAAGTGACAAATTGAAACATTGTGTGCTTTCTGATAAGACATTCATTGAAATCCTAATATTTTCAAATATAATAATGTGATTGATAAACAAAAGGTTATTTCACTTGCCCAGTTGTCCACCTCCTTGACAATTCCCCGTCAGAAGAAGAGTAGGTTGATTTTTGCAATCATGTGCTTCACTCCGAAATGGCCAGCATGCATCTCGGTCAGCACGGCTCCTTCTCTTCCTTAGTAAAAATCACCCTCCTGTGTGGCTGGCCATCCTTCCCCCGTAGGTAGATATGATTGTCTAACAAGTTGGAAGAGAAGAGTTGTTGAAATACTCTAGTCTAAGTACATTTGCACTGCTGTCTTTCTCTTTCTCTCTGTTTCTTTCTCTCTGTTTCTCTCTCTCCATCTCTCTCTCTGTCTGTCCTCCACTCTCTTCCCACCTCTCTCTCCCTCTCTCACTTTCAACCTTTCTTTCTCACTATCTCCCCCCTTCTCTCTCTCTCTCTCTCTGTGTGTGTCTGTCTAGCGAAGAAACATAGTTAAGGGCATTTGGAATTACCATAATTGCTTACGCCTATCCATTTGATTGATCAGGTTTAATGTATAGCTGGATACCTCAATATGACAGACATATAACTATATCAGTGGAGGCTGCTGAGGGGAGGACGGCTCATAATAATGGCTGGAATGGAGTCAATGGAATGGTATCAACCACATGGAAACCACGTGTTTGATACCATTCCATTTACTCCATTCCAGACATTATTATGAGCCATCCTCCCCTCAGCAGCCTCCTCTGAACTATATGTATAGCTAGCAACATGTAGATGACCAACTAGCTTGATAGAAAATGTTTGTTGAAAAATGTTTGTACATAGCTAAATCTGCCCAGTTATCTAATAGAAGTTAACTGCTTAACGTTACCCTGAATTGTTAATTTCTCTGAATGTTGCACCTCTTGTCGAGATCAGCGGTGCCTTCATAGCACTTCTCCTGGTTGGAAAGATAAAAGAAAATATCCTCGAGGGAGGCCATTGAAGTGCAAGCTACATACAAACAGAAAGCTACAATAACAGTTACAGCAGCTAGCTAGCTAACGTTAGCTAAATAAAACTGTCTGTCTGGCTAACCAGCTACTGTAGCTGGCTAGCTGATTAGGCAGGCTGAGGTAAATACAAATATATGGTAAAGAAAGAGTGTTCTCTTTACAGTTTTTTCGGTTCTCTGAAGCAGCAGGTAGTCAGCAGTTTGTCACCATCAAAAATACCGTTCTTGGAAAGCAATTCTGAGGTAATAAATTTGCGCAGACTGAGCGAGTGCTTATGAGGTGAAATAGAGCCAAGCAACTAGCGTAGCAACAGACGCTTTCGTTCATTACGTAATTCGGGGGGAGGCACTTTTTGACAGGGGGACACTATTTGGCATGACAGGCCCTCATGCCAAATTGAGTCAAAAGCTTTTTTGAAATCAACAAAGCATGAGAAGACTTTGATTTTGTTTTGGTTTGTTTGTTTGTCAATTAGGGTGTGCAGGGTGAATACGTGGTCTGTCATACGGTAATTTGGTAAAAAGCCAATTTGACATTTGCTCAGTAAGGACACTCACTGTGAAATAGATAGAACTCCTAGCATATCTCTCTCTCTCTCTCTCTCTCTCTCTCTCTCTCTCTCTTCTCTCTCTCTCTCTCTCTCTCTCTCTCTGTCATGTCTCCCTGCTTGAGTGCTCAAGTGAAGTGAGCATGTCAGCTGTCAGAGAGTGTTGAGCTCTGAGCCAGTCAGCCAGGTCTGAGTCCTGTCCTGCTGCTCTGAGGCCATGTCAGTGGAGGAGGTGACAGCTCACATCCTGACGGAGTCCCACAGCTCTCCTTCCTCTCTCTATGAGTCAGCCGGTCTAAAAAAGGGCTCCTTCTGAATATACCTATAACTATACGTCTCTAAAATACGTCCTACTCAGCCTACTCTACATATTTATCATCTACAATCAAAGCAATTTGGGGGTTGAAAGATGGATGAGTATTTGAACTAAGCTCTGAGGGATTTCAGGGAGCTGAATGATGTCCTCATTATCTTAGCATTTCTTCATCAAGATACTGTAAATGTGACAGAATCAGATTCGTTATAGTTTTTTATCCAGAGGATTAAATCCATTATGTCACAGTAGAAATAGAAATAAGCCTGCATCACCAGTGTCTATACTAATAACTTCATTAATGCTGGAACAACAACATGGACACATCAATCAGACTAAGCCAGCTACACTAAAAGCAGCATTCATCTTCCCCCACTACTGAGAGGCACCCGTAATAGCAATTTATAGCCCTGTCATTTAATCTCATTACAACTAATTTGTTTACCAGCAAAACATGTAAAACGAAGTAACAAGGCACCATAAAACAAATTGCATCTTTGGTCCGCATGCCAAAGTTTACAAATGATAGTCATCAAGCAACAACAAAAACACCAATTGCAACGCATCCATCCCTTTTACATTTGAGACAAAACAGTACATTAAGAGTGCAGGCCAGGCAGGCAGTGCTGAAACGGAGTCTGAGAATGAGAGGAGTCTAAATGGCAAAAGTAGAGCATGGACTGAGGCTGCATTTTTCAAGCATCCAATCCCTCAGCTCCATCCAAGTGACTGCTCTGTGGTCAAGTGAGTGTGGAAAGCAGACTTTAAAGTTCAGTTCCCCCTTCGCCCTCGGCACCAACAGACAGACAGACAGAGAGATCGCTCTCGGTTCATTGTATGATGAAAGGCCAACTCAAGCGGGGCTGTTTCAGTCCATCCCTGCAGGAAATGAAAGAGGGCAAAAAACTCTCCTGCCCTCTCGTTCCTGACATGTGAATGTACTCTGACTGCATGAAAACAAAGAAAGGGGAAAGGGCAGGGAGAAATAGCTTATGGATGCTAACAAACATGGAGGAGGGAGGAGGATGGGGGGAAGCAGACCAACTCCTGACATTTCACAGAGTAAAGGAGGTCAATGTTGAACTGAGTCAGCCCTGGATTCATTCATTACTAATATGCCTTGCTGCATTCAGTTTAGTCCCTGAGGATAAGCTGATTTGTACACTCGGACCGGATGACAAACACATTATCTTGGACATTACTGCACGGCAAGCTGATGAACATATCAGTCACTGGCAGGCATTCCGTGTACAGACTAGAGTCAGACGCATTGTCCTCCACTTGCGTATAGAGGGTAATATAAAGGCAAGGAAAGGACACAGGGATTTCATGCTATAAGCCTTTGTATCTTATGTCCGTGTTATATATGCAGCCTTCATGCATGGATGGTAACCTGTAATGTATAGGAGGTGTTAATCCTGACCCAGGGTGAGGTGTAGCCTACTTTACAGGGGACTCCTAACATTAGTCATCTTTATCCCCCGGGCCCAGTTTTTTTTTATTTTTATGTATCTATCTGGATTTCACCTATCGGATAGGATCGAATGCAAAGAAATAGAATGAATAGAACAGACGAATCACTGACTTGAATGGGGAACCCCACTCTATTCATTCTATTTCTATGCATTTAATACTGTCCGATAGGCGAAATCCAGATAACTTTTGAAAAATTGGGAACAGATCTCTGCCACTTGATTTAATTAGAACCTTGGAGTTCTGGAGAGCTCATCCCTGCCTGGGGTACGTCAGGATCGATGCTAGTTCTCTGTCCCTGAGACGGTTACAGGGTTTGTCATCTGCATCAAGGGCAAAGCAGTGGCATCCATTAGCATCTGTTTAATTGGTATTAAGTAGGTTGTACACCTCTGTCAAGTCTGTGGTTGGCGCCAGGCAGCGTCAGCTGTAATTACATTATTTGTAGTTTGCATGGTGTTGTGCACATTGGCACTCTGGGTAATAAATTAGCTTTCGTGTTGATAGGAGACTGACTGTACAGGAGTGAAATGTAAGTGTAAATATGAGAGCTTCTCCAAAGGCTCAAGATAGCATGAAGCTCATATACCCATGAGAGTGTGTGTGGGAGTCTGCACTGCAGTGAAGAACTGTGGCGGAGGAGATGTTTTACCTTCTGTTCTATACAGAGACCATTTCCATGTGTCTGTTTCTCATTAGGAACAGCAATCAGTGTGTTCATTACGACGCAACCACACAGGGATGGACTATTTCAATCTAGCAGGGGAGACCGACAATGACGGCCTGCGCTGCCTTCCGCTAACTTTGTGCTGTGACTATCCATTACTAATTGCACTAAAAGACCTGTTCCTTCTCCAACCACTATATTCTCCATCAACAGTAAAACCAAGCCTATTGATTAGCAGCCCACAGGAGAATTCAGTTAAACAATCATCTGGTGTGTGTGTGTGTGTGTGTGTGTGTGTGTGTGTGTGTGTGTGTGTGTGTGTGTGTGTGTGTGTGTGTGTGTGTGTGTGTGTGTGTGTGTGTGTGTGTGTGTGTGTGTGTGTGTGTGTGTGTGTGTTGTGTGTGGGAAGTCCCCACAAGAATAGTAAACCAACAAAGATTTGACTAACCTGGGACATTTTGTTGGTCCCCACAAGGTAAAATGCTATTTCTAAGGGGTTTAGGGTTAAGGTTAGAATTAGTGTTTGGGTTAGAATTAGGGTTAAGGTTAGGGTTAGATGTTAGGGAAAATATCATTTTGAATGGGACTGAATTGTATGTCCCCACAAGGTTAACTGCTTAAGACTGTGTGTGTAGAGAGAAAAATAACTATATATTTTTTTCTCCTCTGTTTTTCTGTTCCTATGTTCTAACCAGCCTTATAACAGGTCAGTAAGGCTGCATTTACATCCGCAGCCCAATTCTGATGTTTTTCTCACTATTTGGTATTTTAACCAATCACATCCGATCTTTTCACATCAGCTCTTTTTTTTCAGAGCTGATCTGATTGGTCAAAAGACCAATTAGTGAAAAAAATATCAGAATTGGGCTGGACACAGTTTAATTGACTGACACTACAAACTGACAATGTAGCATCTGGTCTATTCCTCCACAGCTGCACCCCTTTCTATCATCCCTTCCACTCTGTTTGTAATTTCAGGCCAATACTGATCCCATTGATCCATCCATCCAGGTCATGACACCGATGCAGCTGTTGGAGTCTGATATTTCAAATTCAAGCCACCGATATTCCCCTGCCATCTACATAAAACAAGACCAATAGCCAACCTCTATCTCACAGACACTAATGCCTGTAAGACCAGGGGCACCTGTCTAGAATGACAGTATTTAAACAAATTCATTACAAGAATGTTCCATGATGGAGCCTAATTGATATATCGCAATGAATGTGATGATAGAAAGTAAATGTAAAGACTTATATTTTATTATATTTTATATGATTCTTACAAATCATTTAAATACAATCGAATGTAATCAAATGAAGGTTTATGTTAGGTAGAAAATGTGTAAAGCGTGCACAGTGCACATCGAAACCCCCGTGAGCTGTTTGGAGCATCCTTGAAGAGCATGCGCGCTGTATTCCTGTCTCTATCCGGTTAAACAGCTGGGTCTCTGCACGGAGAGAGACAAACGTGATTCTGCTCTGCTGTGTGTGTGACAGAGGCGACATGGCGAGGATAAAAAATATTGGGATTATTGCTTTTCTAATGCCTTCGCTTTAGAAGGCATTACATAAGAAAATAAAAAGGATGAGATGAGGCCTACGAAGACGAGACATCCACATCGCCACATGAAATGATGAGCGCCAATTCGACTGAAACACTCAAGGACTGAACACTCCGGATTGCCATTTATGAAGGAGGTGCATAATTTCATTAACATACGGAGCTTTTGTTAACGATTTGTTTTTCGTTGGTTTGTTTTAGCCTAGACTACTATCGAGAAACTGTCGTTATGGTAAGACATGCAGTATGTTTGTAATTGTGGCCGTATATATTTAGAAATTGTTCGTATGTTGATTGTTGATTTTTCTAAGCTGTTCATTTGTCATTTGTGCATGGACTATCCCGTGGACTTGTATAGGCCACTGAACAGCAGTTGAAAACAACCTCAAATGTGACTTTGGTGATTAAAAAGGGTAGTTGTAGGTTATAGTAAATTGAAGTGATACATAAATGATGCATTGAGGCCATGCGAAAAACTACATGATGCAAACAAGTGGAATACTTGGAGAACATACTAGGTTATTTTTGATCAGTTGAAATCTAACCTATGATTTATTGGCAAATCTTTCCTAATATAAAGGATCCCACTTTTTCCCACTTTTTCCCAACGTATAAAGGCGTTATAGAGCATGTATAGTCCTAATTCAAAACCATCTTAAATATGATACAACATCGAAGTATCAATCAATCAAATGTATTTATAAAGCCATTTTTACATCAGCTGATGTCACAAAGTGCTATACAGAAACCCAGCCTAAAACCCCAAACAACATGCAATGCAGATGTAGAAGCACCTGTCAAGTAGGTGTCCTTATTGGTGCTACATTGATGCCCAGACAAAGCAGGTTCATTACACAGGCCTCAGTGGTGAATTTACTCTGTTTTCTTCCCACACATCCTTTCAGTCAGAGAGCCCAAGATAAAGACCCCCCTCTCTCTCTTACACACACACACACACACACACTCCTTTCCCTCCAATCTAGTATTGAATGGGGTATTCAGTGGCCTGTTTGTGTTAGATCACAAGCCACTGTCAGCCTCCTGGGCTCTGGCATTTGGGTCCAGCAGTGGTAGAAGAAGGGGGAATGGTTGGAGGCTTGTTGTCTGGGTTAGGAAAATGGAGGTGGAAATGAAAGTGTCAGAAATGATGCCAGTATGCCACCAGTCACATTTGATTTACAACCCTTTTTCTCCCCAATTTCATGATATCCATTTACAATCTTGTCTCATCACTGCAATTCCCCAATGGGCTCAGGCGAGGCGAAAGTCAAGTCACGTGTCCTCCGAAACACGACACGCCAAACCACGCTCTTTAACACCTGCCTGCTTAACCCGGAAGCCAGCCACACCACTGTGTCAGATGAAACAACGTTCAACTGACAACCGAAGTCAGCCTGCAGGCACCCCCCCCAGCCAAACCCTCCCCTAACACGGACAGCGCTGTGCCAATTATGCACCGCCCTATGGGACTCCCAGTCACTGCCAGTTGTGACGCAGCCTGGGATTGAACCCGGGTTTGTAGTGACGCCTCAAGCATGCAATGCAGTGCCTTAGACCACTGCGCCACTCAGGAGGCCCCATACCATACATTTTCAGCTACAGAGAGATGAAGAAAAATATTACAACAAAACATTCTGTAACTGCAGTTAAAAACTTTCTGCAAATCACTGGCTAAACACACTGTAGGCATAACCAGATGTTCTTCAATAAATACAGTTTTGCAGCAGCAGAGCTTGGTGCAGCTCCTGAATCTTTACACATACATCCATTTTATTTCAGTAGTCAATAAAATACTGTCCAGGATCTGGCTTTTGTGATCATTTTAGCAGCCATTTATTGAGCAGTTTTTAGTGACTGTGGCTTGTTTATGGCTTGGCCAATGGAAATGCAACAGAAAGTGTAAATAACCCAAGACAGGTCCATTCCCTAACAAAATATTAATGCAGCGCTCCATATATATATATCCCTTGCTGGCTGGCTCTTAAAGGATTGGTAAGTGCCAGCCCTGGACCACTCTTAGGAGTGGCTGAGTGTATTCCACACAGGTCACGCATGGAGAGGCTGTCCTTGGCTTAGCATACTCTCAGCTCACACCCTAAAATCTGGGTCAGAATTTACAGAAATGTATCATATAAATGACTCCTAGTCTTGGACTCATACTCCTGCCTTATAAAAAACAAAAATAAAATACACATTCGGTCACATTTTTTTTGTTGTTGCAGAAATGCCACAGTAAGGTTTTTTTATTGGAAAAACAAATGATTAAAACTGGCAAAATGTACAAGATAGTCTAAGATGTGAAGGTAGGCTAAAGCATATGAAAGGGAGCTTACTCTAGAGCTTAACTATGTTAAGCCTGAAGACAGTCCTTGGGTTCCAGGAAGTAAGGAGCAACATGAAAAGAAAAACAAAGGACAACAACTAAAGAAGTACCTCGGTGCTTGCCTGGGGCAAGGTAGTTGTTCTGAGGCAAAACTCACAAACACAGAAAACGTGTAAGAGGGAGCTCTGCCTGGCATATCAGGATATGAATTTGGATGAATATTCAAGAGATTTATCTGACTCTGCAAGAGATTTGTCTTGTCCTGAAACTTAATAGATTTGGCAAGTTTTTGGACAGATAAATGTATCTGTTTGTACAGGATCTCTTAGTCACGGCAGTGCTTTATTGCCAGCCTTCCCATAATTCTTGAATCTGGTCTAATGTTTATTCTCCATTTAAAAGTAGCCTATTTTGCATGTGATTAATGCCTTTAATCAACTGATATCTGTACTAGCATAACCCAAAATTGTTAATGCCATACACACAGTCCTGGTTAAACTGTGTGTTGTTTGAGCAATGATCTACATTCATTAGTGAAAAGCTCAGCTTCATAACTGTAGGGGTCCTATTTTTGATATATCTTTAAAAGGGAAGAGGCTACCCACAACTCAGTGGGTGATGAGAAAAACTGGCATTACCTCTGTCTTGTACTGCCCAGTTGAGATTGACAAGAGCAATCTGCTTTCTGCAAAAACAAGTATGTTATTGCTGAAAGGGAGGGGTTTAAAAGGCTGACTGATCAAGATGTGTGACCTCACACTATTGGTTCCTGTCAGAAACTGGCGAATTAGATGATGACACAATGAATCTCTCATTGTGGTTAAAAACTGTAATTTAATCACTAGCATCTGATAGTTGTTCTATAAACTCTTTCTCTAAGCTTATTTTCATTCCACTCTGGTCTCGCTTGGTGTTGGCAAGAAAGAACGCCGTCGCATCTCAAGCCTTTGTCTAGAACTGGGCCTTGTTCCAAAGCTGAGTCTGAGATGAAGGTCAGAGGTTACTCTGACAAGAGCAGGATCTAGTTTTGAGACCATTCAGGCAATTGGTTTTGTGTCATGCATGCCAACTACATATTGTAGACATAGAACTTATAGTTTGCCATCTTGTAGAGGAGGAAATGGTGACTGACTTAGGCTCACCTCCTGTCCTTTATAATAGAGACGTATACAACCATAATCACTCTGCCTCAATAATACAATATTTCTCCTGTGTCTCCTATCTGTAGTTTCATCTCTGGGGATAAGACGAGAAAGCTGAGCCTTGACCTCATTCAGACAGCCTTCCATTGTCTCCTGACTCGAGAGGTTCTGTCTACACATTACTGTCGAGATACGTACATCAACAAGCTATGGAGTGGAACCTCTTGCTCAAGCGGCTCAAGGTCGAGGTACATCTAAGGACATTTGACAAGTAGGGTCTACCATCTCCTGATTCCTGTTCCCCTCATTCTGAGAAGTATTGTAGATCACGTACATCACAAGAATCGTTTTGCTGAGATGAGTAGACAAGGGGGTATGTTACTGGGATAGAATGCTTTACACCAGAGCTCTGTATATGTTTGGAGCCAGCAGCAGGCTGAGATAAAGAGGGGATCGATGGCCAAGCCCCTCTACAGACTGCAGCGTTTCCTCCGGAGGGCCCAGCTGTTCCTGCTCTTCCTGGGTGTGGCCTACATCATGGCCGGGAGCGTCCTGCTGCTCCAACGGGCCAGCCTGGTGGTGACCCAGCGAGGGGCCACCAGCCCTCCACTGCCCTCCATACCCTCACCACCCCGGGCCCTGGAGCTGGGGATGCCACCTGTAAGGGTAGGAGGCTACGGGGGCAGGAGCTCACGGATCATGGCCAGGGGGCAGGGGTACCAGCCTGGGAGCCTGTTGGACAACAGGACTGGAGCACGCTGGCTCATGTCGAGGAATCTGGAGATCCGACAGCTGCGGCGGCGCTGGTTCCACAGCCTGATGACGGAGAAGGATATGTCACAGGTGGAGAGGAGCACCCCCAGGAGGAATGTGCCTCACAAAGGTACCTGCCGACCTATCCCAGAAATGAGGAAAATTATTCTCTGCTATTTAGAGTGGAGATTCTGAAGGGGTATTGTATTCTATAAATTAGCTATGTGGCAACTCCTCAAGTTTTGGAGATGCTACCTGAGAAAGTGGTTGACAAAATGAAGTAACACAATGACAGACTACTTAACCTGTAACTAATGCTTTGCTGTTTTATGTATGTTTGTTTGTTTGGTCTCATGTCAAGGTTCTTACATAGGCTGCTTTCTGGATAATTCCAAGGAGCGGGCTTTAAGGGGGTCTGTATTTACTGATTTCCGCAAAATGACCAGCACCATGTGCCAGGATACCTGCTTAGCGAGGTAAATATATCTCCATCCTGCTTCAACACACTATTATCAGATCTTTCATAACATAGGAAATATTTCACATCTCAGGAGGAGCATTTCATCAACATTATATAACCCCCATTCCCAACCTATAATCTCTGCAGATTAAACTGCACAGAATCTGTGTATCTGGAATGCACTCACAGATAGGCAGACTATAGAATTAGCATAGCATATGCATATGCTCACCCCGAGGAGCTCCACGATACTTGACTTGTATTAACTAGTAATGGAAGAGGGTTTGGGGGAAAGAGTGTAAGCACAGACCTACAGTTGCAGGAGCAGAGCTCTAGCTGGCTTGTCCCAGGCTGAGAATTTGAAGCTTCCGAATGAAGGACGTGTGAGCAGAGGAGCAGTGAGGAGTTTTGAAGTCTCAGGGTAGATGTTGGGGGGGTTGAGGAGGGGGGGTTGGAGAGATGGAGTGATCTGCAGTGAGGGACTAGGGAGCGACAGGCAGGCAGACTGCTTCAGTCTCTGTCAGTATTAATTGTGCAGCAGAGCAAAGGGAGCGAGACATATGGTACTCCCCTAATTAACCCCTAGGGTAGAGGAGCGTGCTGCATTTGCATTGCTGTTGAATTCATTATTAACATACTGTATGTTCTCATGTTATATGCCTGGTTCAGCATAGTTATAGAAAAAAACATTACTCTTGAAAAATAAGACTGTTTAGGCAATCAATATATATACGTTTCTTATGAATAACCAGATTGTTTAGAGATTACGGATGTGTTGTGAATACTTTGAATTGATGTAAACTGTTACCAGAGGTTCATATCTATCTGAATGTAATTTATTACAGTGGCTACCAGTTTGCTGGTCTGGAGTATGGGTCGGAGTGTTACTGTGGCAACCACATCACCAGCCTGCGTGTGAGAGACAAGGAATGTAACTTGGACTGTAAAGGGGAGAAAGGCTCGCAGTGTGGCGGTGTTGGGCGCCTGTCAGTGTTCACGGTGGAGGATGTGCTTCCAGGCCAGAGGAGATGTGAGTATGATGGACCTGGTCCAATCTTGAGAGCTGGGGAACAGCAGGAGATGTGAGTATGATGGACCTGGTCCAATCTTGAGAGCTGGGGAACAGCAGGAGATGTGAGTATCAGGGACCTGGTCCAATCTTGAGAGCTGGGAAACAGCAGGAGATGTGAGTATGATGGACCTGGTCCAATCTTGAGAGCTGGGGAACAGCAGGAGATGTGAGTATCAGGGACCTGGTCCAATCTTGAGAGCTGGGAAACAGCAGGAGATGTGAGTATGATGGACCTGGTCCAATCTTGAGAGCTGGGAAACAGCAGGAGATGTGAGTATCAGGGACCTGGTCCAATCTTGAGAGCTGGGAAACAGCAGGAGATGTGAGTATGATGGACCTGGTCCAATCTTGAGAGCTGGGAAACAGCAGGAGATGTGAGTATGATGGACCTGGTCCAATCTTGAGAGCTGGGAAACAGCAGGAGATGTGAGTATGATGGACCTGGTCCAATCTTGAGAGCTGGGAAACAGCAGGAGATGTGAGTATCAGGGACCTGGTCCAATCTTGAGAGCTGGGAAACAGCAGGAGATGTGAGTATCAGGGACCTGGTCCAATCTTGAGAGCTGGGAAACAGCAGGAGATGTGAGTATGATGGACCTGGTCCAATCTTGAGAGCTGGGAAACAGCAGGAGATGTGAGTATCAGGGACCTGGTCCAATCTTGAGAGCTGGGAAACAGCAGGAGATGTGAGTATGATGGACCTGGTCCAATCTTGAGAGCTGGGAAACAGCAGGAGATGTGAGTATCAGGGACCTGGTCCAATCTTGAGAGCTGGGAAACAGCAGGAGATGTGAGTATCAGGGACCTGGTCCAATCTTGAGAGCTGGGAAACAGCAGGAGATGTGAGTATGATGGACCTGGTCCAATCTTGAGAGCTGGGAAACAGCAGGAGATGTGAGTATCAGGGACCTGGTCCAATCTTGAGAGCTGGGAAACAGCAGGAGATGTGAGTATCAGGGACCTGGTCCAATCTTGAGAGCTGGGAAACAGCAGGAGATGTGATTATCAGGGACCTGGTCCAATCTTGAGAGCTGGGAAACAGCAGGAGATGTGATTATCAGGGACCTGGTCCAATCTTGAGAGCTGGGAAACAGCAGGAGATGTGAGTATCAGGGACCTGGTCCAATCTTGAGAGCTGGGAAACAGCAGGAGATGTGAGTATCAGGGACCTGGTCCAATCTTGAGAGCTGGGGAACAGCAGGAAATTGGGTCAAGTTGATAAAGCATCGCATTCACTTGAGACTTGCCTCTCCTGTGTCTGCAGACAGGAACGTGCGTTACCGCGGCTGCTTCAGGGAGCCTGAGAACAGCTCCTCTACATCTCTGGTCCATGTGCTCCAGCTCAACCTCACCTCCCAGTCCTGCATAGAGGCCTGCATGAACAAGGTTGGACCCCTAGGGTACCATTGCCAGGGTTTTGCAGTATGACGTTGCTTATAAATATATTGTGAAGCATTTACTATGTGCCTATGAAGACATTTTGAATGCCCTATAAACCCATTATACGTTTTAGTTTGTTTAAAGTGTGACCGAATTTGCCTGGCCTAGGAGTTTCCGCTGGCTATGCTGAGGAGTCCGGACTGTTTCTGTGGTTACGCTACTCCTGACTTCACTCTCCATGAGCCGGCTGAGGAGGAGCACTGTTCACAGAGCAACACCACTGAAGCTTCCTTACCATCAACCCTCCAGCACTTCTACCAGGTCTACCAGACACCTGTCCAAGGTAACATGGTCAGACAACCACAAAAGCATTCTTCCTTCTAATCCAGGACTGCCAACCTTGTGAAATAATTTTAAGCACCACTTTGGCATGACACCAAACTCCACTTTGCACCACGGAAATTCAAATCAATCACTCAAATTGTGTTGGACTTTGTCTTCTGCAATTCGGTATGCTTCTGAGCAGACTATGTACAAATCCCATCCTAACTTAAAATGTTCCTTTCTCCCAGACTCCAGATGCACAGAGAAGAAGTTCCTACCAGAGAAGTCCAGTTCATTGGTAGCGCTCTCCAGCTTCCCAGGAGCAGGCAACACCTGGGTCAGACACCTCATAGAGTTGGCCACAGGATACTACACAGGCAGCTACTACTTTGATGGAACCCTTTACAACAGAGGTCAGCTCCTATACTGTACAGCCACTGTATGTTTACACTGGATAGGAAAGAGGGCACCCACACTTTAGGAAACCATTTTTGTCCTTGGCCATCTGTTGTGCAGATCCAGCTATTTGCCTCAGTCCATAATGAATTCAAGATTATTTTTTAAAAGTTATCATCCATACCCCTCTGTCTTGCTTGGTTTATATGGCCAAAGATAAAAGCAAAATATTTCCCATATGGTTTGTGCATCTGTGTCTTGGTGTTGTGTAGGCTTCAAAGGCGAGAAGGATTACTGGAAGAGTGGTCGGACCATTTGTGTGAAAACACATGAAAGTGGGAGGAGAGAGATAGAGATGTATGACTCTGTCATCCTGCTGATCAGGAGCCCGTACCGTTCCCTCATGGCAGAGTTCAACAGGAAGTGTGCAGGACATCTGGGATACGCCTCTGATCAGCACTGGAAGACCAAAGGTACAGAGCCAGCCTGGAATCTGGGTTTTATTGTGGCTTGTATTAATCATGTACAGTATAGTACACCAGCCAGTAGGAGTCCTTCTGGGACCGTGTTTTGTTTTTTATTGCAGGGGGGAGGGTCTGTGTGTCTGTCTGCATTGTGTGAGTTGTTGTTCTTTCTGAAAAGTACTGCACAATAACGTGCCCCCACCCCCACACTTCTCGTAGAGTGGCCTGAGTTTGTGAGCAGCTACGCCTCCTGGTGGGCATCCCACGTACTGGACTGGCTGCAGTTCGGCCAACGGGTCCTAGTGGTCCACTTCGAGGAACTACAGACAGCGCTGGTGCCCCAGCTACGATCCATCGCCTCCTTCCTCAACACCACAGTGACCGAGGACAGACTGCTATGTGCCGAGAGCAACCAGGATGGACACTTTAAACGCTCCGGGGCCCGGCAGCCCACCTTCGACCCCTTCACACCCGACATGAGAGGAATGATAGATGGGCTGATCCGTGCTGTGGACCAGGCTCTCCGGGACAGAAACCACACAGGCCTTCCACTGGAGTATCTGCCCAGATGATGGACCGCTAAACTCTGATAACCCTGATCTCTACCTTGTCCACTACCCTGTCCCTCCTCAGCTTTCACTGATGGATGGATACCCCCAATCCAACTCAATCCAACTCAATCCAACTCAAGTGAAAGTGTTTCAAATCAGGAACGTGCCCTGCAAAGGAAACATAGAGGCTATTCTCACAAAGCACTTTTTATGCTTTAGAAGTGCTGGTTTATTAAAGCGCTGTTTTTCTGTTTTAGATGTGTTTTGGTTTTTGGGACATTGCCTTATTGGAGGTGAACTGATAAGTGTACCAAACAATGGAAACAGTTTCCTCTGTTTTAAATCAACTCTAAATAAACTGTATCTCCTATAAAAACTATACGCTACATCCTGTGGTACAATCCACTTTTGAGTTTTGTTTTTGTGATCAAAATATAAGAACTCAATATATTGGATTACATCATAATAAAGTGACATTTCAAATATCTAATGCAGGCAACATCTTCAGAAAAGGGATACTGTTGTTATATGTGTTAACATTGGAGTGTGTGTAAGGTGGTGTTTTAGGCATATACAGAATGAATGGGTTCCGATGGTAATACTGACAATATAATTAGACCATCAAATAACCGAAGTAACCAAAATATACCTCGATCCCAAAAAATATCTTGGGGAATCAACTACACTACAGCCACACGGACAGTGGAACAAATCTGCCAGTATTTTGAGTGCTACATCCCCAGAGAGCAGTGGTGGAAAAAGTACCGGATTGTCATACTTGAGTAAAAGTAAAGATACATTAAAGGACATTGACTCAAGTGAAAGTCACCCAGTAAAATACTACTTGAGTAAAAGTCTAAAAGTATTTGGTTTTAAATATACTTAAGTATCAAACATAATTTCAAAATCCTTATATTACGCAACCCAGACGGCATGATTTTCTTGTTTTTAAATTTACGGATAGCCAGGGACACACTTCAACAATCAGACATAATTTACAAACGAAGCATTGGCGTTTAGTGAGTCTGCCAGATCAGAGGCAGTACGGATGACCAGTGATATTCTCTTGATAAGTGAGTGAAGTAGACCATTTTCCTGTCCTGCTAAGCATTCAAAAAGATATCGAGTACTTTTGGGTGTCAGGGAAAATGTATGGAGTAAAAAGTACATTATTTTATTCAGGAATGTATTGGAATAAAAGTTGTCAAAAATATAAATTGTAAAGTACAGATACCCCCAAAAACGACTTAAGTAAAAATACTTTAAAGTACTACTTAAGTACTTTACACCACTGCCAGAGAGGAGAGGGAGAGTGTGCAGGCTCATGACAGAATGATCTGTCCCAGGTCAAGAGAGCAGCGCTGGACCAGGCCAGACAGACAGTCCCAGCCTGCAGGTTTAGCCCAGGGAAGAGGGGCAAGTCGCTAGTCCTCTATACTAATCTGTACTGAGCTGATAAGAGCAGCAGCACTGGTTGTGTGGGCGATGCACTTTGGACCAAAGTGTCTGGATTTACAATTGTATAATATGGTACTCTCTCTTTCTCTCTCTGCCTCGTTCTCTCTCTGTCTCGGTCTCTATCTCTCCCTCCCTGTCTGCAGCATCGAATACTCTCATGGAAAATATTTGTAAAATGTTTTTTGGAAAACAGCTTAAAGTGATATATCAAAATACCAAACTACATCTTGTATTCCTATTAGGCCTTATTACACAAATACACATTACAAAGCGTGTATATCCTGAAAATAAAAAGGTATATTTGAGCAGAGACCATGGGTATGCAATGTTGACGTGGGATTCTGGGAAATAGGGAATACATGCTGAGCTCATTCTTCTATTGGTGGCTGAAGTAGAGTTGTTATTAATATCCAGTGCCACTTGGTGAAAGTGAATGCTACAATACAGATTGGAGGTTGGTATTGGTATGTGCCAGTCTTTTGTTTTTCCAGTCTAATGTACACTTGGTGTCATCATGTGGACATTAAGTCACATTTTGGGATTATGGGTAAAGGGATAGTTCCCTCAAAATATACTATTTTCAATTTACTCTGGCTGTAGTCGATTCACCATCGCCATACCACTACTGCAACTATGGAAGAATAAACAAACATTTAATCAAGAGGTTACTAAAACGTGTTGTGTCTGAACCTGCAATTTACCTCAACACTGATAAAGTACACTGATAAGTACATGTACCTTAATGCTGTCGACATCATACCTAAATCACCAGTTCACATTGTCTTTTCTTTATCAGGCCTTGTAATATAAAATCCACCAGATGATGTCAGGGTAAGACCTATGGCGCATCCTAACAGGACAAGTAATGCCCGCTACAGCCATTCCATAAGCATATCGTCCAGATATGACAATAAATATTTTTATCCATGGACAAGTTTTTGACAAAACTGCACGATAGAAAGCATGTGTACACATTAATTTCATGAGTATGATTTGTGTGTGGTGATTTTGTATGTTTAGTTGCATGGTGTATTCTGCTGAGGAGTCATTTTTATCCCCTATTTCTGGCAGCAGGAGAGAGGTGTCAAGGTGTTACATTTAAGAGGCTCATCAGCTTATTCGGGATATGGGTCAGCAAAGGTGGAGTTGCTTTTCGACCCACCTCCCAGCATACTCTCTCTCTCTCTCTCTCTCTCTCTCTCTCTCTCTCTCTCTCTCACTCACACGCACACGCACACACACAATGCAATAGCCTACCACCCAGGATTCAAATTAATCAATAAAGGCCTCTCTAGTCATAGGAGATAATCCCTGATATTTAGTAGGTCTGTCCATATTCAAATATAGTAGTCCTGTCCATATTCAAATATAGTAGGTCTGTCCATATTCAAATATAGTAGGCCTGTCCATATTCAAATATAGTAGGCCTGTCCATATTCAAATATAGTAGGTCTGTCCATATTCAAATATAGTAGGTCTGTGTCAAGCCCTGACCTGAGAGAGCCTTTTTATGTCTCTATTTAGGTTTGGTCAGGGTGTGATTTGGGTGGGCATTCTATGTCCGTGTTTCTATGTTTGGGATTTCTTTGTTTCGGCCCGGGTATGACTCTCAATCAGGAACAGCTGTATATCGTTGTTGCTGATTGGGAGTCATACTTAGGCAGCCTGTTTTTCCTTGGGGTTTTGTGGGTAGATAATTTCTGTTTAGTGTTTTGCACCTGACGGAACTGTTCGGTTGTTCTTTTGTTTTGCTTGTCAGATTAAGTGTTCAGTTTTATCATTAAAAATGACAAACACTTACCACGCTGCATTTTGGTCTGATTTCTCCTCCCCTTCATCTGAGGACGACGAAGACCGTTACAGATCTACCCACCATATGAGGACCAAGCAGCGTGGGAACAAGGAGCAGAGGGTTCAGGATTCGTGGACTTGGGAGGAAATTCTGGACGGAAAGGGACCATGGAGACAAGCTGGGGAATATCGCCGCCCGAAAGAGGAACTGGAGGCAGCGAAAGCTGAGAGGCGGTGGTATGAGGCAAGGGAGCGCAGCAGGCACGAGAGGCAGCCCCCAAAATGTTTTTTTGGGGGGGCACACGAGAAGTTGGCCTGAGTCAGGAAGGAATTCTGAGCCAACTTCCCGTGCTTACAGGAGGCAGCGTGGTACTGCTCAGGCACCGTGTTATGCGGCAGAGCGCACGGTGTCCCCAGTACGCGTTGAGCGCCCGGTGCGCTACATCCCAGCTCCTAACATCTGCCGGGCGAGAGTGGGCATCGAGCCAGGACGGGTTGTGCAGGCCGTGTGCTCCAGACCTCCAGTGCGTCTCCAGGACCCGGTCTATCCTGTGCCTGCGCCCAGAACCAGGCCTCCTGCATGTCTCCCCAGCCTGGTGAGTCCTGTGCCTGCGCCCAGAGCCAGGCCTCCTGCATGTCTCCCCAGCCTGGTGAAGTCCTGTGCCTGCGCCCAGAGCCAGGCCTCCTGCATGTCTCCCCAGCCTGGTGAGTCCTGTGCCTGCGCCCAGAGCCAGTCCGGAGCCTGCCAGAGCCGCCCGCCAGTCCTGGAGCCGTCCAGAGCCTGCCCGCCAGCGCCGGAGCCGCCAGCATGCCGCCCGCCAGCCGGGCGCAGCCTATGAGTGCGCCCAGCCAGCCGGGCCGCAGCCGCCATAGCCGCCCGCCAGTCCGGGCGAAGCCGCCAGAGCCGCCCGCCTGCCCGGCGCCGCCAGAGCCGCCCGCCTGTCCGGGCGCCGCCAGAGTCGCCCGCCAGCCGGACGCTGCAGCCAGAGTCGCCCGCCAGCCGGGCGAAGCCGCCAGAGTCGCCCGCCTGTCCGGCGCCGCCAGAGTCGCCCGCCTGTCCGGCGCCGCCAGAGTCGCCCGCCTGTCCGGAGCCGCCAGAGTCGCCCGCCAGCCGGGCACAGCCAGAGTCGCCCTCCAGTCTGGGGCCCGCTGCGAGGGTCCCCAGTCCGTGGTTGGCGGCAGGAGATCACGCTCTAGGGGAGCCATTTAAGTGGGGTGACCCAGTGGTGGAGCGGGGTCTGCGTCCCGCTCCAGAGCCTCCACTGCGGAGAAATGCCCACCCAGACTCTCCCCTATAGGTTCAGGTTTTGCGGCCCGGAGTCCGCACCTTTGGGGGGGGGGGGGGGGGGTACTGTCACGCCCTGACCTGAGAGAGCCTTTTTATGTCTCTATTTAGGTTTGGTCAGGGTGTGATTTGGGTGGGCATTCTATGTCCGTGTTTCTATGTATGGGATTTCTTTGTTTCGGCCCGGGTATGACTCTCAATCAGGAACAGCTGTATATCGTTGTTGCTGATTGGGAGTCATACTTAGGCAGCCTGTTTTTTCTTGGGGTTTTGTGGGTAGATAATTTCTGTTTAGTGTTTTGCACCTGATTAATAGACAACTCTCAAGTCAAATTTGCTCTCATTCAGTGCTGTATTGTCCTGCCTGACAAAAATACATACAGTTACACATGTTTTGATGTTGTGGCTATTGCAATTGCCTCTAAGGAAAACACCCCTTAAACTCAGTAAGTGTAGAATAATGGTTGGCTGGAGGGGGTGGGGGGGTTGAAGTTTATACATGCATAATCTATGAGCAGAATTACTGTTTTACCTCAATTAGCCACGAAATCCCTAGTTGGGAAGTGATTGTTTACTGGAAGGTAAACATTTTCCCTCATGTGGGCCAGCCCCCTAGAAATTCGAGTTCAAATCAATGAGCTTTAGCCCCTAGCCATTTGAGTGACAGCTAGCAAGATCCACACACAGCAGAGCAAGAGACAGAGCAATGATGTGGTGCACATATCTGTACATGTGACGTAATGTAGTACGCAATTTTCGGGGACCACATCTGGCTCATGGGTGTTACTTTCAGAACTACTGGCTAAAACGCATACAAAGTACCAGAGAATATCTTTGAAAGACAACTTTCCAAGTCAAATTTGCTCTAATTCAGTGCTGTATGGCTCTGCCTGACAAAAATACATTCAGTTACAAGTTTATTTTGTGTTGTAGCTATTGTAACTGGCTCTAAGGAAAACAAGTGGGCTGAGACAGTGAAAATTGTCATTTCTGGGGCAGTGGTCTAAGGCACTACAGCGCAGTGCTAGCTGTGCCACTAGATATTCTGGGTTCGAGTCCAGGCTCTGTCACAGCTGGCGTGACCAGGAGACCCATGGGGCGGCGCACAATTGGCCCAGCATCGTCTGGGTTAGGGGAGGGTTTGGCCGGGATGTTCTTGTCCTATCGCGCACTAGCGATTCCTGTGGCGGGCCAGGCGCAGTGCCCGCTGACATGGTCGGCAGGTGTACCGTGTTTCCTCCAACACATTGGTGCGGCTGGCTTCCAGGTTAAGTGGGCATTGTGTCAAGAAGCAGTGTGGCTTGGTTGGGTTGTGTTTCGGAGGATGCACGGCTCTCGACCTTCGCCTCTCCCGAGTCCGTAACGGAGTTGCAGCGATGAGACCAATTGGGGTAAAAAATGTAAACTGTCATTTCTTTTCAGTCAAAGATTCCTCTATGGATTTTATATGTTCAGCATCTTGCAATTACGTTAGGAGGCCCCCCTAGATTTGACTCCAAATCCATAATGTAGTCCAAAATCCAATATGGCTGCCACAGTACCATTCAGCCCTCTATAGACAGATGAGACTCTCACGAGTCTCATCTTTTTGGGGGGACAGCTATTGCTCCATGTAGTGAATCTGTTATTCAATGCATTTGTATGGGCTAATAGCAGTAAGGCCAAAAATCTTTTTTCATCAGATAATGTTTTAATATTTTAGTTTTATATCTCAAGAGGTCTTAAAATTCCAAATCAAATATCAAAATGATCCTTGGTATGACTTTCTTAAAACAACTGGTTTAATCACCTGTATATACTTGTTTTAAATGAGAGACATCTTTCAGATTTGTGTACTGTACTTATGACCTGTACTCAATATTATTTTTGTTTAATTACAACTATGTTGGGAATACAATAGGCCAGCCATAATTACACTCAAACGCCATTGTCTGGATATAGAAAAGGCAGCAGACTGCTTGGCATGGCAACACCAAGTATTCCAAGTCACAAGCCTCTTTGAGGATCAATGAGGGAACTTGGAGGCTCCAACAAAAGGAAAGAGAACCCTGGACACCGTCTGCATAAGTCTACAACTTGTGGTATACTAACTGTGGTATAACTTGTGCCTCCAGGATTGGGCTCTTAAGTCACTTCCTTATTATTTAGAAGTAAGCTTTGATTCATTGTTAGTCCAATCAGGCTGCCTGAATCCAACATGAACTCCCTCTGGCTCACTGCATTTGTGATGCACATTGGGATGTGCAGGAACCTTGGACCCCAAAACATTTACTTTCAATAGCTGAGCCCATTTGTTTTTCTTAGAGACAGTTACAATAGCCACAACATCAAAAGATATGTAACTTTATGTATTTTTGTCAGGCAGGACCATACAGCACTGAATGAGTGCAAATTTGACTCGGAGAGTTGTCTATTAATCAGCTACCAAACATGTTAGGTTACATTCATCATACATATTCATATTGATCATCAATGTTAGTAGTTTATATTTCTGCCTATTGTATCTCTGTGTATACAGGTCTTTATTTCCTAGATGCATTAAGATATCCTAATGCGGTTTATTTGTGTATGTCAGGCAGACAACTGACTATTTGTATTCCAAATTTGAGCAATAGCAGCGCTTGCAATATTGGGTTCCATGAGTTTATGTGACCCATCCCCCTCCAGCCAGGCATTATTCAGCACGTTTTGAGTAAAATATTTTTACACAACCAACCATTTAATAAATGGGAGGCATTAGAGATGTGAAAAAATATGGTTGTGTTTTGTTCGACCTCGGGTAGGAGTATAATTTTTGGGGGGAGGCCCTGCCACTAGCCTAATCTGTCTAAATTGGTACTGGGTTCCTGAAATGCGTCCTCAAAACAGCTGAAATGACTGACCCAGGCAAATATTGAGGAGCTCAGGGGATACACGAGCAGGGAGAACCCTTCGTTAACGTTAATTATTCCCTCAACACCTGAGAGCAAATTCAATTTAAGTGTGAGGCCTATCATTGTCACATAAACGCATCAGACCAATTATTGCTCGGTGCATAGTGTTCATGCAACAAGATGTCTCCATGGCAAAGGAAAAAAAGAAGTTAATTACCCTAGAAAAAATACTATCCGTTTTTCATCTTCATCACTGTTATTAGTGCCAAATAGAAAATGTCTAATTATATTTCTTTAGAGCCCTCTCTGTAAATCAAAATGTGATATTCTATAGAATATGAGGCTACTATCTTGACAAGGCTTTGTCGAACGGTAATGTGTTTCAGAGACTCCAACGTGCGTTGACAATCCTCTTATAGTATGCCTTACCGAATATGGATTAGGTCCGTGTGCAGCACCCGTTTTGCCTACAGGTCACTTTGAAAGGGCTTTGATTGAATTGGCGTGGTTGATCTTGGCCTGCTATAATGTACAATATATATTCGTTAGAAATGCAATATAAATACATTTCACATTGAAGAAAATATCGCTTTATTTTAATCTAAGTTTCTGCAACCTGTTAAGCATCAGGTAACCTTCACTTTCCAAGGATACCTTACAATGATACATAATGTTAGTCTGTTTGAATCTAATGAGGTAATATTATAAGGTGAGAAAAATGTAACTTGTGTGTGGAGTGTACCTTTGTAGGGTGCGCTAGCCTCGTGAAGCGCGAACAGCGGGATGTAAGGAGCTCTCTAGGGTGCTGAAGTTGACAGACACAAAGGAGCTCCTGCCTCTGCCTCACTCTATCATACAGACCAGAAAGATAATGAGGTGTTGTCTTCAACTGGGCAACGGTATGACATTTTACATGAGTGAAAATATAGAGAATACTGAAATGGTGAGGTGAGAATTACTGGGGAAAAAACAGGAGTGTTAAAAAACTCTTCAGGCTTCTCAGCTTTCAAGAAGGCCAAGAAAAGCAATGGTAAGTGCAACTTATTATGCTTCAAGCTATGCTATTTCACGAGTGTATCTTTGGGAAAACATGCTATCAAATACAGTGATCTCACTTTCACATAGCCTACTTTGTTTTAACGCTATGCAGTTCAATAAAATTTGAAGTAGCCTAACCCTAATTAGAAATTATGTTCAAATAAATAGGCTACCCTAAACATTTTTTTTGCAGGTGTCTTTGGGTTGGTTTATAATGCTCTGATGTAGGATCACAGTTCACCAATACGGATACTCAAGCAGGATAATGCAACATATTCCTGTAAATGTTGGAGGTGTGCTATGGGACTTATCCAACTATCCATACAGCCCCACCATCTTCAAGAGCAGACACAGCCTTACAACGCTGCCATTCTATAACTTTCTGCTATGGGTCCTGCTCGGGGTTTTGACGTTTCCATGCTGTGTCCAGTGTTTAATCTTCAAAGTTGGGGTCCTTGGGCCCTGGAACTGCGACCCGGTCTACTCCAAGGCCCTACCTGCGGTGGCCGCTAAACTGGCCGTGGGTAGAATAAACGAGGATTTCAGTTTAGATTTGGGCAGCAAATTGGACTTCGTGATCCTGCAAGAAGCATGTGAAACGTCTAAAGCGTTGACCACATTTGTGAACTACGAGAAAATGGTGGACGGTTTCGTCGGCCCCACGAATCCAGGATACTGTGACGCAGCCTCACTTTTGAGCAAAAACTGGGATAAAGCTATCTTTTCCTGGGCTTGTATTAACTATGAGTTGGATCGAATCAAGGGTTACCCAACCTTCGCACGGACCCTGCCGTCACCCACACGGGTGTTGTTCACGGTGTTGAAGCATTTCTGTTGGGCCAACATCGGCATCGTGTCTTCCAATGAGGATATCTGGATGGACACCGCCGGTAAAGTGGCCAACTCCCTGCGGAGCCAGGGACTTCCCGTTGGCATAGTAGCGTCGGTGGGAATGAACGAAACGGAGATGGAAAGTACACTGAGCAGAATCCAGGCTGCGGGGGAGATCAAAGGCGAGTGTTTTTAACAACTTCTTTACCGTCTCTTTGCTGAAGTTTTAGTTACTGAAGATATACGAGTGAAGTAAGTGCAGGCCATGCAATCAAGCCTCACAAGACAGTAGGCCTACACAAATATGTGATTGATCCGTTTAAAAGGGTAATCCGCAGCTGAAACAATAACAAAGCATTTCCCTGCCCTGGTTTCGGTAATAAACTGAGGGATGGGGTAGGAGAAATGTAACCACTTTCAAATTCATAGATAGAGCTATGGATACAATTACTAACCATCCATGATATCAACATTATAGTTTTAACCATGTTAGAGACTATAAAGTGTTTGTTTACATTTACTTTGTTTACAAACATTGGAGTACAATGAGCTTTAATTTCGGGTTCTGATGGGTTACAACAGTTGGACTAAGCTAATGAGACATCTATAAGTTATATTCTAGAATCAATGGGTACATATCATTAATTTATAAGTCCCAAATGTTATGCAGCAACTGCAGATGAACCATTTAAGGTAGGGTCATGTTGGCCAATGATGAATGTTACCTCCACAAGTGTTGATTAAGTTATTTTCAACCTGATTAGGGGTTGTCAGGGTTGTCTCTCAAGTGTGAATCAATGCTATCATGAATGAATAATTTGTTTTTACAGTAGGATGATTCAGCAACATGCACAGAGATGCAATTCCTTCATGCACATGGTCATTCCAGGTGGCGACCCCTCACTGTCTCTGCCCTGTGTGTTCCAGTGATCATCATGTGCATGCACTCTGCTCTGATTGGTGGGGAGCAGCAGACAGCCTTCCTGCTGAAGGCCCATGAGATGGGTCTGACGAAGGGCCGCTACGTGTTTGTCCCCTACGACACCCTGCTCTACAGCCTGCCCTACGCCAACACATCCTACTTCCCCCTGCAAAACAACACCAAGCTGCGGCAGGCCTACGACGCCGTGCTCACCATCACTGTGTCCTCAGATCTGATGTCATTCAACGAGGCGTTCAACATGGCCAAGAGGTTTGAGGAACTCAGCATATCACTGGTCCCACAGCAGGTGAGGAGGGGCTTTTGGGATGTGAGTGGATTCCATCTGAGTTTCAACTGTTATGTTAGCAGGTTGTTATTACAATAGTGTTATAAATATGCCATTGATTGCATTTATTGAATATTGGTTATGTAGAGAAACACCATAGTCTTCAGGTCATTTGATGTTTTTGTTTTTGTTTTAGGTCAATGTATCACTCTCAGTTTTGGAAAAGCTAATCACTTTAGCCAAATAAACAATTTATCAATGTCCTCCTTGCATTCCAGGTCAACCCCCTGTTTGGAACCATCTACAACGGTATTTACCTCCTTGCCAAAGCCATGCACAATGCCAGAAGAGCTGGCAAGTGGCTCTCTGGGACCAACTTAGCTTATTTCACCAGGAACATGACGTTCTCTGGCTTCAACCAGAAGATCCAGATAGACACTGAAGGGGAGAGCCAGACTAACTATGTCATCTTGGACTCCGACGGATGGGAGGGTCAGCTGTACCGCTCCTATATGGTGGACCTGAGCGCTGACATGGTCCGCTTCGCGGGCAAGTCCATTAACTTCCCCGGGGGTTCCCCTCCTCCCTCAGACTCCAGCTGTTGGTTTGAACCAAACACAATCTGCACTGGAGGTAGAGAATCTGTTTCAAATCAAATCATATTTTATTTGTCACATGCGCCGAATACAACAGGTGTAGGTAGACCTTACTGTGAAATGCTTACTTACAAGCCCTTAACCAACAATGCAGTTCAAGAAATAGAGTTAAGGAAATATTTACTAAATAAACTAAAGTAAAACATAAAGTTGTTAGTTTGTGTCTTTCATTCTTCCATCACACAACCAAACTATGTTTTTAGTCTCCACCTCTTACCTGTGTCTCAGGTGTGGAGGTAACCTTCGTCATAGTGGTGGTTATGATCCTCTTCGTTATGATCGTGGGAGGACTTGGTCTAAGTCTGTTCGTAAGGTAACTCTTCTCACTGTGCTGTTCTGTTTCTTACTGTATTTTTATTCTGTTGAGATACATAGAGACTATTATCCCAGACAGAGATAGCTGGTATTGCTGTGCTGTGATCTTGGCTGACATGCTCTCTGATTGGCTGGCAGGAGGAGAATCCAGCAGATCCAGTTGGTGAAGGGGCCCAATCGGATCCTACTGACTCTAGAGGACCTCACATTCATCAACCCTCACCTTAGCAAGAGGGTAAATATATTTTCCCATGTGATTCTCTACAACATTACCTCTATCTTATATACTGTATGTTCATTCATATATTTTATGCCTCATAGAAAATCACTCTAGAGGACCTGGGTGACTCTAAAAGTGCGATAGACAACAACAGTATGCATTCAGGAGACCCGCACCACTCTGTGAACAGCATCACAACAGCAACACATGAGACCACAAATGTAGCTGTCTATGAGGTAGGTGGACGACGTTGACCGCTGAACCACAGGTCTACTTTTCATTCCTACCCCAAAAGATTTCAACGTGACTTGTAGAGAATGGAGCCAGGATAAAACCACACATTTTTGTCCATGGCTTCACAGGGTGACTGGGTGTGGCTGAAAAAGTTTGAAGAAGGCCATTTCAAGGAAGTCAAGCAGAGCACGACCAAGATCTTTACAAAGGTAAAATAAAACATAATAACAACAGCAAGTTCAAGCACAAGTACAGTGAAATGCTTGCGAGCTCTACCCAACAGTGCAGAAATAAATATCTAAAATAGTATAACGAATAAAAAATGTAATATAAATGTATATATTTCATTTCATATATATATATATATTAGTATTATACTATTAAGAAAACATGAGAAATAATAATATAATGTTTAGAATCTTGTCTGGGATGTGAGTTTGTTTTTGTTAACTTTGGGGTCTTCATTTTGTGTGAATGTGTCCAGATGAAGGATCTGCGAAATGAGAACATCAATCCGTTCCTGGGGTTCTTCACAGACTGTGACATGTTTGCTGTGGTGACGGAGCATTGTTCCCGTGGCAGCCTGCAGGACCTCCTGAGGAACGACGACGTCAAGCTGGACTGGATGTTCAAGTCTTCTCTGTTGCTGGATCTAATCAAGGTATGACATGTTTGACGTGTCATGTTACAGAACTTTTTCTTCTAATCTAATTTGTCCCAATGATTTTAAAATATCTTCTAAAACCTGTTTCGGCCAGCAGATCATGTTCATTTAAAATGTTTTTCTGGTACTTTGTCATAAGTAACACCAGTGGTTTACCAGTGTTGATCATATTGACCTCTCAGGGTATGAAGTATCTGCACCATCGAGAGTTCCCTCACGGCCGGCTGAAGTCACGTAACTGTGTGGTGGACGGTCGCTTCGTCCTCAAGATCACAGACTACGGCTTTAACGAGCTGCTGGAATCCCAGAAATCCCCCGAAAATCTAGTTCCACCTGAAGGTAACATTTATGCCTAGATCTGCAAATTTTTTGAAAAAATTATTCACTCTTTTTTTGACAGTGCAGGCAAAAATGT